>NC_086444.1:571776508-572389508 GCF_028390025.1 Pseudophryne corroboree
AAGGTGGCTACACACTAGACTATTTTGAACCAATAAAGATAAAGATTTCCCTTTGAAATTTCTCCAGCTGCAGAATAAAAGATAAAGTGCATACACACTGAATGATATAGTGAACAATATCGTTCAGTGACAATACCCCTCCCATTCCTTAACATGCAGTCATGAAAGATGGCCTAAATTGGACTGCATGTTCAGTTGATAAAGATAAACGATAACGGCCCGTGGGAGCGAGCATCGTTATCGCGCATACACACTTAATGATATGCACAATAATATCTTTATCGTGCACATCATCCACTTCAGTCGTCTAGTGTGTATGCACCTTTACTGTACAATCAACCACAGACTAATGCTGAGAGAATTGTGCATTGAATAATGATCAGAAATGTTTACACCATGGTAATGACACTAAGCAGAAAGAAACATCCATAAGATTACGGTCTGCAGTGTTTCTGCTCGCTGGAGGTGGATGCAGTGGCTCCAACTTAAAAAAAAAACAACCTTCATCTTGCATATAGAAAAGCAGGGGAATGACAAAAATCTGCTACAGTCTTTACCGGGGTTTCTGGGCTGCTTTTTGACAGTACATCAGCAAGTAGTGTTCTGGTTGTCCTGCCTCTAATTCTGCTGCCCTTGACAATCAGGATGGCACTTGCCCTATCAAAGGATACATCCATAATATGCTGTGCAATCAGGTCCGGTGCAAGGTTTCTACAACATTTCCCCCATTGCCTCTGCTCCTTCCAGTTCATCATATGCCCCCATCGGTGTCCCCAATTTATAAGATGCCACACAGCGTGTCCCAAATTCATAATATACTATATAGAAATGCCCCAAATAATACGCTACACAGCAGATCCCCAAACTCATAATGCGCCTCAGAGCACTGCACCCAATTCATAACATGCCAGACATCTGTGCCACAAATTCAAGACATGACGCACAGCTGTACACCCACTTCATAATTCTGCTACACATCAATGTCACCAATACAAACTTAATATTAGAGATGTGCACCGGAAATTTTTCGGGTTTTGTGTTTTGGTTTTGGGTTCGGTTCCGTGGCCGTGTTTTGGGTTCGAACGCGTTTTGGCAAAACCTCACCGAATTTTTTTTGTCGGATTCGGGTGTGTTTTGGATTCGGGTGTTTTTTTAAAAAAACCCTAAAAAACAGCTTAAATCACAGAATTTGGGGGTCATTTTGATCCCAAAGTATTATTAACCTCAATAACCATAATTTCCACTCATTTTCAGTCTATTCTGAACACCTCACACCTCACAATATAATTTTAGTCCTAAAATTTGCACCGAGGTCGCTGGATGACTAAGCTCAGCGACCCAAGTGGCCGACACAAACACCTGGCCCATCTAGGAGTGGCACTGCAGTGTCACGCAGGATGGCCCTTCCAAAAAACACTCCCCAAACAGCACATGACGCAAAGAAAAAAAGAGGCGCAATGAGGTAGCTGTGTGACTAAGCTCAGCGACCCTAGTGGCCGACACAAACACCTGGCCCATCTAGGAGTGGCACTGCAGTGTCACGCAGGATGGCCCTTCCAAAAAACATTCCCCAAACAGCACATGATGCAAAGAAAAAAAGAGGCGCAATGAGGTAGCTGTGTGAGTAAGCTAAGCGACCCTAGTGGCCGACACAAACACCTGGCCCATCTAGGAGTGGCACTGCAGTGTCACGCAGGATGGCCCTTCCAAAAAACACTCCCCAAACAGCACATGACGCAAAGAAAAATGAAAGAAAAAAGAGGTGCAAGATGGAATTGTCCTTGGGCCCTCCCACCCACCCTTATGTTGTATAAACAGGACATGCACACTTTAACCAACCCATCATTTCAGTGACAGGGTCTGCCACACGACTGTGACTGAAATGACGGGTTGGTTTGGACCCCCACCAAAAAAGAAGCAATTAATCTCTCCTTGCACAAACTGGCTCTACAGAGGCAAGATGTCCACCTCATCATCATCCTCCGATTCATCACCGTGTACATCCCCCTCCTCACAGATTATCAATTCGTCCCCACTGGAATCCACCATCACAGCTCCCTGTGTACTTTGTGGAGGCAATTGCTGCTGGTGAATGTCTCCATGGAGGAATTGATTATAATTCATTTTAATGAACATCATCTTCTCCACATTTTCTGGAAGTAACCTCGTACGCCGATTGCTGACAATGTGAGCAGCGGCACTAAAAACTCTTTCGGAGTACACACTTGTGGGAGGGCAACTTAGGTAGAATAAAGCCAGTTTGTGCAAGGGCCTCCAAATTGCCTCTTTTTCCTGCCAGTATACGTACGGACTGTCTGACGTGCCTACTTGGATGCGGTCACTCATATAATCCTCCACCATTCTTTCAATGGTGAGAGAATCATATGCAGTGACAGTAGACGACATGTCCGTAATCGTTGTCAGGTCCTTCAGTCCGGACCAGATGTCAGCATCAGCAGTCGCTCCAGACTGCCCTGCATCACCGCCAGCGGGTGGGCTCAGAATTCTGAGCCTTTTCCTCGCACCCCCAGTTGCGGGAGAATGTGAAGGAGGAGATGTTGACAGGTCGCGTTCCGCTTGACTTGACAATTTTCTCACCAGCAGTTCTTTGAACCCCTGCAGACTTGTGTCTGCCGGAAAGAGAGATACAACGTAGGTTTTAAATCTAGGATCGAGCACGGTGGCCAAAATGTAGTGCTCTGATTTCAACAGATTGACCACCCGTGAATCCTTGTTAAGCGAATTAAGGGCTCCATCCACAAGTCCCACATGCCTAGCGGAATCGCTCAGTGTTAGCTCCTCCTTCAATGTCTCCAGCTTCTTCTGCAAAAGCCTGATGAGGGGAATGACCTGACTCAGGCTGGCAGTGTCTGAACTGACTTCACGTGTGGCAAGTTCAAAAGGTTGCAGAACCTTGCACAACGTTGAAATCATTCTCCCCTGCGCTTGAGACAGGTGCATTCCACCTCCTATATCGTGGTCAGTTGTATAGGCTTGAATGGCCTTTTGCTGCTCCTCCAACCTCTGAAGCATATAGAGGGTTGAATTCCACCTCGTTACCACTTCTTGCTTCAGATGATGGCAGGGCAGGTTCAGGCGTTTTTGGTGTTGCTCCAGTCTTCTGTACGTGGTGCCTGTACGCCGAAAGTGTCCCGCAATTCTTCTGGCCACCGACAGCATCTCTTGCACGCCCCTCTCGTTTTTTAAAAAATTCTGCACCACCAAATTCAAGGTATGTGCAAAACATGGGACGTGCTGGAATTTGCCCATATTTAATGCACACACAATATTGCTGGCGTTGTCCGATGCCACAAATCCACAGGAGAGTCCAATTGGGGTAAGCCATTCTGCGATGATCTTCCTCAGTTGCCGTAAGAGGTTTTTAGCTGTGTGCGTATTCTGGAAAGCGGTGATACAAAGCGTAGCCTGCCTAGGAAAGAGTTGGCGTTTGCGAGATGCTGCTACTGGTGCCGCCGCTGCTGTTCTTAAAGCGGGAGTCAATACATCTACCCAGTGGGCTGTCACAGTCATATAGTCCTGAGTCTGCCCTGCTCCACTTGTCCACATGTCCGTGGTTAAGTGGAAATTGGGTACAACTGCATTTTTTAGGACACTGGTGAGTCTTTTTCTGAGGTCTGTGTACATTTTCGGTATCGCCTGCCTAGAGAAATGGAACCTAGATGGTATTTGGTACCGGGGACACAGTACCTCAATCAAGTCTATAGTTGGCTCTGCAGTAATGATGGATACCGGAACCACGTTTCTCACCGCCCAGGATGCCAAGGCCACAGTTATCCGCTTTGCAGCAGGATGACTGCTGTGATATTTCATCTTCCTCGCAAAGGACTGTTGGACAGTCAATTGCTTGGTGGAAGTAGTAAAAGTGGTCTTCCGACTTCCCCTCTGGAATGACCATCGACTCCCAGCAGCAACAACAGCAGCGCCAGCAGCAGTAGGCGTTACACGCAAGGATGCATTGGAGGAATCCCAGGCAGGAGAGGACTCGTCAGAATTGCCAGTGACATGGCCTGCAGGACTATTGGCATTCCTGGGGAAGGAGGAAATTGACACTGAGGGAGTTGGTGGGGTGGTTTGCGTGAGCTTGGTTACAAGAGGAAGGGATTTACTGGTCAGTGGACTGCTTCCGCTGTCACCCAAAGTTTTTGAACTTGTCACTGACTTATGATGAATGCACTGCAGGTGACGTATAAGGGAGGATGTTCCGAGGTGGTTAACGTCCTTACCCCTACTTATTACAGCTTGACAAAGGCAACACACGGCTTGACAAATGTTGTCCGCATTTCTGTTGAAATACTTCCACACCGAAGAGCTGATTTTTTTGGTATTTTCACCAGGCATGTCAACGGCCATATTCCTCCCACGGACAACAGGTGTCTCCCCGGGTGCCTGACTTAAACAAACCACCTCACCATCAGAATCCTCCTTGTCAATTTCCTCCCCAGCGCCAGCAACACCCATATCCTCCTCATCCTGGTGTACTTCAACACTGACATCTTCAATCTGACTATCAGGAACTGGACTGCGGGTGCCCCTTCCAGCACTTGCAGGGGGCGTGCAAATGGTGGAAGGCGCATGCTCTTCACGTCCAGTGTTGGGAAGGTCAGGCATCGCAATCGACACAATTGGACTCTCCTTGTGGATTTGTGATTTCGAAGAACGCACAGTTCTTTGCTGTGCTTTTGCCAGCTTAAGTCTTTTCATTTTTCTAGCGAGAGGCTGAGTGCTTCCATCCTCATGTGAAGCTGAACCACTAGCCATGAACATAGGCCAGGGCCTCAGCCGTTCCTTGCCACTCCGTGTGGTAAATGGCATATTGGCAAGTTTACGCTTCTCCTCCGACGATTTTATTTTAGATTTTTGAGTCCTTTTTTTACTGATATTTTGTGTTTTGGATTTTACATGCTCTGTACTATGACATTGGGCATCGGCCTTGGCAGACGACGTTGATGGAATTTCATCGTCTCGGCCATGACTAGTGGCAGCAGCTTCAGCACGAGGTGGAAGTGGATCTTGATCTTTCCCTATTTTTGGAACCTCAACATTTTTGTTCTCCATATTTTAATAGGCACAACTAAAAGGCACCTCAGGTAAACAATGGAGATGGATGGATACTAGTATACTTATGGATGACGAGTGACTGACGACACTGTCAGCAGACTCCTAAACTACTAGTATGAAGAAGACAGAAAAAAAAACCCCACCACAGGTAGGTATACAATTATGGACGAGCACTGACGACACAGAGGTAGCTACAGCTGTGGACTACCGTACTGCGTCTGCTAGTATAGAGATGATAATGATATTAAAAATATATATATATCACTACTGCAGGTATATATAATATAATGACGGACCTGCTGGACACTGTCAGCAGACTCCTAAACTACTAGTATAAAGAAGATAGAAAAAAAAAAACACCACAGGTAGGTATACAATTATGGACGAGCACTGACGACACAGAGGTAGCTACAGCCGTGGACTACCGTACTGCGTCTGCTAGTATAGAGATGATAATGATATAAAAAATATATATATATCACTACTGCAGGTATATATAATATAATGACGGACCTGCTGGACACTGTCAGCAGACTCCTAAACTACTAGTATGAAGAAGATAGAAAAAAAAAAACCACCACCGGTAGGTATACAATTATGGACGAGCACTGACGACACAGAGGTAGCTACAGCCGTGGACTACCATACTGCGTCTGCTAGTATAGAGATGATAATGATATAAAAAAAATATATATATATCACTACTGCAGGTATATATAATATAATGACGGACCTGCTGGACACTGTCAGCAGTCTCCTAAACTACTAGTATGAAGAAGACAGAACAAAAAAACCCACCACAGGTAGGTATACAATTATGGACGAGCACTGACGACACAGAGGTAGCTACAGCCGTGGACTACCGTACTGCGTCTGCTAGTATAGAGATGATAATGATATTAAAAATATATATATATCACTACTGCAGGTATATATAATATAATGACGGACCTGCTGGACACTGTCAGCAGACTCCTAAACTACTAGTATAAAGAAGATAGAAAAAAAAACCCACCACAGGTAGGTATACAATTATGGACGAGCACTGACGACACAGAGGTAGCTACAGCCGTGGACTACCGTACTGCGTCTGCTAGTATAGAGATGATAATGATATAAAAAATATATATATATCACTACTGCAGGTATATATAATATAATGACGGACCTGCTGGACACTGTCAGCAGACTCCTAAACTACTAGTATAAAGAAGATAGAAAAAAAAACCACACCACAGGTAGGTATACAATTATGGACGAGCACTGACGACACAGAGGTAGCTACAGCCGTGGACTACCGTACTGCGTCTGCTAGTATAGAGATGATAATGATATAAAAAATATATATATATCACTACTGCAGGTATATATAATATAATGACGGACCTGCTGGACACTGTCAGCAGACTCCTAAACTACTAGTATGAAGAAGATAGAAAAAAAAAAACCACCACAGGTAGGTATACAATTATGGACGAGCACTGACGACACAGAGGTAGCCACAGCCGTGGACTACCGTACTGCGTCTGCTAATATAGAGATGATAAAGATGATAGAGATGAACAAAAAAAATATAACACTACTGCAGGTAAATATTTATATAATATAATGAATGACGGACCTGCTGGACACTGTCAGCAGAATGCGTTTATAGAATAAAATAAAAAAATACCACAGGAGTGTTTAACTTTTTCAGGCAGACAATATACTGGTGGTCACTGGTCAGTCACACTGGCAGCAAAAGTGTGCACTGTACTCCTGCTATAACTGCACCCCAGTCTCCCCCACAATTCAGCTGTGTGAGCAGTGAGCACTCAGCACAGTCAGATATACATAGATATATCATGCAGCACACTGAGGCTGAGCACAGATATGGTATGGAGCGTTTTTTTCAGGCAGAGAACGGATTAAAAAAAACTAGCAAAACTCTGCACTGACTGTACTCCTCCTAACAGCTCTCCCCAATCCTCCCCACAATAAGCTAAGCAGCAATCAGATCAACTAACTACTAACAGTAACTATAAATGGAGAGGACGCCAGCCACGTCCTCTCCCTATCAATCTCAATGCACGTGTGAAAATGGCGGCGACGCGCGGCTCCTTATATAGAATCCGAGTCTCGCGATAGAATACGAGCCTCGCGAGAATCCGACAGCGGGATGATGACGTTCGGGCGCGCTCGGGTTAGCCGAGCAAGGCGGGAAGATCCGAGTCTGCCTCGGACCCGTGTAAAAAGGCTGAAGTTCGGGGGGGTTCGGATTCCGAGGAACCGAACCCGCTCATCTCTACTTAATATGCCACACATTTGTGCTCCCAATACATAGCATGCCACACATCAGTGCCGCAGACATATTTATGTCACACATCTGTGCCCCAATATACAGTATGCTATACACACACACACTTACACATCCTGCCAGCACTTATTAACCCACGTACACACTCACCCTACCAGCACTCATTAACGCCCCCTCCATACACTCTAAACCTATCAGCATTCATTAACACACAAACACAAGCCCCCTCACCCCATCCATCCATTCATTATTTTTACTTATCAAAAAGTAATTACAAGCTTCAGTCAGCAGCAGCAGCAGCAGCAGCTCCTCATGTTGTCTAGGGGATCGGAGCTTCTTATGTGAGTGACAGGCTAGCATCTAGTGGAAAGGAGAGGACTGGAGAAGGGAGGGCCATCACTGTTATGATCTGCTGCATGTGATCTCACAGACAGGTCAGAGTGCAGTGCCACCGGCCGGGGAAGTTTCAGAGGAATGCAATTAAAATGCCGCCGTATGGGATCCTGGCAGGGAGGGTTAGGGTTAGGGAAGGGGAGGGTTAGGTTACTTTCTGGGGGGCTGTTGGGATTCTTATGGCTGGGATGCTGCTGTCAGTATTCAGACCATCGGGATATCATACTGAATCTGTTTCAGAGGTTTGCTACCTCAGCAGCATTAGCCATCAGTAGTCCCGACTGCGACTGTCAGTGTGCACTGTGCACTGTTAATATTTTCTTCCCCTGTCCAGGCCAATAGCTCTCTCTTTTCCAAAGAACGAGTAAGAGAGAAAAGGGAAGCAGAGAGCCAGGGTCAGGTCATAGGCAAACGCAGGGGGTGTTTCCGGTTGCCCAGAAACCCCCCTCCTCTGGCAAGTGGCTCAAAGTATGAAAACAACCACAATGGTATATAATACGATAACTAGAGCTACCACCACATAATGCAGTTTAAGGGAAAGAGCAGATCTGCTGCACATGCCCAGTGGTAGCATCTTCTTCTACCAAGTTAGCTGTATGAATCCTCAATCAGTACACTGGACCAGAGAGTATCTACCAGGAAGAAGAGACAGGAGCCTTACCATGAGGTGGGAGAATGTGTGCTTAAAAAGTGCAGGACTGGTTCTATTATGTTTGTGTATTTATTTATTATGGTATGTTTAATCTTTTTCCTGACCACTTATTTATATTATTTAAATGTGTGATACAGCCTATACTATAGACCATCTATAGTGTTAAATATTAATACTGTATTCCATACAGTATACATTAATGTCCAAGATCTTAACTAGGCTCTTCTACCGCTCCCCCAGACTCCCACAATTGCTCCAACGTTCCGCAGAGTGGGAGATTGTGTACTGCATTTGGAAACCCCCCTCTAGAAATCCTGCATTTGCCACTGCAGGTACCCACACTGCTACTGTGCATGACAGTGCTAACATCCCGAACGCAATAGAGACCTGTGTGCCCTGGCAATAACCAGTAAGGTCATGTGTGATTGGGGTCGGGAAAAGTGGCAGCTGGAAATGATTACACTCACAGATGCTGCTAGCACCTTGTTAAAGAACAGATTCTTCATTTTTATTTTGTGTGGTGGACTCAGCAGTGCTCTCCAGTGGCTAGTGCCCTTATACAGCTGCCTAAAGCTGCCTATTGGTAGTACTGGCCCTGTGTGCCATTTAGTATGTTAAAAAGCTGGATATTGTAATTGTTGTTGATATGATAAACTATTACAACACTGGAAATACTAGGGATTATTTGCTGTAGTGACTGTCTATAATATTTTTATAGATTATTTCACATAGTAATTGTGACCAAAACACACTAGAAAACAAAGATCTTATTTCCGAGATAATTTAAAATACACTTTGTTAGGAAATCTTTAAAATTTGATGAACCACATTTGGGCATTGGCTATTCCGTCCCTTCGACTTGCATTTGTGTCATACACACGTTTACTTGTTGCTTTGCAGTTTTTGAGCAAAGACAGAGAAACCACAATTAAAACAAGGGGAAAAAGAATTTGTACTGACCATGAACCATTAGACTTTAAAACATGATTCCAACAACCTTCTCACTGTAATATCTGGTTTCACGACTTTATAAAACTATTGTTCATTGCCATTTCTTATTGTATGTTAACTGCGTACAAATGTGTTTGGTGATTCTTGTCAGCAATGTTTTTATCTTAATTGCATGTTGTTTTTACTGTAATGTACCACATATTTATGACTCACTATTAAAATATCATTCAAATTTCATCAGCCTCAAATGAGAATTTTGGCAACAGAGCTTGACTACTTAAAACACAATGGATAGAAAATAAGAAACATAGGTGGTCATTCCGAGTTGTTCGCTCGCTAGCAGTTTTTAGCAGCCGTGCAAACGCTATGCCGCCTCCCACTGGGAGTGTATTTTAGCTTAGCAGAAGTGCGAACGAAAGGATCGCACAGTGGCTACAAAATAATTTTGTGCAGGTTCAGAGTAGCTTCAGACCTACTCAGCGCTTGCGATCACTTCAAACTGTTCAGTTCCTGTTTTGACGTCACAAACACGTCCTGTGTTCGCCCAGCCACGCCTGCGTTTTTCCTAACACGCCTGCGTTTTTCCCTGGAAACGATCAGTTGACACCCAGAAATGCCCACTTCATGTCAATCACTCTGCGGCCAGCAATGCGACTGAAAAGCTTCGCTAGACCTTGTGTGAAACTGCATCGTTCGTTGTAATAGTACGATGCAAGTGTGCATTGCGCCGCATACGCATGCGCAGAAGTGCGGGTTTTTTGCTTTATCGCTGCGCAGTCAACATTTTCAGCTAGCGATTAACTCGGAATGACCACCATAGGGCCTTATTCAGGTTTGTCTGGAAACAAAAAAAAAAGCACACTAATCTGCAAAACCATGCTGCACTGCAGGTGGGGCAGATGTAACATGTGCAGAGAGAGTAAGATTTATGTTCAAACTGAAATCTAAATTGCAGTGTAAAAATAAAGCAAACTGTATTTACCCTGCACAGAAACAATATAACCCATCCAAATCTATCTCTGCACATGTTACATCCGCCCCACCTGCAGTGCACATGGTTTTGCTCATTAGTGTGCTTATTTGGTTTACTAACAAACCTGAATAACCCCCATAGACCACTATGTATGCTTGATATTATTTTAGCAACTGTGTGTGTTTGGTTATAGTCATTGTGAACAATCATTTTACAGCAGAAAACAATTTAAGAGGAATAATGTCTAACTTGATCCTATATTCCAAAAAAGGAGCAATTATTATGCATTATCTTTAATGTTATAATACCTCAGTGTACTAAGCATATCGAATTTTAGTTGCTTCATGCCCAAAACTCACTGCATTTTGCAGTGCAGATAGGTTGTAGTTCAGAAATGAAATCCTTTATCGCTAAAGTTTCATAAAGTGCCAGAATCGAGAAGCTGAACCAGTAATGCAGACAAAGAGATACTAAGACTGAACTGTGATTCAACTACAGTGTTTCAGAAAAAAGAAGATCCACCTATATCTTTGGTCAAAAATAACTTCAATGTCTACAATATGAAATAAGATCAAGTAAGTGCTTATCCTACATGATTTGAACAGCGTGCATACCATTGTCATGGAAAGAGATACAGCATGGACAGTAATAGGTTCTGAGATTACAGAACCAACGGTATTTGAGCTACGATAAGTTGTAAGGCTGGTTTTGCCAATTTAAATTTACAGTAGCAGCGAACTCACTGAAATCCTGCCAGTAACATCATCACAGAACCTGTTATATAACCACCTACATCTTCAGTTCTGCAGTTCTGTTTTGTAATAATAACACAGAGAAGCACACAAACCTAACTACATATCATATGGAGGGATAATTACTGGTTTAGGTAGAGCTAACTCAGTGTGGCTGAGTAAGCAAAAGGACAATAATGGATTACTGATGTGAATATTCTCTGTACAGCACTGCATGACACAGTGGCACTATATAAATTAATGATATTATTAATAATACAATAATCTCAGAATGGGAGTCCTGTAGTCAAAGTCCAAGTTATAGTAGAAGGTTATGTTTTACTTATCTTCTTGAAGTATAAGTGGGCAGGCTCTATACTTGGGTAACATAGTATTAGTAACATAGTAACATAGTAATATTTGAGGTTGAAAAGAGGCAAAATGCCCATCGCGTTCATCCTGTTTATTGTATTAAGTTGAGTTGATTTTAATGTATCTGCAGAAGATGTTTTATGACTGGTTAACAACTACAAATCACGTTACACCCGGATTAACATCTTCAATATTTTAAGTGTTGTAGCTTTGGATATCCTTAAGACAGTTGTGTTTACTCTACCATCAATAGAGCATGGTTATATCAATGCTTTAGGAAACAGTCTACAATTGACATTACAAATGCTGCATTTTATTAGATGACTGTGGTGAAAAGCTGAAATTCCCTTGAAGAATTTAATTTGCTGGTGTATAGTTACACTATAAAAAGCAGATGTTTAGAAATGAAGAAGTTAAATCTAAATTTGGGCACTTCTGCATACTAAGTGTGTTCTAAATCAGTAATAAAATGTGTTTTGTAGAACTCTTCAGACACTGGTAAATTAATGATCTGCAAAATATTAATGAAGCAAAAGGCAAAAATATAAGATTCTTAATAATATAACTTAATGGGGATCTCAATTTTACAATATTTTTTTAATTGCACTCCCGTCACTGTATAGTTACTGCTCCAGCTCTATCAATAGCAGGTTAGGTCTCATGCAGCAGGTACAAATGAATGCTGGATGCTGGGCCGGGTTACCAGATCAGATGCATCCTCAAAAGGTTCAACATGTGTAAACTGACCAATCGGGGGAGCACACGGAACTTCAATGGGCTTTGGTGCCATGCCCAAACAAGAAGGTAGTAATCATATTCACTAATGTGCCTATTTCTGAATGGTGAAGTTATACATATGCTCTAATTCTGATGATCTGCTGCAGTTCCTAGGACTGGTTAATCAAGTGCAAAATTGGGTCATTAGGTTCAAACTGGAACTTTTGTGTAAAAAAAAATACTAACCTGATCTGTCTGATCTGGTTACAGATTTTCATTGCCTGTATATGTTCCTGTACAAGTCTGTCCCAAATCTACCTGTTTGACACACAAATGTTTTGTATGCCACATTGCGCTGCTAGGCCTTACAGGTGAGTGAGTGAGAGACCCAATACCAGCTCTTGCATACCAACTGCACTGCCAAGCACAGTGCTTGTAGTTTTATATACATGATACTTATAGACCTGGACATATTACCTGTAGTCTAGTTCAAACAGATCATCACAGCCACTCCCACTTATGAGACTGTGAAATAAAAAATAAAAAAATATATATATATATATTAGTGATGAGCGGGTTCGGTTCCTTGAGATCCGAACCCCCCCAAACTTCAACCATTTTACACGTGTCCAAGGCAGCCTCAGATCTTCCCGCCTTGCTCGGTTAACCCGAGCGCGCCCGAACGTCATCATCCCGCTGTCGGATTCTCGCGAGATTCGTATTCTATATAAGGAGCCGCGCATCGCCGCCATTTTCACTCGTGCATTGGAGATGATAAGGAGAGGACGTGTGCAGCGTTCTCTCAGTTGTGTTCAGTGTTCTGCAAATATCTGTGTGCTGCAAATATCTGTGCTCAGTGTGCTGAAGTGAAAATATCTACGTTCTCTGCCTGAAACACGCTCCATATCTGTGCTGCATTGTAGTATATAGTAGGAGGACAGTGCAGAATTTTGCTGACCAGTGACCACCAGTATTATATCAGTACGGTACAGTAGTCCACTGCTCTACCTACCTCTGTGTCGTCAAGTATACTATCCATCCATACCTGTAGTGCATTTAAGTTTTGCGCAGTATATATATAGTAGGAGGACAGTGCATAATTTTGCTGACCACCAGTATATAATATATAGCAGTACGGTACAGTAGGCCACTGCTCTACCTACCTCTGTGTCGTCAAGTATACTATCCATCCATACCTGTGGTGCATTTAAGTTTTGCGCAGTATATATATATAGTAGGAGGACAGTGCATCATTTTGCTGACCACCAGTATATAATATATAGCAGTACGGTACAGTAGAACACTGCTCTACCTACCTCTGTGTCATCAAGTATACTATCCATCCATACCTGTGGTGCATTTAAGTTTTGCGCAGTATATGTATAGTAGGAGGACAGTGCATAATTTTGCTGACCACCAGTATATAATATATAGCAGTACGGTACAGTAGTCCACTGCTCTACCTACCTCTGTGTCGTCAAGTATACTATCCATCCATACCTGTGGTGCATTTAAGTTTTGCGCAGTATATATATAGTAGGAGGACAGTGCATAATTTTGCTGACCACCAGTATATAATATATAGCAATACGGTACAGTAGTCCACTGCTCTACATACCTCTGTGTCGTCAAGTATACTATCCATCCATACCTGTGGTGCATTTAAGTTTTGCGCAGTATATATATATATAGTAGGAGGACAGTGCATAATTTTGCTGACCACCAGTATATAATATATAGCAGTACGGTACAGTAGTCCACTACTCTACCTACCTCTGTGTCATCAAGTGTACTATCCATCCATACCTGTGGTGCATTTAAGTTTTGCGCAGTATATGTATAGTAGGAGGACAGTGCATAATTTTGCTGACCACCAGTATATAATATATAGCAGTACGGTACAGTAGTCCACTGCTCTACCTACCTCTGTGTCGTCAAGTATACTATCCATCCATACCTGTGGTGCATTTCAGTTTTGCGCAGTATATATATAGTAGGAGGACAGTGTATAATTTTGCTGACCACCAGTATATAATATATAGCAGTACAGTACAGTAGGCCACTGCTCTACCTACCTCTGTGTCGTCAAGTATACTATCCATCCATGAAACAAATTGTTCCTTGAAAGGGATCAGCGAACAGAGAAGTAAACCTCTTTGTGGGGGCACTCTTTAGTTGTAAATATAATAATCGTTTAAAACTTAAGTTTTATTTATTTTCAAATAAAATATGATATTTATCTTTTCTTTAACAGGGTTTTAATGTAATTTTGAATATTTTTATGTATTTTTATTTTTTAACAAATAATAAAGAAAATAATTCAAAAAGCAAAAGGGTGAGTATATTGATTCCCATATGGTCGAGGTTTTTTATTTTAATAATTCAGACCTCTATATGCGGGTTTACCCACGGGTGAAAATATTATGGACTGTGTAACGAATAGGTAATCCACAGCAAGATAATAGAAAAAAAGGTTTATGTTTAAAAGTGGTCAGAAAATAATCTTGTGACCACAATGGCACTGTAATAATCCAAACGGAGCTGCTTGCCTAAAACATGTTTCCCAAAGTATCAGCTAAAAAGGTTATATTATTTATACCAAAACTGTGGGAGAGCTAAGTACACCAGTTGCAGTTAGTAACAAATTATCAGTCACGTCTTAGTTTCCAGAATACTCAATGAACATAGTTATATGAACATTAAGCAGGTAATATATCTGTTTCCTGTTGGGAAAGGAGAGGAACGGAAGAAAAAAGCTCTGCATAGATAACAGCACTTGTATTTGGCCACAAATGTATCAGGACTGTTTCCTCTGTAACCTAGAAATATTATTTGTTCATTTGGAACGTGTCATTTGTTGCAAAAACAAATCCGGTGCCTGAATGAGCTCAATTCCCCTGTAAATGAAAAGATATATTGTACAGACGTGTCACTTATAACTTGATAGTCTGGTTCCTTGGAAATGTGACACAATGGTTACAAACTCAGACGTTACATTGAGCTCGATCCTCCTGTAAATAAATTAACCTGTAGCACGGACTTAATACTAATGACTGAGAATTCTAATATACTTAGCCAATGATAATTTGGTGCAATATTAATCATTGGGTTAAATTTAAACGTTTATAATTTACAAGAATACTCTGTAGACAGTAAGTAGCCCGTCCCATGTGTCTGGCTAACTTCTGCTGCCTTCCCATGTGCATGCTGGCACACAGTGAATGGGAGGTGAGTTAACCAGGCGGCGGCGGGCTGAAGAAAGAGAAGAGTGATTCTGCTGTCGTCCGCTACGGCACCCTGCAGCCCTGTTAACAAGATGTCATAGCAGGGTTTGGCAGGTACCGCCGTGCAGGCGATGAGAGCACACTGAATACCTAACGGGGAGAGAGTGTCCCCGTATGAAGCAGCCTCGGCAAGCATCTCCGTCAGTGCCGATGGTCCGGTCCCAGTGACGTATGGCGGGATTTCCGGAAACAGCGTCACATGACGCTCAGGAACAGGTACTGGAAGTACGTTTCACCCTCCACAGGGGCTTGATCACCATCTGCCTGTATATATAGCAGTACAGTACAGTAGGCCACTGCTCTACCTACCTCTGTGTCGTCAAGTATACTATCCATCCATACCTGTGGTGCATTTAAGTTTTGCGCAGTATATATATAGTAGGAGGACAGTGCATAATTTTGCTGACCACCAGTATATAATATATAGCAGTAAGGTACAGTAGGCCATTGCTATTGATATATTACTGGCATATAATTCCACACATTTAAAAATGGAGAACAAAAATGTGGAGGGTAAAATAGGGAAAGATCAAGATCCACTTCCACCTCGTGCTGAAGCTGCTGCCACTAGTCATAGCCGAGACGATGAAATGCCATCAACTTCGTCTGCCAAGGCCGATGCCCAATGTCATAGTAGAGAGCATGTAAAATCCAAAAAACAAAAGTTCAGTAAAATGACCCAAAAATCTAAATTAAAATCGTCTGAGGAGAAGCGTAAACTTGCCAATATGCCATTTACGACACGGAGTGGCAAGGACGGCTGAGGCCTTCTCCTATGTTCCTCCTGACTAGTGGGTCAGCTTCACATGAGGATGGAAGCACTCATCCCCTCGCTAGAAAAATGAAAATACTTAAGCTGGCAAAAGCACAGCAAAGAACTGTGCGTTCTTCTAAATCTCAAATCCCCAAGGAGAGTCCGATTGTGTCGGTTGCGATGCCTGACCTTCCCAACACTGGATGGGAAGAGGTGGCGCCTTCCACCATTTGCACGCCCCCTCCAAGTGCTGGAAGGAGCACCTGCAGTCCAGTTCCTGATAGTCAAAATGAAGATGTCACTGTTGAAGTACACCAAGATGAGGATGTGGGTGTTGCTGGCGCTGAGGATGAAATTGACAAGGAGGATTCTGATGGTGAGGTGGTTTGTTTAAGTCAGGCACCCGGGGAGACACCTGTTGTCCGTGGGACGAATATGGCCATTGACATGCCTGGTCAAATTACAAAAAAAAATCACCTCTTCGGTGTGGAATTATTTTAACAGAAATGCGGACAACATTTGTCAAGCCGTTTGTTGCCTTTGTCAAGCTGTAATAAGTAGGGGTAAGGACGTTAACCATCTAGGAACATCCTCCCTTATACGTCACCTGGAGCGCATTCATCAGAAGTCATTGACAAGTTCAGACACTGCCAGATTGAAGGAGGAGCTAAAACAGAGCGATTCCGCTAGGCATGTGGGACTTGTGGATGGAGCCCTTAATCCGCTTAACCAGGATTCACGGGTGGTCAATCTGTTGAAATCAGAGCACTACATTTTGGCCACCGTGCTCGATCCTAGATTTAAAACCTACATTGGATCTCTCTTTCCGGCAGACACAAGTCTGCAGAGGTTCAAAGACCTGCTGGTGAGAAAATTGTCAAGTCAAGCGGAACGTGACCCGTCAACAGCTCCTCCTTCACATTCTCCCGCATCTGGGGCTGTGAGGAAAAGGCTAAGAATTCCGAGCCCACCCGCTGGCAGTGATGCAGGGCAGTCTGGAGCGAGTGCTGACATCTGGTCCGGACTGAAGGACCTGCCAACGATTACTGACATGTCGTCTACTGTCACTGCATATGATTCTGTCACAATTGAAAGATTGGTGGAGGATTCTATGAGTGACCGCATCAAAGTGGGCATGTCAGACAGTCCGTACATATACTGGCAGGAAAAAAAGGCAATTTGGAGGCCCTTGCAGAAACTGGCTTTATTTTACCTAAGTTGCCCCCCCTCCAGTGTGTACTCCGAAAGAGTGTTTAGTGCAGCTGCTCACCTTGTCAGCAATCGGCGTACGAGCTTACTTCCAGAAAATGTGGAGAAAATGATGTTTATCAAAATGAATAATAATACATTCCTCCGTGGAGTTATTCACCAGCAATTGCCTCCAGAAAGTACACAAGGACCTGAGATGGTGGATTCCAGTGGGGATGAATTAATAATCTGTGAGGAGGGGGATGTACACAGTGAAAGGGGTGAGGAATCGGACGATGAGGAGGAGGTGGACATCTTGCCTCTGTAGAGTCAGTTTGTGCAAGGAGAGATTGATTGCTTCTTTTTTGGTGGGGGCCCAAACCAACCAGTCATTTCAGTCACAGTCGTGTGGCAGACCCTGTCGCTGAAATGATGGGTTCGTTAAAGTGTGCATGTCCTGTTTATACAACATAAGGGTGGGAGGGAGGGCCCAAGGACAATTCCATCTTGCACCTCTTTTTTCTTTAATTTATCTTTGCATTATGTGCTGTTTGGGGACTATTTTTTGAAGTGCCATCCTGTCTGACACTGCAGTGCCACTCCTAGATGGGCCAGGTGTGTGTGTCGGCCACTTGGGTCGCTTAGCTTAACCATCCAGCGACCTTGGTGCACCTCTTTTTTTCTTTGCATCATGTCCTGTTTGGGGACTATTTCTTGAAGTGCCATCCTGTCTGACACTGCAGTGCCACTCCTAGATGGGCCAGGTGTTTGTGTCGGCCACTAGGGTTGCTTAGCTTAGTCACACATCGACCTTGGTGCACCTCTTTTTTTCTTTGCATCATGTGCTGTTTGGGGACTATTTTTTAAATCTGCCGTCCTGTCTGACACTGCAGTGCCACTCCTAGATGGGCCAGGTGTTTGTGTCGGCCACTTGGGTCGCTTAGCTTAGCCATCCAGCGACCTCGGTGCAAATTTTAGGACTAAAAATAATATTGTGAGGTGTGAGGTGTTCAGAAAAGAGTGGAAATGAGTGGAAATTATGGTTATTGAGGTTAATAATACTATGGGATCAAAATGACCCCCAAATTCTATGATTTAAGCTGTTTTTGAGGGGTTTTTGTAAAAAAACACCCGAATCCGACAAAAATTTTTCAGGGATGTTTTGCCAAAACGCCTCCGAATCCAAAACACGGCCGCGGAACTGAATCCAAAACCAACACACAAAACCCGAAAAATGTCCGGTGCACATCACTAATATATATGTATATACATACATAAATACATATATGTTCACTTCCTTCATAAACTCATTATGGAGCTCAGCTCATTTTCTATGATTACAAGAGCGGTCTGCAACAGCAGGAGAGTTTTGGCCAGCTGCAAGCTGCTTTTGTGGCGTAAGCACCGTCCCTAACCACTGTGTTTGAGTGTTTTGCAGAATTTTGGCATGGGAGACAGTCCCTGGAAGACGAGGAGCTCTGCGGCCAACCTGTGTCTGCCATCACTGAGGACAACATTGCTGCCATGCAGGTCACAGTTGAGATGGATGCCAAGGTGACTGTGGCCCAGTTAGAGAAGGAGATAGGCATCTAATTGGAATCCATCTGCTTGAAACTCCAGAAAAAACTTGGCCTGAGCAAGGTTTCTACATCCTGGGCTGAATCGAGAGCAGAAGGAGGCTTGGGTGACTTGGTGCCGCAACATGCCGGCCAGGTTAAATGGAGGTCTTTCAAACTCTGGTTAGGAGATCATCAATGATGATTAATCCTGGATCTATAGTTTTGGCCCCGTGACCAAACAACAGTCGGCACAGTTAACCCTAGTTGGAGGTGCACCTCAGTGATCTGAGAGCTGCATCTCATGGTGATTTTTTTGCAGTATTATTGACCACAGTTTGATTCCGTACCAGCTCCAGGTAGTTTCTGACTGTTACAGAAGGGAGTCTGAGCTCATAGTTGTTGACTCACATCTGGTCACTCCTTGACAGTCCCTGTATTTCCAGCAGAGCGCCGCAAATAAGGTGAGTTTTGATGAAAATGATTATAATAATACAAAGATGATATTACTAAGTTATAAATATATTCTTTGTATTATTCTAACAATTATATTCAAAATTATGGAGTATACTGGAGTATGACAGGTAAGGATTTGCCTCCTCTGCTTACCCTGACTGCACATCACTGCTATCAAAGTACTTTTGGAAGAAAAGATTGCAGCGGCTGTAATGGAATGTGGAAAAAGACTCATCCATAAAAATGAACTACAAGTTCTATGAGGAAGACCTCTGCTTGCCCAATGCAACAAAGTACAGAGACTCTGTAATGGTGGATTCCAGTGTAGACAATTTTATATTTTTCAGCAGTAAACTTTCCTTATATTAGAGATGATGTTTTTTTCTTTAGCAATGTAAAGTATTGCTTTGATTTCAGGTGCCCTTTCTTAAACCCTTGAGCAGCGGCTTTAGTAGATGGTAAAGTACTAATATCATGATTATAATGACTATCAGACACAGCACTAGTGCTTGGTTGCTGCTTCTGCTCTTCCAAAGACTGATCATGAACCATATTGACTCACAGAGATTTTATTATTATTAATGTGATGGTGTGGCGTGGCCCTGAATACACACAAGTTTTACAAAATAAGAAAACACATTTTTGTTTTTAAACAATTGACAACACCTTAACACTGCTACTCTTACAGTGCTAAAATATTCTTAACGCGATGGCATGGCTTGGCCCTTGACACACACTCATTTTTTAATATTATTTTTATTTTTTGTGGCGCTTTTAGAATTATTTTTTAACAAATGACAGCAGCTTCACAATGCGATTCACAGTGCTTAATTTATTAACGCGGTGGCACATCCTGACTTTGAACACATACAAAGGAAGAAGGTCCGGGGTTTTAAAAAGGGAACCAAGCTACTACCTCTGCAGCCTCCACACTGCATGACCTGTAGCTGAGGTCATGCATGTGCAGTCAGCCAGGTTGTCTTCAGCGGATGGTATCAGGATCCTGGCACTTGGGATGCCGGTAGTCATAATACCGACAGCGCATCCCAACACTCAGGATCCTGACACCTAGCAGGTAAGTATAATCCCCCCTACCCCCGAAGCCTAACCTTAACCCTCCCTGGTGGTGCCTAACCATAACCACCCCATCCCACAGCCTAAACCTAACCCTCCCTCCCCTGCAGCCTAACCGTAATTCTCCCCAGGGGTCTCTAACCATATGTCTCCCTCCCCGTATCCTATCCCTAACTCTCCCCCCAGCCCCCCACAACCTAACCCTAACGCCCTCCGTGGTTTACTTCTCCGTAGCCCTGGCAAATCCTCATTCAGAATTCTGGTTCCAGGATAGTGATCAATGTTGGGATCCCGACACTGGCATTCCAAGTAGTGTTGGGATTCCGGCATCGGTATTTCATCAGCAGGGATCCTGACCAGATCCTGTCTCTGGTAGGTATCAAAGCCACTTCTGTAGCAATGTTAGGGGATCATGGGTAGAGCTCCTTTTCAAAGCAGCTGCCCCCGCATCGGAGCAATATTTGACTGCCCTGGTAATTAAGTATTCACCGCTGCAACTCTTGACATGTCAGATACTTAATTATCAGGGGACAATAAGCGTAGTAAAAGGTTGTAGTATTCCTTTTTCTATACCTTCAAGAAAAGAGCTTGCAATGTTAAGTATTTCAATATTTTTAGAATAGTAATTTTAGATAAAGTTTAAAAATAGTCTGGTTGGAAATATAACCCTATTCAGAGTCTATATAATTGGCAATGGCACAATGAGTCAATTAAATGTATCTAGAAAAAATGCTGAACAGCACAAGCAGTCCATTATAACTCCCCAAAAAATATAATGGGGAAAGATTCAATTTAGCATAAGGTCATATTGGATATTCGAACAATATCTTTCCATGCTATGGATCTTTTTTTTCATACAGCAAAAATAAGCAATGCTTATATTACCATAATATCCAGAAATGCATGTAATAGCACCTGATGCTTCTATGGGATTTCACACTTAACTGAATGTCCCCCTAAGGGTTCATCATCTTATATTACATATAAGAAAGAGAGCCTATCAAAAAAATTGTAAGACTATTATACATCCATTCCTACTACTTTACTTAAAGGGGTAAATTCAGTTACTGGTAATATGTCACTGAGCATGACCACAATCTGTGCACATATTGGCCAGTTACAGTGCCACTAACATGCTGAGTTTTCGTGCAAACCTTTATGCGGTGCAAGGCAAGACCTTCAATGTGAATTGATAGAACAGCACATAATCTATAAGTCTACTGCGTAAAATTGAATTACCCCCAAAGAGTCAGGTATTGTATATTGATACTCATCTTATGTCCACCAAATGTTTGCACAGATATTTAATTTTATTCATTTAGGGTGTGGGGTGGAGTCTTTTATTTATTATTCCTGGGATGGCATTATCTGTGAGACTTAAGTCTTAAGATCTTAGTCATCATCCCAAAATAACAAGCAACTTGACTGGCAAGACTGTATTTCAAAATCAGTCTTCACTAGACCATTCCGACTAGCCATAAAAGTTTTATTCTTCTGCTTTATAGTACAGCACTCTGAGATTGATGTCCTTGTGGTGAGTTGTGGTTGATGGGAAATTAACTTTGTTTGGTTCCTGAGAAGAGCAGTTGTATTGTACAATGGAAACCATCTGTCTAAACATTCAAGAGAAAGGCACATAATGATTTCTAATAGAAACACAGATTGTTATTAAGACTCCCAACATGATGAGTTTACCGTAAATAACATTTTGACCTAAATGTTACATAAAGTTTGCAATTGTAGTGTTCAGGGGCAAATGCAGACTTTCTAGTGGGGGGGGGGGGGCAAATGCAATCCACAATCTGCCGCTCTGTGGTACATTGTGCAGGAGTCCGAGGGAGTGGTAGAAGAACCTAGTACCAAAGTAGACATATACTGTATGTAGCCATTGTTCTTTTTATACATTGGATTGTGTATGGAGTACTGTTTTTATAATTAATACTATAGATTGTGTATAGTATAAGCTGTATCAAACATATTAGACTAATATAAATAACATAAGTGGTCAGCAAAAGATTAAACATCCCATAATAAATAAATAGATAAATAAATAAATACACAAACGTAATAGAACCAGTAGGAGACAGAACTACACTTTCTAAGCATTCTGGGTGGTATCCAAGTTCCCGCAATACCCGTTCATTTATATCGACCGAAACGGCATCAGGGCTAATTGGATACTCCCAACAGTCTCATCTCATGGTTAGGCTCCTGTCTCTTCTTCCTGACAGCTACTTTCTGGTCCAGTGCACTGATTGAGCGCTCAGATCCACACATACATCAAACTTGGTAGAAGAAGTTGCTACACTGGGCATGTGCAGCAGCTCTGCTCTGTCCCTCAAACTGCATGTTGTGGCGGCAGCTATAGCAATCGTAAAATGATCATAATTTGAGCTGCTGGCCAAGAAAAGGGGGGTTTTGGGCAAATGGAACACCCCCCTCCCCCGCATTTGCCTATGCTATTAGCACCAGCTTAATACAAACTATTTACACAGCATTTGGGTGTCATTATAAATATTTTGGCAAAACTAAAGAAGTTAATACATTTTGAAAAATAACTTTGTGCTTAGAACCTACCTGATGTTAAACAAGGGTGGCTATTAGAGATGAGCGGGTTCTGTTCTCAGAGAACCGAACCCTACCAGACTTCACGTCACGAGCCCGGATCCAAGTCAGGCTTGGGTTTTCCCGCCTGACTCTGAAACCAGAACGAGGCAAAACGTCATCATCCCGCTGTCGGATTCTCGTGGGGGTTTGGATTCCATATAAACAGCCGCGCGTCGCCACCATTTTCACTCCGGCATTGGAGAGTGTAGAGAGAGGACATGTCTCCGTCCTCAGTGTCCTCAGTGTCCGTGTCTTGTGCTGCATCTGTCCAGTCACAGTGGTTGTGTCCTCTGCTGCCATATGTTCAGTGCTGCTGTATAAGTCCAGTCCAGTGGTGCTGTGTTGTGCTGCATCAGTCCAGTGGTGGTGTCTTGTGCTGCATCAGTCCAGTCACAGTGGTGGTGTTCTCTGCTGCCATATGTCCAGTGCTGCTGTATAAGTCCAGTCCATTGCAGTGGTGCTGTGTTGTCCTGCATCAGTCCAGTGGTGGTGTCCCTGTGCTGCTGTATATGTCCAGTGGTACTGCCGTATAAGTTTAGTGATCCTGCCGTATAATTCCAGTGATCCTGCTGTATAATTACAGTGGTACTGGCGTATAAGTCCAGTCCAGTGGTACGGCCGTATATATGTCCAGTGATACTGCCGTATATGTACATTGATACTGACGTATATGTCCAGCAGTACTGCCCTCTGTTTCCATTGATACCGCCGTATATGTCCAGTGGTACTGTCGTATATGTCCAGCGGTACTGCCGTGTAAATCCAGTGATCCTGCCGTATAAGTCCAGTGATCCTGCTGTATAATTACAGTGGTACTGGCGTATAATTCCAGTGATCTTGCCGTATAATTGCAATGATCCTGCCGTGTATTTCTAGTGATCCTGACGTATAATTACAGTGATCCTGCCGTATAATTACAGTGATCCTGCCGTATAATTACAGTCATCCTGCCATATAAATCCAGTGATCCTGCCGTATAATTATTGTGGTACTCCCGTATATGTCCATTAATACTGCTGAATATGTCCAGCGGAACTGCCGTACATGTCCATTGATACTGTCATATATGTCCAGCGGTACTGCCGTATATGTCCAGCGGTACTCCCGTATAAATCCAGTGATCCTGCCATATAAGTCCAGTGTTTCTGCCGTATAATTACAGTGGTACTGGCGTATGAGTCCAGTACAGGGATACTGCCATATATGTCCAGTGATACTGCCATATATGTACATTGATACTGCTGTATATGTCCAGCGGTACTGCCATATATATGTCCATTGATACTGCCATATATGTCCAGCGGTACTGCCGTATAAATCCAGTGATCCTGCCGTATAACTCCAGTGGCCCTGGTGTATAAGTCCAGTGATCCTGCCATATAATTACAGTGGTACTGCCGTTTATGTCTATTGAAACTGCCGTATATGTCCAGCGGTACTGCCGTATATGTCCAGCGGTACTGCCGCATAAATCCAGTGATCCTGACATATAATTCCAGTGATTCTGACGTATAATTACAGTGGTACTGGTGTATAAGTCCAGTGATCCTGCCGTATAATTACAGTGGTACTGCCGCATATGTCCATTGATACTGGCATATATGTCCAGCTGTACTGCCATATAAATCCAGTGATCCTGCCATATAAGGCCAGTGATCCTGCCGTATAATTACAGTGGTACTGGCGTATAAGTCCAGTCCAGTGATACTGCCGTATATGTACAGTGATACTGCCGTATATGTCCATTGATGCTGCCGTATATGTCCAGTCATCCTGCCGTATAATTACAGTGGTACTGGTGTATAAGAGCAGTGATCCTGCCGTATAATTACAGTGATACTGGTGTATAAGTCCAGTTCAGTGATACTGCCGTATATGTCAAGCGGTACTGCCGTATATGTTCAGTGATACTGCCATATATATATATATACAGGTTGAGTATCCCATATCCAAATATTCCGAAATATTGAATATTACGAAATACAGACTTTTTTGAGTGTGAGTGAGATAGTGAAACCTTTGTTGTTTGATGGCTCAATGTACACAAACTTTGTTTAATACTCAAAGTTATTAAAAATATTGTATTAAATGACCTTCAGGCTGTGTGTATAAGGTGTATATGCAGTGGTGCAAGTAGAAAAAATGTCTTACATGTGGGCAAATGCCATATGGGGCGTGGCCAATGAAAATGTGGGCGTGCTACACATATGGGGGAGGGGCAGATACACATATGACCCCCACAGTGCCAGATACATGTTGCCCCACAGTGCCAGATACACATTGCCCCACAGTGCCAGATACACGAATGCCCCACAGTGCCAGATACACGTTGCCCCACAGTGCCAGATACACGAATGCCCCACAGTGCCAGATACACGAATGCCCCACAGTGCCAGATATACATTGCCCCCCACAGTGCCAGATATACATTGCCCACAACAGTGCCAGATATACATTGCCCACTACAGTGCCAGGTATACATTGCCCACAACAGTGCCAGATATACATTGCCCCCCACAGTGCCAGGTATACATTGCCCCCCACAGTGCCAGGTATACATTGCCCGCCACAGTGCCAGATATACATTGCCCCCCACAGTGCCAGGTATACATTGCCCCCCACAGTGCCAGATATACATTGCCCCCTACAGTGCCTGATATACATTGCCCCTAACAGTGCCAGGTATACATTGCCCCCTACAGTGCCTGGTATACATTGCCCCCCACAGTGCCAGGTATACATTTCCCCCCACAGTGCCAGGTATACATTGCCCCCCACATTGTCAGGTATTCGTGAAGCAGCAGCAGAATCTCCCCCCCCTCCCCCCTCCTCCCTTCCCTTCCCCTGTTCACCACTGCTGCTGTCTTGTGTGAGGGGAGGAGAGCGCAGCCTGCGCCTCTCCTTCCCATCAGTCTCCGGCGGGTGAGTTCAATATTCAGCGACGATCCGTGAGCCAATCAAAGCTCCGCGAGCTCTGATTGGCTCACGGATGGCACTGATTTGAATGAAGACACTGAGGGGCAGGAGAGGCGCAGGCTGCGCTCTCCTCCCCTCACATCAGCGGCAGCAAGCGGCGGCCCGTCGGTGTGGGTACGGCGTACCCACGGCGAAATTCTTAAGGGTACGTGGTGCCCACCCGTACCCGCATACTTGCACCGCTGTGTATATGAAACATAAAGGAATTGTGTGAATGTACACACACTTTGTTTAATTCACAAAGTTATTAAAAATATTGGCTAAAATTACCATCAGGCTGTGTGTATAAGGTGTATATGTAACATACAGGGCCGGTTTCGGGGCTTCTGGCGCCCCGGGCGGCATTAGGGGGTGTGGCGTCATACAGGGGGCATGGTCAGTTACGCCCCCTGTACTGTTGTAGGATGTGCGTTGCGCGATGACGTCATCACGCACCGCACAGCAAATGTCCTCTCCACGAAGGTAAACTAGACGCTAAGCATCTAGTTCCCTTCGTGGAGAGAACCTTTGCTGTGCGGTGCACGATGACGTCAATGCGCACCGCACATCATTACAGTGAAGGTCCTCTCCAGGAAGGGAAACTAGACACGTAGCGTCTAGTTTCCCTTCACAGCGGGCAGCCCACGAAGGGAAACTAGACGAGTAGCGTCTAGTTACCCTTCATAGCGGACAGCGGGCCGCGGGACAGCGGGCCGCGGCTGCGGGGGGGCACCACAGCAGCAGTGGATCTTGCCATGGTGCGGCGCCCTCCGGATGGCGTCGGCGCCCTCTGGAAGGCGGCGCCCCGGGCAAAAGTCCTGCTTGCCCGTGGCAAGATCCGGTACTGATAACATAAATGCATTCTGTGCTTAGATTTAGGTCCCATCACCATGATATCTCATTATGGTATGCAATTATTATATATATAAAAGAGTAAAGAGTTATCATGGGAGCTAAACCACCTCAGATGTCACAATATATAATAAAAATTGTTATCAAAATTGTTGTTTATTCATAAAATTAACAATTAATTTTTTAACATTGTAATAAATGTCTATGACGCAGATAGATAAAAAGCCTTTTTTGTGATCATATACATCAAATGGACAAAAGTATATTGGGGGTAATTCCAAGTTGATCGCAGCAGGATTTTTGATAGCAATTGGGCAAAACCATGTGCACTGCAGGGGGGGCTGATATAACATTTGCAGAGAGAGTTAGATTTGGGTGGGTTATTTTATTTCTGTGCAGGGTAAATACTGGCTGCTTTATTTTTACACTGCAATTTAGATTGCAGATTGAACACACCACACCCAAATCTAACTCTCTCTGCACATGTTATATCTGCCTACCTGCAGTGCACATGGTTTTGCCCAATTGCTATCAAAAATTCTGCTGCGATCAACTTGGAATTACCCCCATTGTTTTACAATTGTCTGATGAGTTATATTCTGATGATATCTGCTATTGAATAAGATATCCAATCTTCAACCCAAAAGGTTCAAATGTATGATCTATTCCACAAACTCGTAGAAACCGAACGAGTTTGTGGAATAGATCATACATTTGCTATGTCATGTCCTTCAGATACCAATATGTCATGTTATATTTAGAGATGTGCACCGGAAATTTTTCAGGTTTTGTGTTTTGGTTTTGAATTCGGTTCCGCGGCCGTGTTTTGGATTCAGACGCGTTTTGGCAAAACCTCCCTGAAAATTTTTTGTCGGATTCGGGTGTTTTTTTTCTCAAAAACCCCTCAAAAACAGCTTAAATCATAGAATTTGGGGGTAATTTTGATCCCATAGTATTATTAACCTCAATAACCATAATTTCCACTCATTTCCAGTCTATTCTGAACACCTCACACCTCACAATATTATTTTTAGTCCTAAAATTTGCACCAAGGTCGCTGGATGACTAAGCTAAGCGACCCAAGTGGGCGGCACAAACACCTGGCCCATCTAGGAGTGGCACTGCAGTGTCAGACAGGATGGCACTTAAAAAAAATAGTCCCCAAACAGCACATGATACAAAGAAAAAAAGAGGTGCACCAAGGTCGCTGGATGGCTAAGCTAAGTGTCCCAAGTGGGAGGCACAAACACCTGGCCCATCTAGGAGTGGCACTGCAGTGTCAGACAGGATGGCACTTAAAAAAATAGTCCCCAAGCAGCACACGATGCAAAGAAAAAAAGAGGTGCACCAAGGTCGCTGGATGACTAAGCTAAGTGACCCAAGTGGCCGGCACAAACACCTGGCCCATCTAGTATTGGCACTGCAGTGTCAGACAGGATGGCACTTAAAAAATAGTTCCCAAACAGCACATGATGCAAAGAAAAGAGCAAAAGAGGTGCACTGTGGTCGCTGGACGGCTAAGCTAAGCGACACAAACACCTCAATATCACAGGAATTATTTGTTCTAATCTATGGTATTATTGGTTCAAATCACTGGAAGAAAATGACAAAATCACAGGAATTATTTGTTCTAATCAATGGTATTATTGGTCCAAATCACTGGAAGAAAATGACAAAATCACAGGAATTATTCGTAAACATTTGTAGAAAGTTGCTGCTTTCTGATTACAGAAATGCTCAGATATTCCTGCGAATCCACAATCCCTTCCCAGAGGAAAAAGAAATTAAGAAATCGTTGTTTGAGAACATTTGTTCTCTTTCCCTTACAAAGGAACAAACCACTTTCCAAGAACACTGATGTTTTTGGAATTATAGAGACATAATGTTTTGGAATATAAATCCTAAAGCAGGTGGTGTATTAGAGCAAAAGAGTGCAAGAGACCAGCCATGCAGTTTCTGAAATATTATGACAAAATATTACTGTATTTCATAAGCACTCATTCCTAACTCTGCTAAGTACTGTTTGGTATACTGTATCTGGCTTCCATAAGGTAGTTGTCCATTATTTCAGCTTCCATTGACCTTTTTGAAAGCGGTAGAAGTTATCGATTCTTTTTTTTCCCCCTATTTTTAATTTTCTCCTGCATAGCCCAGTAAAATGTTGCAATGTTAAGTATTGACTTGTGCCTTCTGGGGGTCCACTTCTTCACCAAACCCAGCCAATTATAATCCTAACCCTCTGTTCCACGTTCTCTATGTACCCCATCTGTGTCACCCATGTCTGTCTACCCCTCCCCTTTAGATTGTAAACTCTCACGAGCAGGGCCCTCTTCCCTCATGTGCTTATCCTTTGTCTAACTTTAGTAATCTTCAACTGTACCACATCCAGCAGTCTTCTGCCACCTGATACTTATTCCAGTGTCATCTGCTGATGTAACTATGTTTATGTACCCTGTACTTGTCCTATACTGTCATCAACTGTAAGTTGCTGTTTTCCTGTTTGATTATTTAAGTACTCTGTAATTGGACGCTGCGGAAACTTTGTGGCGCCATATAAATAAAGGATAATAATAATAATAATAATAATAATAATAATAATAATAATAATATAGGGTGTATAATCACCAGGCATATCTCACACATGGCTAAGTACAGATTACAGGATGTATAATCAGTAATCACCAGGTGTATAACACACGTCGCACAGTACAGTATATAGGGTGTATAATCCCCAGGTGTATCTCACACATCGCTCAGTACAGATTACAGGATGTATAATAATCAGTAATCACCAGGTGTATAACACACGTCGCACAGTACAGTATACATACTGGTAATGTTTTTATTTGAAATATTGCAACCTTCTTACATTTTATTTACACATTTACAAATTTACAATAAATAAATAAAGTTAAAAAAAGAACAATCTCAAACAAATTTTCCCATTTGTTCCTACCACTTCTCCCCTGTTTGACATATTTCCAAGTTCCATCTTTCCCTTCAATTTTCCCCTTAAGTCTAACAACTTCCTTAAGAACCTTTTTGCCCTGAGACTAGCCTCCTCCTCCTCCTCCTCCTCCTCCTCCTCCTCCATATTCCCCCCTCACCTGTTCTTGAGCCCATGCATACCACTCTCACACTTCCTTTCATTCCCCACCACCTCCTTTCACTCCACTCTCAACCCACTCACCCTCTCACCTTCCACACCATACACTCTACTTTCTCCCAGGACAATCCAACATTTAATGAGGAGTCAATAACAAATCTAGGTAGCTCTTCCAGTGTACGCAGCCATTTAAAACCAAACCAAATCTCAAAGTTCTATTTCAACTAAAAAGTGAGATAGTTATAGAAAAGTTTCTACCAGTACCTGGAGGCTGAAAATTTTCCATCACCCACTAAGGGGGCTTCAGCTGGCGCCACAAGTGGGACCAACTGGTGACATCCAATCTCTCCTCCTCCATTTCCATCATCCGATTCACCTCGTGTAGTATTAAGCCCTCCACCACTTCGCAGGGAAGGATTTTATTTCTCAATGAAACCTGACACCGTGCATTCCATAAGTGATACCTGACAGCTAAACTTATCATAAAAATTGTGCATAAATCAAATTCCTCATACCCTTTGAGTGCCCCATATGCCCATCCCCGGTAATCCAAACCAGAAAGACAAGGTATTCCTAGAGCGCTTGACACTCTTTTGTAAATGTTTATATTAAAAGGACACTGAAGCAAGAAATGGTCCATACTCTCCTCCTGACCTTGACACTCCTCCCGTGGACAATCACGATCATTGGATCTTCTAAACCTCAGGTTCCCCCTAACATAGAGCTTCCCTTGGAATGAGAACCAGGTGATGTCCCTAAATTTCAACGGGATCCTCTGAGAATTTATCAGAGAAATCCCTTCTGAACATACAGTTTCTGGGCAATCCTTCAGGGCCAATGGGACATGGAAGTGAGTTTGCAAGACCCTCTTCCCCAACTCCTTCCTACTGAGATCTCTTAACTCCCCCACTCCCAAGCCCCATCGCCCAATCACTCTTAAGCACTGGATCACGTAGATCACGTAGATCAGGAGGTGGCCTCTTCTAGGCCGAGAGTTTCTCAAGTGACCTCCTTCTATCCACACTGTGAGGAAGGGGGATATCCATTCCCTAAAACCGTCTGCCCACCGAGGAGAGGTCTCTGAAAACTGACCCCGGAAATTAATTTTAAAAAAAGCTGTCATAAAAAACACCAACGGGTTGACCATATCCAGCCCCCCCTTGGTCCTCAGTTTGCACGCAATGCCTCTCTTGACTATATTCATTTTGTTTCCCCACAACAGCAGGAAAAACAAAGAGCCAATTTCAGACCACAGTGGTTGTGGCAAAAAACATACATAACTGACATATAAAAACAATAGAATCAGAAAGGTTTTACACAAGTCAACCCTTTCCCTCAGGGAGAATTTCCATTCTCTCCAACTTCTTACTTTCCGGGTCACCTCTTCCAGCATCCTTTCCCAATTTGCTTTGGCATAATTGCCATGGTCGAATCTTATTCCTAGAATCTTAATTTGGTGGCTGGCCACAGGGAGGCTGTCCGGAAGGTCGAATTCTCTACCTTCCTCCCCCATCCAGAAAACTTCACACTTGTCCTGATTTATCATGGAGCCCGAGGCTCCAGAGTATTCGCCTATCAGTTGGTCCACATCACAGGCCTCTGTCTTTGACGACAGAACCACTGTGACATCATCAGCATAGGCAGTTACCTTTAGTGATTCACCCCAGCCCAGCTGCACCCCTCCCACCATGCTGTCCTCAATCCTCCTAATAAAAGGATCGATCGCAAACACGTAATGGAGAGGGCTCAGGGGGCAACCCTGACGGACCCCAGAATTCACCACAAAAGCAGGCCCTACCCAACCATTAACAAGCGGGAAGCTCTCGGCCTTGCTGTACAATATGCGTAGCCAATTGACTAATTTAACTGGAATGCCATACCTTTCCAGCAAAGTCCACAGGTACTCATGGTTGACTCGGTCAAAAGCTTTGGACTGATCCAATGCCAGTAAGTACTTCCCCCACTTCTCAACCCTGCACCGCTCTATGGCCTCCCGGACACCAAGGACAGTACTAAATGTGCTTCAACCTTTCACAGTACAATGCTGAGAAGTAGAGAGCAACTGCCCGGAAAATTCCATCAGCCTATTAAATATGATTTTTGCCAACACCTTCCTATCCGTATCGAGGAGTGCTATGGGGCGCCAGTTCTCAATACGGACCAGGTCCTTTCCTTTAGAGAGTAAGATAAGTGCAGAAAGCCTCATGGAGGGAGGGAGTTCACCCTCTGCCAGGCCACTGTTAAAAACCTCCACGAGACGAGGTGCCAGGACGTCTCAGAATTCTTTATAGAATTCAGCTGTCAAACCATCTGGCCCAAGTGTCTTTTTTGATGTTAAACCGCCAATCGCTTCTCTGACCTCCTCCACAGATATCTCACTCTCTAAGCAAATCAATTGAGGCATCTGGTTCCACAAGCCCTGGTATCCTCCCCAGAAATTCCTTCATCTTTTCTCTGCTAAGTGCCTTCTCGGACAGCAGATCAGTGTAATAGGTTCTAATGACTTCCTGGATGCCCTCTCTCCCCTCCTGCACGACACCCTTTCCACCAATCAGACCTCTGATTTCCTTTAACTCGATCTTTCGCCTACAATTCTGGTAGGGATCCGGGGAGTGGTACTTGCCATAATCCCTCTCCCGAATCAAAGACGAAAGTCGACTATACTACAACTGCTGCATCCGAGATTTCACTCGGGAGATTTCCCCATAATCTCCTCTTTCAGAGATCAGGAAGTCTAATTTCCTCCTCTGAGCATAGTAGCACTTTTCTTTACCAAGTTTTTCTTTGCTACCAGCCACTTGAAAAACCCTCGGGTCCTCTCTTTGACCTCCCACCACTCCGATCTACTCCATCCTGCCTCCAACAGTGTTTCCTGTGCTCGGAAGAATTCCCTAAAGGCTTGTCTTACCTTCTCTTCCTTTAGGAGCTCTGAGTTCAGCCTCCATAGCCCCTTCCTTTCGAAACGGACTGTGAGGCATTCAAACAAAAAGTCAAGAACCCGTGATCCGAAAATTCCACCAACCTTACCTGTGAAGGCAAAGACTTGGAAGTTTCTTTAATGAAAAACCTATCTATTCTAGTCCTACTCTGACCACTAAAGTAAGTGTACCCCGTGAGGTCTGGATGATACCGAATATGGACATCAACCAACCCAGCCTGCCTAACCATTGACACTAAATAATTTGAATCATAGCCCATGGTTTTTTTGGCACCTCCCCTGTCTTTTGGCCTAACTACGGCATTGAAATCACCACCAAAAACAACCTGCTGGGCCGTAAAAAGAAATGGCTTGATCCTCTTGAAAAGGCATTTCCTATCCCAGGTTGTCTGGGGCCCATAGATATTGATCAGCCTTAGGTCATGCCCTCTCAAGGTGACATCTAAGATCATACACCTTCCAATTTGTAGCTCAATAACCTTGTGCACAGTTACTATGCCGGCAAAAAGCACTGCCACCCCACCATAAGGCTCAGCTGCAAGAGACCAATAGGTGGGCCCACCTCTCCACTCGCTTTTGGCTTTGTGAAGAGCTGCCAACCTGCTAACCTGGGCCGGGTCTCCTGCAAAAACAAAATATCAAAATCCTGGTTGTTAAAAAAAATCAAAAGCCATAAACCGAGCCTTATCGGAAAGCCACATTAATCGTGGCACATCGTATAGGGTGGAGATCCATGTTTCTTTGGTGATTGAGTTTCACTACCCATTTTCCGTATTCACTTCTCCCCACCACCTCCATCACCATCACCACCACCAACACCACATTCCATTCTTACAACAGCCTCTCCTTCTTTCATCCCGGCTCCCTCCACGCCTGAACCAGGATCTGGGGGTTTCCGGGCAGGATCCATTGAAGGCAGATCCTTCTCTATTAGAGATTCCTGCACCCCCTCCCCAATTCCTTCCATGTTTGATTCTACATTTTCACCCTCCTCCTTGTCTTTCCCCACTAATGTAGATCCTACCGGGTCCCACTCCAGCTCACTTTCTGATTCTTTCCCTGAAACTTCCGTCAAACTTCCTTTTCTTTCCTTCTTCTTTCTCCCTCCTTCCCCACTCCCTTTCTCTCTCTTCCTTCTCTTCCTTACTTTTCTTTGCTTAAGCACTAACTCTCCTTTTTCTCTCACTATTTCCCCTACTTCTTCCTCAGTAGGCACCCCCTCAAACCTATTGAAAAGCAACAAGTTTTCTTTAATTCTTTCTGACTGCCTTTTTCCTCCCTTAATTACAAGCTGGAATCCCTCATCCTTCTCTTCCTTTCCCTCCTTTCCTTTCCCCTTTCCTCCTACCAACTTCCATTCCACCTTTCCTTCCTGTTCCTTCACTGACCCTACTTGCACATTTTTCTCTCTTTCTTCCGTCTCTCTTTCCCTCCTCTGCGTTGTTAATTCCTCCACACTTTACCTCCTTCTCCTCCATTCCTTCATTCTTACCACCTCCGGGCACCTACTATATGGATGACCTTCACCCCCACATAAATTGCATCGAATTATGTTGCAAACTTTTGACGTATGGCCCAGTCCGCGGCATAAGTTGCATTTGACCGCGTCGCACTCATTGCTCAAGTGCCCAGGGTCACCACACTTAAAGCAGGTCTTTGGCTGACCCTGGTAGAACACCTGAATGCGATCGCGGCCAATGTGTGCGGCGGACGGCAGATGTTTCACTCCTTCTCCATTTTGCACCAAGTGCACATTTGCTGACCATGTTCCTCCCCAACACTCCCAGTGTATAATCAGCTTTCTCTAAACTCAACACTTTTTCACATTGCCTGCTTAACCAGAATTTAATGTCGTTTTCCGGTATTGTCTCATTTCTTACTAATATAGATACTTTAACACTTTCAATCCTCCCCCTCATGAAAATGGAAAATTGACTAAAGTAGCCTCCCTCTACTTGATCAGTTAATTTTAAGAAGCACTCCTGCATCACCATGTTTGCCATAAAGGCCACGTCAAACTCTTTTGAGTTCACAGGGTGAATGCAGGAGTACAGTTGCCTGGCTGAACACCCCAATGCAAAAAATTATTTCAAAAAGTCAACCTTTGAAGGAGCATCCCCCTTACCATTCCATTTAAAATGTATCACCTTTCTCTTCCCAAAACCTCCTGCATCTCCTCCCTCCCCCCAAACATCTTCACCTTGTCTCACAGAAAGTGGTTTGCACAGTACCTTTGCATAAGACGCGACTCCTTCCTTTGATGTTTCACCTTTACCTGCAATAGGGACAATGGCAACAGGAAAAAACACAGGGCCAGGGGCTGAAATAGGGACAACTGCAGGCTTCACCTGTTTCCCTGGTACCACGTTCTTGCTTTTATCCTTATGTTTAAGCATCTCATTACTTATGAGCTTTGCCGCAGCTCGCATTCTTTCTGGTACCTGTAGTTCCCCATAAACAGTATTCACCACTTCTAACTCTGCTTTCGAAAGCGAGCTTTTATCCAGCCTTGTCTGGCCTTGAACTTCACCGGATTTTTCTTCATTTCTACGGTTTTTATTTATCTCCCCATTTGCATTTTCATCTTCATTTTCCCCACTTTGTCCCTCCACCCCCCTGCAAAGCCCAACTGGGTCCCCACCGCCCAAACAAAATTCTGGAGCCCCCTTTGCTCTTTCCTTTCCTCCGCTGTCTGGGACACACACCTCTTGTCTGCTGCTCTCAGCCGCTTTGCAGGGCTTCACACTGGCCGGGACTCCCGCTGATGTCACTTGTTTTCCAATTGGAATCCCCGCACGGGTCTTTTCTGCCTCTACTTTCTGGCCGCCGCTGCTTGATCTTCCTGCTGCTTCTGCATCACCGCTGGCTCACCTTCGTCCATGGACCCCGGCTTTCCCTCCGTCTCCATAGCAACCAGGATTTCATCCACGTCAGTGGCCACGTCACCGGGGTTCCCTCGGCTTCCGCATTGGTCCACTGCTCCCGGCACCCCCTCCACACTGACGTCGCATGGAATTCCTCCCTGAGGCCGCTCCTCCTGCACTGCTGTCTCCGGCTGCTCTACAGAGAAATCCTTTGTAGATGGTACTGTCATTAACCCCTGTAGCGCCGGCAAGTTTTCTGTACTGTCCTTTTTATTACTTTTTTCCCTGGCAGCTACCATTTTTCCTTTAATACGAGCATGGTATATAGTTAAGTCCTCAATTTGGTTTATATACCGCTGCCTCTCCCACACTTGACTTTTATTCCTTCTTTTCTTTGCTGTCACAATACGATTTCTTATTTTCTTTGATTCCATTATCAGTTCTTGTAAGGACATCTTCGCTAATATTTCCTCAGTGTCAGATGTATCTTCGGATACTGACTTCTCCTACGATTCTGACACTTCCTAACTCCCTGGTATCTGCAGATTTCCCCCCAGGAGCTGGCTTTCCCCCAGAGGTACTCTCTACTAACTCAGGGGGCTCGGGGCCCTCAGAGGATGCATCATACCACGACAATGGCTCTTAAACTTTAATATTTGCTTTTTCCACTAGCGGCACCAGCCGCTCCCCTCCGTCCCACAGCTTCTCCCCAATTCCCTCAAGGGAACCCCCAGCCTTTGCAGCATTCTCCCCAGGAGCTACACTACCCCCAGGGATACCTGCTGCTAGCACGGGAAGGGGGGCTGCCCTGGACAGGGACCCTTCTCTTGATTTACCTTCCTGCTGTGCCGTTCGCCGCTCCCCTTCTCCGGACGGACTCGCAGACTCCACTTTCCCTTCTACAGGCGGACCTTTCTCGGCTCCAGGATTCTCTGTTCCCACCGCCGCTTGCTTTGAGGTACCCCTCCTCTGCACGGAGGGGGTGCTTTGCCTTCCTCTTACTTTCACCAGTCCCGGGCACTCTGCTCTTGGATCCTGCAACTTTCCTTTTTCCTCCATCGCAGCAGCTGCAGCTGCTGCAACACGGGCAGATGTTCTGACATCCTCTTTCTTTTTTACTTTAGCTGGGGAGGCCAGCAGGACCCCCCGCTTCTTCATCCTGGTTATAGGGCACCTCCAGGCACCCTCAAATGTTCAGGAATACAGGCCCCAGCTGGGCCCTCCAGGCAGGGGATTCTCCTGCTTCAACTGCCCACTCCCCAGCTCCCAAAGCTGGGAGAGGGGGCGGGATACCTTAGGTAACCAAATGGAGCCCAGGAGCAAGTCCAGACACGTCCACTGATCAGGAGAATAGAACGGAGTCTGACACAGAGCTGCAAGATACAGCAATGGCCTACTGTGCTGTACTATATATGTATACTGCTTGTCACCAAAATGCTGCACTGTCCTACTATATACTGCTCACAATAATGCAGCACAGATATGGAATGGATACTTGCAGTGACACAGAGCTGCAAGATACAGCAATGGCCTACTGTACAACTATATATTGTTGGTCACCAAAATGCTGCACTGTAATACTATATAGTCTGCTCACAAAAATGCAGCACAGATATGGAATGGATACTTGCAGTGACATAGAGCTGCAAGATACAGCAATGGGCTACTGTACAACTATATACTGTTGGTCACCAAAATGCTGCACAGTAATACTATATATACTGCTCACAAAAATGCAGCACATATATGGAATGGATACTTGCAGTGACACAGAGCTGCAAGATACAGCAATGGCCTACTGTACTGTACTACTATTATACTGGTGGTCCCCAGTCCCCACAATAAAGCACACTGAGCACATATATTTGCAGCACACTGAGCACAGATATGGAGCGTTTTCAGGCAGAAAACGTAGATATTTTCAGCACACTGTGCACATATATTTGCAGCACACTGAGCACAGATATTTGCAGCACACTGAGCACAGATATTTGCAGCACACTGAGCACAGATTACGGAGCTTTTCAGGGAGAGAACGCAGCCACGTCCTCTCCGTTCAATCTCCAATGAACGAGTGAAAATGGCGGCGACACGCGGCTCTTTATATAGAATACGAATCTCGCGAGAATCCGACAACGGAATGATGACGTTCGGGCGCGTTCGGGTTAACCGAGCAAGGCGGGAAGATCCGAGGCTGCCTCGGACCCGTGTAAAATAGGTGAAGTTCGGGGGGGTTCGGATCTCGACGAACCGAACCCGCTCATCTCTAGTTATATTAGAGTTCAAGATGCTTATTGCTGTACATTGTTTTAATTCATTGTTCTACAATTGTAGATTCACCCCTGATGAAGTCTTGGAACAAGACGAAATGCGTTGGGTTATTTATCTATCTATTGTTTGATGTTACCTCCGAATCTACAATAAGGAGAAGGAGGAAATTGTAGTGACATATCTACATCTTTCCTCATCACTGCAAGCTGATTGTTCAAATTGTACGACAAATTCAAATGTATCAACTCTGTACATTCATGGACATTGGTTTTGAGCTTATGTTTTTATAAATAAATTTTTATGTCAGTATATGCAATCGGATGAAATTTATCTGTAAAAACGTTATAAGGGTCCGTTTTAAAGTAGGGCGTCGATACGACCCCCTTGGCGCCATTACTTCTATTTGTTTTATATATATATATATAATATGCAACAAGTCCGGCACTCACTGTTACTTGATATACTGTCCCCGTTGCCTTCCGCAAGATACAGCTCACACTGTTATGTAAAAAGGGTTGGGAACGGCGGCACTCAGGAATAAAGACACAACCACAGCCAGTAGTATCAGCCAACGTTTCAAAGCATGTGCTTTTTCGTCAGGGCAATAACAAACATTAAAAACACTCACGTTTATATGTGCTCCCCCTCACCGTCAAAGTCCGCGCCTCAGGCTCCACTTCCGCTATGCAGGCGCTCCCTCGTGATGTCACCCAGTGCGCCCATCACCATAGCAACCAAATCAACATAAACGAAAAAATCCTCCACGTATAAAATTGCATGAGAAATCAATACATCAGATATTTCATTCTAGCACAGATCATGTATTAATAATAAGTTTAGTATTCGCCACGTCACCAAGATATATCAGGAAGGTCAGATAAAGCAATTATACCCAGCTTGTTCATTTAACCCCCGTGGACTAAGTGTGTCCCATTGTATCAAGTGACAAAGAACTATCTAGCATAACTAATAAGCGTATTATGTGCAGCTACTCCAGAGGAAAGAATATACGCGACTATGTTGTACATAATGATATAACTAATTTTGATAAAAAAATATCTACAACATTTTTGGGGAGACCCAAGAATGGTTGCTTTAAGTGTACTGGCTGTGTCACCTGTAGCTACATGCAGACAGGAGACACGATTAAAAACCCGTTCTCTGGTCAAGCATTTAAAATCAAGCACAGACTTTCCTGTATGTCCAAATTTATTGTCTATGTGCTCATCTGCCCGTGTGGTAAATACTACACGGGGAAAACAGAATGCTCTTTTAAAGTCAGAATGGGTCAACATAGATATGCAATAAGGGAAGCTGTGTTGGCTGGACATAGTGACCAGCCAGTGGCAAGACATTTTGCCCTGGCCGGTCACTCACCAACCGCATTGAGACACATGATCATCGACCACATACCACCATTGGTGAGAGGTGGTAATAGATCTAAACGCTTATTACAATGTGAGTCCCGTTGGATATTCCGTTTGGACACACTTAGTCCACGGGGGTTAAATGAACAAGCTGGGTATAATTGCTTTATCTGACCTTCCTGATATATCTTGGTGACGTGGCGAATACTAAACTTATTATTAATACATGATCTGTGCTAGAATGAAATATCTGATGTATTGATTTCTCATGCAATTTTATACGTGGAGGATTTTTTCGTTTATGTTGATTTGGTTGCTATGGTGATGGGCGCACTGGGTGACATCACGAGGGAGCGCCTGCATAGCGGAAGTGGAGCCTGAGGCGCGGACTTTGACGGTGAGGGGGAGCACATATAAACGTGAGTGTTTTTAATGTTTGTTATTGCCCTGACGAAAAAGCACATGCTTTGAAACGTTGGCTGATACTACTGGCTGTGGTTGTGTCTTTATTCCTGAGTGCCGCCGTTCCCAACCCTTTTTATATATATATATATATATATATATATATATATATATACACCCTGTTGCAAAGTGGATACTGAGGCCATAACCACTATGCTGGTGTTAGACGGTCATTCGGTATCCGCCATTAGTGCAGTGGGACTGCAGTGCCAACCCTAGATGGGCCATGTGTTTGTGCTGCACACTTGTGTCGCTTAGCTTAGTCATACAGCTACCTCATTGCCCTCTTTTACTTCTTCACATGATGTGCTTTTTGGGTACTATTTTTTTAATTGCCATCCTGTCTGACACTGCAGTGCCACTCCTAGATGGGCCAGGTGTTTGTGCCACACACTTGTGTCGCTTAGCTTAGTCATACAGCTACCTCATTGCACCTCTTTTTCATCTTTGCATGATGTGCTGTTTGGGGCCTTTTTTTATATCTGCCATCCTGTCTGACACTACAGTACCACTATCAGATGGGCCAATTGTTTGTGTCGCTTAGCTTAGTCATACAGCTACCTCATTGCACCTCTTTTTCATCTTTGCATGATGTTCTGTTCTAGGCCTTTATTTATATCTGCCCTCCTGTCTGACACTGCAGTGCCATTCCTAGATGGGCAAGGTGTTTGTGCCACACACTTGTGTCACTTAGCTTAGTCATACAGCTACCTCATTGCACCTCTTTTTCATCTTTGCATGATTAGCTGTTTGGGGCCTTTTTTTGTATCTGCCCTCCTGTCTGACACTGCAATGCCACTCCTAGGTGGGCCTATTGTTTGTGTCGCTTAGCTTAGTCATACAGCTACCTCTTTTTCTTCTTTGCATGATGTGCTGTTTGGGGCCTAGTTTTTTTTAAGTGCCATCCTGTCTGCCACTGCAGTGCCACTCCTAGATGGGCCAGGTATTTGTACCGCAAACTTGTGTCGCATAGCTTAGTCATACAGCAAACTTGGTGCACCTCTTTTTCATCTTTGCATCATGTGCTGTTTGGGGCATGGTTTTTTAAAGTGCCATACGGTCTGACACTGCAATATAAGTCCAGGGGTACTGCTGTATTAGTCCAGGGGTACTGCTGTATAAGTCCACAAATTGCAGGTTTTCTGAAAAATGACAGGGGTGTGCAGTAGATGCTGTCAGTGGACTGAAAAATTGTGGGCCACTTTCGACATTCAGCCACTGCATGCCACTATTAGATGGGCCAGGTGGTTATGTTGCTTAGCTTAGTCATACAGCAACCTTGGTGCACTTCTATTTCTTCTTTGCATCATGGGCTGTTTGGGAACTAGTTTTTTAAAGTGCCATCCTGTCTGACACTGCAATGCCACTCCTAGATGGGCCAATTGTTTGTGTCGCTTAGCTTAGTCATACAGCTACCTCATTGCACCTCTTTTACATCTTTGCATGATGTGCTGTTTGGGGCCTTTTTTATATCTGCCATCCTGTCTGCCACTGCAGTGCCACTCCTAGATGGGCCAGGTGTTTGTGCCGCATACTTGTGTCGCTTAGCTTAGTCATACAGCAACTCATTGCACCTCTTTTTCTTCTTTGCATGATGTGCTGTTTGGGGTCTAGTTTTTTTAAGTGCCATCTTGTCTGCAACTGCAGTGCCACTCCAAGATGGGTCAGGTGTTTATGCCGCACACTTGTGTCGCTTAGCTTAGTCATACAGCCACCTCGGTGCAACCTTTAGGCCTAAAAACAATATTGTGAGGTGTTCAGAATAGACTGGAAATGAGTGGAAATGAATGTTATTGAAGTTAATAATACCGCAGGATCAAAATGACCCCCAAATTCTGTGATTTTAGCTGTTTTTATGGGGATTGTTTTTTTCAAAAATCATCCAGTTCCAAAACCAAACCCAAAACACGAAAGGGTGGTTTTGGCAAAACCAATCCAAAACTAAAACACGAGCGGGGAATTAGAACCAAAACACAAAACTCAAAAAGTGCCAGACACACATCTCTATTGGCTATATAAAGGTGGGTTACTATGAAATAAAAACAATGTCCAACTTTTTGTTATTACCAATTTTCAATATACTGTTTCACTGGATTCACTGTGACCTACCTTCCTCCATGTCATACTTCCTACTCCCCCAGAACAGCCGGCAGGCTTCTGAAAATCGGGTGGTGATCCTGCACCCCTCCCCTCCCCGTTCACCAGAAGAGTGGGCAAGTCTCCCTGAACTTGCCACCACCCTGCCAGTCATCCACTTACTCAGTGAAGTGGGCTATTCAGATGGCACAGATAACGTGATTTGCGCTGAATCACATTCTAGCTACACCCCCACCCCCCCCCCCCCACTGTGCAATTCCGATAGCCTCAGCATTGTATAGTGGGGGGCGTGGCTATGATGATGCAAACTAGCTGCCACACCTACTCACTACATTAGAATTTGAAATCCCTTGACTGAAATGTTATTTGTGCTGCCCAATGGTGGGGTCTCCACTCTTACTGCTCATCTCTTTTCCATCCAGAAAATGTGTTTTAGATCTCAGATCACAGACTACATAGTGCGGCCACAAGCAGCATCTAGCCAACCAACAGGCTGATCAGGTTTAAGGCAGGATGCGCAGAGTTTGGGGAAGTAAGGGTAAAAACAACAAAAGTATGAAATAATTAAAAATGTTTGTAATGATAGCAAAGTATGCAGCTACAACCACTTTTATTTACATGTTGATATTTAATTTTGGAGCACTTGGGCCTAGGGCACCTATTTTTCTATCTCTACTCCCCACCTGTCAAAAACTGGCTACATCACTGCACAAGACTCTATGGGGGTAATTCCAAGTTGATCGCAGCAGGAATTTTTTTAGCAGTTGGGCAAAACCATGTACACTGCAGGGGAGGCAGATATAACATGTGCAGAGAGAGTTAGATTTGGGTGTGGTGTGTTCAATATGCAATCTAATTTGCAGTGTAAAAATAAAGCAGCCAGTATTTACCCTGCACAGAAATAAAATAACCCACCCAAATCTAACTCTTTCTGCACATGTTATATCTGCCTCCCCTGCAGTGCACATGGTTTTGCCCAACTGCTAAAAAATTTCCTGCTGCGATCAACTTGGAATTACCCCCTATGTCCAAGTATATGCTAAATGTAAGCAGACAATCACTTATTATAAAGCCAAGGGACTACTCAGAAGACATTAGGGGAAGAGGTTTATCAAAGCTAGGAGATAGATAAAGTAGAGAGAGATAAAGTACCAACCAGTCAGTTCCTGTCATTTTTCAAACACAGCCTGTAAAATAAAAAAGGAATTATTTCCCCTCACAGCGCTGGTGTTCAGCTGCTCAACTCCAATCCCAGGTGTACACCAACACCTGTAATTAAATACTGCACAAAAGAAAAGGTTTTGGAGAGGAGTGTATAGCGCTGAAAACCCCTAAAATCCAGATATGCCTATGTATTTAACACAGTACCAATTATATCTTCACACATAAAAAGAGAAAAAAGTGTACATTAATAAAAACTCAGGTGAGTATCTTAATAGATAAAAAAGACATCTGATATAAAGAGTGTTAAATCAAACATAGGGTAATTATTTTGCAGACTTTGTATCCAGCTGATTGTCAGTGATGAGATCAATTTAAGCAGAGTCCACGATTTGGCTGTGTTTGCTTAAAGACTGACACTCACTTTAAAGAAACCAATACCAGTCACTTAAAGGTATCTTTATCTTGTCTGGCACCCTCAGGATTTGACACTCCAATGGATCAATACCAAATAGGTAAAAAGAAGTATCCCCATAGGGACTTTATTCACAAGAACTAAACAGATTTTTCTTTAAAAAGGACACAGAACGCATACCCGCTCCCAGACAGAGGCTGTGCTTCACTACTGAGATGTCCGGAATATCTCAGTCCGCTGTAACGGCAAACAGCCTCAGGCGTGCGGGTAAGTCACGGTTTCCTCCTGGATCGATTTCCACGTCACTGCAGTGACGTGGAAATCTATCCAGGAGAGAGCTGTGACTTATCCGCACGCCTGAAGCTGTTTGATGCTGCAGTGGCGTGGAAATCGATCCAGGAGGAAACCGTGACTTACCCGCACGCCTGAGGCTGTTCGCCGTTACAGCGGACTGAGATATTCCGGACATCTCAGTAGTGAAGCACAGCCTCTATCTGGGAGCGGGTATGCGTTCTGTGTCCTTTTTAAAGAAAAATCTGTTTAGTTCTTGTGAATAAAGTCCCTATGGGGATACTTCTTTTTACCTATTTGGTATTGATCCATTGGAGTGTCAAATCCTGAGGGTGCCAGACAAGATAAAGATACCTTTAAGTGACTGGTATTGGTTTCTTTAAAGTGAGTGTCAGTCTTTAAGCAAACACAGCCAAATCGTGGACTCTGCTTAAATTGATCTCATCACTGACAATCAGCTGGATACAAAGTCTGCAAAATAATTACCCTATGTTTGATTTAACACTCTTTATATCAGATGTCTTTTTTATCTATTAAGATACTCACCTGAGTTTTTATTAATGTACACTTTTTTCTCTTTTTATGTGTGAAGATATAATTGGTACTGTGTTAAATACATAGGCATATCTGGATTTTAGGGGTTTTCAGCGCTATACACTCCTCTCCAAAACCTTTTCTTTTGTGCACATCCTGTAAAATGACAGGAGCTGATTGGTTGGTACTTTATATCGTTTCACTTTATCTCTCTCCATGCATCGTAAATGTCTCCCTGCTGGGCACAATAAATATAATTTCAAATCTGAATGGGTAAACCAGTGGTTCCCAAAGTGTGTTCCTAGGCATCCCGGGGTGCTGCGAGGCTCTTGCAGGGGTGCATTGGGTTGGTGGTCCAGGACCAAACCAAATTATTTATGGTCAAAGTGAAAGGAAAAACCAGTGCTAGTAGCTGCCAATCGTAAAACATGTGGACAATCAGAAGCACAACTGTACACCACCACATAACTGACCCTATGGATGACAGGCACAATATACTTAATTTAATTTTTTTTCTAAATTCAATAAAATAACTTTTATACTAGGGGTGCTGTGAGGAAAATGCTGATACTCTAGGGCGCCGTGATTCAAGAAAGTTTGGGAACCACTGTACTATTTCAGCCAAATGTAGAAATTACTGACTGGCGTATGATGAAAATCACTTTACTTAATAATCTACAGCAATTTTAAACTCTTAAGTGGGTGTAATACCTCAAATAAATGAAATTATAAAAATGAAGCAATCTCTATAATTAACTGACAAAAATCAAGGGCACTCACACTGCACCTCGGTTTGATCAGCTATGCTATGTATCTATAGTGGCCTTTCAGAGGTTAAATGATTTAGGATTCCTACTGCCTCCCCACAAAAAGAGTGGACAATGAAATTACAACCTCCAAAGCCATGTAATCTCCCACAAATGGACACTTCCTGGCAATCGCTATGCGATTGCTGATTGCTGGGCCGGCAATTGCATTTCGGCCTTCGTGCACGTCCGATGCAGTCACAGCGCATGTGTAGTCATCCGATAATCGCACGATTTGCGATTTTTCTAAATTGCAACTGAAGCTGTATAAGGCACACAATCCACACATTTAAATACTGCGTTTATATGGCTCTGCAGCAGTCCCCTGCTTGGAAAGCAATGCTCCCTCACTCTGCCCAGCTCCTCCGCTTGTCAAACGTACAGTATGCCCTCTGCACGTGCTGCTGTCTTTCTGTCCAGGATGCGGCCGCAATGAGAAGGGTCGCGCACACGCACTGTGGCCAGTGCTCATGCGCAGGCCAGATGGACATGGCCGCTGTGTACAGCTGCATGGCTGCGTCCATCTCTGAATCGGCCTCTAAGTTCCCTATTGACTGCAGTTATCCATTATCTAGAAAAAGAACTAGAGGCAATTCGTAAAAAACTGCTTTCATTTTACAATTCAGCAACCCCAAAATACCCTTAATTCATTTATATATCCGTGGCAACTACACAATTTATTTTATTAGTGGGGCTGTTTAATCTTTTGTGTGCCCATATTATATTTTTCTTACAACATAATAACAATGAAATCTGCCCTATAAGGTACTTCAACATGATTATTTTCCCCATCTCCTGGAGTTAGTGTGTACTCCAGGTGCATTCTGCCTTTTCATACCAATACGCTCCACTCTGCCACCTGATGCTTATTCCAGTGTCATCTGCTAATGTAGCTATGTTTATTTACCCTGTATTGTCCTATATTGTCTTCAATTGTAGGTTGCTGTTTTCCTGTTTTGATTATTTGTTTATGTACTCTGTAATTGGGCACTGTATAACCCTTGTGGTGCCATATAAATAAAGGATAATAATAATAATAATAATAATAATAATAATACAACTCTCCACATATAATTCATTACTCACCATAGCATAACATAGACAGGTGGGGTAGCTAATGAGGGACCCAAAGATTTATACTGCATTACCTACAGTATGAAGTGAATTCTGTTACAAAGTGCAATGACTATTCAGGGGAATGTAATATGTTAATTTTTTTTTATTTGACTTTATACAAAGTATTTTTTCAGCCCATGTTTATAAAAAAGGATCAGATGATACCGTGGCAGCCCACAATCCCAACTTTTTGGCTTCCATATAATTGCTCAATTGTGAAAATGACAGATCTGTGTTTTTTTAGAAATCCCAGAATTTACTATGGTTTAACAATGTAATTGTACTACAGCAAATTCCAGTGTTAGCAACATCATCATAATAGCCTTTCCCAAAAATGGCAGCCGATGACATAAATGTGTAGCCAAATGCCTCAATATGTTGTTTGAGCCTTTGGAACTAATTTTACGATGAAAGAAATAGATGATGATGATGATGATGATGATGTTGATGATGTTTCTTCTTATCATTATTATTTTTATTAATAAACTTTTTAGAGCATGTACTAAGTTAAAGTAAATGAGACACTAAAATTCACGTTCATCACATACTTAATGAACAATTTTCTAAAATAACTTCCTTTCCTTACCCTTCACATTGCTTTTCAATTCCAGCTGTTTAACATGTAAATATCATGAGATCAATACAACTTATCATCATTCAGAGTTATTCTGCTATAAACTACATTTATCACTAGGATGTATAACACGTGTCCCATTGTCACTTGTTTGCAGTAAACTGCAATTGACTGGCCCTGTGCAACACCTACCTCAGGCTTTTTCAACCAGTGTGCCGTGGCACACTAGTGTGCCGCAACCAGCTGCAAGGTGTGCCGCGGAGCCAGAGCAGCTTCCTGCACCTTCAGAGTGAACTGCTGGCCCGGGCTTTTCTTAGAGGATCAGTCGTGCTCCAACCGTGACCTTTGCTTGAAAACGCAGCAGTGTGATTTCATAGGTTACGGACGCTGCGTCTCATCAGCCAGCCTACCCATCTGCCTACACATCTTCCAGTTCCCGTCTGCATGCACAGCTTTCCTTGCCCACCCACATCCACACCTGCCCAACCACCTGCTGCTCAGTATTCACAGCACTCCACTATGAACAACCCCCACCACTGAGAGACAGGGAGGGGGACAGCTGACCGGTAGGGGCTAATATATGTTATTTTATTTCTCCTGTGGGGAACAATAGGATTTATGTGGGGAGAATAAGGATTTATGGGGGGAATAATGGGAATAATTCATGTGGGGAGCAATAGGATTTATGTGGGGAGAAATGTGATTGATTTGTGTGTGAGCAACATGATTTATGCAATGCGATTGATTTATGTGGGGAGCAATAGGATTTATGTAGGGAGCAACATGATTTATTTGGGGAGCAATGTGATTGGTTTTTCTGTGTAGGCCAATGTATGGGTGTTGTTTTTTTTTACTGTGAGGGCCAATGTGTTGTTTTTTTTTCCTGTGGCGAACTGATGGTGCGTCTTGGCAATTTTAAAATATTGTTCGGTGTGCCGCGAGTAAAAAAAAGGTTGAAAAATCACTAACCTACCTGATAAGTTCATGTTTTGTGTATTCTACCCCACCCCCCTTACTCCTCACAATGACTCTCTTTTCTTTCCTAATCTTTCTTTATCCCTCCAGTACTGTTTCCTTTACAACACCCTAATTTCTCCCCCCCCCCTCTCTTTATCACTCTCTTTATCACTGCTATTGTATATACAATGTGAGGTACCTCTACTCAGTAAATTACTGTTTTTACCCCTCTATGATTCCCCCTTTCCTCCTCTCTCTATCTCTCCCACCAGCCGTGGCTCCTACCTTTGGTAGGCAGGGGGGGCTGCCATTGCCCGTGTAGGAGAGAGAGCCGCCGTCCCTGTCCAGCCAGGTCTGGCAGGCACCGAGACCTGCACATGCACACAAGAGGTGGCTTGCGTCCATATGCATACCCCTGGCTTATATGGGCTGCATCAGCTGCAGCCCATAGAAGCCGGGTAGGGGTGATGATGAGGCAGGGAATGCTTTTAAACAGGAAGCCAGCTCGCTGCTTATCGCAGCCTGATCTGTCAGTCCCGGTGGGAGGATACATCTCCCAATGGGACTCCCTCTCCTGCAGGTGACTGGCAGGTAGGACTTCCATTGGGAAGTCACTGCCATTCACAGTGAAGCCAGTGCAGTCACTGATTGTATCTGGCTTCACTGACGCTGGCAGATTGATTTTATCTGTGCCCATAGGCAAAAACCGCCACTGTCTCCCACCAATACATTTTCCATTACAGCACCTCCATTTCTCATCCCTCTCCCTCAAGATCACTAACTCTAGTGCTGCATGCATTGCAGAGCCCCCCAACTAAGTAAGTTAGGGGTCTTTTTACAAAGCCTTGAAGAGAGATAAAGTGGAGAGAGATAAAGTACCAATCAACCAGCTCCTAACTGCCATGTTACAGGCTGTGTTTGAAAAATGACAGTTAAGTGCTGATTGGTTGGTACTTTATCCCTCTCCAAGGCTTAGTAAATAGACCCCTTAGGCCCAAATGTATTAAGCTTTAAAAAGTGATAGAGAGTGATAAAGTACTTTCACCCCACCGCACATCACTGAATCATCCCTCCATTTTTTTTATGACTTAACACCATGTAGTTAATCCCCGTGTTTTATCTGTTGCCTTATATGTATAGATTGAAAGCTCTCACAAGTGGTACCTCTTTATTAAATATACTGTATAAGTACTTACATACAGCATGTGGCACTTTTTAATATCACACATGAAAATGAACTATACAAAATGATTTCATAGTATATTCTCATGGGAATAGCCATGAAAGAGGACAAGCTGGATAACAAGCGCAAAATCCCAGCTGAACATCTGTTTAAGGTCGGTCTGGCAGTCATGTGGTTAAAACTCAGATCTTGGATCTTTCTTTCCTGTAAGTTTAAACCTGATTGAACAATTTAATGCTGTTGCTCTTGACCTATCTGCGTTGCATATGTTTAAAGTCTAAGCATAGGGCCGTACCAAATAGTCTGTAAAAGAGAAAAAAGAGAATATGAAGCAATATGTAGCTTTGACTTCAATTGCCCAATGAAATATTGGTCAGAGCTTAAGGCAAGAGAGAGATGTAGGCTCTGGTCAAAAGAACACTGTTTCAGTGGAATATATAATAGATGAACCCAACAGACCTTGATCTTGAAGAGTATTTGCAAGGCAAAGGATGAGGCAGTCTTCCCTTATGGAATTTTTTTTTCTTCCCATTTTGCCATGAATGAACCATGTACTTGTAATTAGAAAACTTTTTTTCTTTGTTGAACTCTAGAAAAAGTAGAATTACATTTTTGCAAGGTTTTTATGTGCATGTATTTAATTAAAATTAAATTACGGCAATGTAAATATATTTACTTTAAATATTTGAAAGGTTTTTTTTGTAATTGCCTATTGTGCAATTTGTTACTGGTATCATTGGTAGTATTATTTAATTTCATACCAGCGATATAATACTGAGCAAATATAGGCCCTCATTCCGAGTTGATCGCTCGTTATTTTTCATCGCATCGCAGTGAAATTTCGCTTAGTGCGCATGCGCAATAGTCGCACTGCGACTGCGCCAAGTAACTTTGCTATGAAGATAGGATTTTTACTCACGGCTTTTTCTTCGCTCCGGCAATCGTAGTGTGATTCACAGGAAATGGGTGTTACTGGGCGGAAACACTGCGTTTTAGGGGCGTGTGGATGAAAACGCTACCGTTTCCGGAAAAAACGCAGGAGTGGCCGGAGAAATGGGGGAGTGTCTGAGCGAACGCTGGGTGTGTTTCTGACGTCAATCCAGGAACGACAAGCACTGAACTGATCGCACAGGCAGAGTAAGTGTGGAGCTACTCTAAAACTGCTAAGTAGTTTGTGATCGCAATAATGCGAATACATCGGTCGCAATTTTAGGATGCTAAGATACACTCCCAGTAGGCGTAGGCTTAGCGTGTGTAACTCTGCTAAATTCGCCTTGCGACCGATCAACTCGGAATGAGGGCCATAGTCAAGTATTATGCTGTATTATACTGTAGAATAAATCTGAAAAGTCTGATTAATTTACAGCTAGCCCATTGTCACAAGAGATTTGTACATCCGTTATTTCTTTTCTGTATACTGGAACACACACATATAATGTTTAAGTTACTTTACTGGTGCCTTGTATTTATTTACAAATATATTATTTGAAAATCAACTATATATATAAATGTGAATGCCCTCACTCACTAACTCACTCATTCACTGATTGACTCATCAGGGGGTTGACATAATGACATCATTACCAATGCATGTCTTGCGTTGTGGGAACGATAAGGCCCAAACGGACAATCGGATCATAATTTGGATCGCACATCCAGTGTATAGAATTTTATAAGTTGGTCCTATTTCTTTTTACCATATCTGCTATTGGTGCTCCCTGAGTAACGCCAAGAGCCATGGATTAATATTTACTTACATTAACACGTCTCAAATTTACATCTCTATAGATTTACCAAATTTTTAACATCCATTTATATTTACAACCACTAAAATCAGAATCTCCTTTGAGAAGAACGGGTATAACAGCTAGTAGATTTATAGATAGACAGATAGATAGATAGATAGATACAGTAGATACATGGGCGTGGATAGAACTTTGTGGGCCTCATAGCAACATTTTGAAGGGGCCCCTGACCCAATGCTTCTAGAGAGACACCTCTCCCCAGCAGTTGTTAATTGTATGCCCCATATTAGTGCCCTAGCTCATTTTCAGAACCATGATAATGGCTTGGTAATGTTATACCCCTATAATAGTGCCCTAGTTTATTTTATGAACCATAGTAGTGCCCTAGTTCATTTTGTATCACATTGTAGTGCTGTCAGTGCACATTATGTCACACAGTACCCCAATTCACATTATGACATACAGTGGGCCTTATTCAGAGATGGACGTAGCCACATGCAGCGGCAACGTTCATAGTGTCTGCGCATGTGCAGCGGCCATGGTGCGCATGCGCGACCCTTCGCCTTCATCCACAAAGATGCGATTGCATGGTGATTGACAGGCAATGGGCGTCTGGGGGCGGTGATACAGCGTTGGGTGAGAGGAGATCAGGAAATGCGTTTGAAAACATGGCAGCAGTGCCCCTGCCTATGCAGCCAGGCTGCACAGGCAGGGGTCGACCTCTATTCGATGCAAATGCAATTTATTTGCAAAATCTGCGACCAACTCTGAATAGCCCCCTGTGTCTCCAATTCATATTATGCAACATTAAAGTTCCCCCAGTTCATATTTTACCACATTACAGTGCCTCGGTTCATATTATGCCACATTACAGTGACCCCAGTTTATATTATGGCACATTACAGTACCTTGGTTCATATTATGCCATATTAAAGTGCCTCCAGTTTATATTATGCCACATTGCAGTGCCTTGGTTCATATTATGCCATATTACAGTGCCCCCAGTATATATTATGCCACATTACAGTGCTTTGGTTCATATTATGCCACATTACAGTGACCCCAGTTTATATTATGCCACATTACAGTACCTCGGTTCATATTATGCCATATGAAAGTGCCTCCGGTTTATATTATGCCACATTGCAGTGCCTTGGTTCATATTATGCCATATTACAGTGCCCCCAGTATATATTATGCCACATTACAGTGCTTTGGTTCATATTATGCCACATTACAGTGACCCCAGTTTATATTATGCCACATTACAGTGCCTCAGTTCATATTATGCCACATTACAATGCCTCAGTTCATATTATGCCACTTTACAGTGCCTCAGTTCATATTGTGCAACATTATAGTACCTCCAGTTCATATCATTCCACACTATAGTGCCTTTGCTTCATATTGTGCCCCAGTTCATATTATGTAACATTATAATGCCCTTCAGTTCAATTTCTGCAATATTATAATGAGAAACTAGATATATTTCAGGCCCCAATGCAAAAATTTGTACGGGCCCCTATGTACTGTACCACCCAATGTTTAAAAATATATATAACACATGAAACTGTGACAGGAAAGGTGGCTACCACTCAGCGCTGGACCCCACAGCAGCTGCACTTCCTGCATCTATGGTAGCTACGCCCTTGTATATAACATCATGTAATTTTGACAGGAAAGATTGGCCCCTCTCAGCTCTGGGCCCCAAAGTAGCTGCACTACTTGCACCTATGGTAGCTATGCCCCTGCTTGTGTGGCCAGGCCTGTCATAGCCTGGTGTTGGTAGTGACTAGTGATGAGCGGGTTCGGTTCCTCGGAAACCGAAGCCCCCCGAACTTCACCCATTTTACACGGGTCCGAGGCATACTCGGATTCTCCCGTATGGCTCGGTTAACCCGAGCGCGCCTGAACGTCATCATCCCGCGGTCGGATTCTCGCGCGATTCGTATTCTATATAAGGAGCCGCGCGTCGCCGCCATTTTCACTCGTTTATTAATGTTGCTGCAAATATTTGTGCTGATTGCTTAATTGTGGGGACTGGGGAGCAGCTGTATTATATAGGAGGAGTACAGTGCAGAATTTTGCTGATCAGTGACCACCAGTTTTATCCGTTCTCTTCCTGAAAAACGCTCCATATCTGTGCTCAGTGTGCTGCATATATCTGTGCTCACACTGCTTTATTGTGGGGACTGGGGACCAGCAGTATTATATAGGAGGAGTACAGTGCAGAGTTTTGCTGACAGTGACCACCAGTATATAAAGCAGTACGGTACGGAAGGCCACTGCTCTACCTACCTCTGTGTTGTCAAGTATACTATCCATCTAGATTCTATACCTGTGGTGCATTTTAGTTTTGCAGTTTGCTGACAGTGACCACCAGTATATATAGCAGTACGGTACGGAAGGCCACTGCTCTACCTACCTCTGTGTCGTCAAGTATACTATCCATCTAGATTCTATACCTGTGGTGCATTTTAGTTTTGCAGTTTGCTGACAGTGACCACCAGTATATATAGCAGTACGGTACGGAAGGCCACTGCTCTACCTACCTCTGTGTCGTCAAGCATACTATCCCTCTAGATTCTATACCTGTGGTGCATTTTAGTTTTGCAGTTTGCTGACAGTGACCACTAGTATATATAGCAGTATGGTACGGAAGGCCACTGCTCTACCTACCTCTGTGTCGTCATGTATACTATCCCTCTAGATTCTATACCTGTGGTGCATTTTAGTTTTGCAGTTTGCTGACAGTGACCACCAGTATATATAGCAGTACGGTACGGAAGGCCACTGCTCTACCTACCTCTGTGTCGTCAAGTATACTATCCATCTAGATTCTATACCTGTGGTGCATTTTAGTTTTGCAGTTTGCTGACAGTGACCACCAGTATATATAGCAGTACGGTACGGAAGGCCACTGCTCTACCTACCTCTGTGTCGTCAAGTATACTATCCATCTAGATTCTATACCTGTGGTGCATTTTAGTTTTGCAGTTTGCTGACAGTGACCACCAGTATATATAGCAGTACGGTACGGAAGGCCACTGCTCTACCTACCTCTGTGTCGTCAAGTATACTATCCATCTAGATTCTATACCTGTGGTGCATTTTAGTTTTGCAGTTTGCTGACAGTGACCACCAGTATATATAGCAGTACGGTACGGAAGGCCACTGCTCTACCTACCTCTGTGTCATCAAGTATACTATCCATCTAGATTCTATACCTGTGGTGCATTTTAGTTTTGCAGTTTGCTGACAGTGACCACCAGTATATATAGCAGTACGGTACGGAAGGCCACTGCTCTACCTACCTCTGTGTCGTCAAGTATACTATCTATCTAGATTCTATACCTGTGGTGCATTTTAGTTTTGCAGTTTGCTGACAGTGACCACCAGTATATATAGCAGTACGGTACGGAAGGCCACTGCTCTACCTACCTCTGTGTCGTCAAGTATACTATCCATCCATACCTGTGGTGCATTTCAGTTTTGCGCAGTATATATAGTAGTAGGCCATTGCTATTGATACTGGCATATAATTCCACACATTAAAAAATGGAGAACAAAAATGTGGAGGTTAAAATAGGGAAAGATCAAGATCCACTTCCACCTCGTGCTGAAGCTGCTGCTACTAGTCATGGCCGAGACAATGAAATGCCATCAACGTCGTCTGCCAAGGCCGATGCCCAATGTCATAGTAGAGAGCATGTAAAATCCAAAAAACAAAAGTTCAGTAAAATGACCCAAAAATCAAAATTGAAAGCGTCTGATGAGAAGCGTAAACTTGCCAATATGCCATTTACGACACGGAGTGGCAAGGAATGGCTGAGGCCCTGGCCTATGGTCATAGCTAGTGGTTCAGATTCACATGAAGATGGAAGCACTCATCCTCTCGCTAGAAAAATGAAAAGACTTAAGCTGGCAAAAGCACAGCAAAGAACTGTGCGTTCTTCTAAATCACAAATCCCCAAGGAGAGTCCAATTGTGTCGGTTGCGATGCCTGACCTTCCCAACACTGGACGGGAAGAGCTTGCGCCTTCCACCATTTGCACGCCCCCTGCAAGTGCTGGAAGGAGCACCCGCAGTCCAGTTCCTGATAGTCAAATTGAAGATGTCACTGTTGAAGTACACCAGGATGAGGATATGGGTGTTGCTGGCGCTGGGGAGGAAATTGACAAGGAGGATTCTGAAGGTGAGGTGGTTTGTTTAAGTCAGGCACCGAGGGAGACACCTGTTGTCCGTGGGACGAATATGGCCATTGACATGCCTGGTCAAAATACAAAAAAAATCAGCTCTTCGGTGTGGAATTATTTCAACACAAATGCGGACAACAGGTGTCAAGCCGTGTGTTGCCTTTGTCAAGCTGTAATAAGTAGGGGTAAGGACGTTAACCACCTAGGAACATCCTCCCTTATAAGTCACCTGGACCGCATTCATCAGAAGTCAGTGACAAGTTCAAAAACTTTGGATGACTGCGGAAGCAGTCCACTGACCACTAAATCCCTTCCTCTTGTATCCAAGCTCCTGCAAACCACACCACCAATTCCCTCAGTGTCAATTTCCACCTTACACAGGAAAGCCTATAGTCCTGCAGGCCATGTCACTGGCAAGTCTGACGAGTCCTCTCCTGCCTGGGATTCCTCTGATGCATCCTTGAGTGTAACGCCTACTGCTGCTGGCGCTGCTGTTGTTGCTGCTGGGAGTAGATCGTCATCCCAGAGGGGAAGTTGGAAGACCACTTGTACTACTTCCAGTAAGCAATTGACTGTCCAACAGTCCTTTGCAAGGAAGATGAAATATCACAGCAGTCATCCTGCTGCAAAGCGGATAACTCAGGTCTTATCAGCCTGGGTGGTGAGAAACATGTGTCCGGTATCCACCATTAATTCACAGGCAACTAGAGACTTGATTGAGGTACTGTGTCCCCGGTACCAAATACCATATAGGTTCCATTTCACTAGGCAGGCGATACCAAAAATGTAATTGGTTTCCCCAGCACCCTGAATGATAACAGTAACCAGATATAAATCCCACATGATAATAGAATTCAGAGATCTTCATTACATAGAATTGCGGGCCACTTTCGGCATTCAGCCACCGCGTGCCGAAGACTGGAGCACCAGCCCTGCCATCATCTGAAGCAAGAGGTGGTAACGAGGTGGAATTCAACCCTCTATATGCTTCAGAGGATGGAGGAGCAGCAAAAGGCCATTCAAGCCTATACATCTGGCCACGATATAGGCAAAGGAGGGGGAATGCACCTGACTCAAGCGCAGTGGAGAATGATATCAACGTTGTGCAAGGTTCTGCAACCCTTTGAACTTGCCACACGTGAAGTCAGTTCAGACACTGCCAGCCTGAGTCAGGTCATTCCCCTCATCAGGCTTTTGCAGAAGCAGCTGGAGACATTGAAGGAGGAGCTAAAACAGAGCGATTCCGCTAGGCATGTGGGACTTGTGGATGGAGCCCTTAATTCGCTTAACCAGGATTCACGGATGGTCAATCTGTTAAAATCAGAGCACTACATTTTGGCCACCGTGCTCGATCCTAGATTTAAAACCTACGTTGTATCTCTCTTTCCAGCAGACACATGTCTGCAGAGGTTCAAAGACCTGCTGGTGAGAAAATTGTCAAGTCAAGCGGAACGTGACCCGTCAAAAGCTCCTCCTTCACATTCTCCTGCAACTGGGGGTGCGAGGAAAAGGCTAAGAATTCCGAGCCCACCCGCTGGCGGTGATGCAGAGCAGTCTGGAGCGAGTGCTGCTGACATCTGGTCTGGACTGAAGGACCTGCCAACGATTACTGACATGTCGTCTACTGTCACTGCATATGATTCTGTCACCATTGAAAGAATGGTGGAGGATTATATGAGTGACCGCATCCAAGTAGGCATGTCAGACAGTCCGTACGTATACTGGCAGGAAAAAGAGGCAATTTGGAGGCCCTTGCACAAACTGGCTTTATTCTACCTAAGTTGCCCTCCCTCCAGTGTGTATTCCGAAAGAGTGTTTAGTGCAGCCACTCACCTTGTCAGCAATCGGCGTACGAGGTTACTTCCAGAAAATGTGGAGAAGATGATGTTCATCAAAATGAATTATAATCAATTCCTCCGTGGAGACATTCACCAGCAATTGCCTCCAGAAAGTACACAGGGATCTGAGATGGTGGATTCCAGTGGGGACGAATTAATAATCTGTGAGGAGGGGGATGTACACAGTGAAAGGGGTGAAGAATCGGAGGATAATGATGAGGTGGACATCTTGCCTCTGTAGAGCCAGTTTGTGCAAGGAGAGATTGATTGCTTCTTTTTTGGTGGGGGCCCAAACCAACCAGTCATTTCAGTCACAGTCGTGTGGCAGACCCTGTTGCTGAAATGATGGGTTCGTTAAAAGTGTGCATGTCCTGTTTATACAACATAAGGGTGGGTGGGAGGGGGTGGGTGGGAGGGCCCAAGGACAATTCCATCTTGCACCTCTTTTTTCTTTAATTTTTCTTTGCATCATGTGCTGTTTGGGGACTATTTTTTTAAGTGCCATCCTGTCTGACACTGCAGTGCCACTCCTAGATGGGCCAGGTGTTTGTGTCAGCCGCTTGTATCGCTTAGCTTAGTCACACAGCGACCTTGGTGCGCCTCTTTTTTTCTTTGCATCATGTGCTGTTTGGGGACAATTTATTTGAAGTGCCATCCTGTCTGACACTGCAGTGCCACTCCTAGATGGGCCAGGTGTTTGTGTCGGCCACTTGTGTCGCTTAGCTTAGTCACACAGTGACCTTGGTGCGCCTCTTTTTTTCTTTGCATCATGTGCTGTTTGGGGACTATTTTTTTGAAGTGCCATCCTGTCTGACACTGCAGTGCCACTCCTAGATGGGCCAGGTGTTTGTGTCGGCCACTTGTGTCGCTTAGCTTTATTCACACAGCGACCTTGGTGCGCCTCTTTTTTTCTTTGCATCATGTGTTGTTTGGGGACTATTTTTTTGAAGTGCCATCCTGCCTGACACTGCAGTGCCACTCCTAGATGGACCAGGTGTTTGTGTCGGCCACTTGTGTCACTTAGCTTAGCCATCCAGCGACCTCGGTACAAATTTTAGGACTAAAAATAATATAGTGAGGTGTGAGGTGTTTAGAATAGACTGAACATGAGTGTAAATTATGGTTATTGAGGTTAATAATACTATGGGATCAAAATGACCCCCAAATTCTATGATTTAAGCTGTTTTTGAGGGTTTTTTGTAAAAAAAACACCCGAATCCAAAACACACCCGAATCCGACAAAAAATTTTCAGGGAGGTTTTGGAAAAACGCGTCCGAATCCAAAATATGGCCGCGGAACCGAATCCAAAACCAAAACACAAAACCCAAAAAATTTCCGGTACACATCTCTAGTAGTGACTCTTGCATGTCTTCAGCGGTCTCAACCTCTTAATCTTTATAGAATGTTACTGTACTCTACCTGTTCTTACACACCTCTTCCCTTCTCCATAATGAAGCACAAATTAGAGATATGCAAATATGTTATCATGAACTCAGGGATACTCATTTTTGCATGCATGCACAGTATAAAAATACATATTTTACAGGTAAGGGTAGATTCACTCAAAATAACTGGAACAAAACATGTTATAGTTACTAATAGGACAGGGTAAAGATATAAATTGTCTCTGTTAGAGACGGTTTGGATATTTTGCTTGGGAACATTGTACCCAGATACTGTAGTTTGCATAAAATCTGTCAGTCTGGCTAATTGTGATTAATATACAGTTGGTATAGGTTCTTCACTGAAACATATCAGATCCTAAAAAAAATTAAAATTATTTTTCATTTTGTATTATGTTCAGTTTATTTAATTGCATTTTTTATTCATTAGCTGTAAAATTATTATTTTATTCATTAGCTAAATAATTATTACTTTGTGTCTATTTTTTCTAATTTCCTAATTATGTAGATCCTTTTCACCCATAATGTATGTGTTGTATAGCTGATACATTTATCAGAATTATTAAGGAGTAAATACTGTATGTTTACTTATGATACATACTGTAGGTGTTTAACCACTTAACTGACAATCCCCACCCCAAAAAAAAAAAAGGCTCAGAAAATGAATTTTAAAAAAAAATGAATTAGGTATTTAACCGTATCCAAAATGATTTAGTTAAAAAAAAAGCTTTTTTTAATATATTTGTAAAAAAAAAAAATATATATAAATTTTTCACAAATATTGGTCCACACCATACGAATCATCGGAACAATGAGACCATTGTGATTTTCGTTTTAACTACCAGGACAGCCATCAGGTACACAGAGAAGTGTAGGCTGGGGGTGGTTAATTTACACCTCCCCTATTGTCTGCAGCCGCCGGGGAGAGCGCGGCAGCAGAGGGAAGTTTCTCTTACCTGTAGCCGCACACACACTGTCTATCTGAATGGTCATATCCTGTGCAACCAGGTCAGGTAAAGCACTTGCTGGTGTAGTCGCATCTGATGCGACCATGCCAGGCAAGTGGTTAATAAAGGAATGATAGATATTCCCTATTAATTAACATGTAGTTAAATAGAGGAATTTCCATATATTTTGCCCTTGTAATAAAACTATCATCATAAGTGGTAATTACATATAATGCTATTTATAGCAATCCAATGAAAATTAAGCTAGGTACACCCTAGGCGATATGTCATCCGATCCAGCGGATTGGACCGAGATATCGGGCACATCCTCTAGTGTGTACTCACTAATGCACACTCCCACGGGTCATTTGACGGCATGTATTGGAATGTAAATTATGGTATGTATTGGAAAGCGGCCATGAAGGTATATCGCATGGTCATGCGATATATCATTCAGTGTGTACGGGATAGCAGATGTATCGATTCGTTACATTGGCCATCCAGTCAGCTAAGTACACACATCATTAAGTGTTGTTCTATTGTATTTTTTAAGTTAATTTTATTTTATTATAGAATTGACAAGAGTATTCACAGATTTTATATATTTACTCATTAGTCTCTTTTGATCGATGTTGATCTAGTTACTTGATTCTGAGATGGACGCTGTGTTGATGTTCCCGCAGTTTAGCATTTTTTTTGCGACTGCTCATGTGTAAAAGTTCCTAGAAGGCCTTACTGTGTACAAGCGAGCCCAAGTGTATAATGGGATTCATAAATTCATACGTCATCACTCACACTTGAAAAGGGGTTTGCAAGCCCTGGGTGTTTCAGGGTGTGGACTGCGAGGTAACACAAAAAGGGCCTGTTTCACAGTCATGTCACAGGCATGTGTGTCCTATGTACAGTATGCAATTGTCAGCTAGTGGCCTGTGGGCAATATCAGTGTCTATACCAGCCTCAAAAGGGCAGAAGTAAACACACCATTAAACTATTTAAAGAGGACCAGACCGAGGAATCGTTTATCTACAATCCTGAGGAAGCCAGACCAGGCAAAATGCGTAGATCACAAATTATTGATCCCACTATAGTGCTGTACAGCACTGTACACGGCAACAGTGAGAAGTCTGCCGGCAGACCCCATCACCCTGGGACCCACACCAGCAGGGCTGTTTCTAGTCAATTTGGCTCCCAGTGCGAACAATAAAAGAAATGTGCCCCCACATTGGCATGAAAAATACAATTTTGCGCATACGCCCGAAATGTGGGCTTGGCCTCACAAAAATGAGCATAGTTTCTCTAATATGGGAGTGGCCTTACATGAAAATGCTACTTTACACCCCAGTTTTTGACCCCGCACCAACATACGTCGGCCACTACAGGAAAATAAAAATCCACCATATTAAGCCCCACACAGTAATGCCCCTTGCACCAAAGTATGCCACACACAGTATTGCCCCTTGTTATGCCCCACACAGTAATGCCCCTTGCACCAAAGTATAATCAACACAGTAATGCCCTTTGCTATGCCCCACACAGTAATGTACCTTGCACCAAAGTGTGCCCCATGCAGTAATGCCCCTTGCACCATGCCTCACTTAACACTAATCACAATCACAATGCCCCTTAAAGTGTGCACTGTACCTGTTCCTGCTGGTTGTCAGGGGTTATTTAATGGTACTGCTAGACAGGCCTCCTCCAGGTGCTCCCTCCACTGCAGCCCCCCAGCTCCGTGTGCTCCCTCTGCTGCGGCTCCTGCTATGGGTGCTCCCTCCACTGCAGCCCCTGCCGCTGCCACATTCCTGGCATTCTGTGCCATTGCCTACTTACTCCTCTTTCCGGGCTTCATCTAAATGTCCCTCTCAAAATGTCCGGTGCCAACACTACTACCCATCAAAACTGTCCTCTCTCAGACGGTGGCCATTTTGGAAAGGACATTTTAACAGTATTCTATGCAGCAAGCCAGAGGGCCGCATATACATACTTATAATTGTGCCCTGGTGTATACTGTATAGTTGTGCCCTGGTGGCTTCTTGCTGAGCCATGGTAGCTTCCGGCCGTGGCGGCTCTGAATCTTGTTGGTTTCCTGCTGAGCTGACATAGGCTGGAGCAAGGCCTTAACAGTCTCTTCCATTATATATTTGGAAGCAGGTTTAAATCAGAATCTGTCTTCCCTAAGCATTTGCCGACTCCACCACCATGGATTTCAGAGTATATGAGTTTATGTCCAAAACAACAGATTGGTGTCTGTTACTTTAAATTTTAAACATAAACTTTTCCTATTGCTGAAATTTTCAGTGTGTTGCTCGCATTTGCTTTCACTAATTGTGAGGATATCAGGGTAGGGATGCCCTCTCCAGGGGTAGATGGGCACCTCCAAACACACAGCAACCAGTAAAACAGCACACCAGTCCAGGGTTTTCATGCAATCTAGCCATGGCTAGTTTTATTGTGCAGTACATTAAAAAAACCATTAAAAAAAACGTAGCCCATCTGGCCACTAACTAAACATAGTAGATTCCCTCTCTCAGTGTGGTAGGACTTAATGCCCCTACCACAAACACAGGCATATACACAGTACTTATAGTCAGTAAATCACAGTGTCTCATAACAGGCCTGCTGCTTGCTTCCCCAGGTAGTAAGACCTTGAGCCAAGCCCTGATACAGCTTATGTCAGCCTCCTACAGGTGCAGATAGTAATTAGCCTGATCTCAGACTGACGGCCTAAAGATCCAAAGAAATGGGCCTCATGAATGGAGCCTCCATTCTCTCTCACATCCACATCCCCAGGACCCATTATATGGCTTTTACTAAAAGTCCAAACTCTAGTCAAGTTTGTTTTGCAAAACAGAAATTTCCTGGGGTCTAAAATCCATAGGCCAGAAACCTGGGACAAACATATCTCCCATTTATTACTTTGCCAGTGCTTCTATCATAATAATAAATAGATGACTGGGTAGATAGATAGATAGATAGATAGATAGACGTACAGATTGACAGACAGACGGAGAGATAGACAGACAGATAGATATAGGCAAAGCTGGCCAAACCAGTCACAGGCAGTAGCGGATTTTGCCACGGGCAAGCAGGACTTTTGCCCGGGGCGCCGCCTTCCGGAGGGCACCGGCGCCATCCGGAGGGCGCCGCACCATGGCAAGATCCGCCACTGTGCCCCCCGCTGTGCCCCCCTGCTGGTCCCCCGCTGTGAAGGGAACCAGACGCTGAGCGTCTAGTTTCCCTTCGTGGAGAGGACCTTTACTGTGCGGTGCGTGATCACGTCATCGAGCACCGCACAGCATTGTGGCACAGACGCTAGGGGTCATAATTGACCTCTAGTGTCTATGCAGCCGAGGAGAGGAGCAGCGCCGGCGGAGGTCTGCAGCGGTCTGGAATCAGGAGCGGGGATGTAAGTATACTTTTTTTTTCCAGCGGCACTACAAATGGGGCGCAACTGACCACGCCCCGTATTAAGCCACACCTCTAAAATTTTGCCCGGGGCGCCACAAGGGCAAGAACCGGCCCTGTGCACAGGTGCAGTCGTTACTAATTAAGATGTGCTGCATTCATTCCTAACTGACAATTCTACAGATCTCCAGGAGGCCTGGAAAACTAGAGATGTGCACCGGAAATTTTTCGGGTTTTGTGTTTTGGTTTTGGGTTCGGTTCCGCGGCCGTGTTTTGGGTTCGAACGCGTTTTGGCAAAACCTCACCGAATTTTTTTTGTCAGATTCGGGTGTGTTTTAGATTCGGGTGTTTTTTTCAAAAAACCCTAAAAAACAGCTTAAATCATAGAATTTGGGGGTCATTTTGACCCAAAGTATTATTAACCTCAATAACCATAATTTCCACTCATTTTCAGTCTATTCTGAACACCTCACACCTCACAATATTATTTTTAGTCCTAAAATTTGCACCGAGGTCGCTGGATGACTAAGCTCAGCGACCCAAGTGGCCGACACAAACACCTGGCCCATCTAGGAGTGGCACTGCAGTGTCACGCAGGATGGCCCTTCCAAAAAACACTCCCCAAACAGCACATGACGCAAAGAAAAAAAGAGGCGCAATGAGGTAGCTGTGTGACTAAGCTCAGCGACCCAAGTGGCCGACACAAACACCTGGCCCATCTAGGAGTGGCACTGCAGTGTCAGGCAGGATGGCCCTTCCAAAAAATACTCCCCAAACAGCACATGACGCAAAGAAGAAAAAAAAGAGGCGCAATGAGGTAGCTGTGTGAGTAAGCTCAGCGACCCAAGTGGCCGACACAAACACCTGGCCCATCTAGGAGTGGCACTGCCGTGTCAGGCAGGATGGCCCTTCCAAAAAATACTCCCCAAACAGCACATGACGCAAAGAAGAAAAAAAAGAGGCGCAATGAGGTAGCTGTGTGAGTAAGCTAAGCGACCCTAGTGGCCGACACAAACACCTGGCCCATCTAGGAGTGGCACTGCAGTGTCACGCAGGATGGCCCTTCCAAAAAACACTCCCCAAACAGCACATGACGCAAAGAAAAAAAGAGGCGCAATGAGGTAGCTGTGTGACTAAGCTCAGCGACCCAAGTGGCCGACACAAACACCTGGCCCATCTAGGAGTGGCACTGCAGTGTCAGGCAGGATGGCCCTTCCAAAAAATACTCCCCAAACAGCACATGACGCAAAGAAGAAAAAAAAGAGGCGCAATGAGGTAGCTGTGTGAGTAAGCTAAGCGACCCTAGTGGCCGACACAAACACCTGGCCCATCTAGGAGTGGCACTGCAGTGTCACGCAGGATGGCCCTTCCAAAAAACACTCCCCAAACAGCACATGACGCAAAGAAAAAAAAGAGGCGCAATGAGGTAGCTGTGTGACTAAGCTCAGCGACCCAAGTGGCCGACACAAACACCTGGCCCATCTAGGAGTGGCACTGCAGTGTCAGGCAGGATGGCCCTTCCAAAAAATACTCCCCAAACAGCACATGACGCAAAGAAAAAAAGAGGCGCAATGAGGTAGCTGTGTGACTAAGCTCAGCGACCCAAGTGGCCGACACAAACACCTGGCCCATCTAGGAGTGGCACTGCAGTGTCAGGCAGGCTGGCCCTTCCAAAAAACACTCCCCAAACAGCACATGACGCAAAGAAAAATGAAAGAAAAAAGAGGTGCAAGATGGAATTGTCCTTGGGCCCTCCCACCCACCCTTATGTTGTATAAACAGGACATGCACACTTTAACCAACCCATCATTTCAGTGACAGGGTCTGCCACACGACTGTGACTGAAATGACGGGTTGGTTTGGACCCCCACCAAAAAAGAAGCAATTAATCTCTCCTTGCACAAACTGGCTCTACAGAGGCAAGATGTCCACCTCATCATCATCCTCCGATTCATCACCGTGTACATCCCCCTCCTCACAGATTATCAATTCGTCCCCACTGGAATCCACCATCACAGCTCCCTGTGTACTTTGTGGAGGCAATTGCTGCTGGTGAATGTCTCCATGGAGGAATTGATTATAATTCATTTTAATGAACATCATCTTCTCCACATTTTCTGGAAGTAACCTCGTACGCCGATTGCTGACAAGGTGAGCGGCGGCACTAAACACTCTTTCGGAGTACACACTTGTGGGAGGGCAACTTAGGTAGAATAAAGCCAGTTTGTGCAAGGGCCTCCAAATTGCCTCTTTTTCCTGCCAGTATACGTACGGACTGTCTGACGTGCCTACTTGGATGCGGTCACTCATATAATCCTCCACCATTCTTTCAATGGGGAGAGAATCATATGCAGTGACAGTAGACGACATGTCCGTAATCGTTGGCAGGTCCTTCAGTCCGGACCAGATGTCAGCATCAGCAGTCGCTCCAGACTGCCCTGCATCACCGCCAGCGGGTGGGCTCGGAATTCTGAGCCTTTTCCTCGCACCCCCAGTTGCGGGAGAATGTGAAGGAGGAGATGTTGACAGGTCGCGTTCCGCTTGACTTGACAATTTTCTCACCAGCAGTTCTTTGAACCCCTGCAGACTTGTGTCTGCCGGAAAGAGAGATCCAAGGTAGGTTTTAAATCTAGGATCGAGCACGGTGGCCAAAATGTAGTGCTCTGATTTCAACAGATTGACCACCCGTGAATCCTTGTTAAGCGAATTAAGGGCTCCATCCACAAGTCCCACATGCCTAGCGGAATCGCTCTGTTTTAGCTCCTCCTTCAATGTCTCCAGCTTCTTCTGCAAAAGCCTGATGAGGGGAATGACCTGACTCAGGCTGGCAGTGTCTGAACTGACTTCACGTGTGGCAAGTTCAAAAGGTTGCAGAACCTTGCACAACGTTGAAATCATTTTCCACTGCACTTGAGACAGGTGCATTCCACCTCCTATATCGTGCTCAGTTGTATAGGCTTGAATGGCCTTTTGCTGCTCCTCCAACCTCTGAAGCATATAGAGGGTTGAATTCCACCTCGTTACCACTTCCTGCTTCAGATGATGGCAGGGCAGGTTCAGGCGTTTTTGGTGTTGCTCCAGTCTTCTGTATGTGGTGCCTGTACGCCGAAAGTGTCCCGCAATTCTTCTGGCCACCGACAGCATCTCTTGCACGCCCCTCTCATTTTTTAAATAATTCTGCACCACCAAATTCAAGGTATGTGCAAAACATGGGACATGCTGGAATTTGCCCATATTTAATGCACACACAATATTGCTGGCGTTGTCCGATGCCACAAATCCACAGGAGAGTCCAATTGGGGTAAGCCATTCTGCAATGATCTTCCTCAGTTGCCGTAAGAGGTTTTTAGCTGTGTGCGTATTCTGGAAAGCGGTGATACAAAGCGTAGCCTGCCTAGGAAAGAGTTGGCGTTTGCGAGATGCTGCTACTGGTGCCGCTGCTGCTGTTCTTGCGGCGGGAGTCCATACATCTACCCAGTGGGCTGTCACAGTCATATAGTCCTGAGTCTGCCCTGCTCCACTTGTCCACATGTCCGTGGTTAAGTGGACATTGGGTACAACTGCATTTTTTAGGACACTGGTGAGTCTTTTTCTGAGGTCTGTGTACATTTTCAGTATCGCCTGCCTAGAGAAATGGAACCTAGATGGTATTTGGTATCGGGGACATAGTACCTCCAACAAGTCTCTAGTTACCTCTGCAGTAATGATGGATACCGGAACCACGTTTCTCACCGCCCAGGATGCCAAGGCCTCAGTTATCCGCTTTGCAGCAGGATGACTGCTGTGATATTTCATCTTCCTCGCAAAGGACTGTTGGACAGTCAATTGCTTGGTGGAAGTAGTAAAAGTGGTCTTATGACTTCCCCTCTGGGATGACCATCGACTCCCAGCAGCAACAACAGCAGCGCCAGCAGCAGTAGGCGTTACACGCAAGGATGCATCGGAGGAATCCCAGGCAGGAGAGGACTCGTCAGAATTGCCAGTGACATGGCCTGCAGGACTATTGGCATTCCTGGGGAAGGAGGAAATTGACACTGAGGGAGTTGGTGGGGTGGTTTGCGTGAGCTTGGTTACAAGAGGAAGGGATTTACTGGTCAGTGGACTGCTTCCGCTGTCGCCCAAAGTTTTTGAACTTGTCACTGACTTATGATGAATGCGCTGCAGGTGACGTATAAGGGAGGATGTTCCGAGGTGGTTAACGTCCTTACCCCTACTTATTACAGCTTGACAAAGGCAACACACGGCTTGACAAATGTTGTCCACATTTCTGTTGAAATACTTCCACACCGAAGAGCTGATTTTTTTGGTATTTTCACCAGGCATGTCAATGGCCATATTCCTCCCATGGACAACAGGTGTCTCCCCGGGTGCCTGACTTAAACAAACCACCTCACCATCAGAATCCTCCTGGTCAATTTCCTCCCCAGCGCCAGCAACACCCATATCCTCCTCATCCTGGTGTACTTCAACACTGACATCTTCAATCTGACTATCAGGAACTGGACTGCGGGTGCTCCTTCCAGCACTTGCAGGGGGCGTGCAAATGGTGGAAGGCGCATGCTCTTCACGTCCAGTGTTGGGAAGGTCAGGCATCGCATCCGACACAATTGGACTCTCCTTATGGATTTGTGATTTCGAAGAACGCACAGTTCTTTGCTGTGCTTTTGCCAGCTTAAGTCTTTTCATTTTTCTAGCGAGAAGCTGAGTGCTTCCATCCTCATGTGAAGCTGAACCACTAGCCATGAACATAGGCCAGGGCCTCAGCCGTTCCTTGCCACTCCGTGTGGTAAATGGCATATTGGCAAGTTTAGCCACAGCCGTGGACTACCGTACTGCGCGTCTGCTAGTATAAACTGGATGATAATGATATAAAAAATATATATATATCACTACTGCAGGACAGGTATATATTGTATAATGACGGACCTGCTGGACACTGTCACCACTGCAGCCTCCTAAACTACTAGTATGAAGAAGATAGAAAAAAAAAAAAAACACCACAGGTAGGTATACAATTATGGACGAGCGACTGCCGACACAGAGGTAGCTACAGCCGTGGACTACCGTACTGCGCGTCTGCTAGTATAGACTGGATGATAATGATATAAAAAATATATATATATCACTACTGCAGGACAGGTATATATTGTATAATGACGGACCTGCTGGACACTGTCAGCACTGCAGACTCCTAAACTACTAGTATGAAGAAGATAGAAAAAAAAAAAACCACCACAGGTAGGTATACAATTATGGACGAGCGACTGCCGACACAGAGGTAGCTACAGCCGTGGACTACCGTACTGCGCGTCTGCTAGTATAGACTGGATGATAATGATATAAAATATATATATATATCACTACTGCAGGACAGGTATATATTGTATAATGACGGACCTGCTGGACACTGTCAGCACTGCAGACTCCTAAACTACTAGTATGAAGAAGATAGAAAAAAAAAAAACCACCACAGGTAGGTATACAATTATGGACGAGCGACTGCCGACACAGAGGTAGCTACAGCCGTGGACTACCGTACTGCGCGTCTGCTAGTATAGACTGGATGATAATGATATAAAAAATATATATATATCACTACTGCAGGATAGGTATATATTGTATAATGACGGACCTGCTGGACACTGTCAGCACTGCAGACTCCTAAACTACTAGTATAAAGAAGATAGGAAAAAAAAAAACCACCACAGGTAGGTATACAATTATGGACGAGCGACTGCCGACACAGAGGTAGCTACAGCCGTGGACTACCGTACTGCGCGTCTGCTAGTATAGACTGGATGATAATGATATAAAAAATATATATATATCACTACTGCAGGACAGGTATATATTGTATAATGACGGACCTGCTGGACACTGTCAGCACTGCAGACTCCTAAACTACTAGTATGAAGAAGATAGAAAAAAAAAACCCACCACAGGTAGGTATACAATTATGGACGAGCGACTGCCGACACAGAGGTAGCTACAGCCGTGGACTACCGTACTGCGCGTCCGCTAGTATAGACTGGATGATAATGATATAAAAAATATATATATATCACTACTGCAGGACAGGTATATATTGTATAATGACGGACCTGCTGGACACTGTCAGCACTGCAGACTCCTAAACTACTAGTATGAAGAAGATAGAAATATAATGAATGACGGACCTGCTGGACACTGTCAGCAGAATGCGTTTATAGAATAAAAAAAAAAAACACCACACGAGTGTTTAACTTTTTTAGGCAGACAATATACTGGTGGTCACTGCTGGTCAGTCACACTGGCACTCTGGCAGCAAAAGTGTGCACTGTTAAATATGTACTCATGCTATAACTGCTCCCCAGTCTCCCCCACAATTAAGCTGTGTGAGCAGTGAGCACTACTCAGCACAGTCAGATATACATAGATGATATTATCATGCAGCACACTGAGGCTGAGCACAGATATGGTATGTGACTGTGTATCGTTTTTTTTCAGGCAGAGAACGGATTAGATTAAATAATAAATAAAACTGGTGGTCACCACTAGTATAACTATCAGCAAAACTCTGCACTCTCTGAGTACTCCTATGCTCCAGTAAATCAAGTGTCTCACTCTCTATCTAAACGGAGAGGACGCCAGCCACGTCCTCTCCCTATCAATCTCAATGCACGTGTGAAAATGGCGGCGACGCGCGGCTCCTTATATAGAATCCGAGTCTCGCAATAGAATACGAGCCTCGCGAGAATCCGACAGCGGGATGATGACGTTCGGGCGCGCTCGGGTTAGCCGAGCAAGGCGGGAAGATCCGAGTCTGCCTCGGACCCGTGTAAAAAGCGCGAAGTTCGGGGGGGTTCGGATTCCGAGGAACCGAACCCGCTCATCTCTATGGAAAACATGAACTATTTTTAGATCTCAAGGACCAGCCCTGAGATAGATAGATAGATAGATAGATAGATAGATAGATAGATAGATAGATAGATAGATAGATAGATAGATAGATAGATAGAGTATATAAATATGTCAGATAGATAGACAGATAGATAGATAGATAGATAGATAGATAGATAGATAGATAGATAGATAGATAGATAGACTCCCCCGGAATGTGGCATACTTTCTGTATTTCAGTCCATAAGACACAGTGATAAAAAATAACCTACTACAGTACCCTAAAACTGCATTGCTGCCACTACAACTTTTATTAATGTGACTGAGTACATTAACAATTAGCTAAGAGTGTAGGTAAGCACATTGATAGGCTTGTTGTGAGTAATGGATAGTTTTGTTGATTAGGGGCTAAAATGTACAGCTTTCCTTGATTGACAAAATTGTACTGTAAGGCAGCTTATCAGGATAGTGGGACAGAGTTTAGCAGGTAAGTATAGTCAGGAATGGGGGTGGGCTCTGCCGAAGTGCATATGGAGTCTCCCGCCCTTCCTTGGTTGTTTGCTTGATGTGCCTTTTCATTTTCCTGTTCTGATGTGTGATAATTAAGCAATGCTATCTCAACCACACTTTCTTCATTTGGTATTAAATTGGCAATTAATAAATTAAATGACCTTTAACTACGAATCGCTGTGTTGTGTCACTATTTTAGTGTAGGGTAAGAAAGGGAATGTCATTTGGTGGATATTTGTTGGTTTAGATCAATTATGCACAAGTCATCAACCCATATGCAGCTTCCTAAGCAAAACAACATGCAATAAGCCTGCCCTTTTGTAACACATCCAAGTTCTTCCTCTCCAATATGCTGTACCTGAAATTAAACTTTCTATTCAAGATGAAATGTACAATCCTTGGGTGTAGTGGTATATAAGAGGCTGGATCCATTAGATCAGGGGTGGCCTACCAGTCAGAGACAAAGAGCCAAGATATCTTGTTAGGTACATCAAAGAGCCGACTTTCAACCGAAGACGCACTTGCAAAAATGGGGTGTGACCTTGTGCCTGCTAGGCCACGCCCCTGGTATAAAATACATCGAAAAAAAACAGATCCAACATAAAATATAATGAAAAAGCCACTTCTACATCAAATAATTGAAAAGGCCAGATCCGCATAAAATATATTGAAAAGCCAAATTCACATAATGCACTTCCGTTCCCTCCTGTGTCACTCCAGCCAGCACCCGCCTGTGTCACTCCAGCCAGCTTCCCCATGTGTATTTGGCTCCCTCAGTTCTCAGTCTACGTAGTGCTACGGCATGTCTCGCTGGAGCGCAGCAGTTTACAGATCTCTTGTGGTCACGTGACTTTGAGTGTTGGGAGCCACATTTGAATAAAGAAAGAGCCGCATGTGGCTCAAGAGCCACGCGTTGGCCACCACTGCATTAGATGCTGCCATCTCTGTTGAATACATGTATTTAGTAAAGCAGGGTTCTGTGTTTATTTAACTCGTATTACGTCCTGTAGATAAGACTGGACAATGGATAATGGATATGCAAACTGCAGTCCTCCACTGTGAGGCTATGCTCCCTATACATTGACTGCATCTAGGGGGGAGGGGGCTTGTATGCAATGCCCCCACCCCCTCCCCCTCCTGTATTTTCTTCCAGCAATGCCCATTCATTAATATGCTTCTGTGAGAGGTTTGTGATTTTTAAAGTTGATTATTATTAATATTTTACCTTTTTTAGTAAAATTTTGCACAACACAAAGTCCTGAGGTATCTATTATACCTGGAATATCAAGAGCCATAAAAAAATACTAATTTGGTGTATTATATACAAATTGTCTGCATTTGTCCCTGGGATTTAAAACAGCAATAATATTGTCTGATTTTGCTTTCAAAATTGTTGCCATTTTAATTCTTATAGATTGCAAACTTGCGAGCAGGACAATCTTTGTCCGTTATTACATAGTCTTGAATTATTATTGTTCTATTAGTGTTTTGTTAAAATTGTAAAGTGCAACAGAATATGCTGGCTCTGTAAAAGTAAATGTTAATTATAATTCTTGTAGGCAAAACCGTTGAAATTTGGTGATTTTGAAAACCCCCATTTAGTAAATATACCTCATACTGTTTGTTATAAATAAGGCTGTATGTGAAATAATATTATTTGATTTTTATAGGTTTTTTACTGGTGTGTTTTATATTGTCACTAATGGTTGATTAACTTGTAAAATTATGCTTAGAACTGGTCTTTTTTTCTACTTTTTCCTCAATTTCAGTAAGACGATGATTCATCGATTTCAATGGTGATTGCTTATTTTACGACTTCATAGCTCATTGCATACAGCTAATTCACTTCACAAAAAATTACTCGTTTAAATTCTCATTTCAGCTAGTGGACAATCTTTCCTCCTCCAACAATCAATACAGATTTAAATTGATTATTCAATTGATTATTTTACCATATTATCTAACAGATTTTAAAGGCAGTTAAATGACAAGTATGTTTAATTATTATGTCTTAATGATTTTGTTTCCCATAGTTTTATTTCTCGTGTACTCCCTCATACCTGTAAACTCTTACAAACATCACATCATCTTTCTACATCTTATCAAGTGGTGTAAAACTTATGGTCTGTAAATATTTTCCCAAACAGTCCATAAAGCAAAATATGTGCAATTGTTTTCCAAACAAACCCTTTAGTTTGATTAACAAACACCCATTTGATTATTTATACATAATAAGTTAGATAAACTTACATTTGAGATAAACTTGACGTTCAGAAGCACCCCTTGAACTGTATGTTCTACCCTTGGGAGTACAAACACCACAGGCTGTGAAACTCTGAGCTAATGAATATCACCGTGACTGATGAATGAGAGGCATCCTGCCCTAAAGCTGTAACCACAAAAGACAACGATAGGAAATATTTAATTCATTTCAGTCTGACATTTTCCATTATTAAAAAAAGACATGTGTTGTTTAAACATATGCAGATTTCTGCTGCAGCTCCATAATTGTTGGTAAATATTTGGAACACTCTAACCTCATATTTTTTTGTGTATGTAGTAAACCACACTATGGAGTTCAGAAGCACATATCCAAATAATAATAATAATAATAATAATAATAATAATAATTATATCAAACTTATTGATTAAGACAAATAAGATAAGCAGTGGACAAAAGTGGCTTATGAAGCTGGGATGTAAGCAGAAGCAAAATATTGATTATCTATCTATCTATCTATCTATCCATCTATCTATCTACAGATGGAGCCGCGCTCATCTGAGGTGGCTCCATCACAGACGTGCACTCCCGGCATGACTAGGCGGTCCGTCTGCCTAGCCCCGGCGGGGAGTGCACAGAGACTCTCTCCCATACACTAGAATGGGGTGCGTCCCTGTCAGCGTCTCCATCACAGACATGTGAGCACCCCGGAAGGAGACACTCTTCCATTCTAGTGAATGGGGCGTGCCTCCGACATGGGCGCTCGCGCCCGCCTGGATGGAGATGCTCTCGGTATTAGGTGCACCTGGGAGGGAGTGCCCAGGCAAAGAAGGAGCCATGACTAGCATGGCTCTATCTGTATCTATCTATCTATCTATCTATCTATCTATCTACAGATGAAGCCGCGCTCATCTGAGGTGGCTCCATCGCAGGCGTGCACTACCGATGTGACTAGGCGATCTTTCCACCTAGTCATGCAGGGAGTGCACAGAGACACTCTCACATACACTAGAATGGGGTGCGTCTCTGTCAGCATCTCCGTCACGGACGCACGCGCGCCCTGGAAGGAGACACTCTCCCATTCTAGTGAACGGGGCATGCCTCCGACATGGGCGCACGCGTCTGCCCAGACGGAGACGCTCTTCGTATTAGGCGCGCCCAGGAGGGCGTGCCCAGGCACAGACGGAGCCATGACTAGCGTGGCTCCATCTGTATCTATCTATCTATCTATCTATCTATCTATCTATCTATCTATCTACAGATGGAGCCGCACTCATCTGAGGTGGCTTCATCACAGGCATGCACTACCGGTGTGACTAGGCGATCTTTCCGCCTAGTCACGCCGGGAGTGCACAGAGACATACTCCCATGCACTAGAATGGGGTGTGTCTCTGTCAGTGTCTCCGTCACGGATGCGCACGCGCCCTGGATGGAGACACTCTCCCATTCTGGTGAATGGGGTGCGCCTCCGACATGGGGGCGCGTGCCCGCCTGAACGGAGACGCTCTCGGTGTTAGGCGTGCCCAGGCGGGCTTGCCTAGGCACAGAAGGAGCCATGACTAGCGTGGCTCCATCTGTTTCTATCTATCTATCTATCAATCAATCATATATGCATATATCTCATCACTACAGTATATATCTATGCCATATGTAATTATCTCTAAGCTCTCTCTCTGTCTCTCTCTCTCTCTCTCTCTCTCTCTATATATATATATATATATATAGAGAGAGAGAGAGAGAGAGAGAGAGATAGATAGATAGATAGATAGATAGATAGATAGATAGATAGATAGATAGATAGATCTGGGTTGGGTATAGGATACCGGCATTAAGAGGCCGACATTCAGAATACTGACACCGGCATCCCGACTGCCATAATCCCAACAAATACAAACAACTAAACCAATACTAACCCTTACCCTCACCTTACCCTCCTTTCTCACAGCCTAACCCTAATCCTTCCTTCTCTCAGCCTAACCCTGACCCTCTCCCCGCAGCCTAACACTAACCCTCCTCGGCATACTTATGTTAAGATTTCCGGCTTTTGGGAGTCCAGCGTCAGCATTTTTTCCGGTTGTTGGGAATCCGGCGCCGGCATCCCAAACATCAGGATACCGACTACATCCCCTCAATCTACCCACCTGTCTATCTATATATCTATCTATATATCTCATATATAGCACTCTATGTCATATCTAATTCTAATATATGCATATACTATATATGATAGCTATATCTATCATACTGTATCTATTAATCTACCTTCCTGTGTATACATCACATATCTATCACTCTATCTCATATCGATTTATCTGCCTATTGAGCTACACTATCTATCTATCTATTTATCTTTCTATCTATCTCATATATACTGTTCTGTATATGCAAATAATGACCTTAATATGAAACTATTTTGTATTGTAATAATGTGGGTTCTTCTCAGGGAACATTAATTCTTGGACAATATGCTTTACAGTATAATTTTATTTAAAGATGACAATAAGATCTGTATAAACTAAAGACAGTGTAAAACAGCTATTGTACATAGCATAATATTCACAGCAAGAGTTATATAAACAAGGTGGGGGATTTTGTATTTTGTTCCATTCTATTTTTCTGCACAAAGGAAGAGAGGGCTGTGTGATACGTGTGTCACCAGAAGCCAGTCTCAGTAGTTTGATTCTTAATGGTAAGATAACACAATAGGGTCAAACTAAAAAGCTCCCTTATGAAAATTTTATCAGCAACTTTGGTAAATTGCTGTGGGACAGGTGCTCTGCTCTCCTGTAGACCTGGAACCTGTTTTAGCAAGGTGCAGGCTGAATGCATTGCATCAGTCCCACAAGTTATTAAGGGCACTCCAATTGAATTAACACCAAATCAAGCCAGTGCACTTAACAATACAAATGCACTTAAGGGATGCCTCAGAATGATTTGTGACTAAAGAAAGTAAAGAAGAGAACGGCCTTCAAGACCACAGAGATGGTGTTGAGTGTCATATACAGGAAAAGCCATAAGTAGAACTTAGAATACCGGAAAAACCATGAACTTCAGGGGATCTCAAATACCTTAGAGCCAGCTAGAAAGTACATGGACTTCTGCTGTATTAGGAAAACAATTGATAAATAAATTACAGACAATTTTCTTAGTGGCACGGTCTATATTACTATCTCTCACAATAGAGTAGCAACTCCTGCTAATTTATTGGTAGACAGAAAAATTATATATCGGGTAACATTTCATATAGCAGAATGTGTCCCTTAAGGTGGCAAGGGAAATCAATGTGTTGTAATAAGGAATAAGTTAGATGATTTGTCAGGAATGTTACGTAAGCAATTAGAATATATGTCAAGTGTAGAATTTCCATATGACGTCTACTTTATTTTGGTTTTCCTTGGGCAAACACACATTTTTGCTATTAGAAATCTTTATTTCTTGATGCTATAGGAATGACAATTGAGTCTGCATTAATAGTATTAGCGGGTAATATTTTGCATCATAGTAACTGGAACGTGCAAGCAAGAGTAAGTATACCAAAAAGTATTAATCCGTAGTACAGTACAGTATCTCAGATAAAATAACTTGCTTACTGAAAGTTAATTAGTGACAGTAACACAAGCAAATGGTCCAACTGCAATAATCCTGCAGCAGCAGTAATAGTAAGACATCTTTATTGAAACATACTGCTGTCTCATATATATATATATATATATATATATATATACACTGCTCAAAAAAATAAAGGGAACACTTAAACAACACAATGTAACTCCAAGACAATCACACTTCTGTAAAATCAAACTGTCCACTTAGGAAGCAACACTGATTGACAGTCAACTTCACATGCTGTTGTGCAAATGGAATAGACAACAGGTGGAAATTATAGGCAATTAGCAAGACACCCCCAATAAAGGAGTTGTTCTGCAGGTGGTGACCACAGACCACTTCTCAGCTCCTATGCTTTCTGGCTGTTTTGGTCACTTTTGAAAGCTGGTGGTGCTTTCACTCTAGTGGTAGCATGAGACGGAGTCTACAACCCACACAAGTGGCTCAGGTAGTGCAGCTCATCCAGGATGGCACATCAATGCGAGCTGTGGCAAGAAGGTTTGCTGTGTTTGTCAGCGTAGTGTCCAGAGCATGGAGGCCCTACCAGGAGACAGGCCAGTACATCAGGAGACGTGGAGGAGGCCGTAGGAGGGCAACAACCCAGCAGCTGGACTGCTACCTCTGCCTTTGTGCAAGGAGGAACAGGAGGAGCACTGCCAGAGCCCTGCAAAATAACCTCTAGCAAGCCACAAATGTGCATGTGTCTACTCAAATGATCAGAAACAGACTCCATGAGGGTGGTATGAGGGCCCGACGTCCACAGGAGGGGGTTGTGCTTAAAGCCCAACACCGTGCAGGACGTTTGGCATTTGCCAGAGAACACCAAGATTGGCAAATTCGCCACTGGCGCCCTGTGCTTTTCACAGATGAAAGCAGGTTCTCACTGAGCACGTGACAGACGTGACAGAGTCTGGAGACGCCAAGGAGAACGTACTGCTGCCTGCAACATTCTCCAGCATGACCAGTTTGGCAGTGGGTCAGTAATGGTGTGGGGTGGCATTTCTTTGGGGGGCCGCACAGAGGTAGCCTGACTGCCATTAGGTGCCGAGATGAGATCCTCAGACCCCTTGTGAGACCATATGCTGGTGCAGTTGGTCCTGGGTTCCTCCTAATACAAGACAATGCTAGACCTCATGTGGCTGGAGTGTGTCAGCAGTTCCTGCAAGACGAAGGCATTGATGCTATGGACTGGCCCACCCATTCCCCAGACCTGAATCCAATTGAGCACATCTGGGACATCATGTCTCGCTCCATCCACCAACGCCACGTTGCACCACAGACTGTCCAGGAGTTGGCGGATGCTTTAGTCCAGGTCTGGGAGGAGATCCCTCAGGAGACCATCCGCCATCTCATCAGGAGCATGCCCAAGCATTGTAGGGAGGTCATACAGGCACATGGAGGCCACACACACTACTGAGCCTCATTTTGACTTGTTTTAAGGACATTACATCAAAGTTGGATCAGCCTGTAGTGTGTTTTTCCACTTTAATTTTGAGTGTGACTCCAAATCCAGACCTCCATGGGTTAATAAATTTGATTTCCATTGATAATTTTTGTGTGATTTTGTTGTCAGCACATTCAACTATGTAAAGAACAAAGTATTTAATAAGAATATTTCATTCATTCAGATCTAGGATGTGTTATTTTAGTGTTCCCTTTATTTTTTTGAGCAGTGTATATATATATATATATATATATATATATATATATTGGGTAGTGGGAGTATGGCGCAACAGGTGTATGTGAAATAGATTAATATAAAACAACAAGATCAGACACTCCTTAAATAATTCAAGGCGTCAGCTAACCCTTAAGTATTAGGCAGGGATAAACTGCCTTAACTAAACAATGCAAAAAAAGGGGGATAAGGGTTTCAGCGACCAACGGTGTCTAGTAAAATATGATAAATATGAGGAGACTAACTGGATACGTATAAAATAACAATATATTTATTTATACAACAATAAAACCAAGGTATAATATAAAACCAACTATAATGAATGTCAGGGTGTGTTAAAAGCCGGAGGACGTATGCTATTAATTAATAACAGATAAAAGGATTACTAAAAATAAAATAAAAAAAATACATATAATAAAAAGGCAATAAATGGTAAAATATCCAATAAAAGAGTGCTGCTTATCTTTTTAAAAAGTGGAGAGTCAATGGAGGTACACCCAACGCGTTTCGTCACTCAGACTTCATCAAGGGGTATGGGACTACTGAACAGGCACTCTTATTTATAGCACATGTAATTAAGAATGGATAATTGTGACATCACTTCCTGTAAGGACTGATACTATTGCTCCATGTAAGTTTTTTGACACAGGCATAAGAAAGACGTAGTATACTAAATGACAACCTCATAGAACTTATTAAAAAGAAAAAACGAGTTTTAGAATGTATAAAACATTAGAAAATCAGTCAGGGGACGGAAGTGACTGTTCAGTAGTCCCATACCTCTTGATGAAGTCTGAGTGACGAAACGCGTTGGGTATACCTCCATTGACTCTCCACTTTTTAAAAAGATAAGCAGCACTCTTTTATTGGATATTTTACCATTTATTGCCTTTTTATTATATGTATTTTTTTTTTTTTTTTTAGTAATCCTTTTATCTGTTATTAATTAATAGCATACGTCCTCCGGCTTTTAACCCACCCTGACATTCATTATAGTTGGTTTTATATTATAACTTGGTTTTATTGTTGTATAAATAAATATATTGTTATTTTATACGTATCCAGTTAGTCTCCTCATATTTATCATATTTTACTAGACACCGTTGGTCGCTGAAACCCTTATCCCCCTTTTTTTGCATATAATAAGAATTTACTTACCGATAATTCTATTTCTCGGAGTCCGTAGTGGATGCTGGGGTTCCTGAAAGGACCAAGGGGGAATAGCGGCTCCGCAGGAGACAGGGCACAAAAAGTAAAGCTTTCCGATCAGGTGGTGTGCACTGGCTCCTCCCCCTATGACCCTCCTCCAGACTCCAGTTAGGTACTGTGCCCGGACGAGCGTACACAATAAGGGAGGAATTTTGAATCCCGGGTAAGACTCATACCAGCCACACCAATCACACTGTACAACCTGTGATCTGAACCCAGTTAACAGTATGATAACAGCGGAGCCTCTGAAAAGATGGCTCACAACAACAATAACCCGATTTAGTTAGCAATAACTATGTACAAGTATTGCAGATAATCCGCACTTGGGATGGGCGCCCAGCATCCACTACGGACTCCGAGAAATAGAATTATCGGTAAGTAAATTCTTATTTTCTCTATCGTCCTTGTGGATGCTGGGGTTCCTGAAAGGACCATGGGGATTATACCAAAGCTCCCAAACGGGCGGGAGAGTGCGGATGACTCTGCAGCACCGAATGAGAGAACTCCAGGTCCTCTTTTGCCAGGGTATCAAATTTGTAGAATTTTACAAACGTGTTCTCCCCCGACCACGTAGCTGCTCGGCAAAGTTGTAATGCCGAGACCCCTCGGGCAGCCGCCCAAGATGAGCCCACCTTCCTTGTGGAATGGGCCTTAACAGATTTAGACTGTGGCAGGCCTGCCACAGAATGTGCAAGTTGAATTGTGCTACCAATCCCACGAGCAATCGACTGCTTAGAAGCAGAAGCACCCAGCATTGTTGGGTGCATACAGGATAAACAGCAAGTCAGATTTCCTGACTCCAGCCAACCTGGAAACTATATTTTCAGGGCCCTGATAATATCCAGCAACTTGGAGTCCTCCAAGTCCCTAGTAGCCGCAGGTACCACAATAAGCTGGTTCAGGTGAAACGCTGACACCACCTTAAGGAGAAACTGGGGACGAGTCCGCAGCTTTGCTCTGTCCGAATGGACAATCAGATATGGCTTTGTGAGATAAAGCCGCCAATTCTGACACTCGCCTGGCCGAGGCCAGGACCAACAGCATGGTCATTTTCCATGTGAGATATATCAAATCCACAGATTTGAGTTGTTTAAACCAATGTGATTTTTTAGGAATCCCAAAACTACGTTGAGATCGCCCAGTGCCACTGGAGACATCAAAGGGGCTGTATATGCAGTACTCCCTTAACAACTTCTGGACTTCAGGAACTGAAGCCAATTTCTTTCTGGAAGAAAATCAACAGGCCGAAATTTGAACCTTAATGGACCCAATTTGAGACCCATAGACACTCCTGTTTGCAGGAAATGTAGAAATTAACCTAGTTGAAATTCTTCCGTGGAGCCTTCCTGGACTCACACCCTGGCACATATTTTCACCTAAGTGGTGATAATGTTGTGCGGTCACCTCCTTCCTGGCTCTGACCAGGGTAGGGATGACCTCTTCCGGAATGCCTCTTTCCCTTAGGATCCGGCGTTCACCCGCCTTGGCGTCAACGCAGCTGCGGTAAGTCCCGGAACAGACACGGTTCTTGCCGAATCAAGACCCTTCTTAGTATCTCTTGAAGTTCCGGGAACCAAGTCCTTCTTGGCCAAACCGGAGCCACGAGTATAGTTCTTACTCCTCTCCTTCCTATCATTTTCAATACATTGGGTATGAAAAGCAGAGGATGGAACACATACACCGACTGGTACACCGACGGTGTTACCAGAGCGTCCCAGCTATTGCCTGAGTGTCTCTTGACCTGGCGCTTCAGGTGGGACGCCATCATAACCACCTTTGGTCTTTCCCAACGGTTTACAATCATGTGGAAACTTCCAGATTAAGTTTCCACTTTTCCGGGTGGAATTCATTTATGCTGAGGAAATCTTCCCAGTTGCCCACTCCCGGAATGAACACCGCTGACAGTGTTATCACATGATTTTCCGCCCAGCGAAGAATCCTTGCTGTCATTGCCCTCCTGCTTCTTGTGTCGCCCCGTCTGATAACGTGGGCGACCGCCATGATGATGTCCTACTGGATCAGCACCGGTTGACTTTGAAGGAGGAGTCTTCCTAGGCTCAGAGCATTGTAAATTGCCCTTAGCTCCAGTATATTCATGTGGAGAGAAGTCTCCAGACTTGACCACACTTCCTTGGAAATTTTTTTCCCTGTGTGACTACTCCCCAGCCTCTCAGGCTGGTATCCGTGGTCCCCAGAACACAGTCCTGAATGCTGAGTGTGCTGCCCTCTAAAAGATGAGCACTCTGCAGCCCCCACAGAAGAGACACCCTTGTCCTTGGAGACAGGATTATCCGCTGATGCATCTGAAAATGCGATCCGGACCATTCGTCCAGCAAATCCCCTGAGATCTGCCGAATGGAATCGCTTCGTAAGAAGCCACCATTTTTCCCAGGACTCCTGTGCATTGATGCACTGATACTTGGCCTGGTTTTAGGAGGTTTCTGACTAGGTCGAATAACTCCTTGGCTTTTTCCTCCCGGAGGAACACCTTTTTCTGGACTATGCCCAGAATCATTCCTAGGAACAGCAGACGTATCGTCGGAAAACAGCTGCGATTCTTGGAATATTTAGAATCCAGTCGTGCTGTCGTAGAACTACTTTAGATAGTGCTCTTCCGACCTCCAACTGTTCTCTGGAACTTGCCCTTTTCAGGATATCGTCCAAGTAAGGGATAATTTAGATGCCTTTTTTCTTTGAAGAAACATCTTTTCGGCCATTACCTTGGTAAAAGGCCCGGGGTGCCGTGGATAATTTAAACGGCATCGTCTGAAACTGATATTGACAGTTCTGTACCACGAACCAGAGGTACCCTTGTTGAGAAGGGCAAATTTGGACATGGAGGTAATCCTTGATGTCCAGGGACACCATATAGTCCCCTTTTTTCCGGTTCGCTATCACTGCTCTGAGTGACTCCATCTCGATTTGAACCTTTTATGTAAGTGTTCAAAGATTTCAGTTTAGACTATGTCTCACCAAGCCGTCTGGCTTCAGTACCACAATATAGTGTGGAAAAATAATACCCTTTTCCTTGTTGTAGGAGGGGTACTTTGATTATCACCTGCTGGATATACAGCTTGTGAATTGTTTCCAATGCTGCCTCCCTGTCGGAGGGAGCCGTTGGTAAAGCAGACTTCAGAAACCTGCGAGGAGAAGATGTCTCGACTCTCCAATCTGTACCCCTGGGATAATACTTGTACTATCTAGGGGTCAACCTGCGAGTGATCCCACTGCGCGCTGAGACTCTTGAGACTACCCCCCCACCTTGAGTCCGCTTGCACGGCCCCAGCGTCATGCTGAGGACTTGGCAGACGCGGTGGAGGGCTTCTTTTCCTGGGAAGGGGCTGCCTGCTGCAGTCTACTTCCCTTACCTCTATGTCTGGGCAGATATGACTGGCCTTTTGCCTGCATGCCCACATGGGAAAGGAAGGATTGAGGCTGAAAAGACGGTGTCTTTTTCAGCTGAGATGTAACTTGGGGTAAAAAGGTTGGATTTCCCAGCTGTTGCCGTGGTCCCCAGGTCCGATGGACCGACCCCAACTAACTCCTTCCCTTTATACGGCAATACTTCCATGTGCCGTATGGGATCTGTATCACCTGACCACTGTCGTGTCCATGACATCTTCTGGGTGATATGGACAACGTACTTATCTTGATGCCAGAGAGCAAATATCCCTCTGTGCATCTCACGTACATATATATAGAATGCATCCTATTAAATGCTCTATATGAATAAAATATTTTCAGTCAGGGAATCCGACCAAGCCAACCCAGCACTGCATCTCCAGGCTGATGGCGATCGCTGGTCGCAGTATAACCACCGTATGTGTGTATATACTTTTTAGGATATCTTTCCAGCTTCCTATCAGCTGGCTCCTTGAGGGCGGCCGTATCTGGAGACGGTAACGCCACTTGATAAGCGTGTGAGCGCCTTATCACCCTAAGGGGTGTTTCCCAACGCGCCCTAATTTCTGGCGGGAAAGGGTATAACGCCAATATTTGCTATCGGGGTAACCCCACGCATCATCACACACTTCATTTTATTTTATCTGATTCAGGAAAAACTACAGGTAGTTTTTTCACTCCCACATAATACCCTTTTTTGTGGTACTTGTAGTATCAGAAATATGCAACACCTCCTTCATTGCCCTTAACGTGTGGCCCTAATGAGAAATACGTTTGTTTATTCACCGTCGACACTGGATTCAGTGTCCGTGTCTGTGTCTGTGTCAACCGACTGAGGTAAATGGGCGTTTTTAACGCCCCTGACGGTGTTTCTGAGACGCCTGGACCGGTACTAATAGTTTGTCGGCCGTCTCACGTCGTCAACCGACCTTGCAGCGTGTTGACATTCTCACGTAATTCCCTAAATAAGCCATCCATTCCGGTGTCGACTCCCTAGAGAGTGACATCACCATTACAGGCAATTTCTCCGCCTCCTCACCAACATCGTCCTCATACATGTCGACACACACGTACCGACACACAGCACACACACCGGGAATGCTCTGACAGAGGACAGGACCCACACTAGCCCTTTGGGGAGACAGAGGGAGAGTTTGCCAGCACACACCAAAACGCTATAATTATATAGGGACAACCTTATATAAGTGTTTTCCCTTATAGCATCTTTATATATATCTCAATATCGCCAAAATCAGTGCCCCCCCTCTCTGTTTTAACCCTGTTTCTGTAGTGCAGTGCAGGGGAGAGCCTGGGAGCCTTCTCTCCAGGCTTTCTGTGAGAGAAAATGGCGCTGTGTGCTGAGGAGATAGGCCCCGCCCCTTTTTCGGCGGGCTCGTCTCCCGCTATTTAGTGAATCTTGGCAGGGGTTAAATATCTCCATATAGCCTCTGGGGGCTATATGTGAGGTATTTTTCGCCAAAAAAGGTTTTCATTTGCCTCCCAGGGCGCCCCCCTCCCAGCGCCCTGCACCCTCAGTGACTGCCGTGTGAAGTGTGCTGAGAGGAAAATGGCGCACAGCTGCAGTGCTGTGCGCTACCTTTAGAAGACTGCAGGAGTCTTCAGCCGCCGATTCTGGACCTCTTCTTACTTCAGCATCTGCAAGGGGGCCGGCGGCGCGGCTCCGGTGACCATCCAGGCTGTACCTGTGATCGTCCCTCTGGAGCTGATGTCCAGTAGCCAAGAAGCCAATCCATCCTGCACGCAGGTGAGTTCACTCCTTCTCCCCTAAGTCCCTCGTTGCAGTGATCCTGTTGCCAGCAGGACTCACTGTAAAATAAAAAAACCTAAGCTAAACTTTCTCTAAGCAGCTCTTTAGGAGAGCCACCTAGATTGCACCCTTCTCGGCCGGGCACAAAAATCTAACTGGAGTCTGGAGGAGGGTCATAGGGGGAGGAGCCAGTGCACACCACCTGATCGGAAAGCTTTACTTTTTGTGCCCTGTCTCCTGCGGAGCCGCTATTCCCCCTTGGTCCTTTCAGGAACCCCAGCATCCACAAGGACGATAGAGAAATATATATATATATATATATATTAGTGATGAGCGGGTTCGGATCCTCGGGATCCGAACCCGCCCAAACTTCACCTTTTTTTGCACAAGTCCGAGGAACTCGGATCCTCCTGCCTTGCTCGGTTAACCCGAGCGCGCCTGAACGTCATCATCCCACGGTCGGATTCTCGCGAGATTCGTATTCTATATAAGGAGCTGCGCGTCGCCGCCATTTTTCACTTGTGCATTGGATATGATCGTGAGAGGACGTGGCTGGCATCCTCTCAGTTTCTATGTTCAGTGGGCTGCAAATATCTGTGCTCAGTGTGCTGCAAATATCTGTGCTCAGTGTGCTACAAATATCTGTGCTCAGTGTGCTGCAAATATCTGTGCTCAGTGTGCTAATTGCTTTATTGTGGGGACTGGGGACCAGCAGTATTATATAGTAGGAGGACAGTGCAGAGTTTTGCTGACCAGTGACCACCAGTATTATACGGTCTCTGCCTGAAAAACGCTCCATATCTGTGCTGCATTGTAGCATATAGTAGGAGGACAGTGCAGAATTTTGCTAACCACCAGAATAACTATATATATAGCAGTACGGTACATTAGTCCAATGCTCTACCTCTGTGTCGTCAAGTATACTATCCCATCCATACCTGTGGTGCATTTCAGTTTTGCAGTTTGCTGACCACCAGTATATAATATATAGCAGTACGGTACAGTAGGCCACTGCTCTACCTACCTCTGTGTCGTCAAGTATACTATCCATCCATACCTGTGGTGCATTTCAGTTTTGCACAGTTTGTTGACCACCAGTATATAATATATAGCAGTACGGTACAGAAGGCCACTGCTCTACCTACCTCTGTGTCGTCAAGTATACTATCCATCCATACCTGTGGTGCATTTCCGTTTTGCACAGTTTGCTGACCACCAGTATATAATATATAGCAGTACGGTACAGTAGGCCACTGCTCTACCTACCTCTGTGTCGTCAAGTATACTATCCATCCATATCTGTGGTGCATTTCAGTTTTGCACAGTTTGCTGACCACCAGGATATAATATATAGCAGTACGGTACAGTAGGCCACTGCTCTACCTACCTCTGTGTCATCAAGTATACTATCCATCCATACCTGTGGTGCATTTCAGTTTGCACAGTTTGCTGACCACCGGTATATAATATATAGCAGTACGGTACAGTAGGCCACTGCTCTACCTACCTCTGTGTCGTCAAGTATACTATCCATCCATACCTGTGGTGCATTTCAGTTTTGCACAGTTTGTTGACCACCAGTATATAATATATAGCAGTACGGTACAGAAGGCCACTGCTCTACCTACCTCTGTGTCGTCAAGTATACTATCCATCCATACCTGTGGTGCATTTCCGTTTTGCACAGTTTGCTGACCACCAGTATATAATATATAGCAGTACGGTACAGTAGGCCACTGCTCTACCTACCTCTGTGTCGTCAAGTATACTATCCATCCATACCTGTGGTGCATTTCAGTTTTGCACAGTTTGCTGACCACCAGTATATAATATATAGCAGTACGGTACAGTAGGCCACTGCTCTACCTACCTCTGTGTCATCAAGTATACTATCCATCCATACCTGTGGTGCATTTCAGTTTTGCACAGTTTGCTGACCACCAGTATATAATATATAGCAGTACGGTACGGTAGGCCACTGCTCTACCTACCTCTGTGTCGTCAAGTATACTATCCATCCATACCTGTGGTGCATTTCAGTTTTGCACAGTTTGCTGACCACCAGTATATAATATACAGCAGTAGGGTACGGTAGGCCACTGCTCTACCTACCTCCTTATCGTCAAGTATACTATCCATCCATACCTGTGGTGCATTTCAGTTTTGCACAGTTTGCTGACCACCAGTATATAATATACAGCAGTACGGTACGGTAGGCCACTGCTCTACCTACCTCTGTGTTGTCAAGTATACTATCCATCCATACCTGTGGTGCATTTCAGTTTTGCACTGTTTGCTGACCACCAGTATATAATATATAGCAGTACGGTACAGTAGGCTACTGCTCTACCTACCTCTGTGTCGTCAAGTATACTATCCATCCATACCTGTGGTGCATTTCAGTTTTGCACAGTTTGCTGACCACCAGTATATAATATATAGCAGTACGGTACAGAAGGCCACTGCTCTACCTACCTCTGTGTCGTCAAGTATACTATCCATCCATACCTGTGGTGCATTTCAGTTTTGCATAGTTTGCTGACCACCAGTATATAATATATAGCAGTACGGTACAGTAGTCCACTGCTGTACCTACCTCTGTGTCGTCAAGTATACTATCCATCCATACCTGTGGTGCATTTCAGTTTTGCACAGTTTGCTGACCACCAGTATATAATATATAGCAGTACGGTACAGAAGGCCACTTAGCTTAGTCACACAGCTACCTCATTGCGCCTCTTTTTTTCTTTGCATCATGTGCTGTTTGGGGACTATTTTTTTTGAAGTGCCATCCTGTCTGACACTGCAGTGCCACTCCTAGATGGGCCAGGTGTTTGTGTCGGCCACTTGGGTCGCTTAGCTTAGTCACACAGCTACCTCATTGCGCCTCTTTTTTTCTTTGCATCATGTGCTGTTTGGGGACAATTTTTTTAATCTGCCATCCTGTCTGACACAGCAGTGCCACTCCTAGATGGGCCAGGTGTTTGTGTCGGCCACTTGGGTCGCTTAGCTTAGTCACACAGCTGCCTCATTGCGCCTCTTTTTTTCTTTGCATCATGTGCTGTTTGGGGACTATTTTTTTGAAGTGCCATCCTGTCTGACACTGCAGTGCCACTCCTAGATGGGCCATGTGTTTGTGTCGGCCACTTGGGTCGCTTAGCGTAGTCACACAGCTACCTCATTGCGCCTCTTTTTTTCTTTGCATCATGTGCTGTTTGGGGACAATTATTTTGAAGTGCCATCCTGTCTGACACTGCAGTGCCACTTCTAGATGGGCCAGGTGTTTGTGTCGGCGACTTGGGTCGCTTAGCTTAGTCACACAGCTACCTCATTGCGCCTCTTTTTTATTTGCATCATGTGCTGTTTGGGGACAATTTTTTTAATCTGCCATCCTGTCTGACACTGCAGTGGCACTCCTAGGTGGGCCAGGTGTTTGTGTCGGCCACTTGGGTCGCTTAGCTTAGTCACACAGCTACCTCATTGCGCCTCTTTTTTTCTTTGCATCATGTGCTGTTTGGGGACTATTTTTTTTGAAGTGCCATCCTGTCTGACACTGCAGTGCCACTCCTAGATGGGCCAGGTGTTTGTGTCGGCCACTTAGGTCACTTAGCTTAGTCACACAGCTACCTCATTGTGCCTCTTTTTGTCTTTGCATCATGTGCTGTTTGGGGACAATTTTTTTAATCTGCCATCCTGTCTGACACTGCAGTGCCACTCCTAGATGGGCCAGGTGTTTGTGTCGGCCACTTGGGTCGCTTAGCTTAGTCACACAGCTACCTCATTGCGCCTCTTTTTTTCTTTGCATCATGTGCTGTTTGGGGACAATTTTTTTAATCTGCCATCCTGTCTGACACTGCAGTGCCACTCCTAGATGGGCCAGGTGTTTGTGTCGGCCACTTGGGTCACTTAGCTTAGTCATCCAGCGACCTCGGTGCAAATTTTAGAACTAAAAATAATATTGTGACGTGTGAGGTGTTCAGAATAGACTGGAAATGAGTGTAAATTATGGTTATTGAGGTTAATAATACTATGGGATCAATATGACCCCCAAATTCTATGATTTAAGCTGTTTTTGAGGTTTTTTTGTAAAAAAAAACACCCGAATCCAAAACACACCCGAATCCGCCAAAAAAATTTCAGGGAGGTTTTGCCAAAACGCGTCCGAATCCAAAACACGGCCGCGGAACCGAATCCAAAACCAAAACACAAAACCCGAAAAATTTCCGGTGCACATCACTAATATATATATATACAGCATATATATATATATATATATATATATATATATATACATACATTATATATCTATACATATATATATTTGCAAGGATCCGCACTCACATCCAGATTAAATCAGCAACGGGGTGTTCCACAAAGGTAACAATCATCATGTTCCACTTATATGCAGGTCAAAACAATTCCAAGAACATGTTGATGATTCGACCCATCAGGGTCTTTGTCAAGACAGACAGCAAAGGAGGTAGGAACGTCGACATGTTCTTGGAATTGTGATGACCTAATAAAGATATGTTTGGACTTTTAACATTGGCTAGTGCCATCTTCTGACCATAATAGTCAGTACCTGCATAGGGCTGCGAGTAAAAATGTGCACACTGGACACTAGAAGGAGCCACAAAGGGTGAGAGTTCGGGTGCTATTACCAGTGTTTACATGCAGCTGCAACGGCAGCATGCAGCCCTAGTGGGTAACTGGATTTACCCCTAAGATTTCATGTTTTCTCTGATATGCTCTTCAGTCTTCACTCTTAATTGTCTCTAATATTTTGGCAGCTTTTTTTCATTCTAAGTTTCATTGGGCTTCATTACAGACTTAGTCGCACATAGAGATGAGCGCCTGAAATTTTTCGGGTTTTGTGTTTTGGTTTTGGGTTCGGTTCCGCGGCCGTGTTTTGGGTTCGAACGCGTTTTGGCAAAACCTCACCGAATTTTTTTTGTCGGATTCGGGTGTGTTTTGGATTCGGGTGTTTTTTTCCAAAAACACTAAAAAACAGCTTAAATCATAGAATTTGGGGGTCATTTTGATCCCAAAGTATTATTAACCTCAAAAACCATAATTTACACTCATTTTCAGTCTATTCTGAATACCTCACACCTCACAATATTATTTTTAGTCCTAAAATTTGCACCGAGGTCGCTGTGTGAGTAAGATAAGTGACCCTAGTGGCCGACACAAACACCGGGCCCATCTAGGAGTGGCACTGCAGTGTCACGCAGGATGTCCCTTCCAAAAAACCCTCCCCAAACAGCACATGACGCAAAGAAAAAAAGAGGCGCAATGAGGTAGCTGTGTGAGTAAGATTAGCGACCCTAGTGGCCGACACAAACACCGGGCCCATCTAGGAGTGGCACTGCAGTGTCACGCAGGATGGCCCTTCCAAAAAACCCTCCCCAAACAGCACATGACGCAAAGAAAAAAAGAGGCGCAATGAGGTAGCTGACTGTGTGAGTAAGATTAGCGACCCTAGTGGCCGACACAAACACCGGGCACATCTAGGAGTGGCACTGCAGTGTCACGCAGGATGTCCCTTCCAAAAAACCCTCCCCAAACAGCACATGACGCAAAGAAAAAAAGAGGCGCAATGAGGTAGCTGTGTGAGTAAGATTAGCGACCCTAGTGGCCGACACAAACACCGGGCCCATCTAGGAGTGGCACTGCAGTGTCACGCAGGATGTCCCTTCCAAAAAACCCACCCCAATCAGCACATGATGCAAAGAAAAAGAAAAGAAAAAAGAGGTGCAAGATGGAATTATCCTTGGGCCCTCCCACCCACCCTTATGTTGTATAAACAAAACAGGACATGCACACTTTAACCAACCCATCATTTCAGTGACAGGGTCTGCCACACGACTGTGACTGATATGACGGGTTGGTTTGGACCCCCCCCAAAAAAGAAGCAATTAATCTCTCCTTGCACAAACTGGCTCTACAGAGGCAAGATGTCCACCTCATCTTCACCCTCCGATATATCACCGTGTACATCCCCCTCCTCACAGATTATCAATTCGTCCCCACTGGAATCCACCATCTCAGCTCCCTGTGTACTTTGTGGAGGCAATTGCTGCTGGTCAATGTCTCCGCGGAGGAATTGATTATAATTCATTTTAATGAACATCATCTTCTCCACATTTTCTGGATGTAACCTCGTACGCCGATTGCTGACAAGGTGAGCGGCGGCACTAAACACTCTTTCGGAGTACACACTTGTGGGAGGGCAACTTAGGTAGAATAAAGCCAGTTTGTGCAAGGGCCTCCAAATTGCCTCTTTTTCCTGCCAGTATAAGTACGGACTGTGTGACGTGCCTACTTGGATGCGGTCACTCATATAATCCTCCACCATTCTATCAATGTTGAGAGAATCATATGCAGTGACAGTAGACGACATGTCCGTAATCGTTGTCAGGTCCTTCAGTCCGGACCAGATGTCAGCATCAGCAGTCGCTCCAGACTGCCCTGCATCACCGCCAGCGGGTGGGCTCGGAATTCTGAGCCTTTTCCTCGCACCCCTAGTTGCGGGAGAATGTGAAGGAGGAGATGTTGACAGGTCGCGTTCCGCTTGACTTGACAATTTTGTCACCAGCAGGTCTTTCAACCCCAGCAGACCTGTGTCTGCCGGAAAGAGAGATCCAAGGTAGGCTTTAAATCTAGGATCGAGCACGGTGGCCAAAATGTAGTGCTCTGATTTCAACAGATTGACCACCCGTGAATCCTTGTTAAGCGAATTAAGGGCTGCATCCACAAGTCCCACATGCCTAGCGGAATCGCTCCGTGTTAGCTCCTCCTTCAATGCCTCCAGCTTCTTCTGCAAAAGCCTGATGAGGGGAATGACCTGACTCAGGCTGGCAGTGTCTGAACTGACTTCACGTGTGGCAAGTTCAAAGGGCATCAGAACCTTGCACAACGTTGAAATCATTCTCCACTGCACTTGAGACAGGTGCATTCCACCTACTATATCGTGCTCAATTGTATAGGCTTGAATGGCCTTTTGCTGCTCCTCCAACCTCTGAAGCATATAGAGGGTTGAATTCCACCTCGTTACCACTTCTTGCTTCAGATGATGGCAGGGCAGGTTCAGAAGTTTTTGGTGGTGCTCCAGTTTTCTGTACGTGGTGCCTGTACGCCGAAAGTGTCCCGCAATTCTTCTGGCCACCGACAGCATCTCTTGCACGCCCCTGTCGTTTTTTAAAAAATTCTGCACCACCAAATTCAAGGTATGTGCAAAACATGGGACGTGCTGGAATTGGCCCAGATTTAATGCACACACAATATTGCTGGCGTTGTCCGATGCCACAAATCCACAGGAGAGTCCAATTGGGGTAAGCCATTCCGCGATGATCTTCCTCAGTTGCCGTAAGAGGTTTTCAGCTGTGTGCGTATTCTGGAAAGCGGTGATACAAAGCGTAGCCTGCCTAGGAAAGAGTTGGCGTTTGCGAGATGCTGCTACTGGTGCCGCCGCTGCTGTTCTTGCGGCGGGAGTCCATACATCTACCCAGTGGGCTGTCACAGTCATATAGTCCTGACCCTGCCCTGCTCCACTTGTCCACATGTCCGTGGTTAAGTGGACATTGGGTACAGCTGCATTTTTTAGGACACTGGTGACTCTTTTTCTGAGGTCTGTGTACATTTTCGGTATCGCCTGCCTAGAGAAATGGAACCTAGATGGTATTTGGTACCGGGGACACAGTACCTCCAACAAGTCTCTAGTTGGCTCTGCAGTAATGATGGATACCGGAACCACGTTTCTCACCACCCAGGATGCCAAGGCCTCAGTTATCCGCTTTGCAGTAGGATGACTGCTGTGATATTTCATCTTCCTCGCAAAGGACTGTTGAACAGTCAATTGCTTACTGGAAGTAGTACAAGTGGGCTTACGACTTCCCCTCTGGGATGACCATCGACTCCCAGCGGCAACAACAGCAGCGCCAGCAGCAGTAGGCGTTACACGCAAGGATGCATCGGAGGAATCCCAGGCAGGAGAGGACTCGTCAGACTTGCCAGTGACATGGCCTGCAGGACTATTGGCATTCCTGGGGAAGGAGGAAATTGACACTGAGGGAGTTGGTGGGGTGGTTTGCGTGAGCTTGGTTACAAGAGGAAGGGATTTACTGGTCAGTGGACTGCTTCCGCTGTCACCCAAAGTTTTTGAACTTGTCACTGACTTATTATGAATGCGCTGCAGGTGACGTATAAGGGAGGATGTTCCGAGGTGGTTAACGTCCTTACCCCTACTTATTATAGCTTGACAAAGGGAACACACGGCTTGACACCTGTTGTCCGCATTTCTGGTGAAATACCTCCACACCGAAGAGCTGATTTTTTTGGTATTTTCACCTGGCATGTCAACGGCCATATTCCTCCCACGGACAACAGGTGTCTCCCCGGGTGCCTGACTTAAACAAACCACCTCACCATCAGAATCCTCCTGGTCAATTTCCTCCCCAGCGCCAGCAACACCCATATCCTCCTCATCCTGGTGTACTTCAACACTGACATCTTCAATCTGACTATCAGGAACTGGACTGCGGGTGCTCCTTCCAGCACTTGCAGGGGGCATGCAAATAGTGGAAGGCGCATGCTCTTCACGTCCAGTGTTGGGAAGGTCAGGCATCGCAAACGACACAATTGGACTCTCCTTGTGGATTTGGGATTTCAAAGAACGCACAGTTCTTTGCGGTGCTTTTGCCAGCTTGAGTCTTTTCAGTTTTCTAGCGAGAGGCTGAGTGCTTCCATCCTCATGTGAAGCTGAACCACTAGCCATGAACATAGGCCAGGGCCTCAGCCGTTCCTTGCCACTCCGTGTGGTAAATGGCATATTGGCAAGTTTACGCTTCTCCTCCGACAATTTTATTTTAGGTTTTGGAGTCCTTTTTTTTCTGATATTTGGTGTTTTGGATTTGACATGCTCTGTACTATGACATTGGGCATCGGCCTTGGCAGACGACGTTGCTGGCATTTCATCGTCTTGGCCATGACTAGTGGCAGCAGCTTCAGCACGAGGTGGAAGTGGATCTTGATCTTTCCCTAATTTTGGAACCTCAACTTTTTTGTTCTCCATATTTTATAGGCAGAACTAAAAGGCACCTCAGGTAAACAATGGAGATGGATGGATTGGATACTAGTATACAATTATGGACGGACTGCCACGGTTAGGTGGTATAAAAAAACCACGGTTAGGTGGTATATATTATAATAATAATACAATTATGGATGGACGGACTGCCTGCCGACTGCCGACACAGAGGTAGCCACAGCCGTGAACTACCGCACTGTACACTGGTTGATAAAGAGATAGTAGTATACTCGTAACAACTAGTATGACACTATGACGACGGTATAAAGAAAGAAAAAAAAATACCACAGTTAGGTGGTATATATTATAATAATAATACAATTATGGATGGACGGACTGCCTGCCGACTGCCGACACAGAGGTAGCCACAGCCGTGAACTACCGCAGTGTACACTGGTTGATAAAGAGATAGTAGTATACTCGTAACAACTAGTATGACACTATGACGACGGTATAAAGAATGAAAAAAAAAACACGGTTAGGTGGTATATATTATAATAATAATACAATTATGGATGGACGGACTGCCTGCCGACTGCCGACACAGAGGTAGCCACAGCCGTGAACTACCGCACTGTACACTGGTTGATAAAGAGATAGTAGTATACTCGTAACAACTAGTATGACACTATGACGACGGTATAAAGAATGAAAAAAAAACCACGGTTAGGTGGTATATATTATAATAATAATACAATTATGGATGGACGGACTGCCTGCCGACTGCCGACACAGAGGTAGCCACAGCCGTGAACTACCGCACTGTACACTGGTTGATAAAGAGATAGTAGTATACTCGTAACAACTAGTATGACACTATGACGACGGTATAAAGAATGAAAAAAAAACCACGGTTAGGTGGTATATATTATAATAATAATACAATTATGGATGGACGGACTGCCTGCCGACTGCCGACACAGAGGTAGCCACAGCCGTGAACTACCGCACTGTACACTGGTTGATAAAGAGATAGTAGTATACTCGTAACAACTAGTATGACACTATGACGACGGTATAAAGAATGAAAAAAAAACCACGGTTAGGTGGTATATATTATAATAATAATACAATTATGGATGGACGGACTGCCTGCCGACTGCCGACACAGAGGTAGCCACAGCCGTGAACTACCGCACTGTACACTGGTTGATAAAGAGATAGTAGTATACTCGTAACAACTAGTATGACACTATGACGACGGTATAAAGAATGAAAAAAAAACCACGGTTAGGTGGTATATATTATAATAATAATACAATTATGGATGGACGGACTGCCTGCCGACTGCCGACACAGAGGTAGCCACAGCCGTGAACTACCGCACTGTACACTGGTTGATAAAGAGATAGTAGTATACTCGTAACAACTAGTATGACACTATGACGACGGTATAAAGAATGAAAAAAAACCACGGTTAGGTGGTATATATTATAATAATAATACAATTATGGATGGACGGACTGCCTGCCGACTGCCGACACAGAGGTAGCCACAGCCGTGAACTACCGCACTGTACACTGGTTGATAAAGAGATAGTAGTATACTCGTAACAACTAGTATGACACTATGACGACGGTATAAAGAATGAAAAAAAAACCACGGTTAGGTGGTATATATTATAATAATAATAATACAATTATGGATGGACGGACTGCCTGCCGACTGCCGACACAGAGGTAGCCACAGCCGTGAACTACCGCACTGTACACTGGTTGATAAAGAGATAGTAGTATACTCGTAACAACTAGTATGACACTATGACGGTATAAAGAATGAAAAAAAAACCACGGTTAGGTGGTATATATTATAATAATAATACAATTATGGATGGACGGACTGCCTGCCGACTGCCGACACAGAGGTAGCCACAGCCGTGAACTACCGCACTGTACACTGGTTGATAAAGAGATAGTAGTATACTCGTAACAACTAGTATGACACTATGACGACGGTATAAAGAAAGAAAAAAAAATACCACGGTTAGGTGGTATATATTGTAATACAATTATGGATGGACGGACTGCCTGCCGAGTTCCGACTGCCGACACAGAGGTAGCCACAGCCGTGAACTACCGCACTGTACTGTGTCTGCTGCTAATATAGACTGGTTGATAAAGAGATAGTATACAATACATACAACAATATACTACTATACTGGTGGTCAGGCACTGGTCACCACTAGTCACACTGGCAGTGGCACTCCTGCAGCAAAAGTGTGCACTGTTTAATTTTAAATTAATATAATATTATGTACTCCTGGGGGCTCCTGCTATAACAACCTGCAGTGCTCCCCAGTCTCCCCCACAATTATTATAAGCTTTGCCTTTTATACATTGATGTGCAGCACACTGGGCTGAGCTGAGTGCACACAGACTGAGTCACACTGTGTGACTGGCTGCTGCTGTGTATCGTTTTTTTTCAGGCAGAGAACGGATATAGCAGAGAACGGATATATTATATTAAAATAAATAAAAGTTAACTAACAACAACTGCACTGGTCACTGTGGTAAACTCTGTCTGACTCTGCACAATCTCTCTCTCTCTTCTAATCTAATTTCTAATGGAGAGGACGCCAGCCACGTCCTCTCCCTATCAATCTCAATGCACGTGTGAAAATGGCGGCGACGCGCGGCTCCTTATATAGAATCCGAGTCTCGCGAGAATCCGACAGCGTCATGATGACGTTCGGGCGCGCTCGGGTTAACCGAGCAAGGCGGGAGGATCCGAGTCTGCTCGGACCCGTGAAAAAAACATGAAGTTCGTGCGGGTTCGGTTTCAGAGAAACCGAACCCGCTCATCTCTAGTCGCACATCAAATTAATCAGCGCAGTCACCTGGTGTATTCTAGTTTGCATCCTATTTCAATCAAGTTGCGAGTGCGACTAAGATGCATTTTCATGCCTGTTGCTAGCAGAGTTGAACACGGTCTGTTGGCTCACTCAAGCCAGGCATCTCCTACTGCATGGTGTATTGAGGCTAGATGTATGAGGGCACATCTATAAGGTATAACATCAGCTCTATGCATGTAAACTTTATTTATTTTTAATAACAAAATACACTTTTTCTCCATTACAATGGAGCACTAAGTTATCTTTTCATTATCAAGTGTTTATTTGTAGAGCCATAAGTCAGAGTAACTGTACCCTGATCCACAGTGTTCTTGCATATCTTTGCAGTTCTCTTCTAAATGGATAATAAAATTCAGGAAGAGTGTGCCAAATACTTAATATCACAGATATTTAGGTAAAGATACATTTGTGCATGTGTAATTTTGAAATTTTAAACATAACACTGGAGGTAATCCCAGTATCCAAGAAACAAGAGAGACCTGAACTTTATTTTGGATAGAGAACCAACATGCCCACCTCAAGCCAAGAAGTATATATGATACCAAAGTTATGAGAAAGAGAAAATTATGGTTTCTGAATTGTTTGCTTGGATTGCCCATGCAATATAATACATTAGTGTGCCCTGCAATCATGTCTTGAATATCGCCCTTGATTTATTCAATATACTGTACCCAACACTTTTTATTATATAGTCATATCTATATAAGAAGCATGTCAATGTTTTTCATGAACACAAAATAAAACCTCAATAGATTGCAGGGAACTGACAAGTTTGTGTTACTTTTGATAATTGATAGGCATTGTACAGTTAGAGCATATTAATCAGCATTATGTTTGTAATATACTAATCTAATACTATTCACCCCTATAGTATATATAGCAAACATTTTATAAAGTGGTAACGTTTAGATATTTGTTACAATTACATTAATGTGCAGCTCTTCTTTTTCAACTTGACTGAGCAAAGCTAAAAGATAATTATAAAAGGTCAAGTTCTAGCACTGGGTAGGAACCCAGGACAGCCCAAATTATTTGAGGCATTGATTCAAAGTGGTAAAAACACCCCTAGGATATTCTGGTCCGTGGTGACAGGATAGCATTATGCTATTGCTGCAGAACTGTCAGCTGCATGTTCATGCTGAGACTCTCCAGTTCCACCACATCCCAAAGGTGCTATATTGGACTGCTAAGTAGTGACTCTGGAGGCCACTGGAAAACACTGAATTCATGTCATGTTCATGGAACCAGTTAGAAATGACATGTGATTTGTGATATGGTGTGTTATTCTGATGGAGAAAGCTGTTAGAAAAGGAGTAGACTGTGGTCATAAGGGATGCACATGGTCACCAACAGCACTCAGGTAGGTTATACAATCCTAAATCAGTATTAAGGGGTCTAACATTTGCCAAGAAAACATTCCCCACACCATTATGCCACCACCAGAAACCTATATGACTGACATGAGACACAATGGATTCATGGATTTATATGTTTCTGTCAAATTCTGACACAATTTGTGCACGTAGCAGCAGAAACTGATATTTGTCAGACCATATAATGCTTTGCTAATCTTCAATTGTCCAGATTTGATGTACACATGTACCTATTGTTTAATACATTAATACAGTTCTTAGCTTACAGGAGTAGAATTAGTGTGCTTTTCTGCTGCCAAGGATCGATATACTCTACTCCCAGAGATTCTGTTCTTCATACTATACCCAGGGCCGTAACTAGGTGTGTGCCGATGGTGCCTTGCACACAGCACAACTGCAGTGTGGGCGCAGCATTTGGCTCTCTCCCACTGCCTCTCTCTAGGCCAGCCATCATGTGTCACCTGGCTGGCGTGCAGTCCCTCTCCACATGCCGTCCCTCTCCCTGTGACAGCGCTCTCACCCAGCTGCCGTGCATGAGAGGACCAGTTTTCTCTTCCGGCTGCTGTGCATAACAAGTGACCAGCTGCTGCGGACTGAGCAGCTCCTCTTCCTGTGCACAGTGCTCTCATCCAGCTGCTGTGCATGAGAGGACCAGTGTTCTCGTCCGGCTGCCATGCATAACAAGCAACCAGCTGCTGCGGACCGTGTAGCCCCTCTCCCTGTGCACAGCGCTGCTGTGCATGAGAGGACCAGTGTTCTCCTCCGGCTGCCGTGCATAACAAGTGACCAGCTGCTGCGGACCGTGCAGCCCCTCTCCCTGCGCACAGTGCTCTCACCTGGCTGCTGTGCATGAGAGGACCAGTGTTCTCCTCCGGCTGCCGTGCATAACAAGCAACCAGCTGCTGCGGACCGTGCAGCCCCTCTCCCTGTGCACAGCGCTGCTGTGCATGAGAGGACCAGTGTTCTACTTCAGCTGCTGTGCGTAACAAGCGATCCGCTGCTGCGGACAGTGCAGCCCCTCTCCCTGTGCACAGTGTTGATACCTGGCTGCCGTGCGTGACAACTCTGGCTGCTGCTGCAGCGGATCGTCTGGCTCCTCTTCCCGGGCACAGTGCCACACGCTTATGATGTTCTATTACTTCAAGGTGAAGCTGACAAGGGGAGCAGGCGGAGGACCTGTTTAGAATAAGGGCTGCAAAGATGTGTTGAAAAAGTCATGGGGAAAGATGGGTGAGTAGTAGGTCCGTGCACAAAGCGGGGGACCCCCTGGGGGGAGCAAGCCTGACATGGGCCTACAGAGGAGAATATGTGATACTGGGAGACCCCTGTGTGACCCTTTATGAAACACACATAATGCTTACAGGCAGACAGCACTGATCACTTGCTGTGTGCTGTGCAAACTGTTATAGGGGTGGTGTACACAGAGCATATATTTCAGCTTCAAAGTGGTTCTGTGCAAAACACACACATATATATATATCTGCCATAATGTGTAAAAAGGTGGACTCTGCTGCCGTAATGTGAAAAAAGGGGACTCTGTTGCTGTAATGTGTAAAAAGGGGTCTCTGCTGCTGTAATGTGTAAAAAGGGGACTCTGCTGCTGTAATGTGTAAAAAGGGGACTCTGCCTGCCATAATGTATAAAAAGGGGGCTCTACCTGCCGTAATGTGTAGAAAGAGGACTCTGTTACTGTAATGTGTAAAAAGGGGACTCTGCCTACCATAATGTGTAAAAAAGGGGGCTCTACCTGCCGTAATGTGTAAAAAGGGGGACTCTGCTGCTGTAATGTGTGAAAAGGGGGAGTCTGGTGCCATAATGTGTAAAATGGGGCTCTACCTGGCGTAATGTGTGACGGGCTGTACCTGGTGTAATGTGTGTAAATGGCGCTACTATGTAGCATAATTTGAATAATGGAGACTACTGTGCAGCGTAATATGAATTGGTATTATTTTGCGGTCATGCCCATTCCTTATTATTTCCACGCACATGTGGTGCGCACAGGCCATATTTTAAATGGAGGGGGGGTCCGATGCTGTTTCTTGCACACAGTGCTAAAATGTCTAGTTACTGCACTGTTGTAACATGGTTATTTGAGGTACTGTTGCCATCCTGTTAGCTTGACCTCTCTCAGTGGCATTTTCATTATCACTAATGGGCATTGTTTTATGTAACAGGCCCATTCATTCATTATCCATTATGTCAGTCAGGTCGTTTCTGGTAAGTATCACTGCTACTTCTGTAGCAGTGTTAGGGGATCATGGGGACAGCTGCTTTTCAGAGCAGCTGTACCCGCACCAGAGCAATAATGAATTGCTACAGTAATTATGTATCCTCCGCTGCAACTCACAGCGAGTTGGATACTTCATTTACAGAATCGGATGACCCCCAATGATGAATAGGTCCCTCATTATTAAGACTTTTTTCACTCACAGAAAGCACTGAAGTGAAGTACTGAGTCACAATATCACTTTCTGTTGACTTTATAGACTGTTGTGTGTAAAATTGAAATGAGATAAGCAATTTCTGAAATAATCACAACACCCCATGTGGCACCAACAATCATTCCATGGTAATGCCACTTAGTTCAGATTTCTGCACCATCCTGGTATTTGGCCTGAGTAACAACTGTACCATGTCCTTTATGCATTGAGCTGCTGCCGTGTGATTAGCTGATAGATATTTTCATTAGCAGCAGGTGTATGTAATAAAGTGGCCACTGAGTATACTGTATTTAGACTTTTTTGCTGTTTTATGTGATCTTTTTCTAAATGGTACAGTACCTCTACCAAACATATATAAACATTTTTAGTAAATAGAAACCTAAATAAAAAACAAATGTTTAGCTACATGTTATTAGGCAAATAATCATTTTCTTTAAAAAATATATTCCCCCCCCCCCCCCCCAATATCGTTAGCTCTCTACTACAATCTCATGTAATGTATATGAAAAAAATGTTTTGCTTAATTGCTAGGCTGGCTTTTCCTCTTACAGAAATGCAATCCTATTTGCGAATGTGAAAAACTAATCTGTTCACATTCTCGATGGCTCTATTAGGATAATTATACAGGCAAGATTGAAATAAATGAAAGAGGTCTTTATACTTTTTATACCGTACTCTTCATTGGTTAGACCTAAATGCACTGTACATGCAGTGTGATATTTTAGCTGGATTTTTTTGGGGACATCATTGCCTTTCCCTAGTGAATTTTGTTTTGCCATTACAAATATAAAAACATGCCTACAAGGGAAATGTAAACAGCAAAAAGACTACTGCCACTTCGACAAGGAAGCAAAGCTCACGCTTCAACAGCCTGTGAGACGCACATTGCAATGGGGCTCTTGTTTCCCTTTCTAGTGCATAGCCAAGGTAAAGAGGAAAGGAGAGATTACAACAAAATGTCCAAATCAAATTCTAAATCCTTTATTGAAAGGCTGCCGAGACCCCTTCTAAATACAGTTCTCTTTTCACTGAGGAAATTTTCCAAGCATGAAAGTGTTGATTGAAGAGAAAAATAAATTAAAATAGTACTTTATGACCAGGAGTATCTTTATGCTAACCTCCCAGAACATAGTTCCCTCTCTCCATTAATCTGTGTTTTCAATAGTCAGTTTTGCATCTGTTGGCTTCTTTATTTAGTAAATCTGTCTTCCCATTTGCAGTAATTTTTCTGTGACAAATTAATAACATTGGCAGACAAAGCACATTGTGAAACAAAGAAAGCACACAGCTTTGTTGGTGTTATTTTATCCAAGACTAATCTTCAAAGTGTTTTCCAGAATTGATTTTAGCGTTTTTGACCACTGAAATTCACTAACCTCCCTAACGGGAGATATCACCTCACACTTATGCAGAGTAGTAATAAACATTAACTTAACTAAAAATAAATACACTGAGATTTATATGGAGGAGTAAAGGGATCAGCTTTATTGTTTATAATTAAAGTTATAGACTTTTAGAGGTAAAGAGCATGGTGGAGAAGAAAGAAAGGCCCTACTCACTGTGTCGCCATCTGCCAGTATTGCTCAACGAGTTTAGGATGGGAGGACAACTGCCGAATCCATCATACAACAATCAAGGTATCCAAACTTCCCTCCAATGACACAAATAAAGGCCTGCCTGGAATCGTAGTGCCACTGACACCACTGGGGTAGAATCAGCCTAATAACCCCAAGAACTATGGCATGGTTCAATTCCCACTATGGCCCTAATTTTGTGAAGTTTGTATATTCTTCCATGGGTTTCCTCCAGGTTTTCCAGTTTCCTCCCTCCCTACTGGTAGGTCAATTGGCTCCCAACAAAACGTAACCCTAGTGTGTTAGAGTGTGTGTGCGTGTGTGTGTGTGCGCACATAGCCAGACTACATGGGCCAAGTGGTTCTTATCGGCCATCAAATTCTATGTTTATATGTAGTATATCCACTGTTATCATTTTTACTATTGTTCCACCAACAAAGTAAAAAAAAAATGGAGCCGTCTCCATACTACCAAACTACAACCCTTCTAACCCCTTGAATGAAACCTATAAACAGAAATAAACCTTCATTCAGGCATGTAGAGATGGCAATCGTAATAATGAACCAATGGGTGACAAATAACAGTACCTCCCAGGGCCTCCACACATCAAGCCACAACAGTGTTCAAGCGCCTATAGGCAGTACCTAGCACCACAACACTTTGCTTACAGTGTCACACCCTGCGCTGAACATTATGGGACCAAATATGATGCTAAAAAGACCACAAAGCTGATTAGTACATCAAATCATGTGTAATGGCCAAACATAAATCAAGGAAGGTATGACACTCAAAATTACAGGACTTTATCAGGCTTCACCCACTCTATGGAATGCCCTCCCACGCACAATAAGACTCGCCTCTAGTCTCCAAACCTTTAAATGTTCCCTGAAAACTCACCTCTTCAGACAAGCCTATCAAATTCCAGACCCACCCACATAACCTTCAGTGCTTACCTATCTAATTACATATCTTGTCCTTCTTTACTCTCACACCCTCCTGACATTTGGCCAACATTGTGGGGTGATCATATCATACAACCCATTAAGAACCTAGCAATCTGGTGGACCATTATGCAATAGGTAGCATCTATCCTTGTGTATAAATGCCTATTTCCCTATAGATTGTAAGCTTGCGAGCAGGGCCTTCCTACCTCTATGTCTGTCTGTTTTTACCTAGTTTTGTTCTATTACTGTTGTTCTAATTGTAAAGCGCAACGGAATATGCTGCGCTATATACATAGTAACATAGTATCTGAGGTTGAAAAAATAAGAATTTACTTACCGATAATTCTATTTCTCGGAGTCCGTAGTGGATGCTGGGGTTCCTGAAAGGACCATGGGGAATAGCGGCTCCGCAGGAGACAGGGCACAAAAAGTAAAGCTTTAGGATCAGGTGGTGTGCACTGGCTCCTCCCCCTATGACCCTCCTCCAAGCCTCAGTTAGGATACTGTGCCCGGACGAGCGTACACAATAAGGAAGGATTTTGAATCCCGGGTAAGACTCATACCAGCCACACCAATCACACTGTACAACCTGTGATCTGAACCCAGTTAACAGTATGATAACAGCGGAGCCTCTGAAAGATGGCTCACAACAATAATAACCCGATTTTTTGTAACTATGTACAAGTAATGCAGATAATCCGCACTTGGGATGGGCGCCCAGCATCCACTACGGACTCCGAGAAATAGAATTATCGGTAAGTAAATTCTTATTTTCTCTATCGTCCTAGTGGATGCTGGGGTTCCTGAAAGGACCATGGGGATTATACCAAAGCTCCCAAACGGGCGGGAGAGTGCGGATGACTCTGCAGCACCGAATGAGAGAACTCCAGGTCCTCCTCAGCCAGGGTATCAAATTTGTAGAATTTTGCAAACGTGTTTGCCCCTGACCAAGTAGCAGCTCGGCAAAGTTGTAATGCCGAGACCCCTCGGGCAGCCGCCCAAGATGAGCCCACCTTCCTTGTGGAATGGGCATTTACATATTTTGGCTGTGGCAGGCCTGCCACAGAATGTGCAAGCTGAATTGTATTACACATCCAACTAGCAATAGTCTGCTTAGAAGCAAGAGCACCCAGTTTGTTGGGTGCATACAGGATAACAGCAAGTCAGTTTTCCTGACTCCAGCCGTCCTGGAACCTATACTTTCAGGGCCCTGACAACATCCAGCAACTTGGAGTCCTCCAAGTCCCTAGTAGGCGCAAGGCACCACAATAAGCTGGTTCAGGTGAAACACTGACACCAACTTAGGGAGAGAACTGGGGACGAGTCCGCAGCTCTGCCCTGTCCGAATGGACAAACAGATATGGGCTTTTTTGAGAAAAAAACCACCAATTTGACACTCGCCTGGCCCAGGCCAGGGCCAAGAGCATGGTCACTTTTCATGTGAGATGCTTCAAATCCACAGATTTGACTGGTTTTAAACCAATGTGATTTGAGGAATCCCAGAACTACGTTGAGATCCCACAGTGCCACTGGAGGCACAAAAGGGGGTTGTATATGCAATACTCCCTTGACAAACTTCTGGACTTCAGGAACTGAAGCCAATTCTTTCTGGAAGAAAATCGACAGGGCCGAAATTTGAACCTTAATGGGCCCCAATTTGAGGCCCATAGACACTCCTGTTTGCAGGAAATGCAGGAATCGACCGAGTTGAAATTTCTTCGTGGGGCCTTCCTGGCCTCACACCACGCAACATATTTTCGCCACATGTGGTGATAATGTTGTGCGGTCACCTCCTTCCTGGCTTTGACCAGGGTAGGAATGACCTCTTCCGGAATGCCTTTTTCCCTTAGGATCCGGCGTTCCACCGCCATGCCGTCAAACGCAGCTGCGGTAAGTCTTGGAACAGACATGGTACTTGCTGAAGCAAGTCCCTTCTTAGCGGCAGAGGCCATAAGTCCTCTGTGAGCATCTCTTGAAGTTCCGGGTACCAAGTCCTTCTTGGCCAATCCGGAGCCATGAGTATAGTTCTTACTCCTCTACGTCTTATAATTCTCAGTACCTTAGGTATGAGAAGCAGAGTAGGGAACACATACACCGACTGGTACACCCACGGTGTTACCAGAACGTCCACAGCTATTGCCTGAGGGTCTCTTGACCTGGCGCAATACCTGTCCCGTTTTTTGTTCAGACGGGACGCCATCATGTCCACCTTGGTATTTCCCAATGGTTCACAATCATGTGGAAAAACTTCCCGATGAATTTTCCACTCTCCCGGGTGGAGGTCGTGCCTGCTGAGGAAGTCTGCTTCCCAGTTTCCACTCCCGGAATGAAACACTGCTGACAGTGCTATCACATGATTTTCCGCCCAGCGAAAAGTCCTTGCAGTTTTTGCCATTGCCCTCCTGCTTCTTGTGCCGCCCTGTCTGTTTACGTGGGCGACTGCCGTGATGTTTTTCCCACTGGATCAATACCGGCTGACCTTGAAGCAGAGGTCTTGCTAAGCTTAGAGCATTATAAATTTACCCTTAGCTCCAGTATATTTATGTGGAGAAAAGTCTCCAGACTTGATTACACTCCCTGGAAATTTTTTCCTTGTGTGACTGCTCCCCAGCCTCTCGGGCTGGCCTCCGTGGTCACCAGCATCCAATCCTGAATGCCGAATCTGCGGCCCTCTAGAAGATGAGCACTCTGTAACCACCACAGGAGAGACACCCTTGTCCTTGGATATAGGGTTATCCGCTGATGCATCTGAAGATGCGATCCGGACCATTTGTCCAGCAGATCCCACTGAAAAGTTCTTGCGTGAAATCTGCCGAATGGAATTGCTTCGTAGGAAGCCACCATTTTTACCAGGACCCTTGTGCAATGATGCACTGACACTTTTCCTGGTTTTAGGAGGTTCTTGACTAGCTCGGATAACTCCCTGGCTTTCTCTTCCGGGAGAAACACCTTTTTCTGGACTGTGTCCAGAATCATCCCTAGGCACAGCAGACGTGTCGTCAGGATCAGCTGCGATTTTGGAATATTTAGAATCCACCCGTGCTGTTGTAGCAGTATCCGAGATAGTGCTACTCCGACCTCCAACTGTTCCCTGGACTTTGCCCTTATCAGGAGATCGTCCAAGTAAGGGGTAATTTAAGACGCCTTTTCTTCGAAGAAGAATCATCATTTCGGCCATTACCTTGGTAAAGACCCGGGGTGCCGTGGACAATCCAAACGGCAGCGTCTGAAACTGATAGTGACAGTTCTATACCACGAACCTGAGGTACCCTTAGTGAGAAGGGCAAATTTGGGACATGGAGGTAAGCATCCCTGATGTCCCGGGACACTATATAGTCCCCTTCTTCCTGGTTCGTTATCACTGCTCTGAGTGACTCCCTCTTGCTTTGAACCTTTGTAAGTGTTCAAATTTTTTTAGATTTAGAATAGGTCTCACCTAGCCTTCTGGCTTCAGTACCACAATATAGTGTGGAATAATACCCCTTTCCTTGTTGTAGGAGGGGTAATTTGATTATCACCTGCTGGGAATACAGCTTGTGAATTTTTTTCCATACTGCCTCCTTGTCGGAGGGAGACCTTGGTAAAGCAGACTTCAGGAGCCTGCGAGGGGGAAACGTTTCGACATTCCAATCTGTACCCCTGGGATACTACTTGTAGGATCCAAGGGTCCTGTACGGTCCCAGCGTCATGCTGAGAGCTTGGCAGAAGCGGTGGAAGGCTTCTGTTCCTGGGAATGGGCTGCCTGCTGCAGTCTTCTTCCCTTTCCTCTATCCCTGGGCAAATATGACTCTTATAGGGACGAAAGGACTGAGGCTGAAAAGACGGTGTCTTTTTCTGCAGAGATGTGACTTAGGGTAAAAACGGTGGATTTTCCAGCAGTTGCCGTGGCCACCAGGTCCGATGGACCGACCCCAAATAACTCCTCTTCCTTTATACGGCAATACACCTTTGTGCCGTTTGGAATCTGCATCACCTGACCACTGTCGTGTCCATAAACATCTTCTGGCAGATATGGACATCGCACTTACTCTTGATGCCAGAGTGTAAATATCCCTCTGTGCATCTCGCATATATAGAAATGCATCCTTTAAATGCTCTATAGTCAATAAAATACTGTCCCTGTCAAGGGTATCAATATTTTTAGTCAGGGAATCCGACCAAGCCACCCCAGCTCTGCACATCCAGGCTGAGGCGATCGCTGGTCGCAGTATAACACCAGTATGTGTGTATATACTTTTATATGATATTTTCCAGCCTCCTGTCAGCTGGTTCCTTGAGGACGGCCCTATCTATAGACGGTACCGCCACTTGTTTTGATAAGCGTGTGAGCGCCTTATCCACCCTAAGGGGTGTTTCCCAACGCGCCCTAACTTCTGGCGGGGAAGGGTATACCGCCAATAATTTTCTATCGGGGGGAACCCACGCATCATCACACACTTCATTTAATTTATCTGATTCAGGAAAAACTACAGGTAGTTTTTTCACATCCCACATAATACCCTCTTTTGTGGTACTTGTAGTATCAGAAATATGTAACCCCTCCTTCATTGCCCTTAACGTGTGGCCCTAATAAGGAATACGTTTGTTTATTCACCGTCGACACTGGATTCAGTGTCCGTGTCTGTGTCGACCGACTAAGGTAAACGGGCGTTTTAAAACCCCTGACGGTGTTTTTGAGACGTCTGGACCGGTACTAATTGTTTGTCGGCCGTCTCATGTCGTCAACCGACCTTGCAGCGTGTTGACATTATCACGTAATTCCCTAAATAAGCCATCCATTCCGGTGTCGACTCCCTAGAGAGTGACATCACCATTACAGGCAATTGCTCCGCCTCCTCACCAACATCGTCCTCATACATGTCGACACACACGTACCGACACACAGCACACACACAGGGAATGCTCTGATAGAGGACAGGACCCACTAGCCCTTTGGAGAGACAGAGGGAGAGTTTGCCAGCACACACCAAAAAACGCTATAATTATATAGGGACAACCTTATATAAGTGTTTTCCCTTATAGCATCTTTTTATATATTTCTAACGCCAAATTAGTGCCCCCCCTCTCTGTTTTAACCCTGTTTCTGTAGTGCAGTGCAGGGGAGAGCCTGGGAGCCTTCCCTCCAGCCTTTCTGTGAGGGAAAATGGCGCTGTGTGCTGAGGAGATAGGCCCCGCCCCTTTTTCGGCGGGCTCGTCTCCCGCTCTTCAACGGATTCTGGCAGGGGTTAAATATCTCCATATAGCCCCCGGAGGCTATATGTGAGGTATTTTTTGCCAAAAAATAGGTTTACATTGCCTCCCAGGGCGCCCCCCTCCCAGCGCCCTGCACCCTCAGTGACTGCCGTGTGAAGTGTGCTGAGAGCAATGGCGCACAGCTGCAGTGCTGTGCGCTACCTTAAGAAGACTGAGGAGTCTTCTGCCGCCGATTCTGGACCTTCTTCTCTTTTCAGCATCTGCAAGGGGGCCGGCGGCGAGGCTCCGGTGACCATCCAGGCTGTACCTGTGATCGTCCCTCTGGAGCTAATGTCCAGTAGCCAAAGAAGCCAATCCATCCTGCACGCAGGTGAGTTCACTTCTTCTCCCCTAAGTCCCTCGTTGCAGTGATCCTGTTGCCAGCAGGACTCACTGTAAAATAAAAAACCTAAGCTAAACTTTTCTAAGCAGCTCTTTAGGAGAGCCACCTAGATTGCACCCTTCTCGGCCGGGCTCAAAAATCTAACTGAGGCTTGGAGGAGGGTCATAGGGGGAGGAGCCAGTGCACACCACCTGATCCTAAAGCTTTACTTTTTGTGCCCTGTCTCCTGCGGAGCCGCTATTCCCCATGGTCCTTTCAGGAACCCCAGCATCCACTAGGACGATAGAGAAAAGACAATTGTCCATCGAGTTCAACCTATTTGTGGTCTCCTATGCATGATGATTTGACTAAAATTTCTGACTGATGCTGCTGTCAGCCGTTGCATTTTATCCCTATTTATAGTAACTATAATGCATGACTATGCACCATACCTCTGGATATCCTTATCCATTAGGAATTTATCTAACCCTTTCTTAAAGGTGTTGACAGATTCCGCCATTACAACTCCCTCAGGCAGGGAATTCCAAACACGTATTGTCCTTACCGTGAAAAAGCCTTTATGCCGTATTGTGCGGAATCTCCTCTCCTCTAACCTGAGCGAGTGTCCACGAGTCCTCTGTGTTGATCTAACCAAAAACAGGTCCCGCGCAAGCTCTGTGTATTGTCCCCTTATATATTTGTAGATGTTGATCATATCCCCTCTTAGTCTCCGCTTTTCCAATGTAAACATGCCTAGTCTTTCAAGCCTTTCCTTGTATTCCATTGTCTCCATGCCCTTAATTAGTTTGGTCGCCCTCCTCTGAACCTTTTCTATCTCCAGGATATCTTTTTTGTAGTACGGTGCCCAGAATTGTACACAGTATTCAAGGTGTGGCCTCACTAGTGATTTATATAACGGGAGTATAATACTCTCGTCCCTAGCATCAATACCCCGTTTTATGCATGCTAATATTTTATTAGCCTTCTTTGCTGCAGTCCTACTTTGGGAACTACTGCTTAGTTTGCTATCTATGAGGACACCTAAGTCCTTTTCCAGTACAGAATCCCCTAATTTTACCCCATTTAGTAGGTAGGTGTAATTTTTGTTCATGTTACCACAGTGCATTACCTTACACTTGTCTGTGTTGAAGCGCATTCTCCATTTGGCTGCCCATGCTTCTAATTTAACTAAGTCGTTCTGAAGAGACTCGGCATCCTCCTCTGAATTTATAGCCTTACACAATTTGGTATCATCTGCAAAAATTTACACCATGCTCTCTAGACCTTCTGTTAGGTCGTTAATGAAAATATTGAACAATAGCGGTCCTAATACTGAGCCTTGCGGCACACCACTTAGCACTTCAGTCCAAGTTGAAAAAGATCCATTAACCACAACGCGCTGCTCCCTATTATCTAACCAGTTTTTGACCCAAGTGCATATTGTGCTTCCTAGCCCTGATTCTTGTAGCTTGTAGATAAGTCTCATGTGTGGTACAGTATCGAACGCTTTGGCAAAGTCTAAAAAGATTACATCCACGTCTTTACACTGATCTAGGTTTGCGCTTACTGTTTCATAAAAGCCAAGTAAGTTGGTTTGACAGGATCTGTCCTTCATAAACCCATGTTGATTCCTTTTAATGACCTTATTGACTTCAAGGAACTTCTGAATACTATCTCTTAGAATACCTTCCAATACTTTCCCCACTATAGATGTAAGACTAACTGGTCTATAATTACCTGGTTCAGCTTCACTTCCCTTTTTGAATATAGGCACTACTTCCGCTATACGCCAGTCTTTGGGAACCATACCTGATATAACTGAATCCTTAAAGATCAAAGATAGCGGTTTTGCCAGTTCAGAGTGAAGCTCCATTAGAACCCTTGGGTGAATACTATTGGGCCCTGGTGATTTATTAATCTTTAAATGTTTTAATCGGTCACAGACTACTTCCTCGCTTAAATAAGTACCTATCAGTGGGATATTCTCATTATTGAGATTGTGTGTCAGTCCCTGAATTGGGTCCTCTCTAGTGAGTACTGTTGAAAAAAACTCATGTAGTGTGTCCGCTATGCCATTATCATTTTTGCTTAAGACTCCCAGCTTGTCTTTTAAAGGGCCTATACTCTCCTTCTTTAATCTCTTGCTATTAATGTATTTAAAGAATTTTTTGGGATTCGCTTTGCTTTCCTTTGCTACTAGTTTTTCAGTTTCTACTTTAGCCGCTCTTATTTCCTTTTTGCTAATTTTGTTACATTCCTTATAGTGCTGAAATGACTCTGCTTCCCCGTCAGATTTGTATTTTTTAAATGCTCGCCTTTTCTTGCCCATAAGTTCCTTAATCTTTTTGTTAAATTTATGATTTTTATTCCTTTTTTTGCTGCCCATAGGAATACATTTGAGTGTATTTTTTAGCTAGCAGGAATTTTAGTACCTCCCATTTCTCCGTAGTATTTTTCCTAAAAACAAACCTTCCCATTCAATATCCCTGAAAAATACCCTCATCTTTTCAAAATTTGCTTTGCTAAAGTTTAGAGTCCTAGTTGAGCCGGTATAGGGCTGTTTATGGAAACTGATATTGAATGTGACCATATTGTGGTCGCTGTTTCCTATGGGTTCCCCTACTATAATACCTGATACCAAATCCCCATTGTTTGTTAATACCAGATCTAGGATTGCATTGTACCTAGTTGGTTCCTCAATTAGTTGGACTAAGTAGTTATCATTAAGTGTGTTTAAAAACATATTGCCCCTAGCAGTATCACATGAATCGTTTTTCCAGTTTATCTCTGGATAGTTAAAATCTCCCATCACTACTATGTCTCCTAATCCTGCTGCTCTTTCAATTTGCTTTAGTAACAATTCCTCATCAGATGCGTTGATACCAGGCGGCCTATAGCATACACCCAATACTAACTTTTTTATTCCTTTTCCCCGCATGCAATTTCTACCCATAATGTCTCGACAGTGTCTACAGTCCCCTCCTGAATATCTTCCCGTATATCAGGTTTTAAAAACGGCTTTACGTAAAGACACACCCCTCCAACCTTTTTATTTAGTCTGTCTCTCTTAAACAGTGTATAGCCCTCTAGATTGACTGTCCAATCATGAGATTCATCCCACCAAGTTTCAGTAATGCCTATAATATCATACTTTTTGCTTGCTGCAAGTATTTCTAGTTCACCCTTTTTACCAGTAATGCTTCTGGCGTTTACATACATACAACTAAGATAAGTATTTTCCCTTGCGTTAGGGACATCTTTCACCTTATGTAGCAATGATGACCTGTAATCGTCATTGGTTAGTGCTTTGGTAAAATCTCTTTTAGTACCCATGTTAGTAATCTTACCGCCTGCTCTTACCCTCCCCCCAACTTCTTCCCCATTTCGTTTACTACCGCCATCCCCACTATTCTCACTGCATGACCCGTAGTTTCTAGCTAAACCCTCCCCCCAGGCTCCTAGTTTAAAATCTCCTCCAACCTTCTTATTATCCTTCCCCCCAGCACCGCTGCCCCCTCCTCAGTCAGGTGCAATCCGTCACGACAAAAGAGATGGCGCCTGACTGAGAAGTCCGCCCAGTGTTCCAGGAACACAAACCCCTCTTTCCTGCACCAATCCCTAAGCCACACATTTACCTCCCTAATCTCCCTCTGCCTCCCTGGACTAGCGCGTGGCACGGGTAATAATTCCGAGAATATTACCTTAGATGTCCTTGCCTTCAGTTTCTTTCCTAAGTCCCTATAGTCTTTCTTAAGGACATCCCACCTTCCGCTAACTTTGTCATTGGTGCCAACGTGCACCAAGACCGCCGGGTCTTTCCCAGCCCCTCCCAACAATCTATCTACCCGGTCCGCGATGTGCCGTACCCGAGCACCCGGGAGACAACAGACTGTACGGCGATCACGGTCCCGGTAGCAGATTGCCCTATCTGCCTTCCTGATGTTAGAATCCCCTACCACCACCATCTGACTAGGTACCTCACTATCTTTTATCCCAACCGCACCAGAGGGACCGCTCCTCTGGATGCTAGAGGGAGCAGTCTCCTCCGGCACCGTAATTTCTTCACTATCATCCTCTGATTCCTCGTCCAATCGGGCAAATTTGTTCGGGTTTGATAGTTCGGAGATGTCGAGCCTCCCCCTCTTTTTCTTCCTTCTAACTGTGACCCAACTGGCTACCTGATCATCATCCTCTTCTACCAGTGACCCCTCCCGCAACTCCTCCACCATTCTGTCTAAACTACGCTCGAGATTGTGAATCTCCCTGTTGCGTAACGGTTTGCTCTAGATCAGTTACCTGGGCTTCCAGGGCAACCGTTCGCACACACCTCGTGCAGATGTAATCACACTGGGCCGGTAGCTCCAGGTGTGCATACATCTTGCATGACATGCACTGAGTGAGGTCCCCAATCACAGCCCCTCCCATATTGTTTGTAAGGTCTAACTCCCTGTTACTCTCAAAGAAAAAGCAGTAAAATGAAAAAGTAGAAGACAAGCAATCTCACTTATACAATAATTAAGTTGGCTTATACTTATCTATTTTTGTGCGGTTCTTGGTCCTTCCCTTTTATGCAGCCGTAGTACTCTCTCCTGCGGCACCTATACTCCACTTAGCAGTTGCAGTTGTTCCAGCTCACTGCATCTCCTTTTCACTCGGCTTCCAGCTCCTGTTAAAAAAAAAAAAATGCCCCACACGCACAATCGCAGCCCCTCTGCTACTCCAAGTAAGAGACCCTCTCACTCACTCACAAGGTCAGCCCCTTGCAGCCTCACCAGAAGTTTAATGGTACTGCAAATATGTGTGTTCCTGATTGTGTATTATAAAACTCACCTTTTTCTGTATTCTTACTCACCTTTTGCTGTTACCAACTCACACTTACAAATCCAAGCAGCACGTAAACAATACAAGCCCTTACACAGAGCAAAGATAAGAAATATAAGAAACTGTTAATAAATAAATAAATAATCCACTAAATCATTGTCACCCAAATGAATCAGGAGAAAGGAAGGATAACCATGAACCTCAACCAGCTGAAACAAATACTCCTACAAAGCATGCCAATGCATACTTCTAACATCCATCTAAGTAACCAAACTTAACTCTGGACAAATACCAAAATTCATAGCAAAAGAAGACTTAGTGGCCCCCCAAAAAACTGAATGACCTAGAAGCTATATACTTTAAAAATGTTGATTGAGCCCTGTATTTTGGTTCTAATTCATCATTGTGTTTTGGTAAAACCACCTACAAGTGTTTTGGTTCGGAATCAGTTTTTGGTTCAATTAAATACAGGTTGAGTATCCCATATCCAAATATTCCGAAATACGGAATATTCCGAAATACGGACTTTTCTGAGTGAGAGTGAGATAGTGAAACCTTTGATTTTTGATGGCTCAATGTACACAAACTTTGTTTAATACACAAAGTTATTATAAATATTGTATTAAATGACCTTCAGGCTGTGTGTATACGGTGTATATGAAACATAAATAAATTGTGTGAATGTACACACACATTGTTTAATGCACAAAGTTATACAAAATATTGGCTAAAATGACCTTCAGGCTGTGTGTATAACGTGTATATGTAACACAAATGCATTCTGTGCTTAGACTTGGGTCCCATCACCGTGAAATCTCATTATGGTATGCAATTATTCCAAAATACGGAAAAATCCCATATCCAAAATACCTCTGGTCCCAAGCATTTTGGATAAGGGATACTCAACCTGTATCGACAAATACAGTATTTGCTGGCGTATAAGACTACTTTTTTGCCCTGAAAAACATGCCTCCAAGTGGGGGGGACGTCTTATACGCCGGGTGCACTTCAGTTGGGATAGACATAGCTGCCATAGTGGCCTTCCGATACTCGCCCGGTGCCCATAGTGGCCTCCCGATGCCCGCCCACCTCATTCTACATACCATCCAGTATCGCGCGGTATCCAGTGGGTCACTAGTGCCAATTACAGGGAGATGCAGGGACTGTCCGGGGGTGCTGCAGTCGCGTTGTGGCCGTACAATGGTGACAATGACAGGTACTGTAATGGCACTAATACTAATGGCACTCATGTGAAACCGGTAACAATAAATGCACACAGGGGTATACTTTTATACATTTTACAACTTTCTCCTCGCCCCCTCCCCCCTTCTTATGCATACCTTGATAAATACTCCCTATCCAAATCTCTTATCAGGTCATATTATACAGTATGTCACAAATCTGATGTTCTTTTACGTTTTATTTGGTGTGTGGAAGGGGGTAGTCTTATACGGCGAGTATATAACAAACTCTATATTTTGAGTGGAAATGTTGGGGGTCGTCTTATACGCCCAGTCGTCTTATACGCCGGCAAATACGGTAAATAACCATTGATAAAACTGATAAAAATCAATAAAAACAGCTAAAAGAAAGTCAATTTTGCAATCCAAATTCCAAACTGTGGGATTATCTGAACAGGGACTCAGGGCTGAAATTCAGACCTGATCGCTGCTGTGCGTTTTCGAGGAGGGTATGTGATGTCAGCTCTGGCCCGATAGGCCTGTTTTATTCGCACAGTAGGAGTAAGTCCTGGGGAGCGCACAGACTGCGCACACTGGAAAAATTATTCGATGGTGAGTGAGGTGCGAACGGATTTGCAGCTGTCCGATGACTGAGGGTCATTTTCAAACGCCGTACACATGCAATCGCTCACTTGCACGGGAATTTACAGTCCCTTTGGATGGCGACTATCTGATCGCAGGACAACAAAATTAGCAGCAGAGCGATCAAGTCTGAATCGCCCCCTTAGTTCGGATCGGATCTCCACGGGAGAACCAGACCAGGTTTTGGTTCAGTTCGGATCCACAAAATTTGGGATTTCTGGAGAACCAATCTGCAAATTTCTAATATATATTTGGGATCCAATCTTCACTTTGCAATGGCAAAATAATAAAAGTAGAAATTGCGAGCATCGTTAGCGACGTAGTGCATACATACTACACGTTAATATGAACGATGTGACGGAATCAGGCACATCGTCCACAATGTCGTCTAGTGTGTACCCGGAATAAGATTTGAATTTGGACATGCCCTCCCAAATCTAAAGCTCTCTGCATATTTTAAACCTAAATCCACCTGCAGTGCAGCATGGTTTTGCCAAGATGCAAAATTAGATGCTCTTTTTGCTTTGCTTCTAAGTCAGAATAAGCACCATAAATCTGAATTTAATTCATTAATTGACCCCTATGTGTTAAATTACCACTTTGGAGGGCCGGAATATGAAAGCCCAGATTTGTTGCAGTATTACTTTGGTGGTTGTGACCCTGAAATTTAAAACGGGATTGATATTACATGCAACATATGGTGTGTCTTGAATTTAATATCACTGACATTTTACATTTCTGGGTCAAATCTGCTAAGGAGTGGTGGCTTGCTTAGTAAATCTAGTTCTCTGGTTTTCAGTTACACTAATAAAAATACATAAATACACTACACAAATAATAAATAAAAATATTAAAAAAATAATAATATTACGTGTTAAAAAAATATCCAACGCTGAAAAAAATGCTGTATTCAAATAAAACATTTTTTCAAAGATTACCTTCTGTTATCACAATCATTACATGACAATGGGCCTAATTCAGACCTGATCACAGGGGGCAGATATAACATGTGCAGAGAGAGTTAAATTTGGGTGGGGTGTGTTCAAACCGAAATCTAAATTGCAGTGTGAAAACAGACAAAACCTGACGTTCAGACGAATTGGTTAAAATCGTGGATTTAACCAATTTGTATGAACAACACTTTTTGCTAATTTTCCAGTGTTTGGGAGCAAACGGTTGATTGTCATTTGCTCTCATCCATTACCAGAATTTCATTCCAACCAGCCAAATCTGGCAGATGATCTGCCAGATAATTGTACAGTATAGTGTATGCCCAGCTTAGGAGGTGCTACTTTGCCAGCTGCCACTATCCATGTTAAATAGATGATATCTAGCATCTCCAAGCAAAGATTGGGTAAGCTATCATTGAAAATGGCTGCAACCAGCAGCGGTAACCTTTGATAATAGGAAAAAACCCTATCTCTGGCAAAAATAGATGGACATACTGTAGGGCTTTTGGGGGTTTTATACAACATGGTTTATATCACAAGTGTGTTTTTGCTCATAAAAAACGCTGAAGGCACATGTCACCGAAGCGACATAAACCTCCTGGCTGTGGTTGAAATACAGCATTTTTAATAGCCTGGCAACTGAGGGGTTAACTTTTTAGTTTGAGAGGTATTGCATCATGACTGCAGATGGTTGTCGATTTTTGGAGATAGGGTAGGAGGAGCCATAGGGTACATGTTAGGCAGTGGTGCAAGTAGAAAAAATGTCTTACAGGTACTGTGTGCGGGCGGCGAAGGCGCGCGCGCCCAAAAAATGGGTGTGGCAAAATATCAGATGGGGCATGGCCAATGAAATGGGGCCGTGATACACATATGGGGGGGGGGGGGGGCAGATACACATATGACCCCAATACTGCCAGATACACATTGCCCCACCATGCCAGATATACATTGCCCCACAGTGCCAGATACACATTGCCCCACAGTGCCAGATATACATTGCCCCACAGTGCCAGATACACAAATGCCCCCAGAGTGCCAGATATATATTGCCCCACAGTGCCAGATACACCTTGCCCAACAGTGCCAGATACACAAATGACCCCAGAGTGCCAGATATACATTGCCTCACAGTGCCAGATACACATTTCCCCACAATGCCAGATACACAAATGCCCCCAGAGTGCCAGATATACATTGCCTCACAGTGCCAGATACACAAATGCCCCCACTGTGTCAGATATACATTGCACACCAGTGCCAGATACACAATTGCCCCCACTGTGCCAGATATACATTGACCCCAGTGCCAGATACAGAAATACCCCCACAGTGCCAGATATGCCCCCACTGCCAGATACATACATGCCCCCAGTGCCAGATACAGAAATGCCCCCAGTGCTAGATACACATGTCCCCACAGTGCCAGATATTCCGCCAGTGCCAGATACACATGTCCCCGCAGTGCCAGATATGCCCCCAGTTCCAGATACACATGTCCCCCCAGTGCCAGATACAGAGATGCCCCCAGTGCCAGATACAGAAATGCCCCCCAGTACCAGATACAGAGATGCCCCCAGTGCCAGATACACATGTCCCCCCAGTGCCAGATACAGAGATGCCCCCAGTGCCAGATACAGAAATGCCCCCAGTGCCAGATATGCCCCCAGTGCCAGGTACACATGCCCCCCTCCCCCCTTTCCCTGCTGCTTACCTCACTGCTGCTTCCTGTGTGTGAGGGGAGGAGAGCGCAGCGTGCGCCTCTCCTGCCCCTCAGTGTCTACCTTGAAGTAGGCACCGATCTGTGAGCCAATCAAAGCTCGCGGTCCGGCAGCCAATCAGGAGCCTTGGCTGCCGGTCCGTGAGCTCTGATTGGCTAATAGGCCGGCGCCGAATTGAAGGAAAACACTGAGGGGAAGGAGAGGCGCAGGCTGCGCTCTCCACCCCTCATGCAGCAGTGGCGTGGTGAGCAGCAGCAGTTGAGGGAGCGGCGGCCCGGCGGCGTGGGTAGTACTCACGGCTAAATTCTTAAGGGTACGCCGTACCCACACCCATTCCAGTGTTACTGGTGTATAAGTCCAGTCCAGTGATACTGCCATATATGTCCAGTGATATTGCCGTATATGTCCTTTGATACTGCCATATGTCCAGTGATCCTGCCGTATAATTCCAGTGATCCTGCCGTATAATTCCAGTGATCCTGCCTTATAATTCCAGTGGTACTGGCGTATAATTCCAGTCCAGTGATACTGCTGTATATGTCCAGTGATACTGCCTTATATGTCCACTGATACTGCAGTATATGTCCAGTGGTACTGCCATATAATTCCAGTGATACTACCGTATAATTCCATTCATCCTGCCGTATAATTCCAGTGGTACTGGCGTATACTTCCAGTCTAGTGATACTGCTGTATATGTCCAGTGATACTGCCGCATATGTTCATTGATACTGCCGTATATATGTCCAGTGGTACTGCCATATAATTCCAGTGATCCTGCCGTATAATTCCAGTGATCCTGCCGTATAATTTCAGTGATCCTGCCGTATAATTCCAGTGGTACTGGCGTATAATTCCAGTCTAATGATACTGCTGTATATGTCCAGTGATACTGCCGTATATGTCCATTGATGCTGCCGTATATGTCAAGTGGTACTGCCATATCATTTCAGTGATCCTGCTGTATAATTCCAGTGATCCTGCCGTATAATTACAGTGGTACTGGCGTATAATTCCAGTCCAGTGATACTGCTGTATATGTCCAGTGATACTGCCGTATATGTCCATTGATGCTGCCGTATATGTCAAGTGGTACTGCCATATCATTTCAGTGATCCTGCTGTATAATTCCAGTGATCCTGCCGTATAATTCTAGTGATCCTGCAGTATAATTCCAGTGATCCTGCTGTATAATTCCAGTGGTACTGCCGTATAAGTCCAGTCCAGTGATACTGCCGTATATGTCCAGTGATACTGCCGTATATGTCCAGCGGTACTGCCGTATATGTCCAGCGGTACTGCCGTATACGTCCAGCGGTACTGCCGTATAATTCCAGTGATCCTGCTGTATAATTCCAGTGATCCTGCCGTATAAATCCAGTGATCCTGCAGTATAATTCCAGTGATCCTGTTGTATAATTCCAGTGGTACTGGCGTATAAATCCAGTGATCCTGCCGTATAATTCCAGTGATGCTGCCGTATATGTCCATTGATAATACTGCCGTATATGTCCAGTGGTACAGCCATATAATTCCAGTGATCCTGCCTTATAATTCTAGTGATCCTGCCGTATAATTCCAGTGGTACTGGCGTATAATTCCAGTCCAGTGATACTGCTGTATCTGTCCAGTGATACTGCCGTATATGTCCATTGATACTGCCATATATGTCCATTGATACTGCCGTATATGTCAAGTGGTACTGTCATATAATGCCAGTGATCCTGCCGTATAATTCCAGTGATCCTGCTGTATAATTCCAGTGATCCTGCCATATAATTCCAGTGGTACTGACGTATAAGTCCAGTCCAGTAATACTGCCCTGTATGTCCAGTGATACTGCTGTATATGTCCATTGATACTGCCGTATATGTCCAGCGGTACTGCCGTATATGTCCAGCGGTACTGCCGTATAAGTCCAGTGATCCTGTCGTATAATTCCAGTGGTACTGCCATATAAGTCCAGTGATCCTGCCATATAATTCCAGTGATGCTGTCGTATAATTCCAGTGGTACTGGCGTATAAGTCCAGTGATCTTGCCGTATAATTCCAGTGATACTGCCTTATAATTCCAGTGATACTGCCGTATATGTCCATTGATACTGCCATATAACTCCAGTGATACTGCCGTGTATATATATATATATATATATATATATATATACACACTGTTGCAAAGTGGATTACTGAGGCCATAACAACTATGCTGGTGCTAGACGTGCATCCGGTATCAGCCATTAGTGCAGTGGGACTGCAGTGCCAACCCTAGATGGGCCAGATGTTTGTGCCGAACACAAAGAAATGTCTCGGCGCTATTTACTGGGTAGATAAGTACACATAAATTAAAATCTACATAAAGGAACACACTGATCAATAGCAGCTGTTGAAAGGGAGAGTACTCCACCCTTGAATAACAAAAACTAAAAAACACAAATCACAGTGCTTATTAAAAAGATATGTACCTTTATTAATACAATATAAAAAATTCAACAATTATTAATAACAACAATCTCATCCTGCGTTCCGGCCGATCCTGCTAAGCATCAAACACAAATATAATTGTAGCTCCTTATTAGTATGGTTAGTAAATCAGTTTTCCAAACTCAGCTGATTAGTCAGTCTCTTGACTTTAATTGGTTAGGAGTACTTAGCGGTGCAGTAGTTAGTATCACTGATATTGACTGATTTGTTGCAACAAATATTTAGAGTTAGTATTTAGTAGTTAGTACAGCATGCTGTTCTCTATAGCTTTAAAACAATGGCAGTGATCCACACAAGTAAATGAATAAAGAACCTGTTTTAGCTTCTGGTTCCATGTATTGGTATCTCCCGGCTCCTGGTGCTTTATCATCCCATTAGCGGTGCCATATCTGGAGTGTCCAAGTGTTTGGAAAGTGCCTGCAGGTAATTGTAAAATCCGACCGGTACCGGACGAGTGTTGGGGGTCTCTTACGCGTTTCTCCGCCTTTAGTGCATTCAGCGGCTTCCTCAGAGAAGTATAACCCCATGTCTCCGTGGCCGTGTATAAATAGTGGCTATTCTCCCGCCTGTAGATGTGCGTAGCGTCTCCTTACCAAACCTTGTTTCCGAGTGGAGCGCATACGTATGTGCATTGTCACATACACGTGACCTCTCTCGATCACGTGTCTGCTTCTCACGCCTCAGTTTCGGATTATGAAGCTCCTTGGCCGTTTAACAGGCTCTACTTCAAAGATGCGTTCCACACATCTTCCGGATTATGATTTAATGTAGTTAGAATCTGTTTATCTTATATTCTTAAAATCATATATAAGTATAATCACATAAACTTGAGAGTTATTATTTCTTACATGGGGATTTCTTCATAGTGATTATTACTAACCATACGGAGACAATTAGGTATAAATAAAAACATATATAAAAATATATACATATAATACATATGTGTACTTAGACAAATATACATAAAAAGACCGATGTTATCTGGTCATTCATTTATATAGTCGCCACTCAGATGTTTCCCACCAAAGGGAGATAGATCATATATATCTAAAACCTTTTTCTATTTCATTGATCTTATTTTTCTTACTCAGATATAGCTTTTAAGCCTATGGTAGACAATCGTTATTTTAATTTTTTATTATTTATTATTTATATAGGGACATTTTCTTATATCCATATTATGTATCCAACATTCTATGGCCTCAATATGGCCAGATACACACACGTCCCTTTGTATACATCTATATATAGGGGAATGTACAAAATCATTCGAGGAGAATGAGGAGGAAAAGGATAAAAGGAGGAAGAGAGGTGAAAGAGTGGGGAAGAGATTATATCATTATTATTATTATTACTATAAAGAGAAAGAGAGAAAGAACACAGCGCTATCATAGAGCTACTCGTTTAATCCTATCGAGATTAATAGAGAAGCATATAAATACTCAGAACAGGATACACACATGTATAGACATATACATGGGGCAAAGCCCCGTACCAATATACATTATATAATGTCACATATATATCCATATTAGACAGAAGTATAGAGGTAGATATTACATCTAAGGCTATTCAGCGTATCAAGCCCACATAAAAGTGAGCTAGTCCATTACCTATGTTCCAGAGTATTTTTAACAACTTTCAACAGTCAGTTCTTAACAGTTTAACAAGAATAATATTTGGAGATAGAAATAGAGAGATACAGGATCTATATATTATTCAGTTCTACTGTATCGTTTAGGCCACCTGGTGTTAGGGTTCCTAAAACATAGATCCAATATGCCTCTCTTTTACATAGTAAATTAAATTTATCTCCTCCGCGTCTTGTTGGCCCTACTTGTTCTATTGCTTTAACTGACACGTTGTCCATACTTTGTTTTTGACAACGTGATATGTGGAGTGAGAGAGGATGTGCACTATGTCCCCTTAAGATATTTCTCCTATGTTCGGAGAATCGCACATGAAGAGTACGTGTTGTGCGTCCCACATACTGCTTTCCACACCCACATGTGATTAAATAAATCACATATGTGGAATTACAGTTAAGAAATTTCCCTATTTGGTACGTCTCCTTCGTGGAAAATGAACTAAATTCTGTACTCTTTCTAAGGGAAGACATGCACGTAGTACATGCATTCCTACCACATTTATGGAAGCCGACTGGTTTAGACGGCAGCCAGGTCCCTGTCAAAGGAAGGGAATTTTCAGAACTCATAAATGGCTACGTACTAGCTTAGATTTCAAATTTTCCGATCTTCTGAAAGTAACCTGTCCAAGTGAATCCACTTGGTCTTTTAATATCTCGTCCATATACAGCAAAGTGGTGTTCTTCTTAATAATCTTTTTTATTTCCCTTGCATGGCTATTGTATTGGGTGGTAAATGTTATTGATCTTAAGTTACCTTCTTTTTGGGTTCTATCCATCTTTTCTACCTTATCTACATCTACAAGCAATAGATCTCTATCTATCTTTTCTACTTCCATTAAGGCTTTTTGTAATACCTCCGAGGGATAACCTTGTTCCTCAAAGGCCCTCAGTACCCCTCCTGCCTGCTGTCTAAATGTGTCGCTCGATGAGCAATTCCTTTTTATTCTGATTAGTTGGCTTTTGGGGATATTCTTTTTCCACCCATTCAGATGTGAGCTCTCATAGTGCAGATATCTGTTCTGATCAACAGGCTTTACATAAGTTTGGGTGATTAACTTATCATCCTGTACTGTCAATGTAATGTCCAAAAAATTAATCGTGACTGTACTAAAAGAACAAGTGAACTTAAGACCAAATAAATTATTATTTAGACTTTCCGTGAAAGCGTGTAAAGTGGATAGATCCCCCGTCCAAATCATAAAGAGGTCATCAATAAATCTACCATATAGGGCCAGGTTCTCCCCGAGCCCGCTGCCCCACACATGTTGTTCCTCCAGGAGCCCCATGTATAGGTTCGCGAAGCTCGGAGCGAACCTGGTCCCCATAGCAGTGCCCCGTGTCTGTAAATAAAAAGAAAAATCAAAAGTGAAATAATTGTGAGTGAGGATGAATCGAATGGCTTCCAAAATAAACTCTGTTACATTAGCTGCAACATGTGGATCATTCCTTAGATAGTGTTCTATTGCTTTAATGCCTAATTCATGTGGAATGTTGGAATAATAAGAATTTACTTACCGATAATTCTATTTCTCATAGTCCGTAGTGGATGCTGGGGACTCCGAAAGGACCATGGGGAATAGCAGCTCCGCAGGAGACTGGGCACAAAGTAAAAGCTTTAGGACTAGCTGGTGTGCACTGGCTCCTCCCCCTATGACCCTCCTCCAAGCCTCAGTTAGGATACTGTGCCCGGACGAGCGTACACAATAAGGAAGGATTTTGAATCCCGGGTAAGACTCATTACCAGCCACACCAATCACACCGTACAACTTGTGATCTGAACCCAGTTAACAGCATGATAACAGAAGGAGCCTCTGAAAAGATGGCTCACAACAACAATAACCCGATTTTTGTAACAATAACTATGTACAAGTAATGCAGACAATCCGCACTTGGGATGGGTGCCCAGCATCCACTACGGACTATGAGAAATAGAATTATCGGTAAGTAAATTCTTATTTTCTCTAACGTCCTAGTGGATGCTGGGGACTCCGAAAGGACCATGGGGATTATACCAAAGCTCCCAAACGGGCGAGAGAGTGCGGATGACTCTGCAGCACCGAATGAGAGAACTCCAGGTCCTCCTCAGCCAGGGTATCAAATTTGTAGAATTTAGCAAACGTGTTTGCCCCTGACCAAGTAGCTGCTCGGCAAAGTTGTAAAGCCGAGACCCCTCGGGCAGCCGCCCAAGATGAGCCCACTTTCCGTGTGGAATGGGCTTTTATAGATTTTGGCTGTGGCAGGCCTGCCACAGAATGTGCAAGCTGAATTGTACTACAAATCCAACGAGCAATCGTCTGCTTAGAAGCAGGAGCACCCAGCTTGTTGGGTGCATACAGGATAAACAGCGAGTCAGATTTTCTGACTCCAGCCGTCCTGGAAACATATATTTTCAGGGCCCTGACTACGTCCAGCAACTTGGAATCCTCCAAGTCCCTAGTAGCCGCAGGCACCACGATAGGTTGGTTTAAGTGAAATGCTGAAACCACCTTAGGGAGAAATTGAGGACGAGTCCTCAATTCTGCCCTGTCCGTATGAAAAATTAGGTAAGGGCTTTTATAGGATAAAGCCGCCAATTCTGATACACGCCTGGCTGAAGCCAGGGCTAACAGCATTACCACTTTCCAAGTGAGATACTTCAAGTCCACAGTGGTGAGTGGTTCAAACCAATGTGATTTTAGGAATCCCAACACTACATTGAGATCCCAAGGTGCCACTGGAGGCACAAAAGGAGGCTGTATATGCAGTACTCCCTTGACAAACGTCTGAACTTCAGGTACAGAAGCTAGTTCTTTTTGGAAGAATATCGACAGGGCCGAAATTTGAACCTTAATGGACCCTAATTTGAGGCCCATAGACAGTCCTGTTTGCAGGAAATGCAGGAATCGACCCAGTTGAAATTCCTCCGTAGGGGCCTTCCTGGCCTCGCACCACGCAACATATTTACGCCAAATACGGTGATAATGTTGTACGGTTACATCCTTCCTGGCTTTGATCAGGGTAGGGATGACTTCATCCGGAATGCCTTTTTCCTTCAGGATCCGGCGTTCAACCGCCATGCCGTCAAACGCAGCCGCGGTAAGTCTTGGAACAGACATGGTCCCTGCTGGAGCAGGTCCTGTCTTAGAGGTAGAGGCCACGGGTCTTCCGTGAGCATCTCTTGAATTTCCGGGTACCAAGTCCTTCTTGGCCAATCCGGAGCCACGAGTATAGTCTTTACTCCTCTCCTTCTTATGATTCTCAATACTTTTGGTATGAGAGGAAGAGGAGGGAACACATACACTGACCGGTACACCCACGGTGTTACCAGAGCGTCCACAGCTATTGCCTGAGGGTCCCTTGACCTGGAACAATATCTGTCCAGTTTTTTGTTGAGGCGAGACGCCATCATGTCCACCTTTGGTTTTTCCCAACGGTTTACAATCATGTGGAAGACTTCCGGGTGAAGTCCCCACTCCCCCGGGTGAAGATCGTGTCTGCTGAGGAAGTCTGCTTCCCAGTTGTCCACTCCCGGAATGAACACTGCTGACAGTGCTATCACATGATTTTCCGCCCAGCGAAGAATCCTTGCCACTTCCGTCATTGCCCTCCTGCTTCTTGTGCCGCCCTGTCTGTTTACGTGGGCGACTGCCGTGATGTTGTCCGACTGGATCAATACTGGCTGACCCTGAAGCAGAGGCCTTGCCTGACTTAGGGCATTGTAAATGGCCCTTAGTTCCAGGATATTTATGTGAAGTGACGTTTCCATGCTTGACCACAAGCCCTGGAAATTTTTTCCCTGTGTGACTGCTCCCCAGCCTCTCAGGCTGGCATCCGTGGTCACCAGGACCCAATCCTGAATGCCGAATCTGCGGCCCTCTAGGAGATGAGCACTCTGTAACCACCACAGGAGAGACACCCTTGTCCTTGGAGACAGGGTTATCTGCTGATGCATTTGAAGATGCGATCCGGACCATTTGTCTAGCAGATCCAACTGAAAAGTTCTTGCGTGGAATCTGCCGAATGGAATCGCTTCGTAAGAAGCCACCATCTTTCCCAGGACCCTTGTGCACTGATGCACTGACACCTGGCCTGGTCTTAGGAGTTTCCTGACTAGGTCGGATAACTCCCTGGCTTTCTCTTCCGGGAGAAACACCTTTTTCTGTACTGTGTCCAGAATCATCCCTAGGAACAGCAGACGTGTCGTCGGAATCAGCTGCGATTTTGGAATATTTAGAATCCATCCGTGCTGTCGTAGTACTATTTGCGATAGTGCTACTCCGACCTCTAACTGTTCTCTGGACCGTGCCCTTATCAGGAGATCGTCCAAGTAAGGGATAATTAAGACGCCTTTTCTTCGAAGAAGAATCATCATTTCGGCCATTACCTTGGTAAAGACCCGGGGTGCCGTGGACAATCCAAACGGCAGCGTCTGAAACTGATAGTGACAGTTCTGTACCACAAACCTGAGGTACCCTTGGTGAGAAGGGCAAATTGGGACATGGAGGTAAGCGTCCTTGATGTCCAGAGACACCATGTAGTCCCCTTCTTCCAGGTTCGCTATCACAGCTCTGAGTGACTCCATCTTGAACTTGAACCTTTTTATGTAAGTGTTCAAGGTTTTCAGATTTAAAATGGGTCTCACCGAGCCGTTCGGCTTCGGTACCACAAACAGCGTGGAGTAATACCCCTTTCCCTGTTGTAGGAGGGGTACCTTGATTATCACTTGCTGGGAATACAGCTTGTGAATGGCTTCCAATACCGCCTCCCTGTCGGGGGTAGACGTTGGTAAAGCAGACTTCAAGAACCGGCGAGGGGGAGACGTCTCGAATTCCAATTTGTACCCCTGAGATACTACCTGCAGGATCCAGGGGTCCACTTGCGAGTGAGCCCACTGCGCGCTGAAATTCTTGAGACGGGCCCCCACCGTGCCTGAGTCCGCTTGTAAGGCCCCAGCGTCATGCTGAGGACTTGGCAGAAGCGGGGGAGGGCTTCTGGTCGTGGGAAGAAGCTGTCTGTTGTAGTCTTTTTCCCCTTCCTCTGCCCCGGGGCAGATATGAGTGGCCTTTTGCCCGCTTGCCCTTATGGGGACGAAAGGACTGAGCCTGAAAAGGCGGTATCTTTTTCTGCTGCGAGGTGACTTGGGGTAAAAAGGTGGATTTCCCAGCCGTTGCCGTGGCCACCAGGTCCGATAGACCGCCACCAAATAACTCCTCCCCTTTATACGGCAATACTTCCATATGCCGTTTGGAATCCGCATCCCCTGACCACTGTCGCGTCCATAATCCTCTTCTGGCAGAAATGGACATCGCACTTACTCTTGATGCCAGAGTGCAAATGTCTCTCTGTGCATCTCGCATATATAGGAATGCATCCTTTAAATGCTCTATAGTCAATAATATATTGTCCCTGTCCAGGGTATCAATATTTTCAGTCAGGGAATCCGACCAAGCCACCCCAGCACTGCACATCCAGGCTGAGGCGATTGCTGGTCGCAGTATAACACCAGTATGTGTGTATATACTTTTAAGGATATTTTCCAGCCTCCTATCTGCTGGCTCCTTAAGGGTGGCCGTTTCTGGAGACGGTAACGCCACTTGTTTTGATAAGCGTGTGAGCGCCTTATCCACCCTAGGGGGTGTTTCCCAACGAGCCCTAACCTCTGGTGGGAAGGGATATAGTGCCAATAATTTTTTAGAAATTAGCAGTTTTCTGTCGGGGGTAACCCACGCTTCATCACACACTTCATTCAATTCATCTGATTCAGGAAAAACTACGGGTAGTTTTTTCACACCCCACATAATACCCCTTTTTGTGGTACTTGCAGTATCAGAGATGTGCAAAACCTCCTTCATTGCCGTGATCATGTAACGTGTGGCCCTACTGGAAAATACGTTTGTTTCTTCACCGTCGACACTGGAGTCAGTGTTTGTGTCTGGGTCCGTGTCGACCCACTGAGGTAATGGGCGTTTAATAGCCCCTGACGGTGTTTGAGACGCCTGGACAGGCACTAACTGAGCTGCCGGCTGTCTCATGTCGTCAACAGTTTTCTGTAACGTGCCGACACTGTCACGTAATTCCTTAATTACGGCCATCCATTCAGGTGTCGACTCCCTAGGGGGTGACATCACCATTATAGGCAATTGCTCCGCCTCCACATCATTTTCCTCCTCATACATGTCGACACACACGTACCGACACCCAGCACACACACAGGGAATGCTCTGATAGAGGACAGGACCCACTTAGCCCTTTGGGGAGACAGAGGGAGAGTTTGCCAGCACACACCAGAGCGCTATATATGTATAGGGACAACCTTACAATAAGTGTCTATCCCTTATAGCTGCTTATATCTGTTATTTTGCCAAATAAGTGCCCCCCTCTCTTTTTTACCCTGTTTCTGTAGTTGCAGGATGCAGGGGAGATTCTGGGAGCCTTCCTACCAGCGGAGCTGTGTGGGAAAAATGGCTCTGTGTGCTGAGGAGATAGGCCCCGCCCCCTTCACGGCGGGCTCTTCTCCCGCTTTTTTCTGGAAAACTGGCAGGGGTTAAATACATCCATATAGCCCAGGAGCTATATGTGATGTATTTTTCGCCAACTAAGGTAAATTCATTGCTTCCCAGGACGCCCCCCCCCAGCGTCCTGCACCCTCAGTGACCGGAGTGTGAAGTGTGCTGAGAGCAATGGCGCACAGCTGCAGTGCTGTGCGCTACCTTATGAAGACAGGAAAGTCTTCTGCCGCCGATTTATGGACCTCTTCTTGCTTCAGCATCTGTAAGGGGGCCGGCGGCGCGGCTCCGGGACCCATCCATGGCTGGGCCTGTGATCGTCCCTCTGGAGCTAATGTCCAGTAGCCTAAGAAACCCAATCCACTCTGCACGCAGGTGAGTTCGTTTCTCTCCCCTAAGTCCCTTGATGCAGTGAGCCTGTTGCCAGCAGGTCTCACTGAAAATAAAAAAACCTATTTAAACTTTTACTCTAAGCAGCTCAGGAGAGCCACCTAGATTGCACCCTTCTCGTTCGGGCACAAAATCTAACTGAGGCTTGGAGGAGGGTCATAGGGGGAGGAGCCAGTGCACACCAGCTAGTCCTAAAGCTTTTACTTTGTGCCCAGTCTCCTGCGGAGCCGCTATTCCCCATGGTCCTTTCGGAGTCCCCAGCATCCACTAGGACGTTAGAGAAATAATGATTCAACGTCGAATGTTACCAGGTATGCACCTGGCATCCAAACGACGGTGTTCACCAATTTCAAAAAACTTTTTGTGTCTCTAATATAAGATTTTAACTTCTCAACATATCCTTGTAGGTGATAATCAACAAAAGATGAAAGGTTGTTAGTGAGTGAACCCACTCCCGAAATAATAGGTCTCCCAGGTGGTGTACAAAGTGTCTTATGAATTTTCGGTAAATAATAAAAAGTGGGGGTGACCGGGTGATTACAAAATAAAAAGTGCATGGTTTCTTTTGAAATAGCTCCTGATTGTACTCCATCATCCAACAGGTGTTTCAATCCCTTTTGGAAAAGGGCGGTGGGATTGCCACCCATCTTTCTATAGAATCTTTCGTCACTGAGCTGTCTCATTGACTCTTTAATATACTCTACTGTATCTAGGATGACAATCCCACCGCCCTTATCCGCAGGTTTAATCACTATATTCTTGTCTGTATAGAGACATTTAATGGCTCTCCTTTCGCCTGCTGTTAAGTTATCTCTAAAGGGCTTCCCATCTGCCCTTTCACACATATTTTGGAAATTATCCAATGTTACTTTATAGAAACTCTGTATATAGGGCCCTTTAAACTGAAGGGGGTAGAATTCAGATTTAGTTCTGAACCGTCTCAGGTCATAGATTTGGACTGGACTCATATCAGGTCCTGTTTCTTTATTGGATTCTTCTGCTAAGGATTCTTGAGTCTCAATGGCACATAAATCTTCATTATCTATGATAATGGCCATGCCTTCAATTGTCTTCTGTTTCAAAGCTTTTAAAGCAAAATATCTTTTGCGGCATAGTGTCCTCACATAGCGATTCAGGTCAACAAACAATTTGAATAAATTAGGTTTATTTACCGGCGCAAAATTCAACCCTCTCTCTAATAATTTAATCTCATCTATTGTCAGTTCTTTTGAGGAGAGGTTGAATATACCTTTCTTCTTACCACTTATCTGACACATGGATTTTTTGGATTTGTTCCTCCGCCCTCCTCTGACTCCTCTTCGTCTCTTATTCTTCCTCTTTTCTGTTGACTTATCGGGGTGTCTTTGTACCATCTGTTTGGGCGCTTTCCCAAAAAAGACTGGCTTGGGGGTGGAGATTCCAATACCTCCGTTTCTAATTGGTTTCTCTCTCTTATACCGTTTTTGTTGTATTCGTATTCATAGTTAGGGGACCAAATCTCAAATCTCCAAATATTATTCTTGTTAAACTGTTAAGAACTGTTAAAAACTACTAAAGGCTGTTGAAAGTTGTTAAAAATACTCTGGAACATAGGTAATGGACTAGCTCACTTTTATGTGGGCTTGATACGCTGAATAGCCTTAGATGTAATATCTACCTCTATACTTCTGTCTAATATGGATATATATGTGACATTATATAATGTATATTGGTACGGGGCTTTGCCCCATGTATATGTCTATACATGTGTGTATCCTGTTCTGAGTATTTATATGCTTCTCTATTAATCTCGATAGGATTAAACGAGTAGCTCTATGATAGCGCTGTGTTTTCTCTCTTTCTCTTTATAGTAATAATAATAATAATGATATAATCTCTTCTCCACCCTTTCACCTCTCTTCCTCCTTTTATCCTTTTCCTCCTCATTCTCCTCGATGAATGATTTTGTACATTCCCCTATATATAGATGTATACAAAGGGACGTGTGTGTATCTGGCCATAGTGAAGCCATAGAATGTTGGATACATAATATGGATATAAGAAAATGTCCCTATATAAATAATAAATAATAAAAAATAAAAAATAAAATAACGATTGTCTACTATAGGCTTAAAAGCTATATCTGAGTAAGAAAAATAAGATCAATGAAATAGAAAAAGGTTTTAGATATATATGATCTATCTCCCTTTGGTGGGAAACATCTGAGTGGCGACTATATAAATGAATGACCAGATAACATCGGTCTTTTTATGTATATTTGTCTAAGTACACATATGTATTATATGTATATATTTTTATATATGTTTTTATTTATACCTAATTGTCTCCGTATGGTTAGTAATAATCACTATGAAGAAATCCCCATGTAAGAAATAATAACTCTCAAGTTTATGTGATTATACTTATATATGATTTTAAGAATATAAGATAAACAGATTCTAACTACATTAAATCATAATCCGGAAGATGTGTGGAACGCATCTTTGAAGTAGAGCCTGTTAAACGGCCAAGGAGCTTCATAATCCGAAACTGAGGCGTGAGAAGCAGACACGTGATCGAGAGAGGTCACGTGTATGTGACAATGCACATACGTATGCGCTCCACTCGGAAACGAGGTTTGGTAAGGAGACGCTATGCACATCTACAGGCGGGAGAATAGCCGCTATTTAAACACGGCCACGGAGACATGGGGTTATACTTCTCTGAGGAAGCCGCTGAATACACTAAAGGTGGAGAAACGCGTAAGAGACCCCCAACACTCGTCCGGTACCGGTCGGATTTTACAATTACCTGCAGGCACTTTCCAAACACTTGGACACTCCAGATATGGCACCGCTAATGGGATGATAAAGCACCAGGAGCCGGGAGATACCAATACATGGAACCAGAAGCTAAAACAGGTTCTTTATTCATTTACTTGTGTGGATCACTGCCATTGTTTTAAAGCTATAGAGAACAGCATGCTGTACTAACTACTAAATACTAACTCTAAATAATTGTTGCAACAAATCAGTCAATATCAGTGATACTAACTACTGCACCGCTAAGTACTCCTAACCAATTATAGTCAAGAGACTGACTAATCAGCTGAGTTTGGAAAACTGATTTACTAACCATACTAATAAGGAGCTACAATTATATTTGTGTTTGATGCTTAGCAGGATCGGCCGGAACGCAGGATGAGATTGTTGTTATTAATAATTGTTAAATTTTTTATATTGTATTAATAAAGGTACATATCTTTTTAATAAGCGCTGTGATTTGTGTTTTTTAGTTTGTGCCGAACACTTGTGTTGCTTAGCTTAATCATACAGTTACCTCATTGCCCTCTTTTACTTCTTGGCATGATGTGCTGTTTGGGGTCTTTTTTTATATCTGCCCTCATGTCTGACACTGCAGTGCCACTCCTAGATGGACCAATTGTTTGTGTCGCCTAGCTTAATCATACAGAAACTTCATTGCACCTCTTTTACATCTTTGCATAATGTGCTGTTGGGGCCTTTTTTTATATCTGCCCTCCTGTCTGACACTGCAGTGCCACTCCTAGATGGGCCAGGTGTTTGTGCCGCACACTTGCGTCGCTTAGCTTAGTCATACAGCAACCTTGGTGCACCTCGTTTTCATCTTTGCATCATGTGCTGTTTGGGGCATGGTTTTTTAAAGTGCCATCCTGTCTGACACTGCCGTATAAGTCAAGGGGTACTGCTGTATTAATCCAGGGGTACTGCCATGTAAGTACACCAATTGCATAATTTTTGAAAAATGACAGAGGCGTGCAGGATATGCTGTCAGTGGACTGAAAAATTGCGGTCCACTTTTGACATTCAGCCACTGCATGCCACTACTAGATGGGCCAGGTGGTTGTGTTGCTTAGCTTAGTCATACAGCAACCTCGGTGCACTTCTTTTTCTTCTTTGCATCATGTGCTGTTTGGGGCCTATTTTTTAAATCGGTCATCCTGTCTGACACTGCAGTGCCACTCCTAGATGGCCAGGTGTTTGTGCCGCACACTTGTGTCGCTTAGCTTAGTCATACAGCAACCTCGGTGCACCTATTTTTCTTCTTTGCATCATGTGCTGTTTGAGGCCTATTTGTTAAATCGGCCATCCTGTCTGACACTGCAGTGCCACTCCTAGATGGGCCAGGTGTTTGTGCCGCACACTTGTGTCGCTTAGCTTAGTCATACAGCCACCTCGGTGCAACCTTTTGGCCTAAAAATAATATTGTGAGGTATTCAGAATAGACTGGAAATGAGTGGAAATGAATTCAACATATGTCTTGTCCTAGGGGGACCTCTGTTAACGACGCTATCAGTGATAGTCATTGTTGTGTGGAATATCAATACTTTGATTCCGTACTGGCTGTGGTTTGCTTGTTTGGTGTCGGGGCCCTTATGTGCAAGATGGATGTTGAATCTGCAATTAGATTGCTTCCCTTGCATCTGGAAGTTTTTCATGTTATGGGTTACAAATTGACGGACCGCTATTACATAGATAAATGCCTACCTATGGGCTGTGCAATTTCATGCAGGTATTTCGAGCATTTCAGCTAAATTTTGCACTGATGCCTGGGACAGTTTTCTGGGGAGCAGGAGATTGCGCATTACCTAGATGATTTTTTGCTTGTAGGCCATGCAGATTCTCAACGTTGAACCCACTTGCTTGCCCTAGCCCTACAGCTGTTTACCGAGTTTGACGTCCCCATTGTGCATGATAAGACAGAGGGCTCTGTAACTGTTTTGGTTTATCTAGGTATCGAGATAGACACAGTAGCAGGGATATGTAGACTGCCGATGGACAAGGTCGCTAGGTTGCGGGATGGTATCTTGCTGACGCTAGCAACCGGTAAGATGACGCTGAAGCAGGTGCAATCTCTGTTAGGGTTGTTTAATTTTGCCTATCGTGTTATACCGATGGGTAAGGATTTCTGTAGGAAACTAGAGAGAGCGACCGTAGGCCTGCGGCGCTCTCATCATTATATATGTTTGTCCGCAGAAATTCGCAGGGATTTGTTAATTTTGGATGAATTCCTATCCCAATTTAATGGCATTTACATTTGGAGGGAGGTGGCAACCTCATCGGTGGTTTTGCAGTTGTTCGTGGATGCTGCTGGGGCATCCAGTTTTGGTGTTTATTTCGCAGGAAAATGGTGCACGGCCCTATGGCCTTTAGCCTGGTTTGAAGAAGGGTTGACTGGGAATTTGATTCTGCTGGAGCTTTTTCCCATTATGGTTGCTTTTGAATTATGGTGTGGATTGCTGCGGAACCGCAATGTCATTTTCTGGTGAGACAGTTTGGGCGTGGTTTTCGCCTTAAATCATCAGAAGTCCACCTCCCTCCCCATTCTTAGATTGCTAGCACAGATTGTATTGCGTGGTCTAGAATGCAGTATTTCTCTAAGGGCGGAACACGTACCAGGGGTTGATAATGAGATAGCTGATGCACTTTCTTGTTTTGACTGACCACATTTTCATCAGGTAGCGCCTTGCACCGATGCAGCTGGTTACGAGTGTCCCTCTTATGTCTGGTAGGTTATCCGGCCGACTTGGAGGGTTTAGTTCATCGAGCTTTGGTACCAGCTATACTCACCGCATGGGATCGCTGGAGTCAGTTTTTGCTAGAGCGGCAGAATAGAGGTAAGAGAAGGTCTCATTTACTTCTTGCCTTTGGCGTTGCTATGTGTCGGGTAAGTCGCGGGCCTACGTCATCAAGATGCTTGCAGATTTGTCATACTTTTTTCGTATACGTGGGGAAAGGGACGATACTAAGTCCTTTTTCTTGTCACGCGTGCTAAAAGGTTGGGCTAGAGTTTCCCCTACCGTTCCTGACATGAGATGTCTTATTGATGGTCTTTTGTTATGAAAATAATTGACAGGTTTACAACACGTCTAGATACGAGTGCGTTTTGTTTACCATGGCCTTTCTCACGGCTTATCAAGGGGCGTTCACGGTTGGCGAGCTGGTGGCTGCTTCTAGGACCGCTGTTTCACCGATGCTGGCCTCCCATGTTGTCATTCGTGCCGACAGCGTGTGGTGGGCAGGGAACAGTGGGTCCTGCTGGGTCGTTGCTCTGATAGCTGCATTTGTCCAGTGGTCTTGGCGATGGCCTTTCGGGAGCTGCGTCCTTGTTTGTCCAGTGGCTGGTTAATTCACACGGATGGGTCGCCTGTTATCAGTTAAGTTGGCTTTTGAAACGATGCATTCTGTACTTGGGTATTTCTCCGGATGACTATGGCACTCATTCGTTCCATATCGGCGCTGCTACAGCTGCCGCTGTGGCGGGGTGGTCCATGGATGACATCCGGGCACTGGGTAGGTGGAGGTCTGGTGCGTATAAACGTTACATCAGACTTTCAGCTCTTGGTGCGTCCCCTTGAGGATTTAGCCACTCTAATTTTTTGTGTTACCGTCAGTTTTAATTATGGTTTTTACCGGCTGACGGAAGTTTTGTGTTTTTTTCTTCAAGTTAGGCTGGGTGACCCAAATCCCCCCCCTACTGCTCCGTCAGGATAGGTTACTTCGTTTTTTCAGGTGCTATTTGCTTCAATACAAAACTTCAATAATGTTTTTCTACTAATTGCTGTTACAGGTGTATGTAATGTATATGGGTCATTGGGCACTCATACATTTTTTGGCTCTCCAGGTCCCCATTAGTTGCAGATTATGTTAGGTACCCTGAGTTGATGTTGGTTAGATGGATTGGTCGTAGGGGTCTCCATTGGGAGAATTTCAGAGAGGTGCTGGTTCGGGCTGCAGCTTCTTTTGGTTGCCCTCTTTTCATTATTGTGCATTAAGGCGGGAATGACCTGACCGCTAGATCCTCTCTGGATGTAAGGTGCGCAATTCACTGGCATTTGCTACAGTTGATGCAAGACTACCCGTTTTATGTCATATTCTGGTCGGACATTGTACAGCGGCAAACATGGCTTGATGCTATCAGACTCGGTGCGATTGACCTGGTCTGACAGATGGTTAACGCGGTGGTGGGCAGGGCTGTACTGCATCATTGAGACTTTGTCATTCACCACGCGGCGATCTCCTATCGGGAAGGTCGGTGGTACAGGGCTGATGGAGTGCATCTGTCGGAGGCCGGCATAGCCATCTTTCTGGAGGATTTGATGCGAGGTCTGCGTTTCCAGTGAGTATTTTGCTGATAGTTTATTTTCCTGCAGTTTGTTAGCATTTCCGGTTTGGTGGCGGTGCTGTTTCTTAGGGAACCTGGCAGTTGGCCAGGTTCAGAATGGTCAGTTAATATCTGGTACATTTTGTGAATTTTTCCCTGAGGGACAGCTCCTTTTAAGAAAGTGGTTAGAGTCTGTGTTCGTTTTTACTTCTAGGGACATTACTGGACTAGATGGGTCCCTAAGTACACTTTAGTTGAGCTATCCCTTAAGTAGGACAGTTGGTCCAAGTTTTTGTTTGGTGATCCCTGTAAGTGCAGAGCGAATAGCTCGGCACTTACAAGTTGCAGATGGAATTGGGGATATAGGCAGTAGGCCCATACCGGTGCTTAAGGGCAGGAGGCCCTGAAGAAATTCTTAATTTGAATTTTTTACATTTTTTGCATATTTCGCTTTATATTTCAAAGTTTTATGCAAACGTTCTTCTCCCCACCACCATAGTTAGAGGGAATTTTTATGTTTATATTAGATTCAAATATGCCTTCCTCACAAAATAAATAAGCTGACCCTTTCACCGCATTTTCAGTTGTCTGTGTCGTTATTTTAGTATTAAGAGGGTATGAATGATGTATGGATGCTATCTGCCGTTGAGAGTTTAAGAACGCTGAGGGCACTTACATGTCACCGAAGCGACATAAACCTCTTGGCTATGGCTGAAATACAGCATTTTTAATAGCCTGGCAACCGAGGGGTTAACTTTTTAGTTTTTGAGGAATTGCATCATGACTGCAGATGGTTGTCGATTGGTGGAGTTAGGTTAGGAGGAGCCATAGGGAACATGTTAGGGGATGTTGTATTAACTTCAGCCTCTTTGCCAAGAAGCTTTTGCCCTCCCTCCCTTCCTCTCTTAGATGGTTTATTGGTTGTAATCATTTTAGTGTCAGCTTTGAGGTGGCTGGGTTCAGAACGGTCAGTTAATATCTGGTTGGTTTAGTGAATTTTTCCCTGAGGGACAGCTTCTTTTAAGAAAGTGGTTAGAGTCAGTATTAGTTTTTACCTCTATGGACATCACTGGACCAGGTGGGTCCCCAGGTACACTTTAGTTGAGCTGTCCCTTAAGTTGAATAAGTAGGACAGTTGGTCCAAGTTTTTGTTTGGTGATCCCCGTAAGTGCAGGGCGAATAGCTCGGCACTTACGAGTTGCTGATGGAGTTGGGGATGTAGGCAGTAGGCCCATCCCGGTGCTTAAAGCAGGAGGCCCTGAAGAAATTCTTAATTTGAATTTTTTAATTTTTTTACATATTTTGCTTAATCTTTCAATGTTTTATGCAACCGTTCTTTTCCCCGACACCATAGTTAGAGGTGGAAATTTTTATTTTTATTTTAGATTCAAATAGGCCTTCCTCACAAAATAAATAAGCTGACCCTTTCACCGCATTTTCAGTTGTCTGTGTCGTTATTTTAGTACTAAGAGGGTATGAATGATGTATGGATGTTATCTGCCGTGGAGAGTGTATTACTTGCAAGTTAAACATAGCAGTTCCTGCTGTTACAATACATGAATGTGCTGAAATGTATATTCTAACAATTTCTATGATTAATTTAATGAAACAATACAGCTTACCTGTAGCCAATATTTACAGCTATAAAATATTGATTAAGGTGGTTAGTAGTTTATTTCCCCTGAGTCATAAAAAGGAAAAAAATAATTGGCAAATTTTATATACCATATTTTTGTAATGTAAACATTATTGTAACAAGCACTCATTGACATTTTTATTCTCCTCCTAGGCAAAAAAAGAACAAAACCTACACAATAAATGTATAAAATGACTGCAATAATGTCAAATATTTAATATATTTAAGATTAAAAGCAGGCTTACCATTTCTATTTCTTATGGTATGTTGTATGGACTTATGTCAGGCTGGGAAGAACATGAAAAGGTAAGTGCTGTAGTCAGGGCTGTTTCTAAAAAAATGGACTGAGTGCAAACAATAAAAAAAAGCCTCATAGAAGTAATAAGAGGTGCTACCATGCTGAGACTGATAGTGGCAAACCGGAAAAAAAGAAAAAATGCAGATGCACACTGTAAAGACTAAGAACACTGGCAATCAGATCAATTATAACAAAGGTTTTTTGCATTATTTTTGCCCAAAAAATATGGGCCCACCTACTATGATCAGTTAATTACATAAGGTGGGTCCCTATTATTCCTAAGGTTCAAGTCCAGAGTACGGGACCCTCCCTCACCCCCCAGGCTAGCACAACCCAACTTGGTGCTTCTTCTGGGGACATGTCCACTTTAATTCTATTGTACCTTTAAAAACAGTAGCTAATTTAAGAATATTTTGAGTCAAAACAAGAGCTTAAATAGTTCTTAAAATTTAGTTTTAGTTATCATTCTCTCCAGTTAGCATAAAAATGAAAATTTCATGCAAATAAACAACAGGTATGGGTCGCTGGGTCGACTCAACTTAGGTTGACAGTCATTGGGTGAACCACGGAAGGTCAACATGCATTAGGTCGACAGGGGCAATAGGTCGACATGGTCATTAGGTCAACATGTACTAGGTTGACAAGTCAAAATGTCGACATGGGTTTTTGGACTTTTTTTGGTGTTGTTTTCTTCGTAAAGTGACGGGGAACCCCAATTAGTGCACCGTGTCCCCTCACATGGCTCGCTTCGCTCGCCATGCTTCACGGGCAAGGTTACCGTTCCCAATTGTAGTCCACGTGGATCGTCAAGTATGAAAAAGTCCAAAAAATGAAAAGATGTGAAAAGCTTATGTCAACATAACGACCATGTCGACATATTGACCATGTCAACCTAATGCATGTCGACCTTCAGTGGTTGACCTAATGACTGTCAACCCAAGCTGTGTTGACCTAATGACCGTATCCCTAAACAACTTGCTATGGATTTGAAAGGCGCCAATGTACTGGATCAGTGTCAGAACAGAGATAATCTTCTTTCCAGCTGCTCAACCTCCTTCCTCCCCACAGCCCTTCTCCATATGCCTCCAGGGACCTTCTCCACATACCTCCAAGGCCATCCTTCCCCCCTGCATCCAGCTCCTACAGTGTGTGGCTAGTTACTGTGGGACCAGCCCTGCAACTTTCTCACCACCAACTTAATATGTTCCTCCCCACTTCCTCCTCAGCTTCCACTTCTTCCTTTCCTGCCCCCCTTCCTCATGGCAATCCCAAATGGCTGCAATAAAAATTCTATTTATCGTGTCTGAAATGTAATAAATAATAAATGGGCACCTTATTGTGTTCTAGTGCACGATTATCTGTATTTATCTGTATATCCCATAGTGTTCTCTATGCTGTTTTTGACATAAATGTGTGCGTGTGTGTATACAGAAGGTACAGATAGATAGATAGATTGATAGATAGATAGATAGATAGATAGATAGATAGATAGATAGATAGATAGATAGAATCATCAGGTAAGTGGTGTGGTGGTTAAGTCCAGCTGCCCCTGAGGTTGACAACATTCTGCGATTAAGGGGTGCCAAAATTACATTATACTTTAGCCTCCTAACCTAAAAACGTTGTGGCATCCCTGTATAGATTTGTTACAACTGAAAAGGCATGTGTTAATCACATCCACTGAGGTGCTTCTTCAATGGGCCAAAAATATGGAAATCACTAGGTGCCAGGTCAGGGTTGTAGGGAGGATGGGCCATTACTTGCCAATGGTAGGACCATAACAACTTGCATGTGGTTGGCCAGGCATTATCGTGCAGCAATACAAAGCCATTTCACAGCAGCCCAGGTTGTTTTTGACTAATGCAACTTGCTCAGTGTGTCACAATAGTGTTCAGCATTCACAGTATCTCCTGTGGTGAGGAAATAAACAAAAACCATGCCCTTCTTGTCCCAAAACACGGTCACTATGACTTCTTTGCTGATAGAGTTGTTTTAATTTCTTTGAAGATGTAATGCGTGTTTCCACATCATAGATACTTGCTTCATCTCCGGGGTCACATGATGCACCCATGTTTCACCGCTTGTAACAATACACTGCAGGAACTGTGCTCCTGCCTTATGGTACCGTGTCAAGTGCACGAGAGGCAATCACATCCTATTGGTTTTATCAAATTCTGTGAGTTGCTTCGGTACCCAGTGTGAACACTAATAAGTTCAGTTCATTAGCAATATCTCTAAGTCAGATGCGTCTGTTCTTCTTCTTTTTTTTTATAATTTTTTTTATTGAAGCATCAATAATCCAATTCAAAAACATTGTGACAAACAGTAATAAATGTTTTCAAGACTTCAGGAAATCAGCATACAGTAATAAAGAATATGAAACTTGTCCATACTGTTAAATTATATAGTGTCACAATAATGGGGTATTACATATGTGTATACCATACATACATACATACATACATACATACACACACACATACATACTACATGTGAACAAATATCAAGTCAATTACAATCCGAGTCAATAGCTGCCATGCCACCGGTGTCCCGCCATCCCCTCGATCAGAATAGGCTCCATTCAGCAAACCCTTACTTAATTTATCAACTGAAATATTGTATTACAGAGGAATTGGAGGGTCATTAGCTGCCATCTGTAACATATACCAAGTTGTGTCCTTTAGGCTATTATGAAGTTGTGTTCTCATTGGTAGTGATAAGATGGCTATATATGATTCCCACATTAGAAAGAACCTCTCAACTTTGGCCTCTCTAGCCAGAACTACTTCAACCCACTGCATCCTGAATAAGTAATGTAATTTAGCTTTAAAAAGTGACAATAGTGGTTGAGAAGGTTGTAACCAGGTTTGTAGAATGGTCTTGCAGGCCGCTGCTCCTATAGCTAACAAGAGACATTTGCCGCCATGCGATATGCGAATATTGGGAGGAAGCATGCCAAACAGAGCCCACTCAGGTGTCATAGGGATATAGTTAACCAAATTATCAGTGGAATATTTTCTGACCTGAATCCAAAAACTTCAGGGCAATCCCAAAGGCAGTGAAATAAATCTGCTGAATTAGCGCCACATTTGTAACAATTGGAATTTGGTGAATCTCCTATTAGGAATCTTCTATTGGGAGATAAATAAGCTCTATGTAATATGTTTAAGAACATAGCTATATATGGGGAATAAGGTAATAGAGCGCATGCCCTGGCATGAGAACGAAGTATATCATTCGAAGATACATTGGGAAGTATGGAGAGCCATGAGGCTAAGTGTTTATCGGACTTATCTGGTATAAATACCTGACGTATGCAGTTATATGTTAAGGAAATACCTTTTTTTGTCAAACCTTGATTTTGCAATAGTGTGTCTAATGGGTTATTCCAGTCTAAAGGTGAGAAAGGTCTTATAACAAAGCTGATGTAATGTTGGGCCTGTAGGAATGCAATAGGATGAGTTGCCATCCAGGGATAATGTTCCCTAGCCTCCTGGAACGTGGAAGGCCTCCTCGCCGACCCACACACCAAACACCCCACAGTCCTCACTCCCTGGGTTTGCCAAATGGAGAAAGGATAAGAAGCTCGTCCATTTTGAAATTCAGGATTGTCAATAAAAGTGAGGAAAAGAGATTTATATGTGTTTAATCCAAATTTATGTCTCAGGACGTGCCAGGTTTTTCTAGTATGCCAGAGCAATGGGTTGTCATGTATTTCCGATGGAATTTCCTGATCGTGCGCGTGAAGAAAACTAGTAAGATTGAGTTCTCCCAGGAATTCCCTTTCTAGAGACGTGTTCGCATAGAGATCTCGACCATGTAACCAATCTTTAATGTACCTCATATGTGCTGCATAGGAGTACAATTGGACATCAGGGAAATTAATTCCCCCACTGTTTTTTGTTTGTCGCAGTTTATTCAATCCTATTCTTGGATGTTTGCCTTTCCAAATAAATTGTCTAAAACTACGATTAATCGATTGTGCATCCTTATTAGAGATCACATCAGGGAGCGCCTATATTAAAAACATTAATTTTGGGAATGAAATCATTTTGATAAGGTTAGCCCTACCCAAATATGACAACAATAAATTTCTCCAACCATCCAATTCTGTCGCTATAGATCGTATTACAGAAGAAAAATTAAGATCGTAGAGGAGGAAAGGATTATGTGAGATTTTAACCCCGAGGTAAGTAAAGTGTTGGTGAGCCCACAATATAGGGATATTGGACTTAAAAGGAACACGAGATGAAGGGTTTCCAAGACGAAGTGCCACTGATTTAGACGTGTTGACTTCGAAGCCAGACACCAATCCAAAGTCAGCCAAAAGAGAAAATATTCTATAGAGAGACTCAGAGGGGTCACGTACAAACAGCAAGATGTCATCCGCAAAAGTAGTCAGTTTTATTTCCCCATGACCAATCCAAATTCCCCAAAAATAGTTCCCCCCTTGTAAAATTCGGAGCAGTGGATCTATAGCTATATTGAATAAAATAGGGGAGAGGGGGCAGCCTTGCCTAGTGCCCCTGAACATAACAATAGGGTTACTACAGCATCCATTTATCAGTAAAGAGGTAGAAGGGCTGTTGTAGATGTATTTTATAAAATTAATGAAGACAGGATCAAATTGTCGCACGTGGAGAACCCTGAGTAAATGCAGCCACAGGACAGTATCGAACGCCTTGGTCGTATCCAAGTTTAGAAGAATATTTTGGGTGCAGGGTTCACCGTAGGATTTCACCACTGCTGCTATTGTTGTTCGAATTCCCTTAACTAAGTGTTTGTGGCGAACAAACCCCAGCTGGTGATCTGTAAGAAGCTGTGGAAGCAGCAGCTGAAGTCTGTCCGCCACAATTTTAGTCAGTAATTTGATGTCCGTGTTAAGTAACGTGATTGGTCTATAGGAATCGATTTGTTGGGGGTCCCGTTGTGGTTTGGGAATCAAGACTGTATGTGCATTGTTAAAATGTGGGAAAATTGTATTGTTGTGGAGAATTTCATTGAACAGTTCCCCCAAGGAAGGGGCTATGTGCCCCTGTAGTATTTTATAATATTCGTTGGACAACCCGTCAGGGCCTGGCGATTTGTGTAACTTCAGATTAGAAATAGCATTCGTAATCTCCTCGAGTGTTATATCTTGTTGAAATATTTCATTTTGAGAACTGGACAAAGTGGGGAGATTTGCTTCAGACATTATACGATCATGTAATGCCTGGTCGAATGGGCGTACATCATACAAATTAGAAAAATATGCTTCAAAATGTTCAAGGACACGTGAGGTTACCGTATCAATTGATGATGAATTTGGATCTTTAATGGCAGTAATCACCTTCTTTGGGGCATTTAATTTTGACATATTAGCTAGTAAGCGGCCAGTTTTGTTGCCCCATCGAAAATATTTGGATTTTGAAAAAGTCAGATCACGCTGTGCTTGGGATAATAGGAAATCATCCAATAATTGTCTTGCTTGTGTATATGCCAATTGGGTATCTGGGGAAGGGGAATCTATGTAAGTACGTAAAGCAACCGTTAATGAGGCATGGAGAGTCTGGTATTGTGCGGAGGCTTTTTTTTCTGTTTGGAAACATACTCTATTATACAGCCTCTCATGGTAGCCTTAGAGGCTCCCCAAAATATAGTCGGCTGTTCCCAGTAGTCAATGTTATCGTCAGTAAAAGTCATCCAACTGTTTGTAAGGAAAAGACGGAAGTCTTCTGAATTATACAGATAGGCCGGGAATCTCCATGGCTTAAAATTTCCAGCCGATGTGGATCTATTGAGGTGAAGTGTAATTGGGGCATGATCAGAGACCAGAATACTATGAATATCTGTTTTTAAAACTTGTGATACCAGTGGATCGCCTATAAGAAAAGAGTCTATTCTAGACCAGGAGCCATGTACTGCTGAGAAGAAGGTGAAAGAGTGGTCATTGGATTGAAGAGTCTCCAAATGTTACTAAGTTGTAGTGTTGTCTTAAGGAAATGCTGTTGTTTACAAGATGACAGTAAAGGAGTTTGTGGAGCAGGCTGTTTATCTATCTTTGGGTTATCGACTAAATAAAAATATCCTGCAATGATTAGAAGACCATTCTGTCATTGTGCCAAGGTTTGTGTTAAAGTTTGTAAAAATTCTGAGGTCGACACATTCGGTGCATAAATATTAACTAGTGTGTAGTTTTTTCCCCATATAGTAACATCCAGAATTATAAATCTCCCCTCTGAATCAAGTATGGAGTTAGTAATTGAATATTGGACATCTTTCTGAAACAAGATTGACACTCCCCTAGTTTTTCTATGAAACTTAGAAGAAACACACTCACCCAGCCATGGAGCCCGCAATGTCGAATCCCCTCCCGCCTCCCAGTGCATCTCCTGAAGAAATGGCTTCTGCACATGCGCACAGTGCAGAGGGCTTCAGCATGCGAACGCTGTCGGAGGAGAGTTACATGCTAATTTAGGCCCAAACTGCATTACAGATCTTCCTATTATGTGCTGGGCATGGCAGGTTCCGAGCTGCACATGCACGTTGGAGCTGGAACGTCAGCACCTAAAAAATGGTAATGTGAGTGTGAGCTATGGGAAAACAAATAGGATATATTCAATTACAGTCGAAACTGCCATCTTGTCAGGTTTGGCCGCTCATTGAATAGGGTGTGTCGGATCCATTCCGACAAATGCATGTCGGAATGGATCCGACTTTAATTGAATATACCCCATAGCCTATGTTCTAAACCCAGCCGCTAAACTACAGTATTGTTACAGTATACCAGTTGTCAAGTTAATCATTTCAAAGGTCTGGCTATGACTAAGCAGCAAACATACATTTAATTTTTATATATTACGGATTTGGTTGTGTAAAAATATTTTTTTATTACTCAGACTCAATTTGAATTGTAATTAAATTTTATGAGAAATAAAAGTCCATGCTTGCTTTGCATTAATTGTGATTACAGGTGGTATAATGTAATGTTTTCAATTGTTAAATGTCTATTAAGCTTTACAAAATTAATTAATGCAATATGTAAATGTATATTTTAACAAACAGAAACATAAAAGTAAAAATTTACACACTTCTACTTTTCCTTCTGTCTCAAATAATCTACAATATTCATCTCATATCCATCTATTTCATATTCATATACAATCTATCTTGTATGCTTCTCACGTCTATCATCCATCTATCTGTCTGTCTATCTCATCTCAAGTACATTTTATTTTAGATTAGTAGAATTTTAAAAATGTGTATGAAAATAGATTTAAAGAAGTTAATTTGAACTATCTCCCTAGTGATATCTGACCGTTCTATAAAATAATAACTGTAATAGCTTAATATGATCTCTTGTTGGAGTGTGATTACAGTAGTTTTAACAAAAATTAAAATCTTCACATTGCTATCCCTGAACGAATGAAATTATCAAAGATTATTATTGCTTTTCCACCATTAGCTATATCTACTGTATATAGTGAAACTGTAAAACAAATAACAGATTAAATAAATGCTTAACTTAGTCATGACTTGTAGCAACAAAAGATCCCTCGCCGTAATTAACATATGAAACGATCCTTCATCAAGACTGAACTCAGGCTGTCCCAATAGCAAGGTAATATTCTCTTCTCAGTTCAATCTGAAGGTGTTCATAAATTTAACGGCGCAGCTCAATGATATCCTGGCCGCGCAGGTACCTCCAATCTCTATAACTGAGTAGTAGCGTACACCCACTTAGCAGCTGTTCAACAATTACAGTGGAACCATGGACCAATGAATGAAAGTAGCAAAGTTTCCATGCAGTTGACAACTAAGGAGATGCTTGTACTTTAATGATTCACCCAAATATAATTAAACAGAGAATGTGCAAGTGTTTAATTAACTTGGAGCCATGTGTCCTTTATTATTCTCTTGCTGTATTTTACTGATAGCAGCCAGAGGGAAATTCTAACACCTTTGATGAATAATATTTAATTTAATGTTTTTCATTTCATCAATTTTTTTATTATTATCATTTTATTTCCCTGGCTGTCTAATCATACAGAAAACTAGTTATCTAGTTAGAAGAAGATCCTGAAAAAATGACATGATCAAAATTTAAGCAGTTATAGAAATATGGGTTTTATGTATTATCTACATTTAAAGTATAGAAATGTGTTATTTGTTCCTATGAAATAACTTATAGTAACATCTTTATCGCTATCACATGTATCTTTGTTATAATGATACTTTTTCTATTGGAAAGATCCTTAGTGTTCCCTGATTGTTTAAGTCCTGATGATCAGGGTCCAACAGTTTCACAGGGGCAGATTTATTAAGCCTGGTGAAGTGATAAAGTGGAAGGTGATAACACACTAGCCAGTCAGTTCCTGACATTTTTCAAACCCAGTCTGTGACATGGAAGTTAGAAGCTGATTGGCTGGTACTTTATCACCTGCCACTTTATCACTTCACCAGGCTTAATAAATCTGCCCCAGTGTATTTTCTACAAAGGCCCTCCTATTATAGTAACGTGTGGCCTGGTTCAAATTTTTCATATTTGCTATACAATACTATAGCATGAGCTCCATGAGACATTACTATTTTTTACATTCAAATACAGCATATACATCATACTTGCTACTTTTGAGAAAGCATTTCAGGGAGATGGCGAAAGCAACACCTAGGAGCACGGTGCTAAAGTTGACATGTACTGTATTAATGCTCAGTAAGATCTATTTGTTGACAAAAAGACAGTGATACATTTCAGGTATTGTTTTCTACACGTGTTTTCATATAAGGGGTCACGAGAAACCTTATATTGAATATGCATGCAGCCATAGGGATCATTGGGGGTAATTCTGAGTTGATCGCAGCAGGAACTTTGTTAGCAGTTGGGCAAAACCATGTGCACTGCAGGGGAGGCAGATATAACATGTGCAGAGAGAGTCAGATTTGGGTGGGTTATTTTATTTCTGTGCAGGGTATATACTGGCTGCTTTATTTTTACACTGCAATTTAGATTGCAGATTGAACACACCACACCCAAATCTAACTCTCTCTGCACATGTTATATCTGCCTCCCCTGCAGTGCACATGGTTTTGCCCAATTGCTAACAAAGGGGGTCATTCCGAGTTGATCGCTAGCTGCCGTTGTTCGCAGCGCAGTGATCAGGCTAAAAATCGGCATTTCTGCGCATGCGTATGGTGCGCAGTGCGCACGCGTGACGTACTTTCACAAAAGCTGATGCAGTTTCACACAAGCTCTAGCGACGCTTTTCAGTCGCACTGTTGATCGTTGAATGATTGACAGGAATGGGGCGTTTCTGGGTGGTAACTGGCCGTTTTCCGGGAGTGTGCTAAAAAACGCAGGCGTGTCAGGTAAAAACGCAGGTGTGCCTGGGGAAACGGGGGGAGTGGCTGGCCGAACGCAGGGCGTGTTTGTGACGTCACTCAAAACAGGAACTAAACAGTCTGAAGTGATCGCAAGGAAGGAGTAGGTCTGCAGCTACTCTGAAACTGCTTGAAAAAATGTCAGCACTATTCTGCTAACCTTTCGTTCGCACTTCTGCTAAGATACACTACCAGAGGGCGGTGGCTTAGCGTTTGCACTGCTGCTAAAAGCAGCTAGCGAGCAATCAACTCGGAATGAGGGCCAAAGTTCCTGCTGCGATCAACTCAGAATTACCCCCATTGTGCCTATAACCAAAGCAGGGAAATGGCTCTGGAGATACCATTTCAGTGTACAGTACTGTAAATACCCAGGGCCGGTGCAAGGTTTCAGGACGCCCTAGGCAAAACTTCAGCGTGCTGCTCCCCCCCCCCCTTCCCAACTCCCTCCCAAACCACAAACCAGTACCTACTATCCAGCTCTTCAGGTGAAAGTGTGGAGGTGGCATCTTAGAAGTTCAACAGCCACAGTCTGCATTAAGTTAAACAAGGATGCATCTCTCAGAGTTATCCTTAATTTTATGATAAGCAGACCCCCCCAGATCCTGGCGTTCTAGGCAGCTGCCTAATGGTAGAGCCGTCCCTGTTCCTACCGCTTTGTCTGTCTGTTATTACCCAGTTTTGTTCTATTACTGTTTACAATTATAAAGCGCAACAGAATAATTAGAAACTCTTATTAATAATAATAATAATAATAATAATAATAACTTGCAAGGTCACAGAAGTAGGCAGACAGTGGGCCTGATTACGAGTTGATCGCACGAAGCTGCTTTTTGCAGCCTGTGCGATCACCTATACTTCGCCTATGGGGGTGGGTTTTTTCCCATAGCAAGGCTGTGATCGCTTGTGCAGTGCTGCTATGGGGAAAAATGTTGTGCAGTTCCTAAGTAGATCTAGACATACTTACCAGCTGCAACGTTTTCAGCCTGTTCGGTCCTGGCTCTGACGTCAAACACCCGCCCTGGACACGCCTGCGTTTCTTCAAACACGCCTGCATTTTTCTTACCACTCCCAGAAAACGGTTCCGAACGATGTGTTGCCGCCCAGGAACGCCCATTTCTGTAAATTCTCAAGCGATCGCCGCTGCAATCACTTTCTTAGTTCCCTTTGTCATTGCCCGATGAAGCATCAATGCGCGTGTGCATTATGGACCCCGCGCATGCGCAGTAGCGATCGGGTCATAATGACCCCCTGTGTAGTGTCATGGATTAGTAGGCTACTGCTTGGGCCTCATGAACACTTATCTCTCTTACAATAATTCATCTCACAAAAGATAGTGGGTGGGATGTACCAACCTCTTGCGGTACACCCGCCACTTACGGCACCGATAATAATAGTATATGTACTAAAATATGCCATTAGTATTGTAAAGGCGATGGCCGCCAGTCCTTGGACTTCCCAGTTTATGTCCCGGGCATCCGCCTGCGCATGTGCAGAGTGATGCCACAGCCGCAGGGGATGCAGGGAGGGATCAGATCGGATCTCCCTGACAGCACCAATGCAGAAAGAAACCCATAGGCTTCCATAGGGTAACGCTTTTGCTGGCATTACCTTCTGCATCGGAAACCCGGCGTGTCAGTCATTGTGCACACTTAGTACATACATACATCAGATGTCACTCCACAGGCTAAATCAACATACTTTATTGCTAGGGCATATAATATATATGTTCGTGCTGCTGGCTCGTTACACTGTACAAACGGTAGTAATTGTCCGCTCCTATCCGCGACAACACCCCGGGGTGGGTTGTACATATTCCCACACCACAACAACACTCTCCCGCGATGTCACGCCGCATTGTGCCTGCCCTCCGGCACCACCACCCGCGATTGCAGCCCGCATGCAGGGCCGGCAACAGAAATCATGGGGCCCTGTACACTGATATCTCTGGGGCCCCACCCCTCGACCCCCACTTAGGGCAGCACAGTCATATAAAGAGGCAATCCACTGTCATATAGAAGATGCACTGTCCTATATGGGAAGAAGGGGGAGGAGGGCTCAGTCATACAAGGAACACCCTGCTCCCCACACATATTTGGTACGTGTGTATAATATGCCTGACGCTCATTGGGTATAATCAGGGTAATTGGGTATATGTAGGAGAACCCCCTGATTCCAGCGTAGACATATCTCCAGGAATAGCGTGTGGACTGGGGCCAGCACAACTTCATTCTGGAATGCTGATTTACGAGGTTTGCACCTCTGTACGATGCAGCCAGTCCCAGTGCCTAGACACCTATAGTGCATACAGCCTCCATTTGCCCCTGCAGTGCTGCCACCATGTAATAATCCCAGTAATGGGCAACAGGTGAAACATGTGGGGATCAGGGACCATTAGGACAAGGAATGCCCCTGATCCGCCTGTAGACTGCGCACTCACCGCTATGCTACAGTACAGAGACATGCCCATGCCCGCCTGTCATGCTGGATACAGGCCTTCACCCACCAGTGTGCCACTCTCATTTTACCCCCACGGAGAATGGAGAGAAGCCAGACAGAAGCCAGGCTTGCACAAACACAGAGACTGAGACTGCCAGACATTCACACACACACACACACACACACACACACACACACACACACACACACACACACACAGAGCCTGGCACACACACACACACACACACACACACACACACACACACACACGGGGGCAGAGAGAGAGAGAGACTGGCACACACAGATGCTGTCAAAGACGGAGAGGCAGTGACGAGCACATACAGAGAGAGACAGACTGGCATGCACACATACACATAGAGACAAAGACTGGCACACACAGGCAGACTGGCACACACAGATTGGCACAGAAACAGACACTGGCACACATACACACAGAGACTGGTACACAGAGACAGAGACTAGCATACACAGAGACTGGCACACATACACACAGAGACTGGCACACATACACACAGAGACTGGCACACACACAGACTGGCACAGACAGAGAGGCAGGGACTAGCACATACACAGAGAGACAGACTGGCATACACAGAGACTGTCACACACGCAGAGACTGTCATACATACACACAGAGACAGAGACTGGTACAGACACTGGCACACCGAGAGACAGACTGGCACAGAGACCGGCACATATACACACAGAGACTGGTACACATATTGGCACACACAGAGATTGGTACACATACACACAGAGACAGAGACTCGCACACATATACACAGAGACAGATTAGGAGGTAGTTCCTGCTAAACATCTACAATATAGAGAGATGCAGAAAACATGACCGGCAGGGCTGTGACTGCAGAGCTGAGTGCTGCTGCTGTCACTTGACTCACCACATGCTGCCAGTCACTTTTTTGAAAGGAGTGTGTCCGTAGGGAGTAGCGGCGTGGCTGCTGCAGTGGCCTCATAGACTTTGCGCCCACTACCCGGCGATTCTCTTCCTGGCTTCTCCTCTTTCTAAGTAGCCGGGCAGCGGCGGAGAGGACAGTGAGAGTCCGGCACAGGATAATGACATCACAATGTCATTAATATTATGCGCATCGCAATGGCCGGGACCGGACCAAACTACTGTGGGGGGGGGTTGTAATGGACTGGAGTGTGTCATCTAAGTTGCGGCCGCCAGTAGCAGAGTAGTCCTTTGGCTTACAAGCAATTTACTAGTAGGCACACTGTTTTCTGCCCCTGAACCTCGGGGCCTGTTACTACTGTACCCTTTGTCCCCCCCCTGTCGCCGGGCCTGCCCGCATGTATATTACCCCCCCAGTGATTATACCCCCCTCCCCCCGCCGTACGATTGCATCCCGCATATAATAGCCAACCGAACCCACGATAATCCCCCGCCCCCCTCCCTGCGAATGCATACCGTGCTGGGGAGGGGGGCGGGGGATTATCGTGGGTTCGGTTGGCTATTATATGCGGGATGGATGCAATCGTACGGCGGGGGGAGGGGGGGTATAATCACTGGGGGGGTAATATATATGCGGGCTGCAATCGTGGGTGGTGGTGCCGGAGGGCGGGCACAATGCGGCGTGACATCGCGGGAGAGTGTTGTTGTGGTGCGGGAATATGTACAACCCGCCCCGGGGTGTTGTCGCGGATAGGAGCGGACAATTACTACTGTTCGTACAGTGTAACGAGCCAGCAGCACGAAGCTTACTTTATTGTGCACAGACAGAGCCACTTCACTGGGTTACTTACACTGTGCTGCCAGGTGGCCGCGGCATCCCTGCTCTTCATCTGTAAAGGAAGTGGAGATCAGCTAAGGCATAAAGCAAGCATTCATTGACAGCATGAGGTGCCGCCCTCCAGTGTCCACCGCCCATAGGCAGCTGCCTAAAGCTGCCTAGTGGTGGCGCCGGCCCTGTATATACCTTTGATTTCCTTTATTTTCTCAAGTACATAATAATTTCATAATGTGGGTAAGGTGCAATTACTGAGATTGGCAGACTGGTCAGGTAGTTAGGGAGATTGCTGCTACAGTATAGATTGTAAGCTTGCGAGCAGGGCCTTCCTACAGTACCTCTGACTGTTTATTACCCAGTTTTGTTGTATCATTGTGTCCAATTGTAAAGCGCAACGGAATTTGCTGCGCTATATAAGAAACTGTTAATAAATAAATACAGTATTTCAGGGAGTCTCAATGACATTTAGGGAGAGTTGGCAGTTATAATATACTGTACATTTGTTTGCATTGATTCTAGATTTTGTAAAATCTTTGCACATCTTATTGGTTTATCATAAGGATATTTAATTTTAAAGAACATGGGGGGTCATTCTGAGTTGATCGCTAGCTGCCGTTGTTCACTTCGTAGTGATCAGTGAAAAAAAACAGCAAATCTGCGCATGCGTATGCACCGCAATGCACACACGCTTTGCATGGGTACGAAGGCCATTGTGGTTTTGCACTGGTTCTACCGACGATTCCAATCGCGCATGCCGAACGCAAGGAGATTGACAGGAAGAGGGAGTTTATGGGTGTCAACTGACCGTGTTCTGGGAGTGTTTGGAAAAACACAGGCGTGGCCAGGCGTTTGCTTGGCGGGTATCTGACGTCATTACCGTGTCACTCATCGCAGCAATCATCGCACAGGATAAGTAACTACAGGGCTGGTCTTGTTCTGTGTTTGCAGGCGCTCTGCTGCACAGGCGTTCGCACTCCTGCAAAGCAAAAATACACTCCCCCGTGGGCGGCGACTATGCGTTTGCACGGCTGCTAAAAACTGCTAGCGAGCGATCAACATGGAATTTAATTATTTTAGCATGAATTTAAAAGGTCTGTTTTTGATTTTGGAAATGTATATTTAAAAAAAAAATAAAATAGCTAAATGTATGCCATAATGCACAGTTGTCATTTGTGAAAAAAAGTTAAAAACTACATGTATGAAGATGAGGATGTTCTTTGTGTTAGTCAGGCACCAGTGGAAACAGTTCTTACCTGTGATAAGAATGCCATTGTCATGCCTGGCATAAGACTAAAAAATCCACCTTTTATGTCTATTATTTTTTCATCGAATGCCCACAATTGTCAACTGTAGCATTTGTAGAGCCACAGTAAGTAGAGGTAGAAATGTTAACCATCTAGGAACCTCCTTCCTGTTACACATTTGCAGTTCACGGGAGGTTTTCGGGAAAATAAGAAACATATACTAAAAAAATAGCAAAAAGCAGTCCAGCATCAGCTACCTCCCTTCTCTCAGCTAGATCCCAGCACCAGCTATCTCCACCGCCAACACCTTCATCCTCAATGTCCTCAGTAATGATCGGAGGTAGTCCTGCATTCAATTTGATAAAGCAAGGTGTCTCCTCCCTCATCCATGATTTCTCATAAGAATCTATGAGCGCTAGGCCTACTGCTGCTGCTGTTGCTGGGGGTGGATCTTCATCCCAGAAGGGGACCAAGAAGACTACTAGTAGCTCCAAACAACAACTGATTGTTAAACAATACTTTGCAAGAGAAAGCAAGTATGACAGCTGTCACCCAGTCGCACAGGGGATCACTGATGCCATGACGGCTATGCTAGCATTAAATGTGCGTTCAATGGGGGTAATTCCAAGTTGATCGCAGCAGGATTTTTGATAGCAATTGGGCAAAACCATGTGCACTGCAGGGGAGGCAGATATAACATGTGCAGAGAGAGTTAGATTTGGGTGGGTTATTTTATTTCTGTGCAGGGTAAATACTGGCTGCTTTATTTTTACACTGCAAATTAGATTGCAGATTGAACACACCACACCCAAATCTAACTCTCTTTGCACATGTTATATCTGCCTCCCCTGCAGTGCACATGGTTTTGCCCAATTGCTAACAAAAATCCTGCTGCGATCAACTTGGAATTACCCCCAATATCTGCCATTAATGCAGTGGGTTTTACACAGTTAATTGAGGTCCTGTGTCCCCGGTACCAAATTCCATCTCAGTTCCATTTTATTAGAAAAGCAATTTCTCGCATATACCCAGACGTAAAAAAAAATTCTAATTGTTGGCCTACAAAATGCCATTGTACCCACTGTCCACTTAACCACAGATATATGGTCAAGTGGGTACTGAGCAAATTAAAGATTATGGGCAAGATGCATCATCGCTTGGAAAGTGATAAAATGGAGAGTAAAAAAGTACCAGCCAATCAGCTCCTAACTGACATTTTTCAAACACAGCCTGTGACATGGTAGTTGGGACCTGATTGGCTGCCACTTTTTCATACTCCATTTTATCACTTTCCAAGCGTTGATGCATCTAGCCCTATATGACTGTGACAGCCCAGTGGGTGCAGGGGCGGATTTACCACTAGGCAACCCATGCACACGCTTAGGGCCTGGCAAGTCTCAGGGGGCCTGGCCATGGCCTGCCAACGGTGAACAGGAGCAGCACTGCACAGGACTTTGTTTTCAAAATACATCTGAGGCTGAGGCAGCCCAGCCCCAGCAGGCTGTCAGCACACATTGATTGGACAGCTGCCGCTGGGAGCTGGCACCAGCTCACAGCCGACACACAGTCTGCTCTGTCAGTCACAGCGTTGCCCTCTCCTGTCCTGCATAATGGGACACAATGCAGCTCCACAATCAGTGGCAAGGGGGAGGGGGGTTGGTGAGGTATGTTTGGTGAGGTGCCTCCCAGCGCAGCCATTGCAGCTTGGAGCAATATAGCTCCACAATCAGTGTTTGGGGGGATGGGGAGAGAGCAGGAGGGGTTTTACCACTAGGCAATAGCTTAGGACCCAGATGATTCCTGGGGCCAGCTGACAAAAGTTTGTATTTCATTTCCGGTGCCGGACAGTGAACACAGGTACTGTATGCTGGGCAAGTTAAATACTGCCGGCAGGCTGTCTGCAATTAGAACGCTGCCGTTGGACATGCTCACCCAGGGGCAGATTGGGACGTCAGGACATCATGGCAGTTCCTGCTAGGCTGGCCCCCTTGTCCCCTCAGCGGGCTGACTTCCTCCTTCACAAGGCCGGCTACCGCGATCGGAGCTTAGAATAAAGACTAAAGGGAAAGGTGAGGCTTCAAAGAGCTTACCGAGTAAAGAAAAGGGGTATAGGCACCTGCATACGCTATAGTCAGATTCCGTTTGGCTGGTCCGGAGGTCCCCTCAGTGGCCGCCGTCATCCCCATGCTGGCCGGGTGCCGCGAGCGGTGCTTAGCTCTAATCGCGGCAGAGTTAACCTGAAGCTAACTAAGAGATGGCCGCTGGTGGAACTGCTGCACATGTGCAGCTGCAGCAGCCCTGCCATAAGCCTTTCTAAGGACGTCTCCGCCTCCAGGTTGTATATCATGTTCATGTACTTCAAAACATTCATATGCTCTTTTGGACGGGTTTTAACGTAGCTTGCTGCGAACTTGTACATACCATTCAACCATCTTGTGTAAGTTCTATATGCCAACAACGCCTCTGGCCCCCTACCGGCTGCTTGGTCGCTCACCTTTTTGGCCTCTGCCGTCATTGTAAACATGTCAACGTATTTTCCCTTGCGTATATCTTTTCTGACTTTGCTGCGCACTCCCCTGTCGATTGTAGTGGTCACGCATGTGTGTGACTCTTCTAAGTCTGGCTCTTTCTCCTTCACCGTTTTTGTGTCTGGCTTCTCCCACCCTCGCTGCTCCCTCTTAAAATGCTTAAACATTCTGATTAACTTTGCCTGCCCTGGGTTTGCTACACTAGCATCGTCGCTGCTGCTGCCCGAGTCTGAGTCATCATCAGATGACCCTGTACTCCAGCCCTGAGGCTTCCTCCGGCCGCAGCCAGGAAATGCTTACTAGTAAGTCAAAGCCACAGCAGCCCGTCCACAGCTACAACATGATGTGCCTGATTGATTTTATATATATATATATATATATAAAATCAAACAAATCCAGAAGGCCAGCACTCCATATATCACCATTACTTAGCTGGTTGCCCGCAGTGGAAGGAAATGTAGTATGCGACAGCAGGCGACACTCCACGCAATAATGAATACCACACAGGAGGTATGATTCAATGTTTCAATGCCTAAGCATAATGGGGGTCATTCTGAGTTGTTCGCTCGCAAGCTGCTTCTTAGCAGCTTTGCACACGCTAAGCCGCCGCCTACTGGGAGTGAATCTTAGCTTATCAAAATTGCGAACGAAAGATTAGCAGAATTGCGAATAGACACTTCTTAGCAGTTTCTGAGTAGCTCCAGACTTACTCGGCATCTGCTATCAGTTCAGTCAGTGTCGTTCCTGGTTTGACGTCACAAACACACCCAGCGTTCGCCCAGACACTCCTCCGTTTCTCCAGCCACTCCCGCGTTTTTCCCAGAAACGGTAGCGTTTTTTCACACACACACCCATAAAACGGCCAGTTTCCGCCCAGAAACACCCACTTCCTGTCAATCACACTCCGATCACCAGAACGAAGAAAAAAACTCGTAATGCCGTGAGTAAAATACCTAACTGCATAGCAAATTTACTTGGCGCAGTCGCACTGCGGATATTGCGCATGCGCATTAGCGACTAATCGCTCCGTTGCGAGAAAAAAATAACGAGCGAACAACTCGGAATGACCCCCAATATACAACATCCTAATGAAAATGGCGTATATTATGTTTAGGTGTTCATTATTGCGGCGTGGAGTGCTGCTGTCTGTCGCATACTATATATATATATATATATATATATATATATATGTGTGTGCATATATATATATATTATTATCAATGTTTCGGTACTATGCCCGTTGTCAGGATAACAATCTGATGACGGGCTGGGCCCCGAAGTGTTGATAATAAAAAGCACGTTTTGCAGCTATTGGAAGTCTCTGAGTGCCGCCATACTGTCAGCATACATTGGGACAGCAATTCCCTGGAGGGCACCGGAGCAAGATACATAATTAGATAACAGCGAGTGCCGGATTCTTGACTTCATTATTACATATATATATATAGCAAGCAGCGGTCAGGCTCGGCACTCCTTGCAGGGAAAAATTACTTGCTGTGGTGCCATCTCAGGATGTATGAAGTCCTTTGTATAGCAATATAAGCAGAGGCACTCAGCAGACTGGTAAGCAGAACGTACAGCCTTTATTACGGTCCTACGCCGTTTCGGGGTAATACCCCATCTTCAGGGACAAGCAATACTATTGCTTGTCCCTGAAGACGGGGTATTACCCCGAAACGGCGTAGGACCATAATAAAGGCTGTACGTTCTGCTTACCAGTCTGCTGAGTGCCTCTGCTTATATGGCTATATATATATATATATATATATATATATATTAGGCAATTTATTAGTGGCGGCAATCACCGGACTTATACATAGGATTAAACTCCAAAATGTTAGTTCTGTGCTGGTGGTAGTGCAGTGTCTTTATTTGTATGTCTAAGTCCGGTGAGTGCTGCCTCTAACAAATTGCCTGTCTAACTTCTTTAGGATTATTATTATTATTATCTTTTATTTATATGGCGCCACAAGGGTTCCGCAGCGCCCAATTACAGAGTACATAAACAAATAATCAAACAGGATAACAGCAACTTACAGTTGACGACAATATAGGACAAGTACAGGGTAAATAAACATAGCTACATCAGCAGATGACACTGGAATAAGTATCAGGTGGCAGAAGACTGCTGGATTTGGTGCAGCTGAAGATTATTAAAGTAAAAAAAGGGTAAGCACATGAGGGAAGAGGGCCCTGCTCGTGAGACCTTACATTCTAAAGGGGAGGGGTAGACAGACAGGGGTGAGACAGATGGGGTACATAGAGAGCGTGGAACAGAGGTTTAGGATGAGATTTGGCTGGGTTTGGTGAAGAAGTGGGTCTTGAGAGCCCGTTTGAAGTTTTGTAGAGAGGTGGAGAGTGTGACGGGGAGAGGTAGGGAATTCCAGAGAAGTGGTGCAGCACGTGAAAAATCTTGGAGGTAGGAGTGGGAGGAAGTAATCCGTAGGCAGGAGAGTCGGCGTGCATTAGCAGAGCGAAGAGGACGGATGGGAGTGTAAAGCGAGATAAGGTCAGAGATGTAGAAGGGAGAGGACTGGGTGAGGGCTTTGTAAGCAAGTGTGAGAAGCTTGAAATGGGTTCTGAAAGGGAAGGGGAGCCAGTGAAGGTCTAGTAAGAGAGGAGAGGTGGACGTTGTGCGTTTGGTGAGGAAAATGAGCCGGGCAGCAGCATTGAGGATAGATTGGAGTAGAGAGAGGTATTTGTCAGGAATGCCAGTCAGGAGGAGCTTACAGTAGTCCAGTCTGGAGATGACCTGTGAGTGGATAAGAGTCTGAGTAGCATCCTGGGTCAGAAAGGGTCTGATCCTGGAAATATTTTTTAGATGAAAACGGCAGGTTTGTTAGAGGTGCTGAATGTGTGGTTTGAAGGAGAGGGAGGAGTCAAGGATTACTCCAAGACAGCGCACTTGGGGGGTAGAGGAGATAGTAGTTCCATCAATAGATAATGAGATTGTAGGAGGTGAGGTTATGCGGGAGGGAGGGAAGATGATTAGCTCGGTCTTAGACATGTTAAGTTTAAGAAAGCACTGGGACATCCAGGAAGAGGTAGCAGAGAGATAGCTGGAGATACGAGTGAGGAGAGCAGGGGAGAGGTCTGGAGAGGAAAGATAGATTTGAGTGTCATCAGCATAGAGATGATATTGGAAACCAAAAGATCTAATGAGTTTACCTAGTGAGGACGTATAGAGAGAGAAGAGAAGAGGACCAAGGACAGAACCTTGGGGTACCACTACAGTTAGTGGAAGTGAGGGGGAGGTGGAGTCATGAGAGGAGACAGAGAATGAACGGTCAGAAAGGTAGGAAGACAACCAAGAGAGGGCAGTGTCACACAGACCAATGGAGTGAAGGATTTGCAGTAGGAGAGGATGGTCCACAGTGTCAAAAGCAGCAGAGAGATCAAGTAGAATAAGTAGAGAGTAGTGTCCCTTAGATTTAGCAGCATGGAGGTCATTGCATACTTTTGTAAGGGCAGTTTCAGTGGAGTGGAGAGGACAGAAGCCAGACTGGAAAGGGTCAAGCAGTGAGTGTGAGGAAAGAAAGGAAGTAAGGCGGTTGCAATGCGCTCAAGGAGTTTGGAGGCAAAAGGGAGGAGAGAGATGGGTCGTTAGTTGGAGAGAGTGTTTGGATCAAGGGTAGGTTTTTTAAGAATAGGAGAGATGAGTGCATGCTTGAAGGCAGAGGGGACAGTGCCTTATGAGAGGGAGAGATTGAGAAGGCGGGAAAGATGGGAACAAGCAGAAGGAGAGAGGTAGCAGAGGAGGCGGGAGGGGATAAGGTCAAGTGGGGAGGTGGTGAGGGGACAAGAATGAATGAGGGCCATGACTTCCTCTCCAGATGCATGGGAGAAAGATGACAGAGTTGGTGCGAGGGATGGGGAGGGTTGGTAAGGGATGGGAGAAGGCTGGTTACTGATGGTCTGGTGTGATGTGATGTCCTGATGTATAGAGTCAATTTTGGATGTGAAGTAAGTGGCAAAGTCAAGAGCAGAGAGTGAGGAAGGGAGACGAGGTGGAGGTGGGCAGAGGAGTGAGTTGAGAGTGGCAAAGAGGCGCCGGGGGTTGGAAGACTGGGAGGAGATGAGGTTCTTGAAGTATGACTGTTTAGCAAGAGAAAGGGCAGCATTGAAGGATGAGAGCATAAGTTTGAAATGGAGGAAGTCTGCCTTAGAGTGTGATTCCCTCCAGTGTCGCTCAGCAGTACGTGAGCATTTTTGCAAATATCTGGTGCATTTGGTGTGCCAGGGTTGAGGTGTTAATTTGCGAGGGTGAATAGTGGTTGGTGGAGCAACAGAGTCAAGAGCAGAAGTAAGGGATGCATTGCATGTTGAAGTGGCTTGTTCAGGGCATGAGAGAGAGAGAATAGGTGAGAGAAGTGAGTCAAACAGGGAGGAAAGGAATGTGGTGTCAATAGCTTCAATGTTACGCTTAGTGATGGTAGCCTTAGGAGGTAGAGATGGGGAAGTCGAGAGAGATAGGTTAAATGAGAGCAGGTGGTGGACAGAGAGGCGAAATGGGGAGTTGGAACAATCAGAAATATCACAGCGGTGAGTGAAGACCAGATCCAGTGAGCTCCCATTCACATGGGAGGGTGAGGAGGTCCACTGGGAGAGACCAAGTGAAGAGGTGAGGTTAAGGAGTTTAGAGGCAAGGGATTGTGTGGGGATGTCAATAGGGATGTTGAAATCGCCTAGTATAATGGTGGGAATGTCAGAAGAGAGGAAGTGAGGAAGCCAGGAAGCAAAGTTGTCGATGAATTTGGAAGCAGTGCCAGGAAGGTGGTAAATGACAGCTACTCTAAGATGGACTGGTTGGAAGAGGCGTATGGCATGGACCTCAAATGTAGAGAATGTAAGGGATGGTTCTGGTGGTATGAGTTGGTAGGAGTAACTAGAAGGTAAAAGGACCCCAACACCACCCCCATGGCGACCCCCAGGTCGGGGTGTGTGTGTGAATGTGAGGCCCCCAGCAGAGAGAGCAGCAGGAGAAGTAGTGTCAGAGGGCGTAATCAAAGTTTCAGTAATGGCTAGTAGGTGTAGGGAGTTGGAAATGAAAAGGTGGGGACCAGTTTGTTACAAACAGATCTGGCATTCCAGAGGGCACAGGATAGGGGGTATGAGTTTGTGGGAGAGATGTGAATGAGATTTTCAGGGTTGCTGTAGCGATGAGGTGAGATTAACTTTGAGGGAAGGGATGATGAGAGAGTAGTGATGGTACGGGTGCCTGAGCTAGGAGAGGAAACTGCAGGAGGTGGGCAGGGAGGGAGGTTAGTGTGATGTGGATGGGGGTGTGGGGAGGTGACAGGGAAGGGAGAGAGGAAGCAGGGCTGGGTTGTGGGGAAGCAGGACCATGGGGCAGAGGTGAATGAAAGTGGGGTAACAGGAAAGGTGAGGGAAGGAAACAGAGGGATGGAGGGGAGACAGAGGAGGGGAGAGAAGAGGAGGTGTAGGAGACTAGGGGGGAAGGATAAAGACACGTGATTAGGTAGACACTGAGTGAAGTGGGGAGTATAAGAAAGCCTTGACATAGTGTTAAGTAGGTAAGTAGGTTGAGGGAAAGTTGAAGTAGGAGAGGAGACTGTAAGGGAATCCAAACAGAAGAATTGCAGAAATGTAGGTGAGAAAAGCAGTGTAGGCTCAATGGGTGTAGATTTAGTATGAAATTAGTAAAAAGCGTAGATAAAGTGGGTGCAGAAATGTTTTTGGAGTGTAAGAAATTAAAGGATTGTGAGAGGTTTAAGAAGCAATGGTAATTATGTTAGATTTTTAAGTGTTTGCAGGTAAAATTGCATTGGTGCAGCTGTGCTTAAAAAACAAAATTACAATAATACAGATACAAGCATTTGTAGGTGAAATGGACGGCTTTTGAAATGTCCAAGTAAGGTAGTTCCGTGCTATTTAATCAGATGCAATAATCAGGAGGTGAGTGATCTGAGGAGTAAGTGACTCACATTTGTTATTAGTTCTTCAGTTTTCTTTGTTTTGTTAGATTGGTGTGCTTCTGTATTCCTTCTTTTTCACTTCGATTGAACACTGATGGAACACTGCTGTTGTGTCAATTTTATCATGCTTTGATAAATTACCTTAAAAACAACAACCAGGCATTCCACAAAGATTAAACTGGGTCTATATCATTCAAAACTTAAAAAATTACTTCAAAATCACATAGTATGCAATAATGTTTCAATTTGCATTACCTAGCAGAATTAGCTTTGCATATACAGATATAGTGCAGCAGAATATGTTGGTGGTTGTAGTCAATTGTAATTACCTAGCAGAATTAGCTTTGCATATACAGATATAGTGCAGCAGAATATGTTGGTGGTTGTAGTCAATTGTAATTACCTAGCAGAATTAGCTTTGCATATACAGATATAGTGCAGCAGAATATGTTGGTGGTTGTAGTCAATTGTAATTACCTAGCAGAATTAGCTTTGCATATACAGATATAGTGCAGCAGAATATGTTGGTGGTTGCGGTCAATTGTAATTACCTGTAGGGGGCAAGAAGAGAAGAAATGTCAATTCACAATCGATATCAGCTGAAGATAAATTAACACTGATGGAACACTGCTGTTTTGTCAATTTTATCACGCTTTGATAAAAATGCACGCTTCGATAAATAAATGCACAGCCAAACGGCTTTGCACAGCCTACACCATTGGACTTAAGTAGAGGACTATTACAATTGAAACCAATACTTGAAATCTGTAACCACACCCCACCCCCTCAAATGCCAGGCAATAAATTACCTTAAAAACAACAACCAGGCATTCCACAAAGATTAAACTGGGTCTATATCATTCAAAACTTAAAAAAGTACTTCAAAATCACATACTATGCAATAATGTTTCAATTTGCATTACCAAGCAGAATTAGCTTTGCATATACAGATATAGTGCAGCAGAATATGTTGGTGATTGTGGTCAATTGTAATTACCTGTAGGTGGCAAGAAGAGAAGAAATGTCAATTCTCAATCGATATCAGCTGAAGATAAATTAACACTGATGGAACACTGCTGTTGTGTCAATTTTATCACGCTTTGATAAAAATGCACGCTTCGATAAATAAATGCACAGCCTAAACCATTGGACTTAAGTAGAGGACTATTACAATTGAAACCAATACTTGAAATCTGTAACCACACCCCACCCCCTCAAATGCCAGGCAATAAATTACCTTAAAAACAACAACCAGGCATTCCACAAAGATTAAACTGGGTCTATATCATTCAAAACTTAAAAAAGTACTTCAAAATCACATACTATGCAATAATGTTTCAATTTGCATTACCTAGCAGAATTAGCTTTGCATATAGATATAGTGCAGCAGAATATGTTGGTGGTTGTAGTCAACTGTAATTACCTAGCAGAATTAGCTTTGCATATACAGATATAGTGCAGCAGAATATGTTGGTGGTTGTAGTCAATTGTAATTACCTGTAGGTGGCAAGAAGAGAAGAAACGTCCATTCACAATCGATATCAGCTGAAGATAAATTAACGCTGATCGAATGCTGCTGTTGTGTCAATTTTATCACGCTTTGATAAAAATGCACGCTTCGATAAATAAATGCACAGCCAAACGGCTTTGCACAGCCTACACCATTGGACTTAAGTAGATAACAAGTGAAACCAATAATTGAAATCTGTAACCACACCCCACCCCCTCAAATGCCAGGCAATAAATTACCTTAAAAACAACAACCAGGCAGTCCACAAAGATTAAACTGGGTCTATATCATTCAAAACTTAAAAAAGTACTTCAAAATCACATACTATGCAATAATGTTTCAATTTGCATTACCTAGCAGAATTAGCTTTGCATATACAGATATAGTGCAGCAGAATGTTGGTGGCTGTAGTCAATTGTAATTACCTAGCAGAATAGCTTTGCATATACAGATATAGTGCAGCAGAATATGTTGGTGGTTGTAATCAATTGTAATTACCTAGCAGAATTAGCTTTGCATATGCAGATATAGTGCAGCAGAATATGTTGGTGGTTGTAGTCAATTATAATTACCTGTAGGTGGCAAGAGAAGAAATGTCAATTCACAATTGATATCAGCTGAAGATAAATTAACGCTGATGGAACGCTGCTGTTGTGTCAATGTTATCACGCTTTTATAAAAATGCACGCTTCGATAAATAAATGCACAGTCAAACGGCTTTGCACAGCCTACAGCATTGGACTTAAGTAGAGGACACCGGGGCCATTGTGACGTCTATCAGGAGTGCCGGGCTCTGCTGCAGTTATATATATATTTATAAGTGTATAATGTGCTTTACCTGGTGCAATGTGTTTAATGTGCTCTGCCTGGCACAAAGTGTATAATGTGCTTTACCTGGTTCAATGTGTATAATGTGCTCTGCCTGGCGCAAAGTGTAGAACGTGCTCTATCTGGCAGAATATGTATAATGTGCTCTACCTGGCACAGTGTGTATAGGAGGTTCTACCTGGTGCACTGTGTATAAGCGACACTACTGTGTGGTATAATGTGAATTGGCACTATTATGTGGTTACGCCCCTTCCCCACAAAGCCATGCGCACTCTCCATACTTGCGTGTAATCAGGCCTTCTGAGCAGTAATCACTCCCACTTGACAGACTCCACCCCCTCAACAGAAACCCCCCACCCAATGAGGGCTGCTTCCATAAATTTTCCAGGGCTGGTTTTCGATCCCAATCCGCCCCTGCGCTCACCCTAATACCTGGAAGTGGTTTGGATCAACCGCACATCATGGAGAGGTGCGGTATCTACCAATGCACCTGGGCGGTAAGGGCATTTAGGGGAAATTCGCTCTGGCCTGCCTCCTCCAGATGGTAAGATCCCTGGTGGCAGGGGTGAATTGGAACAGGGGACAGTTGTCACGGGGCTAGTAGTGCCATTGGTCTGCCTAAGCTGGTGATCAGGTTATCAAAAGGACTCGTAACCCAGTCTGTCTGTGCTGTGATCCATGATTAACCAATTCTGAGGGGGGAAATGGATTTTCTCTGTGGTGAATTTGAATAGTCTGCATTACACACTGACTGAACTGCAAATGGCCAGTGTGGTGCTTGATTGGTGACAGCAGCATAGGCAGTGCAGCACAAGAAGTTGAGCGCTCAGACACCAGGCACCAGGGCTGTGGCACTGGGTGTCATAGACGTACTGCTTGCACTCCACTTCCTTTGTCATCATCAGGAGCCGTCCGTGTGATCCAAATTGCCGACTCAGCAGAAGGACAGCAACCACTGTGACTTTGGATGAGCAGCAGCCTCCTCTGGGTTGCCTGACCGTTATGCATTCATTTTATGTGTAAATGAATATATTTAGTACAAAAGGCCTCTCTTTTCCTTAGTGCCCCAGGTCCCCCAAAGATTTAATCACCTTCTAGGGGAAGGGCAATGGAGTAAGCTTGGGGGGCTCAGCTACAGGTACTGCATATAAAAGGCACCCCAGCTACACCATGTACTGCTGCTATGTTTGTAACACTACAGATGTAGGTATGCCAGCCACACACATATGATGTGACAGCCAGAGATATGCATACCTCCCAACGGTCCTGATTTTCATGAGACAATCCCACTTTTTTGGATACTGTTATCTGTATTTCTAGCATTTATGTGTGTGTGCTACAGGGCTACGGGTGCCCCTTAGGACCAAATTAGTAATGAAAGTGAAGGATGTGATAGGACCACACATAGGCGGCTATATCACCTCTGCTGCTGTGCATACTGGCATGCATAGCTGACGAGTTGGGGCTGAAATGCCGGCGGTCAGAATACCGATCATGGCATCCTGCTGTCTAGTATCCCAACAGGGGCCAGTAAGCATGCTACACCTCACCCCCATGCCCTAACCCTCTCTTACTGTGGCCTAAACATAATACTCCTAGCCACCGCAGCCTAAACTTACCCCGGTGTCGCAATTCTGATCAGTGTACGGATTGCAAAGCCGGTATTTCAACAGCCTAGATACCGACCATTGGGATCCTGACCTGATCCACAGCTGACAGCGTGCTTGAGGTTATGGCTGATCATATTCCTCAGCTGGCACAGGATGTGAGGGGCAGCCAGGCACAGGCAGAAGATCTGAGTGCACAGCTAGTTCTCATTGTATTCAGCCAATACAGGAGACAGATACTCACTAGAATGGCCATGTTCCTGCTTACAATGTAAAGCTGCTTACACTCAGAGAAGACGAGCCCTGTGTTATTAGTAACATGTGATGCTGTGGGGTATATTCAGTTGAAGTCGAAAGCTGCCGTCTGTCGAAAATACATCAGTTTTCAACTTTTTTACGTCAGAAGGGGTTCAGACCTATTCAATCTAACTAATCTAATCTAGTCCTAAAATTTGCACCAAGGTCGCTGGATGACTAAGCTAAGCGACCCAAGTGGCCGGCACAAACACCTGGCCCATCTAGGAGTGGCACTGCAGTGTCAGACAGGATGGCACTTAAAAAAATTGGCCCCAAACAGCACATGATGCAAAGAAAAGAGAAAAAGAGGTGCACCAAGGTCGCTGGACACAAACACCTCAATATCCCAGCAATTATTCGTTCTAATCAATGGTATTATTGGTCCAAATCACTGGAAGAAACTGACCAAATCACAGGAATTATTCGTTCTAATCAATGGTATTATTGGTCCAAATCACTGGAAGATAATGACAAAATCACTGGAATTATTCATTCTAATCAATGGTATTATTGGTCCAAATCACTGGAAGAAAATGACAAAATCACTGGAATTATTCGTTCTAACTGCTAATCAATGGTATTATTGGTCCAAATCACTGGAAGATAATGACAAAATCACTGGAATTATTCATTCTAATCAATGGTATTATTGGTCCAAATCACTGGAAGAAAATGACAAAATCACTGGAATTATTCGTTCTAACTGCTAATCAATGGTATTATTGGTCCAAATCACTGGAAGAAAATGACAATATCACTGGAATTATTCGTTCTAATCAATGGTATTATTGGTCCAAATCACTGGAAGAAAATGACAAAATCACTGGAATTATTTGGCAAGATCACTGTAATTAATAATAATAAATCACTGATATTAATTGGTAAAATCTCGCTATCACCTGCCTAGTAAAATGGAATCTAGATGGGATTTTGTACCGGGGACACAATAACTTCATCAGTTATCTAAATCCCACTGCACTAATGACGGAAAATGGGCACACGTCTAACAGCGCACTGATTATACTGAGAACTGATTATACTGATCACTGATGATACTACGGAGAACTGACACTGAGCAGCGAGAACAGCACTGGACTATTGTACTGTAGTATACTGGTCACCACAATGCAGCACTGACACTGAGCACAGATATTAAGCACTGATCAGGATACTAGAAGTGACACAGAGCTGCAAGATACAGCAATGGCCTACTGTACTGTACTACTATATACTGGTGGTCACCACAATGCTGCACTGTACTACTATATACTGGTCACAACAATGCAGCAGATATTGAGCACTGATCAGGATACTAGAACTGAGTCTGACACGGAGCTGCAAGTTACAGCAATGGCCTACTGTACTGTACTACTATAATATACTGTTGGTCACCACAATGCAGCACACTGAGCACAGATATTACCTGGTGTATCTCACACATCGCTCAGTACAGATTACAGAATGTATAATCCCCAGGTGTATCTCACACATCGCTCAGTACAGATTACAGGATGTATAATCACCAGGTGTATCTCACACATCGCTCAGTACAGTATATAGGGTGTATAATCCCCAGGTGTATCTCACACATCGCTCAGTACAGATTATAGGATGTATAATCACCAGGTGTATAATACACGTCACACAGTACAGTATACAGGTTGTAAAATTAATTACCAGGTGTATCACACACATCGCACAGTACAGTATATAGGGTGTATAATCCCCAGGTGTATTTTACACATCGCTCAGTACAGATTACAGGATGTATAATCACCAGGTGTATAACACACGTCACACAGTACAGTATACAGGGTGTATAATTAATTACCAGGTGTATCACACACATCGCACAGTACAGTATATAGGGTGTATAATCCCCAGGTGTATCTCACACATCGCTCAGTACAGTATACAGGGTGTATAATCACCAGGTGTATCACAAACGTTGCACAGTACAGTATAAAGGGTGTATAATCACCAGGTGTATCACACGCCGCACAGTACAGTATACAGAGTGTATAATCCCCAGGTATATCTCACACATCGCTCAGTACAGATTACAGGATGTATAAAATCACCAGGTGTATAACACACGTCGCACAGTATAGTATACATACTGGTCACTACAATGCAGCAGATATTGAGCACTGATCAGGATACTAGAAGTGACGCAGAGTTGCAAGATATAGCAATGACCTACTGTACTGTACTATATGTATACTGCTGGACACCAAAATGCTGCACTGTCCTACTATATACTGCTCACAACAATGCAGCACAGATATGGATAGTATACTTGACACAGAGCTGCAAGATACAGCAATGGCCTACTGTACTGTACTACTGTATATGTATACTGCTGGTCACCAAAATGCTGCACTGTCCTACTATATACTGCTCACAATAATGCAGCACAGATATGGATAGTATACTTGACACAGAGCTGCAAGATACAGCAATGGCCTACTGTACTGTACTACTATAATTATATACTGGTGGTCCCCACAATACAGCACACTGAGCACAGATATTTGCAGCACACTGAGCACAGACATGGAGCGTTTTCAGGCAGAGAACGTAGATATTTTCAGCACACTGAGCACAGATATTTGCAGCACACTGAGCACAGATATGAGGCGTTTTCAGGCAGAGAACATAGATATTTTCAGCACACTGAGCACAGATATTTGCAGCACACGGAGCACAGATATGGAGCTTTTCAGGGAGAGAACGCAGCCACGTCCTCTCCGTTCAATCTCCAATGCACGAGTGAAAATGGCGGCGACGTGCGGCTCTTTATATAGAATACGAATCTCGCAAGAATCCGACAGCGGGATGATGACGTTCGGGCGCGTTCGGGTTAACCGAGCAAGGCGGGAAGATCTGAGGCTGCCTCGGACCTGTGTAAAATAGGTGAAGTTCGGGGGTTTCGGATCTCAACGAACCCGCTCATCTCTAAATCTAACCCCAAATTATTCGACAAGTCAAGGATTTCGACTTGTCGAAAAGCACGTGGATCGGCGGAATAGCTGCCGATCTGCGTGCTTATGTCGAAAACGGGGCCCCCTTTTCGACCCTCTCAATTCGACTTTAAACAAAGTCGAATTGAGATGCGGGAGCAGAGATGGGGGAGAGCCGCGGGCAGATGGGGGAGAGCAGCGCCAGAGGATGTATCACAGCCGCCACTCACAGCAGCCGCTCACAGCAGCGTCCACCCGGCTCCAGCAAGCTAGAACTCACTTGCTGGAGCCTGGTGAACGTTGCCATGAGTGGCGGCTGTAATGTTGCCGTGAGCGGCTGTGATCGGCGGCTGTGATGCTGCCGTGAACTGCCGTGTGATGCTGCCTGTGATGCTGCCGTGAGCTGTGGCTGTGATGCGGGGCGAGCTGCGGGCAGAAGCGGGAGAGCAGCACTACAGCAGCGGCAGCGTAGCCAGAGGATGTGTCACAACCGCCGCTCACAGCAGCTGCTGCAGCCGCTGCTCTCCATCGTCTGCTCGCGGCTCTCCCAGTCTCATCTCCCGCATCTCAATTCGACTTTTTTAAAGTCGAATTGAGATTGCATTGAATAGCCCAGGTCGGATCCATTCCGACATTTGAATGTCGGAATGGATCCAACTTCAATTAGTGTGTCTCACTAAAGGATCTACTTCCACTATTTTTTTGTGAATTGCTTGTTGCTTTATTATGACTATAGTCTGCACAATGGGCCTAGGCCCTCATTCCGAGTTGTTCGCTCGCAAGCTGCTTTTAGCAGCACTGCACACGCTAAGCCGCCGCCTACTGGGTGTGAATCTTAGCTTATCAAAATTGCGAACGAAAGGTTCTCAAAATTGCGATTAGAAATTTCTTTGCAGTTTCTGAGTAGCTCGAGACTTACTCTTCCAGTGCGATCAGTTCAGTGCTTCTCGTTCCTGGTTTGACGTCACAAACACACCCAGCGTTCTCCCAGACACTCCTCCGTTTCTCCAGCCACTCCCGCATTTTTCCCAGAAATGGTAGCGTTTTTCACACACTCCCATAAAACGGACAGTTTCCGCCCAGAAACACCCACTTCCTGTCAATCACATTACGATCACCAGAACGAAGAAAAAACCTCGTAATGCCATGAGTAAAATTCCTAACTGCATAGCAAATGTACTTGGTGCAGTCGCAGTGCGAACATTGCGCATGCGCAGTTAGCGGAAAATCGCTGCGATGCGAAGAAAATTACCGAGCGAACAACTCGGAATGACCACCCTAATTCAGATCTGTTTGCAGCAAATTTGTTAGCAGTTGGGCAAAACCATGGTGGTCATTCCGAGTTGTTCGCTCGCTAGCTGCTTTTAGCAGCATTGCAAACGCTAGGCCGCCGCCCTCTGGGAGTGTATCTTAGCTTAGCAGAATAGCAAACGAAAGAGTAGCAGAACTGCTACTAAATATTTTCTTGCAGTTTCTGAGTAACTCCAGACCTACTCCTAGATTGCGATCAGCTCGGTCCGTTTAGTTCCCGGTTTGACGTCACAAACACGCCCTGCGTTCGGCCAGCCACTCCCCCGTTTCTCCAGACACTCCCGCGTTTTTCCCTGACACGCCTGCATTTTTTAGCACACTCCCGGAAAACGCTCAGTTATCACCCAGAAACGCCCCTTTCCTGTCAATCATTCACCGATCAGCAGTGCGACTGAAAAGCGCCGCACAGACAACAGCAAAACTGCTAAGTTTTTAGTTAAATAACTAAGCGCATGCACGCTGCGTACCATGCGCATTTAGCAACAAATCGCAGCATAGCGAAAATCGGCAACGAGCGAACAACTCGGAATGACTACCCATGTGCACTGCAGGGGAGGGGAATATAAAGTACAGAGAGAGTTAGATTTGGGTGGTGTGTGTTTAATCTGAACTCTAAATTGCAGTGTAAAAATAAGGCAGCCAGTATTTACCCTGCATAGAAACAATATAACCCACACAAATTTAACTCTCACTGCAAATGTTACATCTGCCCCACCTGCAGTGCACATGGGGGCTAATTCACAGCTGATTGCTGCTGTGTGTTTTTGGACAGCGGGCATTCAGGTCTGCACTGCGCTTGCGTATGCACCGCAGCAACGGGGATCGCCGGGCAGCGACGGGATGGTGCAAAAATTCAGAACACACCGGCGATCGCATGGAGATTGACAGGAAGAGGCCGTTTGTGGGTGGAAACTGATCATTTTCAATGAGTGTCCGGAAAAACGCAGGAGGAACCAAGCGTTTGGAGGGAGGGTTTCTGACGTCAGGTCTGCACCCGATCATCGCACTGGAAGAGTAAGTCCTGGACTGCGCAGAGACTGCATAAAATTAGTTTGTGCAGCTCTGCTACACATCCGAATGCACACTTACACAGCGAATTCCCCCTCCCCCTGTAGGCGGCGACTACCTGATCACAGGGATGCAAAAAACGTACCCTAGCAGTCAGGTCTGAATTAGCCCCATGGTTTTGCCCACCTGCTAACAAATTTACTGCTGTTATCAGATCTGAATTACCCCCAATGCGTGAGCTGCATGACCCTAATGCATAAACTAAGCAGTGTTGTGCTTCAGCACATCAAGGGGTTTGTTGTGTGTGCTGTGTGGCTCTCTCTGTAATCAGATGATGGGGTAACCTGTAACTCTTGATCTTCGTCCCTGAATTATCTGTTCCCAGCGACTGCATACAGGGACGCATCATGGTCACTGATCAGTCAGTTATCGGCCTTCTCAGTAATTGTATAGCTGCAGGAACTGAGACACCGGAGCCAGTGCAACTGCGTACAGGGTCACAGGCTGAGACACAAACTGAGAATGGTCGCGACTCACCTGCGTTTTGCGCCACTTCCCTATTGCCTCCCCCAAATGCCTCTTGACTGTGAGTGCTTTGCAAATAAATCCTCTCTGCAAGTGCCATAACAAGACTATTGCAGCTTTTTTTATACCTTGCCTAGGCACCCAATCCATCCCTTAAAATACTTATTATAATTTATTACACCCGTTAGTTAAACTGCATTATATATCAGTGCCTCCCCCTCACTGACTGCAGCAGATCTTCCATCTTGTAGCAAGCACTACAATTAGTGAGGGGGGAGATGTTAAAGGGGAAACTCTGATAATGAATCAATACAGTCTTTGACTGAGGGGTATAATAATGGGTATTATAAGGGATAGGGTCCAGGGGACGAGGCAGTGATATAAAATGCAGTCAGTGAGTGAGGAGGAATAATAATGAATATTTTAGGCTATGGGGCTTGCTACAAATTAGTAACCCTGGGGTACTCATATACAATGCAGTCAGTGAGTGAAGATGTAATAATGGGGTATGAGGACCTGCTACATTCAGTGAGGGGAGCACTGATCTAACATGCAGTAACTGAGTAGTGTAATGATGGAAATTAGAGGGGAAGGGACATGGAGCAATCAGTGAAGAGGGAAAGTAATAGAATATAAGGAGGAAAATGACAGATAATGTAAGGGGCAGATATCAGAATCAAAATATAGCGCTATGGATTGTTTGAGGGGGGGGGGCCCAAATTGGTATCTTGCTTAAGGGGGGTACTCACGGGAGAGATGTGAGCTCAGCACACATCTCTCACCCCGCTCAGCACAGCGCGATGTGCTGAGCGAGTGGGAAAGCCGACGGTGGGCTGCTCACTTCGCACAACGGTGAAGTGAGTGACTCGCTAGATTGAGCCTGCATGCAGGCTCAATCTAGCACCGGCGATAGCGATCGCTATCGCTGGGGGGCATACACACGGCAGATCCGTGCTTAAAATCTAAGCAATCTAGCAAGATTGCTTAGATTTTAAGCACGGATCTCTCCGTGTGTACCCCCCTTTAGGGTCCATGGGGCCTAAATCTGCCTAAGCCTTTAGCAGCAGGAACAGCAGCAGCATCTAACATACAATGCCAGCTCATTCAAAGGCAGGTTACTCTCTATCTCACCAACTTCACTAAGATGCATACTGCTGACAGCATGTTAGAAAAACTGAAAAAGTGATGTCATAGCAAAATGTCTTACCCAGCTTGGACTCTCCTCAGGATTTGTGATTTCTGATGACACCACCAATATTGTGAGAGCATTACAGCTGGGTGAATTCCAACAAGTCCCATAATTTGCTCACACAATTAACTTGATGGTACAGGGTTTTTTTTAAATATGACAGGGACTTGCAGGAGATGCTGTCTGTGTCCCAAAAAATGCTGGGACATTTTAAACACTCAACAACAGCATGTATGTAGGAGATTGCAGCGGCTGCAAGAACAGTTCAGTTTGGCCTGCAACCAACTGAGGGAAGAGACAGTAAGAAGGTGGAATTCCACCTTTTATATCCTTCAGCAAATAGAGGAACAACAAGCTATCCAAAGCTACAAAACAAACCATGACATTGGGAAAGGAGGAGGACTGTACCTTTGTCCAATGCAGTCGAGAATACTTTCCGTGTTTTGCAAGGAGCTGAAAGCATTCAAAGTAGTCACCTGTGAAGTGAGTTCAGACACTGCTAGCTTGAGTCAGGTGACTCCCCTAATAATACTTTTAGGAAAGCAGCTTGAGAAGTCCTTCACTATTCGCTTCAGCAGGTTCCAAGGGTTGTCAACATCTTGAAATTGGATTACTACATTTTGGCGACCATGCCTGATCCTACAGTAGGTTCAATTTGTATATCATGTCTTTCTTTCCAACTGACACGGATCTTAAGAGATGCAAAGAGCTCATGATGAGCAAGTCAGCAACTCAAGTAGTACATGACATGACGACATCTCTAATGTTAGACAAATCTTTTTTGCCAGAGAAACTACTCTGGCAAAAAATAATTGTCTAAAATTAGTGACACCTCTAATATAACTCCATCTGATATGGTCAACATCCAAAGAATAGTGGAGGATTGTTTTAATGACAGTTTACAAATAGGCATGTCACAGAGTTCCTTTGACTACTGGAAGAAAAATTTGGAGGCCCTTGTACACACTTGCTTTTCATTCCATAAGCTGCCCACCCTCCAGTGTGTACTCTGAAAGAGTTTTCAGCACAGCCGGGAACCTTGTCAGCAATAATGACAATGACATCTTGCCACTGTAGAGCTCATTGACAGCACCGTTAGCTTAGCTTCCTTAAGCCCATTGACAGCTTGTTTTGTTGTGGAACAAACAAATCAAGCACTTCAGCCACAAAAATGTAGTCCCTGTCACTAAAGTGTTTGATTCGTTAAACTGTGCATGTCCCTTTTAATATCCAACATAATGGTTGGTAGGAAGGTGGCCCAAGGACAATTTCATCTTGCACTGTTTTTCTTTTCTGGCACTGCTGTGTGGCAATGTTTCATAGATGTGCTATAAACTGCCATGTGTTTGTGCTGCTGGTCTGTTGCTTAGTCACCAGCCAGCTCGCTGCAGCCTTTGGCCTAAACTGGATGAAAACAAAATTGTGAGCTGTGAGGTGATCAATATTGACTGGAAATGACTGGACATGAATGTTTTTGAGGTTTATAATAAGAATTTACTCACAGGTAATTATATTTCTCGTAGTCCGTAGTGGATGCTGGGGACTCCGTAAGGACCATGGGGAATAGACGGGCTCCGCAGGAGACTGGGCACTCTATAAGAAAGATTTGGTACTATCTGGTGTGCACTGGCTCCTCCCTCTATGCCCCTCCTCCAGACCTCAGTTAGGATACTGTGCCCGGACGAGCGTACACAATAAGGAAGGATTTTGAATCCCGGGTAAGACTCATACCAGCCACACCAATCACACCGTATAACTCGTGATATTAAACCCAGTTAACAGTATGAAATATAACTGAGCCTCTCAACAGATGGCTCAACAATAACCCTTTAGTTAGGCAATAACTATATACAAGTATTGCAGACAATCCGCACTTGGGATGGGCGCCCAGCATCCACTACGGACTACGAGAAATAGAATTACCGGTGTGTAAATTCTTATTTTCTCTGACGTCCTAGTGGATGCTGGGACTCCGTAAGGACCATGGGGATTATACCAAAGCTCCCAAACGGGCGGGAGAGTGCGGATGACTCTGCAGCACCGAATGAGAGAACTCAAGGTCCTCCTCAGCCAGGGTATCAAATTTGTAGAATTTAGCAAACGTGTTTGCCCCTGACCAAGTTGCAGCTCGGCAAAGTTGTAAAGCCGAGACCCCTCGGGCAGCCGCCCAAGATGAGCCCACCTTCCTCGTGGAATGGGCTTTCACTGATTTAGGATGCGGCAATCCAGCCGCAGAATGCGCCAGCTGAATTGTGCTACAAATCCAGCGAGCAATAGTCTGCTTAGAAGCAGGAGCACCTATTTTGTTGGGTGCATACAGGATAAAAAGCGAGTCGGTTTTCCTGACTCCAGCCATCCTGGAAACATAAATTTTCAAGGCCCTGACTACGTCCAGTAACTTGGAATCCTCCAAGTCCCTAGTAGCCGCAGGCACCACAATAGGTTGGTTCAAGTGAAAAGCTGATACCACCTTAGGGAGAAACTGGGGACGAGTCCTCAATTCTGCCCTATCCATATGGAAAATCAGATAAGGGCTTTTACATGACAAAGCCGCCAATTCTGACACACGCCTGGCCGAAGCCAAGGCCAATAACATGACCACTTTCCACGTGAGATATTTCAGATCCACGGTTTTAAGTGGTTCAAACCAATGTGATTTTAGGAAACTCAACACCACATTGAGATCCCAAGGTGCCACAGGAGGCACAAAAGGGGGCTGAATATGAAGCACTCCCTTTACAAAAGTCTGAACTTCAGGCAGTGAAGCCAGTTCTTTCTGGAAGAAAATCGACAGAGCCGAAATCTGGACCTTAATGGAACCCAATTTTAGGCCCATAGTCACTCCCGACTGTAGGAAGTGCAGAAAACGACCCAGCTGAAATTCCTCTGTAGGGGCCTTCCTGGCCTCACACCACGCAACATATTTTCGCCAAATGCGGTGATAATGGTTTGCGGTTACTTCTTTCCTGGCTTTTATCAGCGTAGGAATGACTTCCTCCGGAATGCCCTTTTCCTTTAGGATCCGGAATTCAACCGCCATGCCGTCAAACGCAGCCGCGGTAAGTCTTGGAACAGACAGGGCCCCTGCTGTAGCAGATCCTGTCTGAGCGGTAGAGGCCATGGGTCCTCTGATAACATTTCTTGAAGTTCCGGGTACCAAGCTCTTCTTGGCCAATCCGGAACCACGAGTATCGTTCTTACTCCTCGCCTTCTTATTATTCTCAGTACCTTTGGTATGAGAGGCAGAGGAGGGAACACATAAACCGACTGGTACACCCACGGTGTCACTAGAGCATCCACAGCTATCGCCTGAGGGTCCCTTGACCTGGCGCAATATCTCTTTAGCTTTTTGTTGAGGCGGGACGCCATCATGTCCACCTGTGGCCTTTCCCAACGGTTTACCAACAGTAGGAAGACTTCTGGATGAAGTCCCCACTCTCCCGGGTGTAGGTCGTGTCTGCTGAGGAAGTCTGCTTCCCAGTTGTCCATTCCCGGAATGAACACTGCTGACAGTGCTAGTACGTGATTTTCCGCCCATCGGAGAATCCTTGTGGCTTTTGCCATCGCCACCCTGCTTCTTGTGCCGCCCTGTCGGTTTACATGGGCGACTGCCGTGATGTTGTCTGATTGGATCAGAACCGGCTGGTTTTGAAGCAGGGGCCTTGCCTGACTTAGGGCATTGTAAATGGCCCTCAGTTCCAGAATGTTTATGTGTAGGGACGACTCCTGACTTGACCAAAGTCCCTGGAAATTTCTTCCCTGTGTGACTGCGCCCCAGCCCCGAAGGCTGGCATCCGTGGTCACCAGGACCCAGTCCTGTATGCCGAATCTGCGGCCCTCTAGAAGATGAGCACTCTGCAGCCACCACAGTAGAGACACCCTGGTCCTTGGAGACAGGGTTATCAGTTGATGCATCTGAAGATGCGATCCTGACCACTTGTCCAAGAGGTCCCACTGGAAGGTCCTTGCATGGAACCTGCCGAATGGAATTGCTTCGTATGAAGCCACCATTTTTCCCAGGACTCGTGTGCAGTGATGCACCGATACCCGTTTTGGTTTTAGGAGGTCTCTGACTAGAGATGACAGCTCCTTGGCTTTCTCCTGCGGGAGAAACACTTTTTTCTGTTCTGTGTCCAGAATCATCCCCAGGAACAGTAAGCGTGTGGAAGGAACCAGTTGTGACTTTGGAATGTTTAGAATCCAGCCATGCTGTTGTAGCACTTCCCGAGATAGTGCTACTCCGACCAGTAACTGCTCCCTGGACCTCGCCTTTATTAGGAAATCGTCCAAGTACGGGATAATTAAAACTCCCTTTTTTCGAAGGAGTATCATCATTTCTGCCATTACCTTGGTAAACACCCTCGGTGCCGTGGACAGTCCAAACGGTAGTGTCTGGAATTGGTAATGGCAATCCTGTACCACAAATCTGAGGTACTCCTGGTGAGGAAGGTAAATTGGGACATGCAGGTAATCATCCTTGATGTCCAGGGATACCATGTAATCCCCCTCGTCCAGGCTTGCAATAACCGCCCTGAGCGATTCCATCTTGAACTTGAATCTTTTTATGTATGTGTTCAAGGATTTCAAATTTAAAATGGGTCTCACCGAACCGTCCGGTTTCGGTACCACAAACAGTGTGGAATAGTAACCCCGTCCTTGTTGAAGTAGGGGTACTTTGACTATCACCTGCTGGGAATACAGCTTGTGAATTGCCTCTAGTACAGCCTCCCTGCCCGAGGGAGTTGTCGGTAAGGCCGATTTGAGGAAACGGCGGGGGGGAGGCGCCTCGAATTCCAGCTTGTACCCCTGAGATACTACTTGAAGGATCCAGGGATCCACCCGTGAGCGAACCCACTGATCGCTGAAATTTTTGAGGCGGCCCCCCACCGTACCTGGCTCCGCCTGTGGAGCCCCACCGTCATGCGGCGGATTTGGAAGAAGCGGGGGAGGACTTTTGTTCCTGGGAACCTGCTGCGTGGTGCAGCTTTTTTCCCCTTCCTCTGCCTCTAGACAGAAAGGACCCGCCTTTTCCCCGCCTGTTTTTCTGGGGTCGAAAGGACTGTACCTGATAATACGGCGCTTTCTTAGGCTGTGAGGGGACATGGGGCAAAAATGCTGACTTCCCAGCTGTTGCTGTGGAAACAAGGTCTGAGAGACCATCCCCGAATAACTCCTCACCCTTATAAGGCAAAACTTCCATGTGCCTTTTAGAATCTGCATCCCCTGTCCACTGCCGAGTCCATAAGCCTCTCCTAGCAGAAATGGACAATGCACTTATTCTAGATGCCAGCCGGCAGATCTCCCTCTGTGCATCTCTCATGTACAAGACTGAGTCTTTTATATGCTCTACGGTTAGCAATATAGTGTCCCTGTCTAGGGTGTCAATATTTTCCGACAGGGAATCTGACCAAGCAGCAGCAGCAGCACTGCACATCCATGCTGAAGCAATAGCTGGTCTCAGTATAACACCAGTGTGTGTATATATAGACTTTAGGATAGCCTCCTGCTTTCTATCAGCAGGTTCCTTTAGGGCGGCCGCATCCGGAGACGATAGTGCCACCTTTTTAGACAAACGTGTGAGCGCTTTATCCACCCTAGGGGGAGTTTCCCAACGTGACCTATCCTCTGGCGAGAAAGGGAACGCCATTAGTAATTTTTTTGAAATAACCAATTTTTTATTGGGGAAAGCCCACGCTTCTTCACACACTTCATTTAATTCTTCAGATGGGGGAAAAACTATTGGTAGTTTTTTCTCCCCAAACATAATACCCCTTTTTGAGGTACCTGGGTTTATATCAGAAATGTGTAATACCTCTTTCATTGCCTCAATCATGCAACGAATGGCCCTAGTGGACATTAAATTTGACTCATCGCCGTCGATACTGGTATCAGTATCCGTGTCGACATCTGTGTCTGCCATCTGAGGTAGTGGGCGTTTTAGAGCCCCTGATGGCCTTTGAATTGCCTGGGCAGGCACGAGCTGAGAAGCCGGCTGTCCCGCATTTGGCATGTCGTCAAATTTTTTATGTAAGGAGTCGACACTTGCACGTAATTCCTTCCATAAGTCCATCCACTCAGGTGTCTGCCCCGCAGGGGGTGACATCACATTTATAGGCATCTGCTCCGCCTCCACATAAGTCTCCTCATCAAACATGTCGACACAGCCGTACCGACACACCGCACACACACACAGGGAATGCTCTTAAAAGAGACAGGACCCCACAAAAGCCCTTTGGGGAGACAGAGAGAGAGTATGCCAGCACACACCAGAGCGCTATATAATGCAGGGACTAACTGAATTATGTCCCCTATAGCTGCTATAATATTTACTGCGCCTCAATTTAGTGCCCCCCCTCTATTTTTTACCCTTTTCTGTAGTGTAGACTGCAGGGGAGAGTCAGGGAGCTTCCTTCCAGCGGAACTGTGAGGGAGAAATGGCGCCAGTGTGCTGAGGGAGATGGCTCCGCCCCTTTTTCTGCTGACTTTTCTCCCGCTTTTTTCTGTATTCTGGCAGGGGTAATTACCACATATATAGCCTCTGGGGTTTGTGGTTATTTTGCCAGCCAAGGTGATTTTATTGCTGCTCAGGGCGCCCCCCCCCCCCCCAGCGCCCTGCACCCTCAGTGACCGGAGTGTGAAGTGTGTATGAGGAGCAATGGCGCACAGCTGCAGTGCTGTGCGCTACCTTGGTGAAGACTGAAGTCTTCTGCCGCCGATTTTCCGGACCATCTTCTTGCTTCTCGCTCTGTAAGGGGGACGGCGGCGCGGCTCCGGGAACGAACACCAAGGACGGGTCCTGCGGTCGATCCCTCTGGAGCTAATGGTGTCCAGTAGCCTAAGAAGCCCAAGCTAGCTGCAAGCAGGTAGGTTCGCTTCTTCTCCCCTTAGTCCCTCATTGCAGTGAGCCTGTTGCCAGCAGGTCTCACTGTAAAATAAAAAACCTAACATATACTTTCTTTCTAGGAGCACAGGAGAGCCCCTAGTGTGCATCCAGCTCGGCCGGGCACAGAAATCTAACTGAGGTCTGGAGGAGGGGCATAGAGGGAGGAGCCAGTGCACACCAGATAGTACCAAATCTTTCTTATAGAGTGCCCAGTCTCCTGCGGAGCCCGTCTATTCCCCATGGTCCTTACAGAGTCCCCAGCATCCACTAGGACGTCAGAGAAAATACTGTAGTAACAAAAAAAGCCAAAATTGTGGTTTTAGCACATCTCCAATATATATGTGAACAATCATTATTGTTTTACTAACATATTACACCCAGTGTGCACCATTATATTATCCTACTACTCATTTTATATTGTATTCACAAACCTTGTTTGAAGAAATTAGCTCTTATTTATAAAGAGCTGTACAATATGGGAATATAGCAAAATTCTTGGATCCATAGATGGGAGCGCTGGGCAGCTTGGTGTGTTCTTTTTGGAACATGTTCTAAGACCACTTACGTACCATATATTGAATACAAATGCAAATCCGAGATTCATTTTGAAAGTATTACTTATATAAGTATAGAGATGACAGAGAGAGCTCTTCAATAGGGCTCTTTCTTGTTTAACAGGCAGAACTAAAGCATTTTTATCCTGCAATAATACTAGATTTCTTTACTTTTCAGTTGCTTGAAGATGTAAAAAAAATTAAACCCGGCTAATGCACATAATGGGGCACCTAAGTGTACATTTTACAGCACAGAACATTTACCAGTGTTCAAAGTGGAGTGCGCTACTGTGTAGACTCCAAGTTGATACTCCTACAGGGAAGCTTTATTCCTTGTACTAAAATATCCATGAGGTAACTACTGAGCATGTGCGGAGCTATTTGAGACTGTGTTAGAGTGCTACAGTGGGAGACAGTGGTCTTACACTTAGCTCCAGTGAGACATATATTTACCTGTGATATAACCACTGTTCCAGCATCCTGCATCGCTACCCGGTACCTACACACACCGATTGTTGAGCTGTATGATACCCCACTTAGCTCAAGCTCTGCTTCATCTACCAGTGTGTATAACAGTGAGTACGGATGTACCTGCTTTACAATATCTTCAATAACACCACTCTACTGGTTAAGTAACTGGGTTGTTACTAATTGTAAGAGAACTGCTGGTGTGTACAGAACCTCTGCTACATCAAGCCAGTACACACATATTTCTAACAATAGTTGGCAATATTATAAACCATTACAATGCATGTTAATAATGACACATGTAGGCAGTCAGAAATACAGACAGTCTCAAAGTCACCCAACACTTCTGATTTATTTAATACACCACAAATAAGATTCAACAAAGCATTGATTTGGCAGATAAAAAGACTAACTATTCCCAAAGATGGGACTTTGACTTGTTCCACCATGCATGTTTCAAAAAGTAGCCAATATCCTTCACTAAACCCAAACCCGTTCCCATGACATGATGTTATCACCGTACACCTCGACAAGGTGATGAATTTCAGCTGCTGATGTGCCCTTTAGATGCAGAAATCTGATCACACTACGCACCTCTGTGTCTGACCATTTCTCCACCAGCCTGCCATCTTACAGCTGATGTTGGGACCGTATGACTGATATGAGGCGCAGTCTAATGACCGTGAGGTGAAGCAGTGGTCCACTGTACCTGCTCTGGCCTGGTGTGAAATTAGAATGAAATAGAGAACATCACACACACACTTACTTATTGACCCACCCCCATACAAATCAATCAGCTTTTGCCATTTTACAGGCTGTGTAATGACAGTTAGAAGCTAATTGGTTGGTACTTTACCTCTCTATATAAAAAGAGTTATCCTCCTTTTAGCCATAGCCAGAAAAAGAAGTGTGAGGGGATGAAAAATATGATTCCTGACTACTGTTTATAGCAGAAGACCACATGCAAGAGGCATCAGTACCACACTATCTGCCTTCTAATGTGTTTTAGTGATATGTTAACTAGACTGTTCCCACTGCTTGACAGAATGGCTAAGTCCTGATGGATACAGAGATCTGGGATTTGTAGAGTTATTGAATGCAAACACAATTCTGAATAATAAAGAAATGTAAATGGTTTGACATTGGGTGGGTGTATAACAAATAATTTTCCTAATAGTCGTGATAGCCTTGAGATCTGAGGCCTCTATAGACCCTGTGTACTATTGAAATTATTAACTAATAACCCTTTATACTGTGTCATTGACAGTGTACAGACAGCATGGACACAACATAATTTAGTCTGTTCCTACTTACACAATTACACTTCACTAGTCAGCCTCCTGAGTACTGAACATTTCCCTGTAATTGCTGCTCTGGAACATTTCATACATTGGGGCTGGCTCCAGCACAAGTAAAACTTTCTATCCTCTCTGCTTTGGTTTGGTGGTTGCAAAGGGTGGAGGAGCAATTGGGGCTAGCTGGAGACGCATAAATCCTCGCCTCTGCACTTTTCTGACATAATCCTTGTTTAAAGTCTTAAAATGATCAATTTACTGTCTGTCCTGAGAAATGTGAGCTTAAGGTATTTATTTGGAGATTTAAGTCACATCAAAGATTTTTTTTCCCAAATGTCCAACGTCAGAGATTTCAAAGGTTGTGTGATAGAGCGCATAAAAATCCTATAGCGTCTAAAAGCACATGCCTGGATAAGGGGTCAGGGAGAGGAACTTGGCTGTGACTGTAAAATATTCCAGTATTTAGATGTTGTGCCCAAAATCTTAAACAGATTTTATAATGTACAGTAATATTACATGTTTGTTTATAAGTGAATGCCTGCATGTGTTCTTTCCTGTATGCAGGTTAGGAGCTGCATATTCTATTTAAGCTACGCAAGATCCCAATCACCATGGTATCTGTATAAAATAAATGGCAATAATGTTTTGCGGATTCAGCCTATGCTTTTGTAATATGAAAATAATAGTAATACCATAGTTGCCTACTCTCCCATAATGACTGGCAGACTCACAATTTACGGGAGCTCTCCTGGACTTCCAACTTTAATAACTTGTCTGGTGAAGCGGGCAGTGCTGGGGCTTGATGGCGCAATTTGAGGCGAATCATGTCATTAGTGTACCTCATGTTTGAAAATGACATACAAAGGGACCATGCAGCTGCCCCTTGCGTCCAGACTTAGGCCGCTATCCAATCATCCGCAGTAATTTACTGCGTATTATGGGTTCACCAGGGAATATCCAATTAGCCCGATGCCAACGCTTATCACGGGTTTGGGTTCGCCTATGAAGCCAAATCCACAATAAGCTCTGTTTTTTTTCAGTGGTCGCGGCAGTTAAAATACAAAGGGACAGATGTATTAAGCCTGGAGAAGTGATAAAGAAGTGATAAGTGGAAGGCGATAACGCATCATTTTCGAGGCTGATTGGATAACCCCCTTAGTGCTTTGCGGACTTTCCACAAACTCTGACTTGTCTGAATGTACAGTATTTTTTGCTGAAAAGAAAAAGAGAAACCTTTATTGCTATATTGTATATTCAATAATACCCCACAGATTCTTTATTGAGAAAAGGGCATATTTAACTAGTTTAATTTGAAAATACTCATATATTTAATACACTACTGTATTCATAATTTAGTTTTTATATAAAGTACATCAGATATTATATACTAATTGATATTTTAAACATGAACAACAACAGACTGCAGCACTTATTAACATTCCAGTCAGAAATGGATACAAAAAACTAAAGAGGCACTTTCACTAGGTAACGACCATAGGCAGAGCTGTAACTAGACTTTTTAGTGTCCTGAGCCAGAGAGAGAATTGGCGCCCTCCGACGCCCCCCTCATTTTTTTCAATAGGGACATAAGGCGCATGCCCCTTCCCACATTTTATATATAAATAATACACACACATTTATAGACCACTGCAAGAAAATGGATTTGGACACAAATCCTCTACCACATGCATGCACTCAACTTGAGAGCTCGTTGTTTTTCAGTTACAATACCCTTTATTAAATAACACATTTCAATATACTGCCATACCCAGGATTCAAACCTATAACCTGTTAAATTCTAATCAAACACATCTACTCATTGAGCTATTTGATCCTGCATAAAAACTATGAACACTATATGAAGCCACTGATACTTTGTAAAAAAAATAATAATCAGCATTGCAATTCAGCAGATCTATGTAGTGTGCAGCCACACATCCAATCCCTTGCAGCCACACACTACATAGATTTGCTCAGCCGATAATATTTTGATCAAGGTACAAGGTAAGCTTCAAATAGTTAGAATTCTCTAGCTTAGCATTTTATACCTTTCTATGCAAGGGTAGATAGCACAATGAATAGATTGTCTGACTGCAGTGCCACAGGCAATGGGTTTGAATCCTGGTTATATCAGCATCTTGAAATGTAATAAAGGACAGTGTGACTGAATAACAAAGAAATCTCAAGATAAATTCATAAATGTTGTCTAGGTATTAGCGACAGAAGGGGTCAGGGAAGGAGACGGGTGGTCAGGAGATGCTGGGCTTCAAAAAGGGGGGACCCTGCAAGTGAAAGTAATTAAAACAGATAATTGGCAAGTGCCACCAAGCCCTACCCTGCAGTGCTATGTGCAGTGCCTCCTTCCGCACACATCTAGTTACGGCCCTTACCATAGGTGAGGGTATAATAGATGATCAAACACAAGCAGATTTTCATTATAGTTAATATAAAGAATTATTACAAGATATTATAACTAAGATAATTATGACCCATGACCTTTTGACCTCTAACCCTATATCAATCAAGCAATTAACAGAGGATATAAGGAGTATTGAATGCACAGTGTCACAATCCTGACTGTAGGTTTTATATTTGGTGACTTACCCCTGCCATCTGTCCTGGATCCTGTGTCTTTTCACTCACGGAGTTAAACAGCTTGTCAGCACTATGAGTTTTCCTGAGTTCTCTGCCTGAGAGGTAATAGTTAATTAGCTCCACCTGTGGTGATCTCCTGTGTGAGGCTGAATTCAGTAATCTGAACTTTTGGTCTAAAAGCAAGCATCCTGTGTTTTGCAGAAGTTCAGGCTTCAGTGTTCTCTCGGCCTGCTAGGCCTCATTCTACATCACAGCCTTGGCTAGAGTAGTCACATGACAGTGACTGTTCACCTGACCCAGAGTTGTTCAATCCTCTGCCAGCCTGAGACTCTCTGCATCACCTAATCCTGCTCACCAATCACCAAGGACCAGGAAGTATAAATCAGGAGGCTGAGTTAGAAACTGGGCCAGTTCCTCGTGTCACACACAGCTTTGTGTGAGTCTTCAAGCTGAGCTCTCTAAAGGTAATCTTTGTACCTAAGTTCCTGTGGAAACTCTGTTCCCTTGTTACCGTTTGGTTTACTTTTGTGTTGCCATTGATTTCACCATTTCCATGAGTCTCAATTTAAAGGCACAGTACTGAATTCCGTATTCTCCACTGAAAACCACAGCTGTCGTGTTTCAGTTTTACTGCTGTTGTAGTTGTGATCTCCAGAGCTCCCGTATCCCTGTGGCTTATGTGTCTCTGCACCTCCGTGCCTCAGTACCTCCATGCCTCAGTACCTCAGTACCTCCGTGCTTCCAGCATCTCCGTGACTCAGTACCTCCGTGCTTCCAGCATCTCCATGACTCAGTACCTCCGTGCTTCCAGCATCTCCGTGCCTCAGTACCTCAGTACCTCCGTGCTTCCAGTACCTCCGTGACTCAGTACCTCCGTGCCTCAGTACCTCCGTGCTTCCAGCATCTCCGTGACTCAGTACCTCCGTGCCTCAGTACCTCAGTGCTTCCAGCATCTCCGTGACTCAGTACCTCCGTGCCTCAGTACCTCCGTGCTTCCAGCATCTCCGTAACTCAGTACCTCCGTGCCTCAGTACCTCCGTGCTTCCAGCATCTCCATGACTCAGCATCTCGTGCTTCCAGTACCTCTGTGCTTTCGGCATCCCGTGCCTCAGCACCTCTGTGCTTCCAGCATCTCCGTGACTTAGTACCTCCGTGCTTTCAGCACCCCGTGCTCAGCACCTCCGTTCCCCCCAGCATCTTCGTGCCTCCAGCACCTCGTGCCTCCAGCACCTCCGTGTCTCTACGCACCCTAGTGTCTCTACGCACCCCAGTGTCTCTACGCACCCCAGTGTCTCTACGCACCCCAGTACCTCCAAGCACCTCAGTGCATCCAAGCACCTCCGTGCCTCCAGTACCTCTGTGCTTTCAGCATCCCGTGCCTCAGCACCTCGTGCCTCCAGCACCTCCGTGTCTTTACGCACCCCAGTGTCTCTACGCACCCCAGTGTCTCTACGCACCCCAGTACCTCCAAGCACCTCAGTGCGTCCAAGCACTTCCGTGCCTCCAGTGCCTCTGTGCTTTCAGCATCCCGTGCCTCAGCACCTTGTGCCTCCAGCACCTCCGTGTCTCTATGCACCCCAGTGTCTCTACGCACCCCAGTGTCTCTACGCACCCCAGTGTCTACGCACCCCAGTACCTCCAAGCACCTCAGTGCGTCCAAGCACTTCCGTGCCTCCTAGTACCTCAGTGTCTCCAAGCGCCTCCGCGCCTCCTAGCACCTTAGTTTCTCCAAGCATCTCAGTGTCTCCAAGCAACAGTGCACTTTAGCACAGTTGTACCTGGTATCTTCACTGATTCATCAGCACCTTTCCAGTTCTGTCTTTCAGGAGACCTTCAGCGTCCACACGTGCCTCTTGTCTGCCGACCTAATCCTGCATGAGGAGAACCTAGATTCGGCCATCTCTGCTGCGGTTCCTCTTCCCAGTCACTGGAAGAAACCCCGAGTTCACAGCACTCCCAAACCAGGTCAGTGGTAGTAGTCATATAATCCTCCAGTCGCCCGCACAGACTTCACTAACACCGGGTTCACAAAACCACAGTCATGACAGTAGGAACTGGCCACATGGACCCGGCTGAAAGTGTTTGTCTGACGCAAGACCTCCTAAGCAATATTGCAGGACGCTTGGAAGGTCTGGAGTCGACTCAGCATCAATTAGCACAGTGTCTGCAGTGGAATTCTTTCTCCAGAGATTCTCTGACCTTCTGCACTAAGACTCCTGACCAACTGCAGATTTTCTTCCAGATGTTATTACAGTTACAAGAACTTTTGTCTAGTATTCTTTCTGTGATGCCTGATCTCTTCAGGAATACTACCAACATTGTTGATCCTGTTTTGTCCCATCCAGTTAATAGAGTCTCTTCCTCTGTGCAAGGAAAAGTTGTTCATCAGAGCTATCCACGGCCCAAACTCTCTGAAGCTGAACGTCAGCGGCGTAGGGAGCTACACCTCTGTCTTTACTGTGGAAATTCCAGTCATTTTGTTAAAGACTGCATTCTTCGTAAGCCAGGGAATGGTGACAAATCTCAGTATCACAGTGCTCATGTCTACAAGTCATCCACAGTAGCCGATCCTGCTACTGCTGACGGGGGTATCAAGATGGCTACTCTGAAAGAGACTCAAATTTATGACTGGGGTCCGGTGATTAAAAGACCTTATCCCAAGTTGGGTGTCCAGAGAAGAATGTTTAAGCCATTTAGAGTCACAGAGGAGTCCGTGTCTTCAGCCCAAGGAGGGGTGTCCATGTCTTCAGCCCCAGGAGGGGCGTCTTCAGAGTGTCCAGCCCCAGGAGGGGCGTCTTCAGAGTGTCCAGCCCCAGGAGGGGCGTCTTCAGAGTGTCCAGCCCCAGGAGGGGCGTCTTCAGAGTGTCCAGCCCCAGGAGGGGCGTCTTCAGAGTGTCCAGCCCCAAGAGGGGCGTCTTCAGAGTGTCTAGCCCCAGGAGGGGCGTCCGTATCTCCAGCCCCTGTGAGGGGTTCAAAGGGTCCAGCCCCAGAGAGTCTACAGAGTGCTGCCCAGCCAGAGAGTCTACAGAGTGCTGCCCAGCCAGAGAGTCTACAGAGTGCTGCCCTGCCCCGTGAAGTGGGGGCTCTTGCCTCAGCCCAGCCCCGTGAAGTGGGGGCTCCTGCCGGTCCAGCAATACTCCAGGCCCTGCCTGGTCAGTTCGTTCCGGTTCCAGCTGGTCCATCGATACTCCAGGACAAGCCTGGTCAGTCTCCTTTGGCTCCAGCCAATTCAAGTATCCTCGGATCTAATCCAGTCCTACTCGTCCAGCCAGAGATTTCTCCAGTTTCAGTCTGTTCAAACTCATCTGGACTCAAACCGATTCCAAGCATTGGTCCGAGTAAAGAACTTTTGTCAGTTGGTCCCAGTAAAGGACTTCCACCATCTAGTTCTAAAATTAGACTTCAGTCTGTCTCTGATTCTGTTTCCTCGTCTTCCAGCTTTGAGTCCACAACTTCTGCAGGGAAATCTAATACATCTTCTCATCAATGTCAGAATAAATCTGCTGTAGCCACCAAAGTCAAGAAAATTCCCAAGGCTACTCACTTAAAGTCTGAATGTGCTACAGAGCCGGATACCGATCTGAGTACAGTTTTCTCAGCTTTGTCCCTAAGCTTGTCTGAGCAACCTAATGTTCCATCTGCTGATTCGGATAAAGGAGATCAGACTAATATTGCTGAGAAGGATACTGATGTTGCTTTCTCAATCCAGTCATCAGAGTCATTTGCCTCAGTCGCAGACGCGAGTGTCGCAGCTTCAGGGGAAATTACTAGCATCACCATCCAGAATGAGATTTCAAGTGACTTTTCAGTCTCATTTGAGGATTCCAGTGAGGCAACTTCAGAAAGGATATTTTCTCATCAATGTCGGGATAATTCTGCTGTAGCATCTAAAGTCAAAAAAAATACCAAGGCTATTGACCTAATGTCTGAATGTGTACCTCAGTCTAATGTTTTAGTGACATCTGTTTCCTTGAGTCCAATTTCATCCTCCACTCAGTCTTCTGAACATTCAGCCAATGCTCCGTTTTTTGACTCCTTGCTTTCTGAGCAAGATAATGCCTTGATGAACCAATACCTTAAGAATTTCAGTGATGCCAAGAATTGGGGAACTGTATAAAGACAACAGCCTGTTGATTTAAGAGTTGGTTATGTTTCCATTGATTCCACTCCAAGTTCCTTGTGTTATTCTGAACTTGTTAATGCAGCTTACAAAACGGATGTAGTTACTCCCAAAGAAGACTGGTATCTTCCAATAGACTTGGACTCAGACTCTGAATTTGATTCCGTTCATGATTCTACTCCTTTCCTGGGAGGTCCCATTCGTTCCTGTTATACTTTAACGCATGAAGAGGATCCAGAATTACCAAAAAACTCTACAGGTCTCGGTATGAAAAGTCCTCACTATAGAACAAGAATTAATTTAAGCCTCAGTGGAGTGCTAGCTTCAAAAGCACAATCCTCTCGTACTACTAATCTAGGAAAGAAACCTTCTACAGTTTATTCCTCAGTCCTTTCAGATGAAGGAAATTCCAGTTTTGTCAATGATGGATGGTCTACCTGTTCTGAAGATGAAGATCAGGAAGACTTCTAAAGAATCCAGCTTAAGTTTTGTTTCTGGACCCTCTGGTTTCCACTTTTTAGAAGCTTTGTGTACAAGTTATTCATCAAGTTCCTCTAAGATTCAAGATGGGTGTCCGGAGTCCACCCTTCAAGAGGGGGATACTGTCACAATCCTGACTGTAGGTTTTATATTTGGTGACTTACCCCTGCCATCTGTCCTGGATCCTGTGTCTTTTCACTCACGGAGTTAAACAGCTTGTCAGCACTATGAGTTTTCCTGAGTTCTCTGCCTGAGAGGTAATAGTTAATTAGCTCCACCTGTGGTGATCTCCTGTGTGAGGCTGAATTCAGTAATCTGAACTTTTGGTCTAAAAGCAAGCATCCTGTGTTTTGCAGAAGTTCAGGCTTCAGTGTTCTCTCGGCCTGCTAGGCCTCATTCTACATCACAGCCTTGGCTAGAGTAGTCACATGACAGTGACTGTTCACCTGACCCAGAGTTGTTCAATCCTCTGCCAGCCTGAGACTCTCTGCATCACCTAATCCTGCTCACCAATCACCAAGGACCAGGAAGTATAAATCAGGAGGCTGAGTTAGAAACTGGGCCAGTTCCTCGTGTCACACACAGCTTTGTGTGAGTCTTCAAGCTGAGCTCTCTAAAGGTAACCTTTGTACCTAAGTTCCTGTGGAAACTCTGTTCCCTTGTTACCGTTTGGTTTACTTTTGTGTTGCCATTGATTTCACCATTTCCATGAGTCTCAATTTAAAGGCACAGTACTGAATTCCGTATTCTCAACTGAAAACCACAGCTGTCGTGTTTCAGTTTTACTGCTGTTGTAGTTGTGATCTCGAGCTCCCGTATCCCTGTGGCTTCTGTGTCTCTGCACCTCCGTGCCTCAGTACCTCCGTGCCTCAGTACCTCAGTGCTTCCAGCATCTCCGTGACTCAGTACCTCCGTGCTTCCAGCATCGCCGTGACACAGTACCTCCGTGCTTCCAGCATCTCCGTGCCTCAGTACCTCCGTGCCTCAGTACCTCAGTGCTTCCAGCATCTCCGTGACTCAGTACCTCCGTGCCTCAGTACCTCCGTGCTTCCAGCATCTCCGTGACTCAGTACCTCCGTGCCTCAGTGCTTCCAGCATCTCCGTGACTCAGTACCTCCGTGCCTCAGTACCTCCGTGCTTCCAGCATCTCCGTGACTCAGCACCTCATGCTTCCAGTACCTCTGTGCTTTCGGCATCCCGTGCCTCAGCACCTCCGTGCTTCCAGCATCTCCGTGACTTAGTACCTCCGTGCTTTCAGCACCCCGTGCCTCAGCACCTCAGTTCCCCCCAGCATCTTCGTGCCTCCAGCACCTCGTGCCTCCAGCACCTCCGTGTCTCTACGCACCCCAGTGTCTCTACGCACCCCAGTGTCTCTTCGCACCCCAGTGTCTCTACGCACCCCAGTACCTCCAAGCACCTCAGTGCGTCCAAGCACTTCCGTGCCTCCAGTACCTCTGTGCTTTCAGCATCCCGTGCCTCAGCACCTCGTGCCTCCAGCACCTCCGTGTCTTTACGCACCCCAGTGTCTCTACGCACCCCAGTGTCTCTACGCACCCCAGTACCTCCAAGCACCTCAGTGCGTCCAAGCACTTCCGTGCCTCCAGTGCCTCTGTGCTTTCAGCATCCCGTGCCTCAGCACCTCGTGCCTCCAGCACCTCCGTGTCTCTACGCACCCGTGTCTCTACGCACCCCAGTGTCTCTACGCACCCCAGTACCTCCAAGCACCTCAGTGCGTCCAAGCACTTCCGTGCCTCCTAGTACCTCAGTGTCTCCAAGCGCCTCCGCGCCTCCTAGCACCTTAGTTTCTCCAAGCATCTCAGTGTCTCCAAGCAACAGTGCACTTTAGCACAGTTGTACCTGGTATCTTCACTGATTCATCAGCACCTTTCCAGTTCTGTCTTTCAGGAGACCTTCAGCGTCCACACGTGCCTCCTGTCTGCCGACCTAATCCTGCATGAGGAGAACCTAGATTCGGCCATCTCTGCTGCGGTTCCTCTTCCCAGTCACCGGAAGAAACCCCGAGTTCACAGCACTCCGAAACCAGGTCAGTGGTAGTATTCATATAATCCTCCAGTCGCCCGCACAGACTTCACTAACACCGGGTTCACAAAACCACAGTCATGACACACAGCATTATAATTCAACTGCAATCACAATACTACATGAATAGGACTGATCAACTATTCCAGTTATGATATTGTCAGCTTAGCCAGACAGTATGTCAGGTCCAGGGGCATAGCTAGAACGTTGTGAGCCCCATAGCAACATTTTGAAGGGGCACCTGTCCCAATGATTTAAGAGAGACTGCAGGAGTTGTTAATATTATGCCCCATAATAGCGCCCTTGTTCATTTACTGAACCATAGTAGTGTCTTAGTTAATGTTATGCTCCATAGTAGTGCATTAATTTATGTTATAAATCACAGTAGTGCCCTAGTTCACATTATGTCACATTGCAGGGCGCCAATACACATTATGCAACACAGTACCCCTAATTCACATTATAACATACAGTGTTCCCGGTTCATATTATACCACATTATAATGCCCTCAGTCCACTTCATTTTATGCCACATTACAATGAGCAGGTCCAGGTGCATAACTAGATATATTGTAGGCCCCAAGGCAAATGTTTTTATCACCCAATAGTAAGAAAATGTATACAAAACATGTAACTTTGCCAGGGAAGGTGGGCCCCTTTTAGCTTTTGGGCCCCATAGCAGCTGCACTCCCTGCACCTATGGTAGCTACACCCTGTATATAACACATGTAACTGTGACAGGGAAGGTGGGCCCCTCTCAACTCTGGGCCTCATAATAGCTGCACTACCTGCATCTATGGTAGCTACACCCTGTATATAACACATGTAACCTTGACAGAGAAGGTGGGTCCCTCTCAGCTCTTTGCCCCACAGTAGCTGCACTAACTGCACCTATGGTAGCTACACCCTGTATATAAGACATGTAACTGTGACAGGGAAGGTGGGCCCCTCTCAGCTCTGGGCCCCATAGTAGCTGCACTACCTGCATCTATGGTACCTACACCCTGTATATAACACATGTAACCGTGAAAGGGCAGGTGGGTCCCTCTCAGCTCTTTGCCCCACAGTAGCTGCACTACCTGCACCTATGGTAGCTATGCCCTTGGTCTGGTCCTCCTTGTATGTGGGTGCTACCTCCAAAGACACTACACTCTTTCCCAGAGTCTCTCTTATCTGGAAAATTACAGTACCTGTTTCCAATTTGTCTGCCTATGTTAGTATTCTAGCGATAGTGGGGAGCTGTGAGCAAAGGAAAAAAGAGCAAGTAACGTTGCATCTTGGTACAACCATTTTGCACAACATGTATAGATTTAGATTTCAGATGGGTGTGACCAAACTCAAAGCTAAACTGCGATGTAAAAATAAAGCAGTCAGTATTTACCCTGCAACTAAAAACAATATATGTAATTGCAACCTTTGCATTGCAACTTGGATTGTTCCAATAAGTTGTTGGTTTATTTTTTTGCTTTGCTTCATCTGCAAAATCAACCTAAGCGATGGGATCTGCATGGAAGGGGTTGGATGTGTGTGACCGGCGGTCAGGAGACCGCAGGTCAGCATGCTGACGCTGGGATCCTGGCATCGAGTTGGCCGGCGGGGAGCGAGTGCAACAAGCTACTTGTGGGCTCGCTGTGCTCACCATGCTGCAGTGGCGAGTGCAGGTTCTATTCCCACATTGGTTAGGTGTACATGTACCGATCTCTATATGTCTCTGTCTTTTCAGAACTGGATCTCCTGGATACGAACATCTGCTCCCTCAACTCCAACCCAACAACTGGAATGATGACAAGTACTATGAATGAGACCCAATCATGTGTTAATGTGTTAAGCTAGCCGTTCAGCACACAAAGAATATTTAAGAATCTATACGTTCTGGCATATTCTTCCCCTCGTACCATCACTTCCACAAAACTACCTGGATACGAACATCTGCTCCCTCATCTCCACCCCAATAACTGGAATGATGACAAGCACTATGACTGGGTCTCTAAATGTGTTAAGCTAGCAGTTCAGCACACAAAGAATATTTAAGAATCTATACGTTCTGGCATATTCTTCCCCTCGTACCACCACTTCCACAATCTACTAGTGCTCTCCCTTGTCAGCCTTTAAACTTAACCAGTTAATACATATACATTCTTATTAGAGATGAGTGGGTTCGGTTCGTCGAGATCCGAACCCCCCGAACTTCACGTGGTTTATACAGGTCGAGGCAGCCTCGGTTCTTCCCGCCTAACACGCTAAACCCGAACGGGGGGAAACATCATCATCCCGCTGTTGGATTCTCACGAGATTCAGATTCCATATAAAGAGCCACGCATCGCTGCCATTTTCACTCGTGCATTGTCGATTGAGCGGAGAGGACGTGGCTATGTTCTCTGCCTGAAAAGCTCAATATCTGTGCTCAGTGTGCTGCATTGTGGTGACCACCAGTATATAGTAGTACAGTACAGTAGGCCATTGCTGTATCATGCAGCTCCGTGTCAGACTCAGTTCTAGTATCCTGATCAGTGCTCATTATCTGCTGCATTGTTGTGACCAGTATATAGTAGTACAGTGCTGCATTGTGGTGACCACCAATATATAGTAGTACAGTACAGTAGGCCATAGCGTTATCTTGCTGCACCGTGTCACTTCTAGTATCCTGATCAGTGCTTAATATCTGTGCTCAGTGTCAGTGCTGCATTGTGGTGACCAGTATACTACAGTACAATAGTCCAGTGCTGTTCTTGCTGCTCAGTGTCAGTTCTCCGTAGTATCATCAGTGATCAGTATAATCAGTTCTCAGTATAATCAGTGTGCTATTAGACGTGTGCCCATTTTCCGCCATTAGTGCATTGGGATTTAGACAATTGATGAAGTTATTGTGTCCCCGGTACAAAATCCGAGATTTTACCAATTAATATCAGTGATTTATAATTATTAATTACAGTGATCTTGCCAAATAATTCCAGTGATTTTGTCATTTTCTTCCAGTGATTTGGACCAATAATACCATTGATTAGAATGAATAATTCCTGTGATTTTGTCATTTTCTTCCTGTGATTTGGACCAATAATACCATTGATTAGAACGAATAATTCCTGCGATTTTGTCATTTTCTTCCAGTGATTTGGACCAATAATACCATTGATTAGAACGAATAATTCCTGTGATTTTGTCATTTTCTTCCAGTGATTTGGACCAATAATATCATTGATTAGAACAAATAATTCCTGTGATATTGAGGTGTTTGTGTCGCTTAGCTTAGCCATCCAGCGACCACAGTGCACCTCTTTTTCTCTTTTCTTTGCATCATGTGCTGTTTGGGGCCAATTTTTTTAAGTGCCATCCTGTCTGACACTGCAGTGCCACTCCTAGATGGGCCAGGTGTTTGTGCTGGCCACTTGGGTCGCTTAGCTTAGTCATCCAGCGACCTCGGTGCAAATTTTAGGACTAAAAATAATATTGTGAGGTGTGAGGTGTTCAGAATAGACTGGAAATGAGTGGAAATCATGGTTATTGAGGTTAATAATACTATGGGATCAAAATTACCCCCAAATTCTATGATTTAAGCTGTTTTTGAGGGGGTTTTGAAAAAAAACAGCCGAATCCAAAACACACCCAAATCCGACAAAAATTTTTAAGGGAGGTTTTGCCAAAACGCGTCCGAATCCAAAACATGGCCGCGGAACCGAATCCAAAACCAATACACAAAACCATAAAAATTTCCGGTGCACATCACTAATTCTTATAGTACTAACACTCTAATTCCTACCACCCTATTGCATGGGCTAGTAGAAGTCAGGTGCCTTTCTTTGTTATATTTTCTACCCTATGATGATTTTGAATTTATTTTATCAACATGTGTGTCCTTCACTTTGCCTACCTTACAACCAATACTAACTGCTGATCAATATCATCATTATTGACTTTGATAGTGTTTAAAAAAAAAAATACATTTAAAAAAAAAATTTAAGGATCTGGGCCAGGAATCATTATTTGGTTGACCCCATGCTTCTTACCCAAAAAGGCTGTCAGAACCTGTCTATGAGAGGCTGGGCTGGTGACACTGTAGAAGTCCTACCATATTCAGAACAGGGTTGATTTCCCTTGAGGAGTCAGGCTGACAAAAACTATGGGCCTCATTCACACCTGATCGCAGCAGCAAACTTTTACTCTAATGGGGAAAAACCATGTGCACTGCAGGTGGGGCAGATATGACATGTGCAGAGAGAGTTACATTTGGGTGAGGTGTGTTCAAACTGAAATCTAAATTGCAGTGTAAAAATAAAGCAGCCAGTATTTACCCTGCACAGAAACAAAATAACCCACCCAAATCTAACTCTCTCTGCACATGTTATATCTGTTCCCCCCCCCCCTGCAGTGCACATGGTTTTGCCCATTAAAGAAAGATTTTTGCTGTTGCGATCAGGTCTGAATTAGGCCCTACGTGGGCCCAATCCCCTTGAAAAAAAAAAAAACAACCTGCGCTGAAAGCACTAAGGCTCTTCAAAACATCCCATTCAGTGGGCAGTGATATAATAAATGGTTAAAAGTTAAAATAATCCACATTGCCAGATTCATTGTAATTCAAGTCTAATTGAAATTAATCACTTTCTTTAAGATGAACACACAGACAGAAAATTACAAACGGTATCCCATGCCAGTCACTTCACGTGTAATTGGCCTAGCAGTGAAGGGGAGTTCCAAGGACTCAGGACTTTGATAATTTAATTTCATACATTTCATAGTGAGTAAGTAATGATTTATTTATGGAGACTGTTTTGTTTTTTAGATTTTTTTTTCTATTTGTACAAACTGCACTAAGATGGATCAAAAATAAGGAAATGAAGAAAAAAGCAGTATTGAAATTTATATATATAAATTTCTGAGGAAGGGGAGCACGTCCCCGAAACGTCAACGCTCTTTTGGTTAATACATTCCATGTTTTTGCTGACTTCGAGTGCCGCCTCTTTCTTTGCTATATATATATATATATATATATATATATATTACTCAATGGGTTTTATAGTATTTTATACAAATATATGCAGGCCGCCACAGCTGTGGCTATTTGAGGATTTTGGGAAACACACTGGATTATTTAACTATAACTTTTGCACTACAAAGGGCACCCAATATGGTGACTGTTTTATTACAGGTAGCCAGTGCATTAACTTATGTACTTCTTCAATGATTGCATCCCATAAAAACTGTAGGCCATTGGTGGAGATGTTCATTATTACATGCATTCTGAGCAATCTGTTTTGTGGTGTGCATCACTCAAGGACCCCTGTGATTATTAACTCAATCAACTAATAATTATGTTTTGTAACAAGATTAAACAGTCATTTTAATCAAACACCTTTAAGAATTGGCAATGGCTTGGATATGTTTCCATACAAGCATTTTCAATTTTGACAATTAAAACAAAATTTCACCCATAATAATATTACAAGTTACAGTACTTCAAGCATCTGTGAAGTTCAACTAATTCTGACGTAAACATTCCATAGTGGGAAAGTACAAATGCTGTAAGCACTGAAATATCAGAACACTAGCAGCCATATTGATCAGTATTATTTATTTTTAATAAAATAATGTGAAAACGGGTGTTTTCACTCCCTTTTACATTATTTTAGTATCAAAGGAATGTGTGAAACGGCAATTAGAGAAGAATTCTCAAAATTTTCCTCCAAGGGGGTAATTCCAAGTTGATTGCAGCAGGATTTTTGATAGCAATTGGGCAAAACCATGTGCACTGCAGGGGAGGCAGATATAACATGTGCAGAGAGAGTTAGATTTGGGTGGGTTATTTTATTTCTGTGCAGGGTAAATACTGGCTGCTTTATTTTTACACTGCAAATTAGAATGCAGATTGAACACACCACACCCAAATCTATCTCTCTCTGCACATGTTATATCTGCCTCCCCTGCAGTGCACATGGTTTTGCCCAATTGCTAACAAAAATCCTGCTGCGATCAACTTGGAATTACCCCCCAAGCCCTTAAATGTGCTTATTCTTTTTTTGTGTGTGTAATCACATCACATTTCCCATACTTGTAAAGGGAAATGTGATCTACCAAAATTTGCTAAGCTCAAATTGTAAAAAAAAATACTGGATACCGCCCTGTAATACAAATTCCATATTCAGGTGGAGACAGCCCTGTAATAATAATGCCATCTTCTTCCCATTCCTGCTCAGTCTTACCTGCCTACTGGCAGAGAAACCACAGCACATTGTCCCATTCTGGGACCAGCCATGTGTGTCTGATAGATCACAGACTGATCACAGTGTAAACAAAAGTTAGAATAAAAGATAAAACTGTAACACTTATGGTGCCCATACACTTATGAGATAATCGGTGCTATCCTTCGATTTCAACCATATCTGTGAGAGAAATCGAAGGATTGTATGCACATTTTAGGTACCATGAGACGTGAAGCGCGGGCACGCCGCTCGAATATCGCCTCTCACGATAGTATGTACTGCACTTAATATTTATCGCATTGCAGTGCGATCGCATGTGGTTTTAAAACCACATGAGATATATCGCACTGCGAAGTGCGATGGGCACCTCCCACTCAGCGGTGATGTGCCCATCACGTGATTACCATGCAATCTATCGCATGATCGCATGGTAATCACTTTGGCAGTTCAGGTGCAATTTCATCGCACCTGAACTGCCGGTGCGATGCCCCGCGATGTCGCGTCATGGGGCATTGCACAAGTGTATGGGCAACTGCCGGTGCAATGCCCCGCAATGTCGCATCGCGGGGCATCACACAAGTGTATGGGCAACTGCCGGTGCGATGCCCCGCAATGTCGCGTCGCGGGGCATCACACAAGTGTTTGGGCAACTGTCGGTGCGATGCCCCGCAATGTCGCGTTGCAGGGCATCACATAAGTGTATGGGCAGCATTACCTGCACCCAGTTACTGGTGATCGGTAGTCCAGTGTGTATCCAGTCTTTCAGTGGATCCTCTCTAGGTCGACAGTCATTAGGTCGACCACTGAAAGTCGACAGTAAGTAGGTCGACACTGACTGAAGGTCGACACATGGCTAGGTCGACAGGTATGGAAGGTCAACATGGTCATTAGGTCGACATTATTAAATGTAGGTAACATTATTAATTGTTACCTACAGATCTTAGAAATTAAACTCATTTGGGCAGGGCTATCTTTACCTTCCGTTTCATGTCATAATATATCATTTATTTGTATCATTATCCCCTCAATTTAGTAGCATAACATGGTGGTGTGTTACAAATAACAGATAATATAAATATGGAATTAATATACTAAGCGATACTTCACTTTTACATCAGGGCCTGCCTGCCCCTCTGGAGCTTACATTAACAATATATGAGCAGTAGCAAAGGTAAAAGAACTTACAAACTGCACACAGATCCCCTAACATGCTATATTACATTCACAATTACACTACATTTGTGCCACCACTGAGAACTGTTTACAAATAAGTTTTTGGTTACTCAGGAGTCTATTCATGTGCATAGCGAAAAATGAATTGCTACTTATCACTATACATCACATCAGTTTAATGTAATACAGTATATAGCTGTGATAAGTAGCAATTGATGTATACTCACCTCTGTGGCGATGCAATCCAGTTACTTGGTTCCTGCGGTGCTCTCTCCTACTGCCTTGCCCTCTGCAAAGCTGACGGATCCCTTCCGTGCATTCGCCGATGGCTGAAGTCAGGATTGGCTGCAGTGGCTGCTGGGAGGTCATGAGGTGGATGTAGCTTCAGGTGCCAGGCAGATAGCAGGGAAGCATTGAGCTTTCCTGACATATTACATTGCAGTTCGGATTGCGCCATCCTGAGATGGTAAGTCTGAACACACTGGAGAAGCAGAAAGCTGAGCTTTCTGTTACTTCATGAATTGCACTCACCATACTAAAATATGGTGATTCAGGCAAAGCCCAAAGCCTAGAAAAGCTCTGTTTTCCTCAAAACAGGGCTTTTCTCTGCTTTATGCATAGACCCCTCATTGACCTAATCACAATACAATACCTACATGATTTATTGTAAACCACAAAATTTCCTGCATTAATTATGTAGCAGTTCTAACAGCCAATTACATCTGGCACATGGACCTATTATGAACACAAAGACAGAATGTTATCAGAGTTATGTTTTGGAGTTTACTGTGACAAAGACAGTTGCACAGCTTAATGTATAACAATGGGTAACCAATGACATAGCTCATAGAGTTGCAAAACTGTTTCAATTAAACAGGAATAATAACAGAAAACACAACAATTTGTTAACATGTAACATGCATTTGGTCAATTGCAAGAAAGTGGACATTTTCTCAGTAGCAGACTGATCCTCAGAAATTAGAATAACTATTAACTTCATGATTTCAAATCCACTCATTTCTCCTGCCTTATGGACTAATTGAGGCAGTTAGGAGCTAGTTCAGCTAGCCCTACAGAAGTGCGGAAATCGCTATTTGCCGATTTACGCGATTTTGTGTATGCGTGCATGGTGGTACGTGCATGCGCGAGGACTTAAACTACGATTGCCATTTAACAGTTGTCAGAGGGCGGTGACGGGGTGTCGACGCCACATTTTGTGAGTGTCAAAACACTATTTGGAAGGCACAGTCTGGACAATGCAGGCATGTCCGGACCATTTGCAGGGCAGGCCGCTGTGGCTACGTGACATCACACGCAGCCGCTGCGACCCAAAATATGGATGCCCTCTGACTGCCTTCGTCTACGCGAGGGAGGGGGGGTCAGGAACCAACATACGAGGCGGACTTGCCCTGTGCTGGGCGACCCCCGCATGTTAAGTAAAAGGGTTGCAGTTGTGCGATTTATCGCACAACTACAACCCATGCTGAATTGGGCCCTTAGTGCCATACATCCACTGTAAGTATAAATGCGGTTCATTTGCTTGCAACTCTGCATCGGCTCCACTGAGTTCACATATTACATTCCATATATATCTGTGGTGGAACTTATTAACATTTATATTTAATTTTTTTAGCCACCAATTGTGTTATTATCATGGCCGGTACAAACAGAAATTTCAGAAGACCTGCTGAAACTTGTGAATGGCAGATACCAGCTAGAAAAAGTTATGGGATGCCTGAAGTTATGGGACTGGAATTCTCCTTTCACAATATCTTCCAATTCTGTTTTAAATCCTGTGGTGCTAAAAGAGTTGTTCACAGTAAATAGTAATACAAGTATTTATTTCTAGTGCATTCTTTTATGGCACTGAACAAGAACTCAAATCATGTTTTTAGTTGCTGAATTTGTTCCACAAATAAATGCTTTTTGTACTGAAGAATTTGAATTTCAGTTTTGCTTCCTTGCAATGAAAAAAAGTATTTAGGTTAACATAAATGAGGTATAAATAAACAGTTGTCATTATAAAATTTCATAAAGTAAACTGTATTCTGAAATTAATTGATCTTCTTTGAGCTCATGAGGTATATACAGTATCTCTTGTTGACTGTACAGTTAGACATGTAGACAGAGCTAATATGGAGGCTGTTTTTTTTTTTTTTGTGTATATATCTTAAATATATTTCATACAGTAGTCTCCAAGTCCAATGTGACCTATTTTTATTTGGTCTATCTATTTCAACTTATTTTTATCATTTATTTTATAGTGTCCATTGACAGTTATAATACTCTGTTGTTCTGTACTTGCGGCCATGCTTCTCTTTTAGCTTTATTATAACAAATACTCCAGTATGGAAAAGCACATCATTGAAAATTGAATGATAGCTTGGTCTCCCTTTTGTCTGTTTTTATCCTTTCTCTTTCCTCAGTTCTAATTAATTGCAATCAATCTCTAGTATGTTATTACTCCTGACCAAAACAGTTTATTATTGTAAAGGGATTTTCAGTACTTATTAATGCACCATGTAATGACTGATATGAATCAACAAGGTGGATACATGATTTATGTGTAATAGTTTATAACCAGCTGATTTCTATGCATATTGCCGCTAGTTTTTCATGCTAAATACACTGTACTACATACAGCACATTCCATAGTATAGGACAAACAACAATTAAATGGCACTCAGAATACAGTACATTACTATCAGAGTTAGTTTACATTTTACGTTGTGGCATATTGTATTTTTCCAACAATTTGTTCATGCATAAAATAACTCTACTTACTGTATGTATAGCTGCTGTTACAGCAAATATTCAGGATTCATACATTAAAAAAGCAAATGTGTGTTTTGAATGTAATACACTGGTCCATGGTTGTCTCCTTAGACTTGCCTATCCTCATGGAATGTCCTACCCTCACCCTCCCTATAACTCCTCCATCAGTGTCCCTACCTTCACCCTCCATGTAATTCCCCCTCAGTGTTCCTACCCTCAACCTCCCTGTAACTCCCCCATCCGTGTCTCTGCCCTCACCCTCCATGTAATTCCCCCTCAGTGTTCCTACCCTCAACCTCCCAGTAACCCACCCATCAGCATTTCTGCCCTCACCCTCCATGTAATTCCCCCTCAGTGTTCCTACCCTCAACCTCCCAGTAACTCACCCATCAGCATTTCTGCCCTCACCCTCCATGTAATTCCCCCTCAGTGTTCCTATCCTCAACCTCCCAGTAACCCACCCATCAGCATTTCTGCCCTCACCCTCCATGTAATTCCCCCTCAGTGTTCCTATCCTCAACCTCCCAGTAACCCCCCCATCAGTATCCCTGCCCTCACCCTCCATGTAATTCCCCCTCAGTGTTCCTACCCTCAACGTCCCTGTAACTCCCCCATCCGTGTCTCTGCCCTCACTCTCCATGTAATTCCCCCTCAGTGTTCCTACCCTCACCCTCCCTATAACTCCTCCATCAGTGTCTTTGCCTTCACCCTCCATGTAATTCCCCCTTAGTGTTCCTACCCTCAACCTCCCTAAAACTCCTCCATCAGTGTCTTTGCCTTCACCCTCCATGTAATTCCCCCTCAGTGTTCCTACCCTCAACGTCCCTGTAACTCTCCCATCCGTGTCTCTGCCCTCACCCTCCATGTAATTCCTCCTCAGTGTTCCTACCCTCAACCTCCCAGTAACCCACCCATCAGCATTTCTGCCCTCACCCTCCATGTAATTCCCCCTCAGTGTTCATATCCTCAACCTCCCAGTAACCCCCCATCAGTGTCTCTGCCCTCACCCTCCATGTAATTCCCCCTCAGTGTTCCTACCCACAACCTCCCAGTAACCCACCCATCAGCATTTCTGCCCTCACCCTCCATGTAATTCCCCCTCAGTGTTCATATCCTCAACCTCCCAGTAACCCCCCCATCAGTGTCCCTGCCCTCACCCTCCATGTAATTCCCCCTCAGTGTTCCTTCCCTCAACCTCCCTATAACTCCTCCATCAGTGTCTCTGCCTTCACACTCCATGTAATTCCCCCTCGGTGTTCCTACTCTCAGCCTCCCAGTAACTCCCCCCTTAGCATCCCTGTCCTCACCCTTCCTGTAACTCCCCCTCAGTGTCCCTGCCCTCACCCTCTCTGTAACTCCCCCTCACCCCCAGTGTCCCCCTTTTCATCATAGCATTTGCTGATCCTCTCTTATATAGCACTATAGCAGCAAGATATGGGAGGGGGAGGGGGGGGGGATAATTTCGGCATGACCTTTAAATCCGCCACTTGCTGCATGTGCTGCATTTCTACCCTGCAAAGGGGCCTCACATCCTTAGTCTTAATTTCAGTAATAACAGGTTAAAGCAAAACATGCAATCAAATAAAAAGCTATCAATATGTAATACCATATTAGCAGGCATTACAATGTAAGATATATAAATGAACTGTAGTAGCATTAGAACATAACAATCCCTTATCATGCTTTATGGAATTAGGCAAGAATCATGCAGCTCCTTATTGCAGTGGAAAGAAGGAGAACTTGTGGTATAGACTGCACATGCCTCATCATCTAATGACAGACACACTGCTGGCAATGTGGGGAATAGGTCCGGTGATGCTAAGGAAGTCATGCGTTTTTTTCTCCAGGGTACAGAATAAAATCAAGTACAGTCTTATTCTCTGCATATCGGCTAACAGCTGGGCCAGTTTATTAAGCTCAGTGGGAGGGAGGCATTAATTTTGCCGGCTGTCGTTATCCCAACTGTCAGGTACCGACGCCGGAATCCTGACACCTGGTGAAATACCCATCTCCCCAAATCCCCACTCTGGTGGTGGCCCACCGGGCCCAAAGCGTGACAAGCAAATTGAGCCAGCGAGGGGACACGCTGCGCTCACTGTCAGTATTCAGGCTGTTGGGATCCTGGTATCGGTCTCCAAACCCCCAACCCCCGGGATGTCATACTGAATCCTAGTGAAACATAAAGCAGAGAATAAAAGACACGGCAGGTGAACTTTAAACTAGGGATGAGCGGTTTAAACTCAGAAGAATCTAAAAAAACCAATTTAGGGGTACTGAGTACTACTGGGTCACGACTTTAATCCTCACACCAATATCAGAGCTGGTAATGAGGCGAAACATCACTTTCCAAGAAATCTCAGGTCTTGCGTGTTTTCAACTGCATAATCCAATCCAGAGGTGAAGCTGGTTATTATTCCATAATTCTCTGCACTCACTGTTTTTTGATCATATACAAGGGCCCTGTGAGGACGCTCATCTGCCATTTTGACACTAGCTCATGTAGGCAAAGAAGGAAGGGGATCGCTGTCGCTAAAAGAAACCCAGGGAAAATGTAAAGGAAAAACAGGAAACAGAGGGTAGAACAGAAAAAGAAGCAGACACAGGAGAGCCAAAGGGAAAAAGTACGACAGAAGAGGGGCCAAGAGAGAGAGAGAGAGAGTGGAGTCAAAATAATATATTTATCTATAGTTTGGTGTATCCAGGCAGGATTCAAAGATTTGGGGCCTGTTTGAGACGTTACTTAAATCTCCCCCGTTTCTGGACACAGCTTCATTCACCCCGGCAGCATGATTTTGCTGGACAACCTGAGTAACCTGAGGGTTACTGTGATGACCGATGTTGACGCAGCTGATCCAATGCTGAGTCTACTGTATACGTATATATATATACATTATGGGTACAATATTCAGAGGGCGCACAACCGTACTGTTATTTCATATAAAAGAAAATCAAACAAGCGTGACCCGAAGGACAATAGTTTTAATAAAGCAAAAAATTAAAATTATGGTACAGTAGTATAATGTTTCATAAGTACAATATTCATTTGTACAAAAACATGGTACTTTTTAAATGAAATATAAAACCCAACGCGTTTCGTCCGCTATGGACTTCATCAGGGGTACAGGTCGTAGTGTGAGGATACTTTAAAGAGATCCCCCACAAGGTATTCTCACTGTAGATAAGGATATTGTATAGTAGACCTTTATAAACAAAATTTGAGGGAATCTTCTTATCAGATATTCCTTATTCGTTGCACATAATAGATGTTTATTTAATTCTAGAAACGGATATGACCGGTTATAAAGTATCCTCCAGAGTTAGCAGAGTACCATAAGGTATTTTAAAAACAAATCAGTGACACCGAACAGAATATCCAGAGGGAAAGATAATACCCAAAATGAGGAATTCTGGATATGTGTGGCTGCCTTTTCTCCTGAATGTCCTGACCATATATATATATATATATATATATATATACACTGCTCAAATAACACATCCTAGATCTGAATGAATGAAATATTCTTATTAAATACTTTGTTCTTTACATAGTTGAATGTGCTGACAACAAAATCACACAAAAATTATCAATGGAAATCAAATTTATTAACCCATGGAGGTCTGGATTTGGAGTCACACTCAAAATTAAAGTGGAAAAACACACTACAGTCTGATCCAACTTTGATGTAATGTCCTTAAAACAAGTCAAAATGAGGCTCAGTAGTGTGTGTGGCCTCCACGTGCCTGTATGACCTCCCTACAACGCCTGGGCATGCTCCTGATGAGGTGGCGGATGGTCTCCTGAGGGATCTCCTCCCAGACCTGGACTAAAGCATCCGCCAACTCCTGGACAGTCAGTGGTGGATGGAGCGAGACATGATGTCCCAGATGTGCTCAATTGGATTCAGGTATGGGGAACGGGCGGGCCAGTCCATAGCATCAATGCCTTCGTCTTGCAGGAACTGCTGACAAACTCCAGCCACATGAGGTCTAGCATTGTCTTGCATTAGGAGGAACCCAGGGCCAACCGCACCAGCATATGGTCTCACAAGGGGTCTGAGGATCTCATCTCGGTACCTAATGGCAGTCAGGCTACCTCTGGCGAGCACATGGAGGGCTGTGCGGCCCCCCAAAGAAATGCCACCCCACACCATTACTGACCCACTGCCAAACCGGTCATGCTGGAGGATATTGCAGGCAGCAGAACGTTCTCCTTGGTGTCTCCAGACTCTGTCACGTCTGTCACATGTGCTCAGTGATAACCTGCTGTCATCTGTGAAGAGCACAGGGCGCCAGTGGCGCATTTGCCAATCTTGGTGTTCTCTGGCAAATGCCAAACGTCCTGCATGGTGTTGGGCTGTAAGCACAACCCCCACCTGTGGACGTCGGGCCCTTATACCACCCTCATGGAGTCTGTTTCTGATCGTTTGAGTAGACACATGCACATTTGTGGCTTGCTGGAGGTCATTTTGCAGGGCTCTGGCAGTGCTCCTCCTGTTCCTCCTTGCACAAAGGCGGAGGTAGCGGTCCTGCTGCTGGGTTGTTGCCCTCCTATGGCCTCCTCCACATCTCCTGATGTACTGGCCTGTCTCCTGGTAGCACCTCCATGCTCTGGACACTACGCTGACAGACACAGCAAACCTTCTTGCCACAGCTCGCATTGATGTGCCACCCTGGATGAGCTGCACTACCTGAGCCACTTGTGTGGGTTGTAGACTCCGTCTCATGCTACCACTAGAGTTCAAAAGACCAAAACATCAGCCAAAAAGCATAGGAGATGAGAAGTGGTCTGTGGTCACCACCTGCAGAACAACTCCTTTATTGGGGGTGTCTTGCTAATTGCCTATAATTTCCACCTGTTGTCTATTCCATTTGCACAACAGCATGTGAAACTGATTGTCAATCAGTGTTGCTTCCTAAGTGGACAGTTTGATTTCACAGAAGTGTGATTGACTTGGAGTTACATTGTGTTGTTTAAGTGTTCCCTTTATTTTTTTGAGCAGTGTATATATATATATATATATATATATATATATACTGTAGTTGTGGTGCTATCACCACAAACTGACATGCAGTATTAAGTTATGTTACCACCATGAAAGGGTTTTTAGATACTCTACATTTGGGATTTATTAAACACTGTTTACTACATAAAAAAAAAATGACCATAATAACCGCCAGATTAAATGACATCCCTAAAGCATAATAAAGTGGTACATTGTGGACACATTTCTAGCATGCATAAATGGACTGGAATAAAAGACCAGTGAGTTTTTGCAGCGGAGGTAAGGAGCCCTTGTGCTGGTTCATAGATTGCTTAATTTGTGTTCTCACTTTCTTCACAATAACAGTCTTGTTGGAAATAATTAGTTTTCTTTTAAAATATTTTTCATAAACAAAATGACAAACACTAGCGAACAGCAGAAGGTAAGATGCAGAGACAGGATTGAAAGAGGAGGTAATTATCATGTGAGCAATGCTATGTCAAGAAAACAATGTTTTGTAAAAGTGTGTAATGAACTCTTTGTTCCTACTCTTCAAATCTCAAGTGGGACAATTGACCTAAACTGACTATTAGGGCTGATACAGCTTTGGTTGAATGAGTTCTATCTTGGCTCTATGGTGACAGCACTGCCAAGAAATAACAAGGACTAAAATGTGCACTGAGAGCCATTTCAACACATGTCCTCTTCAGCTGACTTAAAGATGAACTGTAGTAAACAACAGGATGGACATCTTACGTGAATTTATGCACTTTCAGTCAACAGTGAAGCATTCAGAGTTTGTTCATTCCCTATTTGACTTGTTTAGAAGCGGAAAGGACATAGAAACAACAAGGGAAGGAGGCAAAAATCTCTGAAATTCCATCTTCCCAGCATTGCATATACACATGATGCACCGTCTTGTGGTAGTGGAGGAATTACGCAATGTTTTCTTTCATATATACCGTCTCTGATATTTCCTCTCCTGTTAATGCCCTCCACAAGTACGAGTAGTTTAGACAGGAAATATACGTTATATATGACACTTTACATTTTTATTTGATGGTGTATTGTGACTTAGACATCCCCTTTTAATTATCTATAGCAAATATTGTGTTCATATATAAAATGAATACACTGTGTATGGCATACTGGCAGATGGCTATCTGATTCATCACGCAGTTGGATACTAGATTCTAGATTCATGCACAAACTGTTTTGTCATACAGTATACAGTACAGTAGTTCACTAAATGCAAACAGGAGCCCTCAAGCAATGTGATGGTGGAACATGGAATGAAACACGGCATGCAGTGGACCATGGCTTGGTGATATTTGTTTGACAGCCAGTGGCGAATTTCCCATTAGGCACGTGAGGCATGTGCCTAGGGGTGGCATTTCTTGGGGGTCTGCACTTTGGCTCATGCTTCACTAGTGTCAGTCTGAAATCACCGGTAACTACAAAATATTTCCTCTCTAATGTACTATACACCATCTTGAGTTTGAATGAGGAGGACATGAGTAGACTGCCCCGTAAGCTGTCCTACGTAGTAAATACTTATACACAATTAAAAAATAAATGAAATGTCATAGCTCATAGATTCTTTTATTGTTAGGTTATATTATACTAAACTACCAATCACCAAAAGGAGGGCTTCTAGTAAAACAATAAAAATAATAAAATTGGATGGCAAGGGTAGCCAATACTGTTGTGCCTTGTGGCGCACTAACCCCTAAATTTGCCCCTGCTGATGGCCTGTGATTCTGGTTCATCTCTCATGAGGCCCCCACTTTTCTCTTCTGAGTTTGTGTGGGGACAGTGCATGCACAATGAAGTACAGTACTGTTTGGTAGAGCAGAGCAGGAATCTCATGAGCGGTGACCAGGAACCATGAGAGGTTTGAATTTATTCCCTTTCTAATGGTTCTTTAGCTCAAATTTATTTTCCTTTTTGGGGTTTAATGATGGTTACATGTAAATACTAGCTATTCTGCCTGTTCTTCACACGGGAGTTTCTGATTTTCACGTTTGTAAATATAAATGAGTGTTAAAAATTTGGTAAATCTATAGAGATGTAAATTTGAGATATCTTAATATAAGTAAACATGTTTCTTGGCATTACCGGAGGAGCACCCATAGCAGATACAGTAAAAAGTGACAGGACCATTTTTGTAGTATAATAAATTCTACACACTGGAGGTGCAATCCAAATATTGATCCGATTGTCCCTTTGGGCGTTATAGTTTGTGCAACGCAAGTCACGCATTGGTGCTGACATCATTATGTCAACCCCCTTTTCATCCTCTTAGAGGAGGATTATTAAAATTCTAATATAGGGGGTAATTCCAAGTTGATAGCAGCAGGAATTTTGTTAGCAGTTGGGCAAAACCATGTGCACTGCAGGGGAGGAAGATATAACGTGCAGAAAGAGTTAGATTTGGGTGGGTTATTTTATTTCTGTGCAGGGTAAATACTGGCTGCTTTATTTTTACACTGCAAATTAGATCGCAGATTGAATACACCACACCCAAATCTAACTCTCTCTGCACATGTTAAATCTGCCTCCCCTGCAGTGCAAATTCCTGCTGCGATCAACTTGGAATTACCCCCATAGTTTTCCCATTTCCCACCTGAAGAATACCTATGTTAAATTTCAGCTTCCTAACATATTGAGAAGTAAGAGAATTAGTGATGAGTGAGTGAGTGAGTGAGTGAGTGAGTGAGTGAGTGAGTGAGGGCTTTCGCATTTATATACAGTTTATAGATTAATATATATATATATATGTATGTATATATATATATATATATATATATATTTATCTAAGCATGCCAGCCATCCCATGATCCACCACTGCATTGACACCTTTCATGACTGCTCATGTTTGAAATAAATTAATTGTTTGACTAAAAACATGCTGTGCTTGCATCTAGAATATTTGTCTATGTATTTGCATGAGGATAAAGATAGCCTTCTTCCAATATGTCATACACTGTAAATTAAGAGAAAATCACTTAAGCCAGATCAGATCCATGCAAATCACTAAAGGGTTAACAAACTAGCCAGATAAGAAAAATAATGATTCTGGGTAGGAAATTGCTGATCATATTAAATGCAAGTATTTCAGAGATGCCCAGGGTAATGGCAAAGAATCATCATGTGCCAGTTGTAGCCTCGCTCTAGTAGGGTAAACTGGATCACTGGAAGACCTATTTGGTTCTGGTACTATGGGGGCATGGCCAATAATGTGGGTGTGTGGCCATGATCCATTGGGAGTACTGTTGCCTGTGGTATGTGGCCTCACCATATTAGAGGTGTAGCTGTGCTTGCTTGTCAGCATGGACTGACAAATTATATCCAAGCAAGGTACTTTGTACCCTCTCCCCCTCCTATTGCCACCCCTGAGGTTAAGCAAGGGTATAAAGACCATGACAAAAGAGTTTATACACATTCAGGAGAAGCTACATTAAAAATGAACAAGACCACAGATGCATAAGAAAGATAACTTTATGTAGATTATAAACTAGTGATGTGTTTTGGTTTTGGATCTTTATTAATTTTCGTGTCTTGGTTCTAGTTTTGCAAAACCACCTTCACCTATTTTTGGCTTCAGATCGTTATTTTTTGTGAAATGCTAAAAAAATATAGTATTATTAACCTAAATAACATTAATTTCCATTCATTTCCAGTCAATTTTGGCCACCTCACAGCTCACAATATAGTCCACCAATATCAGCCAAAGGTTGGCTGGCTAAATTAAGCAACAGAGATGTGGCACAAACACACAGAATGTATACTGTATCTGTTTAAAAATGTGTTGCAAATTAGTAATGTTTTAGAGCTATAACCAGTAAAAATTTCTATGCAAAAAAGACTGTCCCCAAATGCCCAACAAAAATACAGACCATTATGAAGAAAGTGGTGCAAAATGGAAATGTCCTCCCACCCACCCTTATGTTAGACATTAAAAAGGACATGTATAGTATAGCAAACCAAGCACTTTAGCTATGGGGACTGCCACTTTTGAGGCTGTAGTGCTTGGTTTGTTTGTGCCCCCACAAAACAATTTTCTGGAAGGACTATCTCCAATCACTAATGAGGAGGTTGATGATGAGGGTGTTAATGACACATTATTATAATTTTAAAAAATAAATTTAATGAGCTTGCTAAAAAAGGACATAATATGGAAGAGTTGCCTAGATGGTTAACATCCCTAATAATAATAATAATAATAATAATAATAATTTTATTTATATAGCGCTCTTTCTCCAATAGGACTCAAGGCGCTTAACAGATACATAGCATAATATAGTACAGAAAATAATGAAGTACAGAACAGATTTTCATAAAATACAGAAGCATGGAGATACTAAAGGGACAATTATGGGAATGCTTGAGTAAAAAGGAAAGTCTACTTTTGAAGGATTCTATAGTTGGGGCCTCTCGCACTGTCCGGGGAAGTGAGTTCCATAGAGTCGGAGCCGCATGACTAAAAGCTCGACCCCCAGATGAATTACAGGAGATTCTAGGTACTGCTAAAAGTCCTTCATCTACAGATCGCAGTAATCGAGTAGGACAGTATGGGGTCAGTAGCTGCTTCAGGTACCTTGGGCCCTGGTCATGTAGTGCTTTGAAACTCAGTAAGCCAATCTTGAAGATGATTCGCCATCTTACAGGCAGCCAGTGAAGGGAGTAGAGTATGGGTGTTATGTGGCTAGAACGGGGCTGGTTGGTTAACAGCCTGGCAGCTGTGTTTTGCACCAGCTGTAAGCGGTGCAATTCTTTTGCTGGGAGACCAAGGTAGAGGGCATTACAGTAGTCTAATCGAGATGATACAAATGCGTGGATGACTTTTGGCAGATCATCTGAGGGAATTAAGTGCTTGATTCTGGCTATGTTCCTCAGGTGAAAGAATGAGGATTTGATTGTGGCTGATATCTGATGTTTAAGTGTCAAGCCACCATCCAGGACAACGCCAAGATTCCGCACACGATCAGTGGTTTGTAATTCCGAATCCCCGAGTGTAAGTCCAGTTGGTTGGCTATGCTGCAGTCTTGTCCTTTGATGTTGCGGTCCTATCATAAGGACCTCTGTTTTATCCGGGTTCAGTCGCAGCCAACTAGCACTCATCCACTCCTGGAGTTCAGCTAGACAGCCATTTAGGGTTGCTATTGGGTTATCAGTGCCCGGAGCAAAGGACAAGTACAGTTGTGTATCATCTGCATAGCAGTGGTAGACCAGCCCATGGCGCCTGATTATTTCACCCAGCGAGAGCATGTATACTGCAAAAAGCATGGGGGATAGTATAGAACCTTGTGGGACACCACATGGCAATGGTACTGGTGCTGATGAGTATAATCCAGACGATACTCTCTGTGACCTGCCTGTGAGAAATGATTTGAACCAATTTAGGACTGTGCCATCCAGTCCACAAAAATGTATCAGACGCTCAATCAGAAGCCCATGGTCCACAGTATCAAATGCTGCAGAGAGATCCAGAAGGATTAATATTGAACAGTCGCCTCTGTCTCTTGCCGTCAGAAGATCATTTAACACACACACCAGGGCTGTTTCAGTGCTATGTCTTCTCCTGAATCCTGATTGGAATGGATCATAGATATCATGGGTTGTCAGGCAGGTTTCCAGTTGATTTGCAACCACTTTCTCAATGACCTTTCCTAGAAAAGGAAGGTTTGATACCGGTCTATAGTTGGTCATGCAGTCGGGATCTAAACTTTGGCCTTTCAAATTGAGCAGATACCTTCACAAACATTGTTAGGATTTGGGCAAAAATATTTCCACACCCAAGAGGTGGCTTTTTGGTCTTTTGCCCAGGCATCACAATGACTTTCTTTTTAGCACAGGCAATAACTGCTGCAAATAGTGTCTGACTTATGCAAACAGCACCCACATCATTCTCATCATCCTCAATATCCTCATTAGTGTCAGATAGTACAAAAATATCTCCCTCATCTGGTCTTACAATCAGAACAGTAGGGGCTTATTATGCAATTGTCAGGTGATCATTAGGCAGAAGCAGGGGCAGATGGAGATGGGATTACTGCAGGGATGAGACAAGGTAAACCCTGCAGGGTAGAAATACAAAAGCCAAAGGTGGTAATATGGCAAGAACAGAGTACTAGAAATATGCTGAAATACTAAAATCCAGCTGATGGAGACTAGAGGTAATGCAGGGATAACTGAGGTTCCAAACACAAAGCTGAGGCACAGGCAGGAGATACACAAGAAATAGTCTGGATCTTTATCCAAGCAAGTACCAGGGCTTCGGGACACAGAGCAGGGCCAGGGAGCATATATCATAGTAACAAGTTGTAGCATGTAGCTATCACTGGCACTGAGGTGCAGGGCTGGCTGCCTAATAACAGAAACTGGAGCCAATATAGCAGCCCATTAATGAAACAATTTAACGCAGCTGAAAGGCTGCACATACACTGGCGTCCTGGCTGCTGGACAATAGCCGGGACCAAGATTCACTGCTGCCACCCGGAGTCCCACTTGCCTAGCAACCACCAGGACCAGCATCCCCTATAACTGGCATGATGTGGCATCCTGGTCGCTTAGTAATGGCTTGGACCAGCTGCAGAAGTGAGCTGCGAGAGCGGCGCCTAACACACACATAGCATTCATGGACACCCTTAGACTCTCCTCAGGGATTTGTGACGTTTCTGAACACAAAGTTTGATCCCTAGCCTTACTGGGGAGTTTTCAGCACTGACTTTGTGGTTTTAATTATCACATGTTCATGGGCGGGGCTGGCACAGAGTCCTGCTATGACACTGTATGGTGATCATACAAGCAGTGCTTCCAAACTGATTAGACTAGCTCTATCATATACAGAGGCGTAACTAGGGGGGTGCCAGCAGGGCACATGCCCTGGGCGCCATGTCAGGCCCAGCAGACAAGGGCCTCATGGCACCTGCATGGCCCGCTCACCCCACTGTGTGACCATTGCACTCACCTCAAGCACTCCACTACTGTGCCACTGGAGCTCTGCCTGTCCTCCCGCCCTACACCTTTGCACCGCCGGAGCTCCCACTTCCTCCCACCCTCCACAACAGCCCCACTGGAGCTCCCCCTTCCTCCCACCCTCCACCACAGCACCACCGGAGCTCCCCCTTCCTCCCACCCTCCACCAGGTCCATCACGCCGCCACCAGCTTGCTGTCAGGAGTGCGACTGCGATCGCGATGTGTCACACTTCCTGACTGACGAATGGAGCACTGGAGCCTCAGCCTGCTGCCTTCCTGACACAATCCACATGGTTACACAGCTGGTAAGTGAAGGGATGGAGGTGGTGGGGCCCCTAACAGAGGGCAAGGGGGGTTTGCTATATTCCTGGAAGGAAGGGAGAGGGAGGGAATGGTTGGAAAGGAGGGATGGAGGCAATTAGCTATGGGCCTCTGGAAATCCTGGGGCACTTGGGACCTCTGTCCATGTCTTAACTCCCGACGGGAGCCTCTGCCTACAGCAGGGGTGGGCAACCTCCGGCCCGTGGGCTGTATAAAGTCTGCAAAGCCGTTTTTCCGGCCCGCTGCTGTGTGTCAGCAAAACACGCCATTCCTCGGTCTGGCGGCGATGTGTCTCAGCTGTCATGGCAGGGAGGAGAGCGCAGCTATGTCCGGCGGCAGCGGCGGGTAGGATCTCAAACCAGCCGCCGATTCATGAGCCAATCAGAGCTCGCAGAACGGCAGCCAATCAGGAACCGCTGCTGCTGGTCCGCAAGCTCTATTTGGCTCACGAACCGGCGGACGGTTTGAGGTTCCTACACGCCACCGCCGCCTGACATAGCTGCACTCTCCTCCCTACCGAGTTCCTGACAGATGACACATGCCACCGTCACCGGACTGAGCACTAAAAGGGAGGAGAGGCACACTCTGTGCTCTCCTCCCAAGATACACAGCAGCAGCGGTGAGCAGTACAGTAGGGTGGGGGGCATGTGTAGGGCATTGTGTATCTGGCACTGTGGGGCATTTGTGTATCTGGCACTGTGGGGCATTTGTGTATCTGGCACTGTGGGCCAATGTGTATCTGGCACTGTGGGGCATTTGTGTACCTGGCACTGTGGGGCATTTGTGTATGTGGCACTGTGGGGCATATGTGTATCTGGCACTGTGGCGGCATATGTGCATCTGGCACTGCACTGGCATATGTGTATCTGGTACTGCACTATTGGGGGCATATGTGTATCACGTCCCAGTTTAATTGGTCACACACATTTTTTGGCGCGCACACTCAGTACCACTAAGGGACATAACTACTAGGGGAATAATTACTGGGGGTATATCTTCTGGGGGGCAGGCAAATTTTTAAGTTCCCCACCCCTTGCCTACAGTAGGTCTCATTTCCTGCCCTACAGACTCTTCACGTGTCTCCCCTCCCACCCGCAGCCTCTGCTCCTGTGTCTGCTGTGGATCCTCTGCTGCAGCCCTGCATAGTCCTCTCCCCTACAGCGGCAGCCTACCACCACAGTCCTCTACCCGGCAGCGGCAGCCTGGCATAGTCCTCTACCCAGCAGTAGCAGCATGGCACAGTACTCTCCCCGGCAGTGGCAGCCCGGAACAGTCCTCTCCCCTGAATTAGCAGGCCGGCACAGACCTTTCCTATGCCTCGGCAGCCTGGCACAGTCCTCCCCCCACATCAGCAGCCCAGCACAAACCTTTTTCCTGGAGCAGCAACCTCCTGGCACAGTCCTCTCCCCTGCAGCCTGGATCTGGCAAGCCCTGGTGCAGAGCTGCTGCAGAGTGCAGACACACTCAGGAAAAGGAAAAGGGGGGGGGGGTGCTCTTAGTGGCAGCTATTCTTTCCAGGGTGGGTTGCTGTTGTTTGCAGAGGATGGAGTTCTTTGAGAAGAGAGTGTTGATATACACCCATAGTATCCTGAGGCCCTTGGACAACTGCCCATTGAGCCCATAGGAAGAGACAGCTCTGGGCGGGGGGCTTTGGGAAGGTGACACAGGAGAGGCTGTATGTGGGAGAAGACACATAGAGAGACATAGAATGAAAGGGGGGACACAGAATGAAGTTGGGGAGGCTGTTTAACACAGAAGGAAAAGGGTATGGTGAAAGACGCAGGCGGAACATGCTAAGACACAGCGGAGATGATGGTATTCTGAGACATCGCAGGGTGGGAGACGATGGTGTGCAGAGAGACGATGCAGGGTGTAGGAGATGGTGTGCTGAGTGACAAAACGGGGTAGGTGATGGCATGCTGAAAGACTAAGCAGAGGGGGTGATAGTCAGTGGCGTGCAGTGAGGTCAGTGGCTGGTGAGGCATGCCCACTAAAGCCGCCACTATGGCCACTGCCAGAGGCGAGTTTAGACCTCATGGAGCCCTAAGCAACACACAGATTTGGGGCCCCCTTCCTCATACAATCCATAGCACTATAGCATGTCATCACCGCCCCTGGCTGTGCCTGCTGTGCTTGAGTCTCCTTCTACCTGCACTAAAGCAGTAGGGGGCAGATTCTGGAGCCTCCTCTCGGACAGCATTGGGACAGACTCTGCTCACCTCCATTCTCTGCCAGCAGCAGCAGGTCTCCCAACAGCTGCGCTGCTGCTTGAGGTGGAAGCTGGAGACAAGCAGAGTCATCCCTGGTCAGCAGTACCAGTTTAGGAATGGGCTCTACCTGGCGCAGTTTAGAAACAGGCTGCAGGCAGGGAGGGTTGGGGGGGTTGTTGGGATCCTGCACATCGGGATGACGCTGTCTGTATTCTGACCGTCGTCATCTCAAGCGCCAGGATTCTGATACCATCCCTCACAGTGGTCGAAGTGGAATTTTGAAGTGGGGATATGGAAAAGTTAAGGTTGCAATTATGTGCGCGCCAAAGGCGCGTGCGCTCCGGATAAGGGGGCATGGCCACTCACAAGGGGTGCATGTCCTTCCATGTAGTTTACCACACCATATACCCCACAATAGTAGAACCCCTTATACTGTCTAGTACTGGTGCCCATTTCACATTATACCACACAGTATATGCAGAAATTCACATTATAGCACACTGAATGAGCCGAAATTCACATTGTAGCACACCGAATAAGCCAAAATTCACATTGTAGCACACTGAATGAACCGAAATTCACATTATAACACACTGTATGAGCCGAAATTCACATTATAGCACACTGTATGAGCCGAAATTCACCTTGTAGCACACTGAATGAGCCGAAATTCACCTTGTAGCACACTGAATGAGCCGAAATTCACCTTGTAGCACACCGAATGAGCCGAAACTCACATTGTAGCACACTGAATGAGTCGAAATTCACCTTGTAGCACACCGAATGAGCCGAAACTCACATTATAGCACACTGAATGAGCCAAAATTCACATTGTAACACACTGAATGAGCTGAAATTCACCTTGTAGCACACTGAATGAGCCGACAGTCACATTGTAGCACACTGAATGAGCCAAAACTCACATTATAGCACACAGAATAAGCCGAAATTCACATTATAGCACACGGTATGAGCCGAAATTCACATTATAGCATACTGAATGAGCTGAAATTCACATTATAGCACACTGAATGAGCTGAAATTCACATTATAGCACACTGAATGAGCTGAAATTCACCTTGTAGCACACCGAATGAGCCGAAATTCACCTTATAGCACACCGAATGAGCCGAAATTCACATTATAGCACACTGAATGAGCTGAAATTCACATTGTGGCACACTGAATGAGCCAAAACTCACATTATAGCACACAGAATAAGCCGAAATTCACATTATAGCACACAGAATGAGCCGAAATTCACATTATAGCACACTGAATGAGCTGAAATTCACATTGTAGCACACCGAATGAGCCAAAACTCACATTATAGCACACAGAATAAGCCGACATTCACATTAGAGCACACTGAATGAGCCGAAATTCACATTATAGCACACTGAATGAGCCGAAATTCACATTGTAGCACACTGAATGAGCCGAAATTCACATTATAGCACACTGAATGAGCCGAAATTCACATTGTAGCACACTGAATGAGCCGAAATTCACATTGTAGCACACTGAATGAGCCGAAATTCACATTATAGCACACTGAATGAGCCGAAATTCACATTGTAGCACACTGAATGAGCCGAAATTCACATTGTAGCACACTGAATGAGCCGAAATTCACATTATAGCACACTGAATGAGCCGAAATTCACATCTGGTGTATGACTATGCTGCGATCACTCCCGCTGGTGGCTCATGTGGTGTATACATACATCACATGAGTCGCCAGTGGGGGTGAACACAGCAGTCTCAGCGGAGCCCCAGGCACAGCACTGCAGCTTCTCCCGGCCGACACTCAATGAGCTTCCAGTGGGAGGGGGGGTGCGCAGGATAGTGTCAGTGAAGCCCCGGGCACGGGCTGGCACTACAGCTTCCCCCAGCCGCCCAATACCCCAGAGACCAGGAGGCTGACTGAGCTGGGGGTGGAGCCACGGGCAGTAATTTCCTCAGCCCGCGGCTCCACCCCCAGCTCACAGTAAGCCTCCTGGTCTGTTGCGTGCGCAGCCACGGCGACATAATTACGTCACGGCACCCACCAGCAAAAAGATAGATTGGCGCCACTGGGTGGGGGGAGTTTGGGAATTTACAAGCTACTCACCAGTGTCTGTCAGTAGCGGCTGTGGTCTCTCACATATTCCCAGATGCTGCGGCAAGCCTCTGCAACTTCTCCTGCGCTCCCTCCAGGTGATAGCCCAGCTCAGCTCAGCTGGCAAGCGAACGGCGGCCGGTAGTGAGGTGGAGGGGGGAGATGAGCAGCACTGGCGGTGTGCAGGGGGGGGGGGGTCTGTGGGGAAGATGAGGAGCACTGGCAGTGAGCGGGGGGAGATGAGCAGCACTGGCAGTGAGCAGGGAAGGGGCTGTGGGGAAGATGAACAGCACTGGCAGTGAGCGGGGTGGGAAGTGAGAAGCACTGGCGGTGAGCGGAAGGAGGGGTGGGGGCTGTGGGGAAGATGAGCAGCACTGGCAGTGAGAGGGGGGGGGTGACCAGCACGGGCAGTGAGCAGGGAAGGGGCTGTGGGGAAGATGAACAGCACTGGCAGTGAGCGGGGTGGGAAGTGAGAAGCACTGGCGGTGAGCGGAAGGAGGGGTGGGGGCTGTGGAGAAGATGAGCAGCACTGGCAGTGAGAGGGGGGGGATGACGGGGGTGATGAGCACTGGCGGTGAGCGTGGAGGGAGAGATGAGCAGCATCGGCACTGAGCGGGGGGTGGTGTGCAGCACCAGCGGTTGTTTGGGGGGTGGGGGAGTTGGGAGATGAGCAGCACTGACGGTGAGCGGGTGGTGGTGGGGGGAGATGAGCAGCACCAGATGAGCGGGGTGGGGGGAGGTGATGAGCAGCACCAGGTGAGCGGGGGGGGGGAGAGATGAGCAGCACTGGCACTGAGCAGGGGGGGGGAGATGAGCGGAGAGATGAGTGGGGGGAGAAGATGATGAGCAGCACCAGGTGAGCGGGGGGGGGGAGAGACGGGCAGCACTAGCACTGGGTGGGGGGGAGATGAGAAGAACCAGTGGTGGTTGGGGGGGGGGAGAGATGAGCTGCAGTGATGGTGAGCGGGGGGTGGGGGGGAGATGAGCAGCACCAGCGGGGAGGGAGAGGGGGAGAGATGAGCAGCACTGACGGTGAGGTGGGGGGGGGGTGATGAGCAGCACACCATGAGATGAGAGGCACCAGCAATAATTGTGGGGGGAGGGCAGCACTGACGGTGAGCAGGCGGGGGGTGAGCGTTGGATGAGCAGCACCAGGTGAGCGGGGGGGGATGGGATGAGCGGCGCCGGCGGTGTGCGGGTGATTAGCGGCGCACATCTCTACGCGGCCGCCTAGTCAGGAGGAGAGGTCAGCACCAGGTGAGGGAGGGAGGGGTCGGGGGTGATGAGCGCCGGCGGTGTGCGGGTGATGCGGGTCTGGCCGGAGGAAGGAGGATCGGACAGTGCCCAATCATATCTGCCTCAGAGGCAGGGGCGTGCTTTCATATGGGCAGAAAGCACGCCCCTGTCACTGAGGCACTCACACTGGTGCCGCTTTTCCTGTTTTTTTTAATGGGCTTTTACAGCCCTCTCCTTGGCCCCGCCCCCTGCCAGCCCCCCGCTTCCGGACCTTTCTCATTATCTACAGGAGGCACCGCTCTCGATGCCTCTAAAAAAACATTTTAACCTATTTGAAAATGTAGAAATTATTAAAATAATATAAAGCATATACTTAGGACACAGAATATGTGTCAGAAGTATCTTCTTTATATTACAGGTTGAGTATCCCTTATCCAAAATGCTTGGGACCAGAGGAATTTTGGATATCGGATTTTTCTGTATTTTGGAATAATTGCATACCATAACGAGATATTATGCTGATGGGACCTAAATCTAAGCACAGAATGCATTTATGTTTCATATACACCTTATACACACAGCCTGAAGGTCATTTTAGCCAATATTTTTTATAACTTTGTGCATTAAACAAAGTGTGTGTACATTCACACAATTCATTTATGTTTCATATACACCTTATACACACAGCCTGAAGGTCATTTAATACAATATTTTTAATAACTTTGAGTATTAAACAAAGTTTGTGTACACTGAGCCATCAAAAAACAAAGGTTTCACTATCTCACTCTCACTCAAAAAAGTCTGTATTTCGGAATATTCCGTATTTCGGAATATTTGGATATGGGATACTCAACCTGTATTGTAATCATTAATGACAGGGGAGAATGACAGGGGAGGCACTGCCTCCCCTGACTGCACGTCCCTGGTGATAGTGTGCTAAGAGATGTCACATAGGGAGGTGATAGTGTGGCTGAGAGACGCAGGGAGAGATGGTGTGCCTGAGAGACACAGGGGGCAGGATCTGACACAGAGGGCAGGAAGGCTGAACAGCTGTTGTATGATGCTGACCTTAATAATATTCCTACACAAACAGGCATCTTCTGGATGATGTCATCTCCTACATGAATAGTGATTACCGACTGAAGACACCGTCTGCCTTAGAGGATATATTTCTGCAGAGGTTCCGTATTGTGAGAAACCATCATACAGGTGTTGAAATTAAAAGAATGTTCCCAGCGTGACGTGAAACAGGTGGCGTGTCATGTTGGCACACCCATTTTCAGTGTAAACAGACCATTTTTTCGGTGCGCGCCTGCGGCACGCGCTTACAGTTTCTTTATACTCTTTTTTTGGGGTGAGGGGGGGGGGGTATTCCTAATCTTGCTCTGGGCTCCAAAAACCCTAGTTACGCCTCTGGTCATATAGCCGTTAAACCTGCTACAAGCATATTTGAGCAAATTCCAGAGCCATAGGAAGACTTTTCAGTGCCCTAGATGAGAGAGAGCATCTGGAGGGTACAGTATATCACACTCATATATACCCATTACCAGCTTTTATATATTTTATGTTTATCACAACCCTCCCACCCCTTTTTTAATGTATTGTATACCACCATCCCCTCCTTTGACTAACCTGGCAATAGCCTTTCTTAGATGGCTCCTCGCACAGGCAGATGATCAGATGAGATAAGACCTCAGGACATCTCTCCCTACAGAGTGCAAGAGGCGGAGACGGCTAGGGATAGAATGAAAGAAAAAAACACTAGCAGCAGTGAGGATAGGTAGACTGCTGTCATATCATGCATAGCAGCAGGTGCCCCCGCAATCTGGCTGTTGATGGCTGGGCATAGAGACAGAGCTGGCCTTAGCTATAGGCAGGCTAGGCATTTGCCTAGGGCATCCAAGCATGTCTAGTGGCGTCCAAGCATGTCCCTGCAGTATCTCATGCTGGGACAGTCTGCAAACTATCTGTTACTATCTAAATGTATTCAATCACTACTTGTATACACGGGCCCTCATTCCGAGTTGTTCGCTCTGTATTTTTCATCGCATCGCAGTGAAAATCCGCTTAGTACGCATGCGCAATGTTCGCACTGCGACTGCGCCAAGTAACTTTACTATGAAGAAAGTATTTTTACTCACGGCTTTTTCTTCGCTCCGGCGATCGTAATGTGATTGACAGGAAATGGGTGTTACTGGGCGGAAACACGGCGTTTCAGGGGCGTGTGGCTGAAAACGCTACCATTTCCGGAAAAAACGCAGGAGTGGCCGGAGAAACGGTGGGAGTGCCTGGGCGAACGCTGGGTGTGTTTGTGACGTCAACCAGGAACGACAAGCACTGAACTGATCGCACAGGCAGAGTAAGTCTGGAGCTACTCTGAAACTGCTAAGTAGTTAGTAATCGCAATATTGCGAATACATCGGTCGCAATTTTAAGAAGCTAAGATTCACTCCCAGTAGGCGGCGGCTTAGCGTGTGTAACTCTGCTAAATTCGCCTTGCGACCGATCAACTCGGAATGAGGGCCACTGTTGTTTACATTTGTCAGATAGAATGCAGACATTCAATTAAACTCCCTCTGACATGCTTGAATGCTCCTGACTTGTGAGACCTCAGACAGCAGAAGCCCAGTAACTGCAATTCCTGGACCTGTGACATTTTCACTGACTATATAAGGTTATTACTTGATGGCTCCTTATGATACCACATGTGTATTTTGGAAGACTGCTCCACATAAATCTGACATCACCTGTACTGCTTGTGCACATGGGGGATGGGGACCCTGGTATCCTGTGTCCCTTAACCATGTGCAAACTCCAGGAGTCTGCAAGGATATAACATGGGCAGTATTCTCCTGACACTTTATTTTTCAGTCAGTCCATGCCATAAAATACCCCTGCCATCCAGCACTATAACGTGGTCAGTAAGTTGCGTTGCACTATTTCTATATGAAACGTCAATGCAACATGACTTTCAGACGCGTCAGACTGGAGAGCAGAACATATTGCTCCCGCAGTATAAAATAAAGGGCATGTAGTTGCCAGGAGTAACATACCCCAGCAAACACACTGAACAGTGAAGAGAATGAACAGTTGCTACATGTTTGATACTGGTCTTTTTGTATACCCAGCAAGTATGGCAGTATCTGGACTTTGTTGCCATCTGTGTACAACCAGCAAGCTAATGTGGGGCATATGTGTAAGGTGCATTATTGCGTGGAATTATGTGTATTATGGCCCTCATTCCGAGTTGATCGCTCGCTGCCGTTTTTTCCAGCGCAGCGATCAGGTGAAAAAATGGCATTTATGCGCATGGTACGCAGCGCGCATGCGCTAAGTACTTTCACACAAAAGTTTGCAGTTTTACAGAAGCTGAAAAACGTAGCTCGAGTGTTCGTAGTATTATTGACAGGAAGTGGGTGTTTCTGGGCGGCAACTCTGCGTTTTCATGGAATGTGGTAAAAAAACGCAGGCGTGCCAGGAAAAAACGCAGGAGTGGCTGGAGAAACGGGGGAGTGGCTGGCCGAACGCAGGGCGTATTTGTTACGTCAAACCAGGAACTAAACAGACTGCAGTCATCGCAAGATAGGAGTCGGTCTGGAGCTACTCAGAAACGGCATGAAATTTTTCCTGTGCAGTTCTGCTAATCTTTCGTTCGCACTTCTGCTGAGCTAAGATACACTCCCAGAGGGAGGCGGCTGACAAAGCTGATTATTTATCTTATAACCTTCACTATATACAGGTAAGAGACTCAGTACGCAATTGGCGTATGGGGTACCGTAAGGGTACGCACTTAGCGTAGCATACGCTCGGCCGTGATCGAGACGCACATGCGACACGCTCTCTCACAGCTTAATGCGTAGTGTCGAGCACGCTATAGGCGGCCGACTACCGTAATGCTAGACTACCAGCATAGCGGACGCTCGAGACCACGAGGGGAACACGAGCGGCGCAGACGCTCACGGAATGACACTCAGTAAACCTTGAATACAACACACAGAAAAGATACTCTTATACTGTAAACCTTGTACTGAAATACTGTAGCGATATAACGCTGCTTAACCTTGTTAATACTAAAGCTGCTTGAGCGATTGAGACGCTCCTATTACCCTCTGCAATGTAATAAACACACGATACCTTGCTAAGGTTCCAACACCTTTACTAACAATATTTAGCTAAGTAAAAGGGAAAAAAACAGTTAACAGTTCATACACTACAGGCTAACATTAATATCTAACAGAATAACTAAACAGAAATACTGTATACACAATAGCGAACGATCGCAAACACAAATACATAGACTAGGAATGAATGGCTAACATTAAAACGGGTAACAAAGTGGCCACAGAGAAACATACCATACGGGGAACACTCGCTAGCGCAACCGGATCCAGTCCTCCAATTATCAGAGATAAATGTTGATGAGAGAGAGTACTGGCCGGTCTGGGGACAGTGACCCTTATATACACAACATACAGTGTACTACAAATGGCCCTACAATCTTATTGTTTATTGGACACAGGAATGTCTCCTCGCATTATAACAAAAGGTCATAGGTTAGTTTGAACAGGTGGGCTGTGACTATATCAAACTGCTCAGGTGGGAGGGAATCTCAGAATTCCCGCCGCATGGGTAATGAATCGCAAATATTGTAAATGTCCAGAAACTACTAATGGCCATAACTATACGCAAGAGCGATTAATCTTTACCTAACCAGCACCGGATTGTTTCTAATAAAATGTTCTTTAGTTAGGTACCAGACACCACTGCTCAAACCCTGTCTGACTCTTCGTATCATGCAAAGAGGAATTTCTCTGTCCAGCGACCAGTTACATTAAACAAACTTACAGTCATTATTAAGGGGAACATTATCTATAAAACATACTATTTGGTTTTATTATTTAACGATTGAGTCGCCCGCTAGACGCACACAAACTCTACCGTAAATGCACATACCACGCGCTCGAGCGCATGGCCGAGGAGGCGCCATCACGCAGCTGCGAGTATCCGCACGCACGGGAGAGAATGTGCACCTGCAGCGGGCAAGCGCATGAGGTGAATATATGGCAACGTGTAGCATGATATTTTTCTGACTTTGACAGTCCACCCTTTGGCAGTCATCAATAACTGCCACTTCCTAAAACAGTTCAAAAAAGAAAAATATATGTCATAATGTAAATACCATTTTATGATTGGGTAAAGGGAGGAGAGGAGCAGGTGGGAAAAAGGTATGACCTAGTGGGATAGTAGAAGCATGTGTGTATGAATCCATGTTTGGGGGGTCATGTATCATCGTGCCGTACGTATTTTAGATCAAGCTTCGAGGTATTGCGAAGTATACATTTGAATTCCTTCTTATCCCGTATTACGGGTCTGTGGGTGGGCTGTCAAACTTTACCGAGCTCTTTTCGGCTTTTGGTTGCAACAAATGGGGGAGCACATTTAGTTGATGATACATGAATGGGGGGATATGTGAGTGCTGATATCTGTATCTATATTCCCTATCGACTATGTGTGTCATTACCTGAAGGTTGTAGAGGTGAAGATAAGAAGCAATTATTTATAAATGCAATCGTAAACTATGTGAGTTTAATATGCATTCGCCGATTGAAGTCTTGTCTGATGTCTTGTCTTGATGTCTCTCTGTGCTTTTGCTATAAATAACGAGCAAAAGTTGTTCCATTGTCCATAAAGTTACAGTTTCTAAAGTGTTGGGCTATCGTAAAAGTTAAAGTCACTAGGGAAATTGGGGCTTGTAGCATAGTTCATCAATGGTCTGTATAAAAGAGGTTGTCAAATTCTTCTTCCAAGCGGGTCTTTGTACCTTGGAGGAAAACAAAGGAGAAACGGGTGAAAGAAACGGACCGTGGAATCACATTTTCATCACAACATTGTCTCTATCGTTGGGTCATAAATCAAATTAGTTGTTGTTAGTACAGTGTCCTCGCTCCTCAGGCTCATCACTCTAGTACTACCTTTACACTTCGTTAAAGCCCAAACGCATCTAAATATCAGTCCGACCAATATGACGACTCCTAGAATACACAAAAGAAATTTCCCTACATCCACAATAATACCTTGGGCCCATTCTACTAAGCCCGAGAACCAATTTCGTGGGTTCAACCATGACACCCAACTGGTCAGCTCATTACCCACAGCAGCGAGTGTGAGATTGTGTTTCCTTCGAAACTCCCATTTTAATTGTAAAATGTCATCCATCTTTTGGTCTATGACCTCGGCTGGGTCCTCCGTGCTATTTGTAATGTACGTGCAGCACTTTATTCCATATTGAGTCGCTAGGGTAACACAATACCCGCCTGTCACAGCTGTGAGGTAATTGAGAATCATCCTATGCTGAACCAGTTCTGTTTTGTAGGCTTGTAACTCTTTCCCAGTGACCCTGAATGTGTCGTCATACATTTCGGTGATATTGTCCAATAAATTTGCAAGCGCAGATATATATTTATAATTTATCACTCCTCTGGCGGTACGAGTGATATCTAACGCGAGTAGGAATTGAATCCCGGTGGATTCATGGATCAGATCAGAGGCCGAGTGCTCTGTCCTCTCTATCAGGTGCCTTTTAACGATGTGCTCGTAATGAGTGTGAGTATAAGGAGCTTGGGCACTGCGGTGAATATCTTTCATTTTGTTATGGGTTACAGTCATTACTTCAGGCAGTACTTTTCCAATATAACACAATCCCTCTGAGTTTGGGGCAAGCCACTTATACGCCTTCCTCCCGCATATGAAATATGCATCATCGGGGAGAACATATGGGACGGAGTATGACATTATCATGTTACAAATTTTCCATGTGAAATCTCCTAACCCTAACTCTCCCATCTGTTTAGTACACGTATCAGGTTGTACGATATGTGTACAGTATCCTGGTGATACTTCTCCAACTCGCATGGTCCTACTTCCTAGAGTGTATCTAAACCGGAAAAATCTTCCATGGTCGGCTATCTGGCATATAAGTTCTGTGTCTATGGGCATTCTGTCGGCTCTGTATGAAAAGGTCATGGTCTGATTACTCCATGACACTTCCCAATTTCCTGGCTTTCGGGGATTGGAAATGTTAAAGCACACTAAGGACCTATCCACATGATATTGGTGGAGCTTCAAACTAGGAGGACTAGAGATATTAAACCTCTTGTCCACCGGCCTCCCACCACTTAGCTCAAGTACCTCTCTTACAGTTAAAGGGAATGGTACTAGTCCTGATTTGCTATGACCTTGAGGTACTTGAGAGCATACCCAACAGTCTGTCTGGTTTAACACTTTACCCACTAGGGAGTGATAGTCACTCAATGGATGCCGGTCCATGTGGACATTAAAACTGGACTGACATTTCTTGATGCACCCATCCTCAACTATATTGTCACAATGCCTACAGATGCAGTTCTCTTCAGCTAACAATCCTTCACAATTTCTTCTATTATCAATGCTACCAGATCGTTTTCTGATACTCGCCTTTATTCGGAGATTATGTTGCTCTTGGAAATTTACGCCTCCATCCTGGTCATCAGAACCCATTCCCGATCCTCCCTCGACCTCCATGGTACTCTCGCCGAAACAGACTGCTCTGGTCAACATCATGGTCAACAGGAAAATCCGGATCACAGTCTCTTGGGGCAAGTCCATCTTAGAGGAGTAAAAGGAGAAAAATTAGAAGGGGGAAAGGAAATAGGAGGGAGGTGGGAACTGGAGAAAATAATAAATGGGAAAAAGAAATCTGGCTCGACAAGCTTCCGGTCTTATTATTCTCAGCGCTCAGGTGTCGTCTCAATCCTCCCTGAACAGACACTCTAGTGATACAACCTCTACCGTCTGTTCTTTATCACTGGACCTCTCTGGGTCAGTGACCTTTTTACAATGAGACGAATGGACCCAAGTCTCTCTCTCGGCCACCTTCAATGCTGTTGTGCTGGTCAATAAGACTTGATATGGTCCTTCCCATCTGTCAATAAGGCAACCTGAGCGTAGAAAATTCCGGATCATTACATAATCCCCAGGTTCAATGTCATGACAATTACTGTCTGGCAGATCAGGAATCACCAACTTTAGATTATCATTCTGATTCCTCAATTGCTTACTCATCTTAACCAAGTACTTTACAGTTACTTCATTGTTACATTTCAAATCATCCTGGGGGTTAATCATAACATGGGGTTGTCGACCAAACAGAATTTCAAAAGGAGACAGATTAAGAGGGGACCTGGGAGTGGTTCTGATGCTGTATAATACAATTGGCAAAGCTTCAGGCCATAACAGTCCTGTTTCAGTCATTACCTTGCTCAATTTATTTTTAATAGTGCTGTTTACTCTTTCCATCTTCGCACTCGCCTGGGGGCGATATGGAGTGTGCAGCTTACTATTAATTCCTATCAACTTACACATTGTTTGAAAGACTTCACCTGTAAAATGGGTACCCCTATCACTTTCAATGATTCTAGGGATACCATACCTACACACAAATTCCTGCACAATTTTCTTTGCAGTAAATACAGCGGTATTTGTGGCCGCGGGAAATGCTTCAACCCAATTTGAGAACACATCAATACAGACCAATACATATTTTACATTTCTACAAGGTGGCAATTGTATGAAATCAATTTGTATTACCTGGAAAGGCCCATCTGTCGGAGGGATATGGGATGGCTCTGTCGGTATTGCCTTTCCGATATTCTTCCTCAAGCAGGTGAGACATGTCATCGCTCTTTTACCCGAATGGGAAGAAAATCCTGGGGCGCACCAATAAGCTCTTACCAACTTACACATTCCTTCTTTGCCTAGATGAGTCAGCCCATGTGCCGCTTACGCTAGACATGGAAGGTATGCTCTGGGTGCCATTGGCTTACCCTGTCCATCTGTCCAGAGTCCTGAGGACTCCTGGCCATATCCTTTTGACCTCCAAACCGCCTTTTCCTGTGGGGAACACGAATTTTGCATTTCACACAATTTCTGTGTGTTTACAGTATTAAATACCATCAGTTGTGTACTGTCGGTTTGTATGGGGTTACTAGCTGCTGATTTAGCAGCTTCGTCTGCTCGGCTGTTACCAAGTGATACCGGGTCTTGGCTATATGTGTGAGCTTTACACTTGATAACAGCCACTCTGTCGGGTTCCTGTATCGCTGTTAGAAGTCTTTTGATGTGGGCTGCATGCGCTACGGGTGTGCCAGCTGCCGTCATGAAATTCCTGAGGCGCCATAGGGCTCCGAAATCATGGACTACTCCGAAGGCGTACCTAGAATCTGTGTAAATATTGGCTGATTTGCCCTTAGCCAATTCACATGCTCTGGTTAGGGCAACCAGTTCAGCAACTTGTGCTGAGTGTGGTGGGCCTAGCGGTTCCGCTTCTATGGTACCTTGGTCATCTACGACTGCGTATCCAGTACACAAGTCTCCCGAGTCCGTCTGTCTGTGACAACTACCGTCAGTGTAGAAAGTAAAATCTACATCTTCCAGTGGGTTGTCACTGATGTCAGGCCTTGCCGTGAAATTTTGGGTCAAATATTCCATACAATCATGCGTGTCATCCCCTGTATTAAATCCTCCTTCACCATCACTCTCATCCTCCACCCTTTGTGCCTGTCCAGGCACACCTGGGAGATACGTTGCAGGATTTAATGCGCTGCATCTCTTTATGGTGATGTTTACGGGGGCCATTAATGCCAATTCCCATCTTGTAAACCGCGCTGATGAGACGTGTCTGGTTTGGGCAGAATTCAGTAAGGCTGACACTGCATGTGGTGTATGAATTGTGAGGTTGTGTCCTAGCACTACATATTCGCTCTTTGTGACTAGCAATGCTATTGCTGCAACACTTTGCAAGCATGTGGGGAGGGATCGCGCTACCGTATCTAGCTGGGCGCTATAGTAGGCTACCGGCCTGCTGGCATCACCATGCTTCTGGGTTAAGACACCTGCTGCGCACCCAGCACTCTCTGTTCCTTACAGCTCAAAGGGTTTCCCATAGTCAGGCATACCTAATGCCGGTGCCTGCGTTAGGCACTGTTTAAGTCTCTCAAATGCCATCTCGGATTCGTCTGTGTGCGAAATCCGATCAGGTTTGCTTGATGAAACCATCTCCTGCAAAGGTAGGGCCAGTATGGAAAAACCTGGGATCCAGTTACGGCAATACCCACACATTCCTAAAAACGTTCTAATCTGTTGCTGGGTTTGTGGCAGGGTCATGTCACGAATTGCTTGAATTCTATCAGCGGTGAGGTGTCTCAGTCCTTGTGTCAGACAGTGTCCCAAATACTTCACCCGGGCCTGGCATAATTGTAATTTGTCCTTGGAAACCTTGTGTCCTGTGTCTGAAAGATGAAACAGGAGTTGTTTCGTATCTCTCAGGGACGCTTCCAGTGAATCTGAACACAGTAGTAAATCATCCACATACTGTATCAATATTGATCCACTCTCTGGTTGGAAAGACTGTAAACAATCATGCAGGGCCTGTGAGAAAATACTTGGACTGTCTATGAAACCTTGTGGTAATCGAGTCCAAGTGTACTGAACTCCTCTGTATGTGAATGCGAATAAGTATTGACTGTCAGGGTGCAGAGGTACCGAGAAGAAGGCGGAGCAGAGGTCAATCACAGTGAAAAATTTGGCAGTGGGAGGGATTTGCATAAGGATGACCGCTGGATTTGGCACTACGGGGAATTGACTCTCAACTATTTTGTTGATCCCTCTTAGATCCTGCACTAATCTGTAACCCCTCCCCCCACTCTTTTTAACAGGGAAGATGGGACTATTGGCAGTGCTGGACGTCCTTACCAGAATGCCCTGTTGTAGCAAGCGCTCTATTACATAGAGATGAGCGCCTGAAATTTTTCGGGTTTTGTGTTTTGGTTTTGGGTTCGGTTCCGCGGCCGTGTTTTGGGTTCGAACGCGTTTTGGCAAAACCTCACCAAATTTTTTTTGTCGGATTCGGGTGTGTTTTGGATTCGGGTGTTTTTTTCAAAAAACACTAAAAAACAGCTTAAATCATAGAATTTGGGGGTCATTTTGATCCCAAAGTATTATTAACCTCAAAAACCATAATTTACACTCATTTTCAGTCTATTCTGAATACCTCACACCTCACAATATTATTTTTAGTCCTAAAATTTGCACCGAGGTCGCTGTGTGAGTAAGATAAGCGACCCTAGTGGCCGACACAAACACCGGGCCCATCTAGGAGTGGCACTGCAGTGTCACGCAGGATGTCCCTTCCAAAAAACCCTCCCCAAACAGCACATGACGCAAAGAAAAAAAGAGGCGCAATGAGGTAGCTGTGTGAGTAAGATTAGCGACCCTAGTGGCCGACACAAACACCGGGCCCATCTAGGAGTGGCACTGCAGTGTCACGCAGGATGTCCCTTCCAAAAAACCCTCCCCAAACAGCACATGACGCAAAGAAAAAAAGAGGCGCAATGAGGTAGCTGACTGTGTGAGTAAGATTAGCGACCCTAGTGGCCGACACAAACACCGGGCCCATTTAGGAGTGGCACTGCAGTGTCACGCAGGATGTCCCTTCCAAAAAACCCTCCCCAATCAGCACATGATGCAAAGAAAAAGGTTAGGTGGTATACAATTATGGACGGACTGCCTGCCGAGTGCAGACACAGAGGTAGCCACAGCCGTGAACTACCGTACTGTACTGTGTCTGCTGCTAATATAGACTGGTTGATAAAGAGATGTCGTAGTAGTATGTATGTATAAAGAAGAAAAAAAAAACACGGTTAGGTGGTATACAATTATGGACGGACTGCCTGCCGAGTGCAGACACAGAGGTAGCCACAGCCGTGAACTACCGTACTGTGTCTGCTGCGACTGGATGATAAATGATATAAAAAAATATATATATATCACTACTGCAGCCGGACAGGTATATATTATATATTATATAATGACGGACCTGCTGGACACTGTCTGTCAGCAGAATGAGTTTTATTTTTATAGAATAAAAAAAACAACAACACACAAGTCACACGACGAGTGTTTAACTTTTTCAGGCAATCACAATATAAGTATACTACTAACTATACTGGTGGTCAGTGTGGTCAGGTCACTGGTCAGTCACACTGGCAGTGGCACTCCTGCAGCAAAAGTGTGCACTGTTTAATTTTAATATAATATTATGTACTCCTGGCTCCTGCTATAACCTATAACTGGCACTGCAGTGCTCCCCAGTCTCCCCCACAATTATAAGCTGTGTGAGCTGAGCAGTCAGACAGATATATAATATATATAGATGATGCAGCACACTGGGCTGAGCCTGAGCAGTGCACACAGATATGGTATGTGACTGAGTCACTGTGTGTATCGCTTTTTTCAGGCAGAGAACGGATATATTAAATAAACTGCACTGTCTGGTGGTCACTCACTATATAATATTATGTACTCCTGGCTCCTGCTATAACCTATAACTGGCACTGCAGTGCTCCCCAGTCTCCCCCACAATTATAAGCTGTGTGAGCTGAGCAGTCAGACAGATATATAATATATATAGATGATGCAGCACACTGGGCTGAGCCTGAGCAGTGCACACAGATATGGTATGTGACTGAGTCACTGTGTGTATCGCTTTTTTCAGGCAGAGAACGGATATATTAAATAAACTGCACTGTCTGGTGGTCACTCACTAGTAAACTCTCTGCACTCTCTACACTTCTACAGTACTCCTCCTAGTCCTAAGCTCCAGTAAATCTCTCTCTCTTATAATCTAAATGGAGAGGACGCCAGCCACGTCCTCTCACTATCAATCTCAATGCACGTGTGAAAATGGCGGCGACGCGCGGCTCCTTATATAGAATCCGAGTCTCGCGAGAATCCGACAGCGTCATGATGACGTTCGGGCGCGCTCGGGTTAACCGAGCAAGGCGGGAGGATCCGAGTCTGCTCGGACCCGTGAAAAAAACCATGAAGTTCGGGCGGGTTCGGATTCAGAGAAACCGAACCCGCTCATCTCTACTATTACAGGGTAAACTCTTAACTCCACCTCTGGCTTCAGAGGGTATTGTGGGATTTTTGGAGCTACCCTACCATCTTTTACTTGCACAACTACTGGGGCTATGTTTGCCATCAATCCAGTGTCTTGTCCATCCTTGGTCCAAAGTGATTCCGGTATCTGGGAAATCATTTCCTCTACCTTGGACGGACACCTATTTACAACAACAGTGTGTGACATTAATCTTGTTGGGGAGTCTAGCATATCCTGCGCTTCCTGAGCGTGGTTTTCGGGTATGTCCAAGAACACACCTTCAGGAGTACAGTATATGACGCATCCCATTGTGCACAGTAAATCTCTCCCTAGGAGATTAGTTGGAGCCGATGCAGCCAGCAGAAAATAATGCTTGGTATGCAAAGGCCCTATCGTAATCTCTGCTGGTTTGCTTAAAGGGTATTGTCGCACTACTCCTGTTACTCCCATGGCTGGAATTGTTTTACCAGTGGTTCTCATGCCCACGGTCGAATTTATCACTGACTTGGCCGCCCCCGTATCTACAAGGAAATTTAGAGATTTACCAGCTACATCAATTGTGACCTTAGGTTCATTTCCAAGGCTCGCAATTAATTTCACTGGCTGCAGATTACAGGTATGGCCTCGCCCCTATGGTGCGTGGTGACCTCCCTGCATCGCACTGGCAGCTATTACCTGTGAAGGGGGTAAATGGGAATTATCAGAGACTTGCCAGTATCTTCTTGGGGGATACCTTCTTGTTTCCCCTGCGTGTGGCTCATAACTCCGTCTTTGCGGTCCTTGATCCCAATCTCGTATGTCATGTCGTTGTCTAGGGTTTTTATATGCATTGTGTGGGTTACTGGTGCAGTTACGTGCAAAATGACCATCCCTATTACAATTGTAACATTTTACCATATGTGGCTTACCACCAGGGGTCTGAGATTTAGACTGAGGCGGCCTTGTTGTAAGGGCTTGGATACTTATAGCCATCAGTTTATCACTCTGTGACTCCCTGCGTCTTGTGATGTTCATGTCGTGCCCAACAGCAGTCTCTCTTAAGGCGGCCACCGACATACCTCTCCAGTTAGGTTGAGTCATTTGCACCCTATTCCTTAATACCTCCTTTAAACCGTCCATCAAGACGGACACCGCTACCTCTCTATGGTGTACATTTGCCTCAATTTCCACGATCCCAGTATATTAAGTCATTTCCTCCAGTGCCCGGTGGAAATATTCAGAGGCAGTTTCTCCTTCCGTTTGTTTGATGGAGAAAATGTTGTTCCATTTTACCACAGCTGGGAAGTATATTCCCAGCTGCAGATTGATTCTGGTTACATTATCTTGATTATACTCATCTGTAAGGGGTACTTCTTCATCTAATTTACAGTCAGCTATAAATTTCACAAGGTCAATACTAGAGGGCAGACATGCCCTCAGTAGTGTCCGCCAATCTTTGTTGTTAGGTTCAGTAGAGTTACCCAAGTCCTTAATGAACCTCTGACATGCGGCTAAATCTTTTCTGGGATCAGGAAATTTAGACAAAATTGTTCTTAATTCTGCTCGGGACCAGGGACAGTGCATTGCAATATTCCTGATGGGTGTGACCCCATTTGTGTCGGTCTTCCCATTGGGGACCGCTATCACTCTAACAGGATTAATATTAATTACTTCACTCTGGGTTGATTCTACAGTGTGTGGTGCAACAATTTCAGCATATTGTACAGTGCCGTACTTACCTTTAGATACAACCTCACCTGTCCCTGAACTATGGGCCTTTGATACCACTCTTACTGGTTGGGCGATGCCCACTGAAGTATCGTTTATGGTGGCCGCTAGAGAGAGAGCTGAAATCGTAGTGGGCTCATCTTCCTGGTCGTATTCCTGGGGGAAGTTTAAAATGGGATACAACTTGCATGGGTTAGCGTTAGTATCAACATTTGCATTAACTTTCATTTTATCCTTATCACTAGTACATTGATTAAGTGCAACCTTATCGTACACCCGCATGTCATTCTCTGCAGCCACTTCTTCCCCTACTATATACGGTGGTGGTGCCGTTGCTATCAGACTCCTACCAGGATTTGAATTTGTTTTCTGAGCTAATTCCTGTTGTATTTCACTTTCCTGTTGCCATACCTGTAAACAATCATAATGTCTAATCCTCTGCTTTGCAGATTTTATTTGTCCTATCCTTTTTCTTAGATTCTGCAATACCTCAGGGTTCAAACTGCCTACCCGGGGAAACTGCTCCCCATCATCCTCTGTCATTCGTTCCCATTCTTTGCAAAATACCTGTGTGTGTGATCCGTATTTTTCACACATTATATACCGTGCTGACCCTTTGGGCCAACAAATACCAACGTGAACCCTTGTTGGACGTCTCTTCTTTGAGCAATTGGCCCCCATTGTTTGCAGATATTGCTGTCTCAGCAAATTCTTACAAAACAAACCAAGTTGCCCGCGGTAAGGCGATGGTGAAAGTTCAACTAGTGCCTTCACTCACTTTACCTTTTTGTAACCTCTATTTACTGGGGCGTGTGGGAGTATGCTACCCTCCTCAGTAAGTATTGGTTGTTGGAGATTTCCTGAGTGAACAGCGAAACTCCCTTAAAATAACAAAAACCTACACAAATCACATTAGAATGTACAAATAGCGTTTATGATCCCACAGTAAATTTTAATGGGTATCAAGGTAACAAACTAATGCACACAATTACGTGCGGTCCAGTCGCACTGCGCATAAGTAACTTAATATTTATACGCTGTACGACCAACGGAATCAGTTGTTTAGGCTGCGAAACCTTCAGCCGGAGCTCAATCTATATGGGTAATACGCAAAACCCCCCGGGCTGCGCTTAAACCTTCGCAGTCCTTTTGTCTGTGGATACTACTTGCTCCTTTTACCTTGTATAATGTTAACGCGGTGATAAAGCTAAATATTTATCGTATATAATACCCTTTATGAGGTCTAAGAACACTGTACGCTATCTACGTATGAAGTACCGTAAGGGTACGCTAGTTGCGTAACAATCGCTTTGCCGTGATCGAGACGCTCAAGCGTCACGTTCACTCACGGCCAAGAGATCACAGGCAGGCACGTTATTGGCTGTTGACTAATGTAACGATTCGCTATAGCGTAGCGGACGCTCGGGACCACGAGGAGATCACCAGCGGCGCTGACGCTCACTATATTAAACCTTTGTATCTAAACCATAAACAGGGTATTTTGCAGTAAAACCTTAGTGTAATGTTAGAGTGTAAATGCAATACAGTATAACCTTATTACCTTTAAAGCTGTTCGAGCGTTACCGACGCTCTGAGAATACTTAATACTATAAGAAACACACAGATACCGTGCTCAGGGTCCAACGCCTAATATATATATTATGAATGCTATACTTGCAAAAGAGTTAAACATAATACAAGTCATACACTACAATATAACATAGACTACCTAACCAGATAACTACACAGGAAATACAATACAATACAATTTAAGGGAAAATGAGAGAGAAAGAGAAGGAGAGAGAGAGAGAGAGAAATTGAGAGAGATTGGCTCGGAATAACAAGAAGATCAATATGATTGCGGAGAAACACTTACGCACAAGGGGAAACGATCGCATGCGCCTCGATATCCAGCTCCCGATTATCAGCAATGAGAACCGTTGAAGAGAGTGAACTGGATATGGTCGGCCTGCCTATTTATGCCCCACGCACAATACAATTCAATGGTCCCTACAATCTCATTGTTCATTGGACACAGGAATTCGGCTTCGCATTATAACAAAAGGTCATTGTCACGATCCGGGTATCTGGACGCCATTTCTTACCCATCAGATGCCTCCTAAGGCTGGCTCAGCGCTCCAGGACCGGATTCCATCTGTTATCCTGATGTGTACATTCCTGTATCCTCTCCTGTCACTCTGGGACGCTGTCACAGTAAACGCCATATTACACCTGGCATGGCGTCTCCCGCGGCCTCCGCCGCCGTCCCTGAACTTCTGCATGCAGAGTGTCTGAGTGGCGATTACGTCAGCCGCGGCCTCCGCTGTGTCCGCGTGGTTGGATGTGCATCTGTCAGCCTGGCGCCTCCTGTCTCCGGTGGCCGGCGCCGCCATTACTGTTTTCATTACCACATGGATTACAAACCAAACTTCCCTCCAAGTGTCTGCATGGGCGCAGCCATCTTGGATTCTGTCAGCTGATCATTTCCACCAATCTGTTCTCAGTATTGATAATCTGCATAATTGCCTAGCCAATCCCTTCCTTGCTGCAGGTATAAATACACTGTGCCTGAGCAAGGAAGGCGTCAGTGCTTTGGTTGTCAAACCTAGTTCCTGTTTGTCTCTCTCCTGTGATTGTCTTCCAGGTTCCAGCTCCTGTCTCAAGACTTCCACCATAGAGACCCGCACCAGCATTCCACCTGCGGTGTAGCCTGACTCTCCAATCCATTGTGGATTCATCTGTTTCCAGCTACAACATTACCTGCTTCCAGCTCAGCTTCCAGCAGAGTACAGCTTCCCTTAAAGGGCCGGTGTCCTTTCTACACTTTACCACTCTCCACCGGTATTATTATTTCTCCGCTCTCAAGTTCTACATTTCAGTTCATATTTCATCGCTCCCAAGTTCATTTATTATTTAACTGGTTCCAGCCAGTATCCACTCCGTGCTAACAACAGTCTGGTTCCAGCCAGTATCCACAGCAGCTGTTTTATCTTCAGCAACCCAGCTTTTCCTGGAACACCAGCTGGCACAATCCTGGGTTATCTCCATTGCTACAGTCGGGCCTGGTAAGGACTTTCCATCTAGAAGATCATAAGAACTATCTCACACTACCAGTGCCCTGTGGCTCCTGCCATCCTGTAGTACCCAGGAACTGTATTTATTCTTTGCTGACTTTTACGTTTTCTTTTACTGCTGCTGTGTTGCGGAGTTGTCATAATAAACATCATTGACTTTTATCCAAGTTGTCGTGGTCACGCCTTCGGGCAGTTATTATTCATGTTACTTACATGTCCAGGGGTCTGATACAACCTCCCAGGTTCCGGTACATCTCAGCCCCTACAACTGAGGCTGCCTCCCGTCAGCTCAGGCCCTCAGTTGTGACAGTCATAGGTTGATTCATACAGGTGGGCTGTGACTGCTTCCAACTGTTCAGGTGGGTGGGATACTGAGTTTCCCGCCGCATGACTAAATAAGAACAAATAATAGTAAATGGACATAAACTTCTTATGTCCATAATTATTCGCACGAGCGATTAATCCGCTCCAAACCAACAACGCAATATTGCTATTTAAATACTCTTCCGATGGGTACCAAACACCACTGTATGACCCCTGTTAGACCCTTCGTACAATACAAAGAGGGATCTCTCTGTTCAGGAACATGCTATGTTAACTAAACTTTCAGAATCTATCAAAGGGACCATGATCTACAAAATACATTATTACTGAAAATATGTAACGATTGAGTCGCACGCTACGATCACATAAACTCTACCGTAAATACGCATACCGTGCGCCTGCGGGTGCCCGCGACTGTGAGTATGCGCACGCACGGGAGAGCGCACGCATGCGCAGCGCGGACCAGAATGAGGTGCAAATATGGCAGTGTGTATAGAGATATTTTTCTGACTTTGACAGTCCACCCTTTGGCAGTCAATAATAACTGCCACCTTCTAAAACATTTCAAAAGAGAAAAATATATGTCAGGGGTTAATACATTTACATGGTTGGGTAGGGGAGGAGAGGAGAAGGTAGGAAAAGGGTATGACCTAGTGAGATAGCAGAAGCATGTGTGTATGAATCCGTGCTTGGGGGTCATGTATCATCGTGCCGTACGTGTTTTAAATCAAGCTTCGAGGTATTGCGAAGTATACATTTGAATTCCTTCTTATCCCGTGGTACGGGTCTGTGGATGGGCTGTCAAACTTTACCGAGCTCTTTTCGGCTTTGGTTGTAACAAAATGGGGGAGCACATTTTAGTTGATGATACATGAATGGGGGAGATATGTGATTGCTGATATCTGTGCCTGTATTCCCTATCGACTATGTGTGTCATTACCTGAGGGTTGTAGAAATGAAGAAAAGACATAATTACGGTAAATGCGGTGGTATTCTATGTCAGGTAAATGTACATTCGTCGATTGAGGTCTTGTTTGGTGTCTGTTGAATGCAGTCTTCTTTGTGCTTTTGCCCATAAGGTGCGAGCAAAAGCTGTCAATGTCCATAGATTTACAAAAGTGTTGGGCTAGCGTAATTTTAAAATTTCTAGGGAAACTGGGGATCCATGGCATAGTTCATCAAAAATCTGTGTATCAGGTTGTCAAAACTTCTTCTTTAATCCCTCTGTTGTCTGTATATCGGCTCATCAAATTCCTCGTCCAAGTGGGTCTTTTTACCTTGGAGGAAACGGAAAAACAGGTGAAAGAAACGGACCGTATAATCGCATTTTCATTACATCATTGTTTCTACATTTGGGTCGTAAATCAAGTCCATTGGAATTACAGTTTCCTCACTCCTCAAACTCATTACCCTTGTACGATGTTTGCACTTCATTAAAGCCTGACCGCATCTAAATATCAATCCAATCGATATGACAACACCTAAGATACATAGGAGAAACTTCCCAACATCCATTATGACTCCTTGAGCCCATTCTCCTAAACCAGAAAACCAATTTCGCGGGTTCAACCATGACACCCAACCAGTCAGCTCATTACCTACAGCAGCAAGAGTGAGATTGTGTCTCCTGCGAAATTCCCACTTCAATTGGAGAATATCGTCCATCTTTTGGTCTATGACCTCGACCGGATCCTCGGTGCTATTCGTAATATATGTGCAACATTTCACGCCGTATTGTGTTGCCAGTGTGACACAATATCCGCCTGTCACTGCTGTGAGGTAATTGAGAACCATTCTATGCTGTACCAGTTCTGTTTTGTAAGCTTGAAGTTCCCTTCCAGTATACCTAAATGTGTCATCATACATTTCAGTGATATTATCTAACAAATTTGCGAGCGCCGATATGTATTTATAATTCAGCACTCCTCTAGCGGTGCGGGTGAAATCTAACGCGATTAAGAATTGAATCCCGGTGGATTCACTTATCAGATCAGAGGCCGGATGCTCTGTCTTCTCTATCAGGTGCCTTTTAACAACGTGCTCGTAATGGGTGTGAGTATAAGGAGCTTGGGCACCACGGTGTATGTCTTTCATTTTGTCATGTGATACAGTCATTACTTCAGGCAGTACTTTTCCAATATAACACAATCCTTCAGAGTTTGGGGCAAGCCACTTGTACGCCTTTCTCCCGCATATGAAATATGCATCATCGGGGAGAACATATGGGACAGAGTAGGACATAACCATATTACACACCTTCCATGTGAAATCTCCTAACCCTAATTCTTCCATCTGCTTAGTACACGTATCAGGTTGTATGATATGTGCACAGTATCCTGGTGATACCTCTCCAACTCTAGTAATCCTATTTCCTAAGGTATACCTATACCGGAAAGATTTTCCTCTACTGGCTATGTGGCGTACAAGCTCTGTATCTGTAGGCATTCTATCTGCTCTATGCGAAAAGGTCATGGTTTGGTTACTCCATGACACTTCCCAATTTCCCGGCTTTCAGGGATTGGAGATGTTGAAACATAATAGGGACCTATCCACATGGTATTGGTGGAGCTTCAAACTAGGAGGACTGGAGATATTAAACCTTCTGTCCACCGGTCTCCCACCACTTAACTCAAGTACCTCCCCTATCGTTAAAGGAAATGGTACTAGTCCTGATTTGCTATGACCTTGAGGTACTTGAGAGCATACCCAACAATCTGTTTTATTTAACACACTACCCACTAAGGAGTGATAGTCACTCAATGGATGCCGGTCCATATGGATATTAAAACTGGATTGGCATTTCTTAATGCACCCATCCTCAATGACATTGTTACAGAGCCGACAGATACAGTTTTCTTCAGCTAACAATCCTTCACAATTCCTTCTATGGTCAATGCTATCGGATCGTTTTCTGATACTCGCCTTTACTTGTTGGTTAAGTTGTTCTTGGAAAACTACGCCTCCATCTTTATCATCAGAACCCATTCCAGAACCTCTCTCGACCTCCATGGTACTCTCGCCGGAACAGACTGCTCTGGTCAACATCATGGTCAACAGGAAAATCCGGATCACAGTCTCTTGGGGCAAGTCCATCTTGTAGGAGGAAACGGAGAAGAATGAGAAGGGGGGAAAAAAATAATTTGGGGGAGAGGGGATGGGAAGTTGGAGAAAAACAATAAAAGGGAACAGGGGATCGACAACTGCTTTTGGTCTTGTGATTTTCAATGCTCAGGTGCCGCCTCAATCTTCCTGGAACAGACACTCCAGTGATACAACCTCTACCGTCTGTTCCTTATCACGGGACCTCTCTGGATCAGCAACCTTTTTACAGTGGGACGAATGAACCCAAGTCTCTCTCTCAGCAACCTTCAATGCTGTAGTGCTAGTCAATAAGACCTGGTATGGTCCTTCCCATCTGTCAATAAGGCAACCTGAGCGTAGAAAATTCCGTATCATTACATAATCCCCGGGTTCAATGTCATGACAATTACTATCTGGTAAATCAGGAATCACTAACTTCAGATTATCATTTTGATTCCTTAACTGTTTACTCATGTTAATCAAGTATTTTACAGTCACTTCATTGTTACATTTCAAATCATCCTGAGGGTTAATCATGACATGCGGTTGTCGACCAAACAAGATTTCAAAGGGAGACAGATTAAGAGGGGACCTGGGAGTGGTTCTGATGCTGTACAGTACAATGGGTAAAGCTTCTGGCCATGTCAATCCTGTCTCTGCCATCACTTTACTCAGTTTATTTTTAATAGTGCTGTTCACTCTTTCCACTTTCGCACTCGCCTGTGGACGGTATGGAGTGTGCAGCTTGCTATCAATTCCCATCAATTTACACATTCCTTGAAAGACATCACCTGTAAAATGGGTACCCCTATCACTTTCGATAATTCTAGGGATACCATATCTACATACAAATTCCTGCACAATTTTCTTAGCAGTAAACATAGCGGTATTTGTGGCCGCCGGAAATGCTTCGACCCAATTTGAAAAAACATCTATACAAACAAGTACATATTTCAAATTTCGACAAGGGGGTAATTGAATGAAGTCAATCTGTATTACCTGGAAAGGGCCGCCGGCAGGTGGGATATGGGATGGTTCTGTAGGTATTGCCTTTCCAATATTCTTTCTCAAACAGGTAAGGCATGACATGGCTCTTTTACTCGCATGAGAGGAGAATCCTGGGGCGCACCAATATGCTCTTACCAACTTGCACATCCCTTCCTTGCCTAGATGAGTCAGCCCGTGAGCTGCTTCAGCCAAACATGGAAGATATGCTCTGGGGGCCACTGGTTTACCATGTCCATCCGTCCAGAGTCCTGAGGACTCCTGGCCATATCCTTTTGCCTTCCAGACTGCCTTTTCCTGTGTGGAACACAAATTTTGCATTTCACACAACTTCTGTGTGTTGATGGTATTAAATACCATCAATTGTGTGGTGTCTGTCTGTCTGGGGGTAGCAGCTGCTAATTTAGCAGCTTCGTCTGCTCGGCTGTTACCAAGCGATACTGGGTCTTGGCTATATGTATGTGCTTTACATTTGATAACAGCCACTATGTCGGGTTCCTGTATCGCTGTTAGAAGCCTTTTTATGTGAGCTGCATGCGCTACCGGTGTACCAGCTGCCGTCATGAAATTTCTGAGGCGCCATAGGGCTCCGAAATCATGGACTACCCCGAATGCGTATCTAGAATCGGTGTAGATATTGGCTGATTTTCCCTTAGCCAATTCACATGCTCTGGTTAGGGCGACCAGTTCAGCAACCTGGGCTGAGTGAGGTGGGCCTAGCGGTTCCGCTTCTATGGTGCCTTGGTCATCTACGACTGCGTATCCAGTACACAAGTCTCCCGAGTCTGACTGTCTATGACAACTACCGTCCGTGTAGAACGTAAGTTCTACATCTTCCAGTGGGTTGTCACTGATGTCAGGCCTTGCGGTAAAATTTTGGGTCAAATATTCCATACAATCATGAGTGTCTTCCTTTGTATTAAATCCTCCTTCCCCAGTACTCTCATCCTCCACCCTTTGGGTCTGTCCAGACACACCTGGGAGATATGTTGCAGGATTTAATGCACTGCATCTCCTTATGGTGATGTTTACGGGGGCCATTAGTGCCAATTCCCATCTTGTAAACCGCGCTGATGAGACGTGCCTGGTTTGGGCAGAATTTAACAAGGCTGACACTGCATGTGGTGTATGAATTGTGAGGTTGTGACCTAGCACGACGTCTTCGCTTTTCGTTACTAGCAATGCTATCGCAGCAACGCTTCGCAAGCATGTGGGGAGGGATCGCGCTACCGTATCTAGCTGAGCGCTGTAATATGCTACTGGCCTGCTGGCATCACCGTGCTTTTGGGTTAGTATGCCTGCCGCGCAACCAGCACTTTCTGTTCCGTATAGTTCAAAGGGTTTCCCATAGTCAGGCATACCTAATGCTGGTGCCTGCGTTAGGCACTGTTTAAGTCTCTCAAATGCTGCCTCAGACTCGTCTGTATGCGAAATCCGATCAGGTTTGTTTGAGGAGACCATCTCCTGCAAAGGTAACGCTAAAATGGAAAACCCTGGGATCCAATTACGGCAATACCCACACATTCCTAAAAATGTTCTGATCTGTTGCTGGGTTTGTGGCAGAGTCATGTCTCTAATTGCTTGAATTCTATCAGCGGTCAGGTGTCTCAGTCCTTGTGTTAAACAGTGTCCCAAATATTTTACCTTAGTTTGGCATAATTGCAACTTGTCTTTGGAAACCTTGTGTCCTGTGTCTGAAAGATGAAACAGGAGCTGTTTCGTAACCTTCAGGGATGCCTCCAATGAATCAGAACACAGTAGTAGATCATCCACGTACTGTATTAATATTGATCCACTCACTGGTTGGAAAGACTGTAAACAATCATGCAAAGCCTGAGAAAATATACTTGGGCTATCTATGAATCCTTGTGGTAATCGAGTCCATGTGTATTGGACTCCTCTGTATGTAAATGCAAACAAATATTGACTGTCAGGGTGCAGAGGTACCGAAAAGAAAGCGGAGCAGAGGTCAATAACAGTGAAAAATTTCGCAGTGGGAGGGATTTGCATTAGGATGACAGCTGGATTTGGCACTACGGGGAACTGACTCTCAACTATTTTGTTAATCCCCCTTAGATCCTGCACTAGCCTGTAACCCCTCCCCCCACTCTTTTTCACAGGAAAGATGGGACTATTAGCAGTGCTGGACGTTCTTACCAGAATGCCCTGTTGTAGCAAGCGCTCTATTACTGGGTAAACTCCTAACTCCACCTCTGGCTTCAGAGGGTACTGTGGGATTTTTGGAGCTATCCTACCATCTTTTACTTGTACAACTACCGGAGCTACGTTTGCCATTAATCCAGTGTCCTGTCCATCTTTAGTCCAAAGTGACTCTGGTATCTGAGATGTCATTTCTTCTACTTGGGAGGGAGTCCTATTTGTCCTAATGGTATGTGACATTAATTTTGACGGGGAGTCTAACATGTCTCGCACTTCCTGAGCGTGATTCTCAGGTATGTCCAAGAATACACCTTCAGGAGTACAATAAATGACGCACCCCATTTTACACAGTAAGTCTCTACCCAGGAGATTGGTCGGTGCCGATGCAGCCAGCAAAAAGGAATGCTTGGTATGTAAAGGCCCTATTGTAATCTCTGCTGGTTTGCTAACAGGGTAATGCTGGACTACTCCTGTTACTCCCACGGCTGGAATTGTCCTACCAGTGGTCCTCATGCCCACTGTCGAATTGATCACTGATTTGGCCGCCCCCGTATCTACAAGAAAGTTTAATGATTTACCAGCTACATTGATTGCAATTTCTGGTTCACTTCCAAGACTTGCAATCAATTTTACTGGCTGCAGATTACAGGTATGGCCACACCCCTATTGGGTATGGTGACCTCCCTGAATCCCGCTGGCAGCAACTACTTGTGACGGAGTTAATTGGGAGCTACCAGAGGCTTGCCAGTCTCTGTTCGGGGGGTATCTTTTTGTTTCCCCTGTATGTGGCTCATAACTCCGTTTCTGCGGACCTTGTTCCCAATGTCGTGTGTCGTGTCGTTGTCTAGGGGGTTGGTATGAATTTCGTGAGTTCTTCATTCTACAATCTCGTGCCATGTGTCCCTGTTTATGACAAGAATAACAAGTAACCACATTTGACTTACCCACAGGGTTTGGTGGTATAAACAAAGGCTGCCTTGTGGTCAGGGCCTGTATACTTACGGCCATTAATTTATCACCTTGTTGTTCCGTGTCTGGTGATGTTCCTATCGTGATCAATAGCAGCCTCTCTCAAAGTAGCCACAGACAGACCTCGCCAACATGGTTGTGTGGTCTGTACCCTAGTCTTCAATGACTCTTTTAAACCATCCATCAGTACCGATACTGCTACTTCTCGATGGTTTGTGTTTGTTTTAATGTCCTCTATGCCTGTGTATTTTGCCATTTCTGATAATGCTCTGTGAAAATACTCTGCAGCTGTCTCTGACTCCTTCTGTTTAATGGAGAATATCTTGTTCCATCTGACTACCGCTGGGAAATACTCTTTTAACTGTAAGCTTATTCTTTTTACATTATCTTTGTTGTACACATCTGTAAGAGGTACATCCTGATCTAATCCGCAATCAGCTAAAAATTGAGCTGCGTCGACATTGGAGGGTAAACATGCTCTCAGCAATATCTGCCAGTCTTTATTGTTGGGCTCTACAGTGTTACCTAAGTCTCTGATGTATTTTTGACTGGCAACTAAGTCTTTTCTAGGGTCAGGGAATTCAGACACTATGGTCCTTAATTCCATTCGGGAAAATGGGGTGTACATGGCAATGTTCCTAACAAGAGTGACTCCTGAAGTGTCTGTTTTCCCATTTGGAACTACTATTACCTTAACAGGATTAACTCTAACAACCTCATCCTGTGTAGATTCTACAGGCTGTGGTGAAATAGTTTCAGCATAGTGTATGGTGCCGTACTTACCCGTTGATACGACCTCACCTATCCCTCCGCTAGGGGCTTTCGTTACTAATCTCGGGGGTTGAGCTGTGCCTACAGTGGTCTCTGCTATGGTGGCTGCTAGAGAGAGCGCTGAAATTGTTGCCGATTCATCCTCTTGATCACACTCCTGAGGAAAGTTCAAAACAGGGTACAACTTGCACGGGTTAATACTTGCATTGGTTAATTGGTTAACATTATCTTTAACATTTACACAGTTGCTAAGAGTTTGTTGTTTGTTACACCTTAATGCGTCATTCTCCGCAACCAATTTTTCTCCTGATATATATGGTGGCGGTGGGGCCGTGGCTATCAGTTTTCTGATCGAGCCAGATCCCGCCGCCTGAGCCAATCCTCTCTGTATGTCACCTTCCTGTTGCCACAACTGCAAATAATCGTAATGTTTGATTCGTCTCTTTGTTGATTTAATGAGACATATCCTCCTCCTTAAATTTTGTAACACTTCTGAGCTGAAGCTACCTACTCTTGGGAATTTCTCCCCATCATGTACTGTCATTCTCTCCCATTCATCACATAAAGCTTCTGTGTGACTTCCGTATTTCTCACACATTACATACCTTGCCGACCCAATTGGTCGGTTCACTGAATCAACCCGAACCGAGGTTGATCGCCCCCTACCTGAACAAGTGGCCCCCATAGTTCGAAAGTGTTGCTTTATCCAGCCAACCCTTACGCAAACCAAATGTCCAAAATAGGCTGACGGTGGCGGTTTACCGAGTACCCCACTCACTCGCCCACGCCGACCAATACGACCTGATCACACCGATATGGTGCTGGCGTACTCGACCTAGGGCCCCTGCGACCTGAACCTCTATTTACTGGAACCTGTGAGGGTGATCCGAAGAACACTTACTCTTTCCAGTAACTATTGGTTGCTGGATAGTTCCTGAGTGAGCAGCGAACTTCCCTTAAAATAAAAAAAATTACACAAATCACGTTAGAATGTACAAATAGCGTTTATGACCTTCGTACACAAATAGTACCGGTCAGGTTTACTAATGCACACAATTACGTGCGGTACAATCGTTTAGTACACAAGCAACTAATCTTATGTACTGAGCGACCAACGGAATCGAAAATTTCGGCTGCGAATTCCTTCAGCCAGAGCTTATATGGCCTATATGGGTGTTGCACCAACCCTTTCTTGGTGTTGTGCCTGTGGACTGTATAGCGGACTTCCTTGTCTGCTGTACCTGAACCTGCTGGTCTGTTATGACCTCCTGGTCTGTTACAGTATGACCTCCTGGTCTGCTACACTCTAATGCTCAAATTGTATATTTAACCAGGGATGCCTCCCTAGCCACCGTGTACGTCACTTACACGCATGTACCTCACGAGTACTCGACTTTTCTTGTGGTTCAGCCTTTAAAATTGTAAAAACAAACACTCATTCACCGCATATACACTTTTGTTTCTATTTCTATTTCTGCGCAGAAATTTTTCTTTAGACCAGATGTGTTACCAATTAGGAGAAGGATCTGTTAATTTAAATTTGGAATGTAAAAAAATAGATTTGCGCGATTTATCGCCTGGCGTTATTTACCGCGTGGCGCTACTTATCGCATTGAGAGGAGAGAAAAAAAACTTGTGATTTGAGTTACGTGGGCGTACCCGTACGCTCCGTTGCGTAATATACGCTGCGTGCGTCGGCCCTTGGATTGCGTACGCAAGTCTCAGTCTTTTGTTAGAGACACGTGTACGCAAAGCAAAGATCCACCTTAACACAATTTATACGTTTATCAATGTAGATGATCCTTTATCATCTACCGCGCACCACACTGACTTCGCCTTGTCTCTCAGGCACAGCTGTGTGTTTGTCTATACTTTAACTATATTACCTTTACTCTTAAACTATGAAATAGTGACAAATCTCTCTAAGCACGTTTATCAACTATAGAACTGGCAAACAGGAGAGTGACATACGAAAATACACCAATGAAAAGGAAATGCAGATATATATGTGTGCGTGCGTGTGTACGCAAGACAGAAAAATAAACAGTTTTAAAAAGACACTATTGTTTTGTTCTTACCTCCGGTTCCCGGATTCCTTCAGCACCCTTTACTAAGAGAAGCAGACGCTTATCCAAACAGCACTACGAGGAATATGATCTCCCGCCCTTTGCTGCTGGATAATGTCTGCTGAAATTACCTAGTGTAGATATGTGAAGGACAGGACGAGCCCGCAATTGATAAAGCTAAATATTTATCGTATATAATACCCTTTATGAGGTCTAAGAACACTGTACGCTATCTACGTATGAAGTACCGTAAGGGTACGCTAGTTGCGTAACAATTGCTTTGCCGTGATCGAGACGCTCAAGCGTCACGTTCACTCACGGCCAAGAGATCACAGGCAGGCACGTTATTGGCTGTTGACTAACGTAACGATTCGCTATAGCGTAGCGGACGCTCGGGACCACGAGGAGATCACCAGCGGCGCTGACGCTCACTATATTAAACCTTTGTATCTAAACCATAAACAGGGTATTGTGCAGTAAAACCTTAGTGTAATGTTAGAGTGTAAATGCAATACAGTATAACCTTATTACCTTTAAAGCTGTTCGAGCGTTACCGACGCTCTGAGAATACTTAATACTATAAGAAACACACAGATACCGTGCTCAGGGTCCAACGCCTAATATATATATTATGAATGCTATACTTGCAAAAGAGTTAAACATAATACAAGTCATACACTACAATATAACATAGACTACCTAACCAGATAACTACACAGGAAATACAATACAATACAATTTAAGGGAAAATGAGAGAGAAAGAGAAGGAGAGAGAGAGAGAGAGAGAAATTGAGAGAGATTGGCTCGGAATAACAAGAAGATCAATATGATTGCGGAGAAACACTTACGCACAAGGGGAAACGATCGCATGCGCCTCGATATCCAGCTCCCGATTATCAGCAATGAGAACCGTTGAAGAGAGTGAACTGGATATGGTCGGCCTGCCTATTTATGCCCCACGCACAATACAATTCAATGGTCCCTACAATCTCATTGTTCATTGGACACAGGAATTCGGCTTCGCATTATAACAAAAGGTCATAGGTTGATTCATACAGGTGGGCTGTGACTGCTTCCAACTGTTCAGGTGGGTGGGATACTGAGTTTCCCGCCGCATGACTAAATAAGAACAAATAATAGTAAATGGACATAAACTTCTTATGTCCATAACTATTCGCACAAGCGATTAATCCGCTCCAAACCAACACCGGAATATTGCTATTTAAATACTCTTCCGATGGGTACCAAACACCACTGTATGACCCCTGTTAGACCCTTCGTACAATACAAAGAGGGATCTCTCTGTTCAGGAACATGCTATGTTAACTAAACTTTCAGAATCTATCAAAGGGACCATGATCTACAAAATACATTATTACTGAAAATATGTAACGATTGAGTCGCACGCTACGATCACATAAACTCTACCGTAAATACGCATACCGTGTGCCTGCGGGTGCCCGCGACTGTGAGTATGCGCACGCACGGGAGAGCGCACGCATGCGCAGCGCGGACCAGAATGAGGTGCAAATATGGCAGTGTGTATAGAGATATTTTTCTGACTTTGACAGCGGGCAAGCCAGTCCCACGCCACCAAGTGTCCGCTCACCTGATGTGGTCTCCGACGGGATCCCGATTTCTGGGTTCACAAAATAATACCTTTATTTCCACACTCACTCCTACTCACTCATATACACACTGATCTTTCTGTACAGAAATTCCTTTTATACAGGCAGTAGTTCAATCCCTGGGTTCTGCAGTAGAAAAAGGTTCTCTTTTAACTATTCTAATGGCAACAAGAGAGTGAGCCGCAACAATGCAGGTGTGTGCGTGCGTGCGTGTGTGCGTACGCAAAACAGAAATAAACAGTTATACAAGATAATAGCGTATTGTTCTTACCTTCCTACCTTCCGGATTCCACCCCAGCACTCCTACAGCGTAGCGTAACAGACGCTTATCTAGTCAGCACCACTGTATCCCTCACCACCAATACGGATACGAAGGGATACTGCGTTCCCGCCCTTTGCTGACAGATAAAGTCTGTGTTCACCAGTGTGGATATGTGGAGGACGGACGAGGCCCCAATTGACAAAGCTGATTATTTATCTTATAACCTTCACTATATACAGGTAAGAGACTCAGTACGCAATTGGCGTATGGGGTACCGTAAGGGTACGCACTTAGCGTAGCATACGCTCGGCCGTGATCGAGACGCACATGCGACACGCTCGCTCACAGCTTAATGCGTAGTGTCGAGCACGCTATAGGCGGCCGACTACCGTAATGCTACGCTACCAGCGTAGCAGACGCTCGAGACCACGAGGGGAACACGAGCGGCGCAGACGCTCATGGAATGACACTCGGTAAACCTTGAATGCAACACACAGAAAAGATACTCTTATACTGTAAACCTTGTACTGAAATACTGTAGCGATATAACGCTGCTTAACCTTGTTAATACTAAAGCTGCTTGAGCGATTGAGACGCTCCTATTACCCTCTGCAATATAATAAACACACGATACCTTGCTAAGGTTCCAACACCTTTACTAACAATATTTAGCTAAGTAAAGGGAAAAAAACAGTTAACAGTTCATACACTACAGGCTAACATTAATATCTAACAGAATAACTAAACAGAAATATACACAATAGCGAATGATCGCAAACACAAATACATAGACTAGGAATGAATGGCTAACATTTAAACGGGTAACAAAGTGGCCACAGAGAAACATACCATACTGGGAACACTCGCTAGCGCAACCGGATCCAGTCCTCCAATTATCAGAGATAAATGTTGATGAGAGAGAGTACTGGCCGGTCTGGGGACAGTGACCCTTATATACACAACATACAGTGTACTACAAAGGGCCCTACAATCTTATTGTTCATTGGACACAGGAATGTCTCCTCGCATTATAACAAAAGGTCATAGGTTAGTTTGAACAGGTGGGCTGTGACTATATCAAACTGCTCAGGTGGGAGGGAATCTCAGAATTCCCGCCGCATGGGTAATGAATCGCAAATATAGTAAATGTCCAGAAACTACTAATGGCCATAACTATACGCAAGAGCGATTAATCTTTACCTAACCAGCACCGGATTGTTTCTAATAAAATGTTCTTTAGTTAGGTACCAGACACCACTGCTCAAACCCTGTCTGACTCTTCGTATCATGCAAAGAGGAATTTCTCTGTCTAGCGACCAGTTACATTAAACAAACTTACAGTCATTATTAAGGGGAACATTATCTATAAAACATACTATTTGGTTTTATTATTTAACGATTGAGTCGCCCGCTAGACGCACACAAACTCTACCGTAAATGCACATACCACGCGCTCGAGCGCATGGCCGAGGAGGCGCCATCACGCAGCTGCGAGTATCCGCACGCACGGGAGAGAATGTGCACCTGCAGCGGGCAAGCGCATGAGGTGAATATATGGCAACGTGTAGCATGATATTTTTCTGACTTTGACACGGCCTAGCGTTTGCACTGCTGCTAAAAGCAGCTAGCGAGCGATCAACTCGGAATGAGGACCTATGGGCATTACTAATGTGGGGCATTATGCAGGGTTGAACTGGCCCACAGGGTAACGCCCCCGGTGGGCCCCACTGCGTAAGTGTTGCTGGGTCAGATGCAGAACCAACGTCGGTGCTAGGGGTCACCAGCCAAAATTTTGCCTTGGGCATTAAATTGGCTAGGGCTGGCTCTGCAAAGAGGGCAGGGACAACACCCATGGGCATTGCACCGACAGCACTGCGCTACCTAACACCCTGTGTACCGTAAGACAGGTACCACCATTGGGGTGGTTTTAAAGAAAATATAGTACAAGCTCATCAATATAAAGGGTGGGGGCTTTTCAGAAAACACTGCAAACAATGCTAACTCAATAAAATTATATTATGGTAGCAAGTTCAGAAAGAAAATGGTGCCAATTAAGTTACAAAAATATAGATAGTGGTGTTTTCAGAGAGAAAATAGTGCAAAATCAATTAAAAAAGTATGATAAAACAATGGGGGTAATTCCAAGTTGATCGCAGCAGGAACTTTTTAAACAGTTGGGCAAAACAATGTGCACTGCAGGGGAGGCATATATAACATGTGCAGAGAGAGATAGATTTGGGTGTGGTGAGTTCAATCTGCAATCTAAATTGCAGTGTAAAAATAAAGCAGCCAGTATTTACCCTGCACAGAAACAAAATAACCCACCCAAATCTAACTCTCTCTGCAAATGTTATATCTGCCCCCCCTGCAATGCACATGGTTTTGCCCAACTGCTAAAAAAATGTCCTGCTGCGATCAACTTGGAATTACCCCCAATATACGTTTGTATATGTCGTATTTTGGTGGCGGCACTTCAGGATTTCTGATTTGCAATATTGAACATCAGGCACCAAACTGAAAAATGGGTATCTTTGCTAAAGTGCAGGTTTATAGAAGTTGAAATGCTGCCCATAACATCCAGATTCTAGCTATTATCTTCTATATGGTGCTGGGTACCAGGGCCATAACTACGTGTGTGCCAAGTGGGCTTGGCACACAGCGCAGTTGCCCTGAGGGCGCACGGCCAGCGGCATGTAATGAGTCAAATTGACTCATTACATGCTGCCTCTGCTGTGTGCGCCGTGCGCCGCGCTGTGGAGGGAGAAGAGACCAGCGCCGGGCAGCGGACAAGGAGGAGGAGGGAGGGGGAGAAGGGAGCCGCAGCAGCGCTATTTCATTGGTAGTAAGCGCCGCTGCAGCATCCCCCTCTCCTTCTGTATTGGCTGCCCGGCGCTGCTGTGGATGCTGGGATGCGGTTCCTCCATCCCAGCATCCACAGCAGCGCCGGGCAGCCAATACGGAAGGAGAGGGGGATGCTGCAGCGGCGCTTACTACCAATGACATAGCGCTGCTGCGGCTCCCTGCTCCCCCTCCCTCCTCCTCCTTCTCTCCTCACTGCCTGCACCTGGGGAGCTGCACGAGGAGCCTGACTGCCAGCAGGGAGATGGTAAGTATGTCTCTCTCTCTCTCTCTCTCTCTCCCTCTCTCTCAGGGGGACACCGTCTGCCGCAATGTGTAAAAAGGAGGACTGGTTGCCGCAATGTGTAAAAAGGGGGCCTGGCTGCTGCAATGTGTAAAAAGGGGGCCTGGCTGCCGCAATTTGTAAAAAGGGGGCCTGGCTGCCGCAATGTGTAAAGAGGGGGCCTGGCTGCCGCAATGTGTAAAAAGGGGGACTGGCTGCCGCAATGTGTAAAAAGGGGGACTGGCTGCGCAATGTGTAAAGAGAGGGCCTGGCTGCCGCAATGTGTAAAAAGGGGGACTGGCTGCCGCAATGTGTAAAAAGGGGGCCTGGCTGCCGCAATGTGTAAAAAGGGGGCCTGGCTGCCGCAATGTGTAAAAAGGGGGACTGGCTGCCGCAATGTGGAAAGAGGGGGCCTGGCTGCCGCAATGTGTAAAAAGGGGGACTGGCTGCCGCATGTGTAAAAAGGGGGACTGGCTGCCGCAATGTGTAAAGAGGGGGCCTGGCTGCCGCAATGTGTAAAAATGGGGACTGGCTGCCGCAATGTGTAAAAAGGGGGCCTGGCTGCCGCAATGTGTAAAAAGGGGGACTGGCTGCCGCAATGTGTAAAAAGGGGGACTGTCTGCTGTAATGTGTAAAAAGGGGGACGCTGTCTGCTGTAATGTATAAAAGGGGCTCTACCTGGTGTAGTGGTGCCACTGTGCAGCGTAATTTGAATAATTTAGACTACTGTGCACCGTAGTATGAATTGCTATTATTTTGTGGCCACGCCCCTTCCCCGTGAAGCCACGCCCCTATAAAAATTTTGCGCGCCTACGGCACGCACTGCCCCTATCTTCCATGGGGGGGCGCCACTGTCGTTTCTTGCACACAGCACTAAAATGCCTAGTTACGGCACTGCTGGGTACTATGGGAAACATCTTCACTTCTATAAACCCACACTTTAGTAAATATACCCCAAAATGTTCTATACCGCTGGCCTACAACTAATAACAGATCCCACTAATCTATGCACACTAGAAAATATATTGAATATTAAACAAAGTCCATTGTGCATGATTTACTTCTCGTTAGCCTGCACATTTAGGGGGTAATTCAGACCTGATCGCTACTGTGCGTTTTCGCACAGCGTGCGATCAGATCTGAACTGCACATGCGTATGGACCGCAATTCGCAGGTGCGATGGGCCGCTGCTACGGGGATCGGCGCCCTGTAACGGGATGAAGCAAAAAATCCGAACACACGGGCGTTCGCATGGTGATTGAAAGGAAGAGGCCATTTGTGGGTGGCAACTGACCTTTTACAGGTGTGTCGCGAAAAACGCAGGCGGGATCAGGCATTTTCAGGGAGGGTGTCTGACGTCAGCTCTGACCCTGATCAGGAGGATACAATCGCAGCGGCTGAGTAAGTCCTGGGCTGCGCAGAGACTGCACAAACTCAGTTTATACAGCTCTGCTACACATCCGAACGCACACTTGCACAGCGAATTCTCTCTCCCCCTGTAGGCGGCAACTACCTGATCGCAGGACAGCAAAAATTGCTGCCTAGCTATCAGGTCTGAGTTACCCCCTTAGTCCTTCCATATGCTAAGAGTATAGTTTACAGGGCACACAATGATGTCTGTGCATCCTCCATGCATTGCCATTTCAGTAGCATATTAGAGAGGAGAGCAGATAGCATCATGTCTCAGACTCTCTCATACTCACTGTTCTGCACAACATTCAAGGCTTTCCTTACAAAACTTACAGCTTATATAAAAAGAACATATTTCCCTTAAAGAAAAATCTCCTGGAATCTGAAGAGCAGTCTTGTAAGGTCTGGTGTAAATCCCATTGGGTCAGCTACTGCTTCATTTAACTGTTAATGATTATAGTTCTTATTTTTATTGTTTGTTTTGCAAACAACTACAGTACAATTTTTATTTTGTGTGTTTGGATTTTCTATGGACACCAACTGCTACAACTTTGTTAATTACTGCATTTTATTTAAATACAGTACAAGTATTGTACATTCAAAGCCTCAGTCCTAGAGAAAATAATACAATTTAAATATTTTCCATTGTCTAATAATTATAAATAATAGCATTTCTTGTGATTATGAATGCATTTTTTAAACAGGTGAAAATCCTACAGATGCAACATTTTTAATATATTGAAGGTTTGTAATAGCACAAAAATTCATTAGCTACATATCAAAATCAATTATCAATATTTCAGTGCATAAAACACAACTTACTGTATATACTGTATTCATAAAAGTAACATACAATAAAGGTATGAAGGAATTATTCTATTTATGAGAAACATAAAAACCAGACTATATGGAGAAAGAGAACTTTCCTTTGCATTCTTGTGTTTAAATAGCTACAGAAAATCACAATTCATTTTGTTCTTTGAAACCTGCAGCAGTGTTTTAACCTTTAAGGGTTAAAAGGTTTAATCAATGTCAAATGTCTCATCTTCTGAAGGCGATAAAGAACAGTCTGTCGAGCGATACCAAACAGAACATCACTTTGTCAAGGCACAGAGCGGCCTAAAGCTTGTCAAATAAGTTACCAGTAGCCTCTCTGCGGTTAAAACCGAACTCCTTCCTGCTTGACCTATTATTTGATATTTGACCACTTGGTTGCAAGACACTTGCTCTTTCCAGCTGAAATGTCACTGGGGCATCTTGTCAGCTCCCCGACATCTCGGCCTGACATACAATTTCAGTTTTGTGTGCTACAAGGCAGAAAAAAGTCAGGGCAATGGCCTTGCTTGAATTCCTGTCAGCATGGAAGATGGGCATCACTCTTGGGCCTCACCAATAGCAGCAGGGGGAAATTAAACAAAAAGAAAAAAAAAACATGCTGTTTTGAAGGTCACGGCATCCTTTTAAAGTCACACAGTATATAGTAAATATATTACCTGCAACAATGGTTTGGGAAAATGACCTAATAAAAGCGATGATCGCTGCACAAAATAAAAAAAATAAAAAATTCCCTCACCACGTTCTGCATGAAACACAAGCAGCGGTTAAGGAGGGTGAATTGTCTGTGTCTGTCGGGATCACATTCAGCAGTTAACTTGTTCAGATGCGAAAGTACTATCATGTAGTTTTACAAGGAGATTCCTGACCTTCTCACATTGACCCAGAGTGACATTATTGTGCGGGAGGGGAGGCAGTCACATCATTTCTGTTTTGCACAACCTGCTTAAAGTTTGCAACTAAATGCTTGTCTTCAGCTGAGCTGACAAGAGAGGAGAGGGGGCTCAGTGAACCATGGCCGGGCTGCCATGAAATGACAGGAATCATTGGCATACATTTCAAAGAGCTCTCTCAATCCCATTAAAGTATCGCAGCCCTGTTTGAAAATGGACAAGTATGAAACAACTTTGATAGAGAGAAACTAAAATTGGCTTATTGATTTTTTTTTCAAGACTGTAAAATGTTAAATTCTTTCACATTTTGCATACTTTAAATTAAGATGAGTAACTGCCAAAATAAGTTCTTTATGTATAGTGCATGAAAGATTGAAATTGAGACTTAGGAGCTAATTATGACTTGCTAAAATTAATCTCCCATTTGTATTCATTTAATCTGAAAACTGTTAAATTAGTTAGCTAAAAAGAGTAGATATAGAATGCTACAAGTCAGTCGGCAATTGGACATCTTTAGACGACAATAGGAAACTGGACATTGTTTTTGTAACAAAAAAAATATATAATCATACTGTAGTTTAAGCCATGGCAGTGATAATTACATTTTTTATGTGCTTTACCATATACAGAATACTTGATACTTCAATTTCATATGTGCAGTAAGTTCTCCGGATAGCACCATGGGGGTCATTCCGAGTTGATCGCTCGCTAGCAACTTTTTGCAGCGATGCGCTTAGGTTAAATCTTGTCAAAACTGCGCATGCGTATGCACCATTGCAGGCACGTCGTACGGGTACAAAGAGGATCGGTGCTGGGCGATGGATTTAATGAAGAATCCATTTGCACAGCCGATCGCAAGGTGATTGACAGAAAGAGGGCATTTGTGGGTGTCAACTGACCGTTTTCTGGGAGTGTTTGGAAAAACGCAGGCGTGTCCAAGCGTTTGCAGGGTGGGTGTCTGACGTCAATTCTGGGACCAAAAAGACTGAAGTGATCACAGCGGCTGAGTAAGTCCAGAGCTACTCAGAAACTACAAAAAAGGTTTTTGTGCCGTCAGCTGCAAAAGCGTTCGCACACTTGCAAAGTAAAAATACACTCCCCATAGGCAGTGACAATCTGATCGCAGCACAGCAAAAAGTTGCTAGCGAGCGATCAACTCGGAATGACCCCCCTATAATAATTGCAGCAGGGCAAGATTATGAGCAAGCAATGCAATTGGTGCTTTTCTCACAGTGCAACTTGTGCTTGTCCCACAATGCAACTGGTGATTCATGCCATCATTCCCATAAAAGAAAAGTGTTCCATCTCCATTTGTGAGAATATCAGATATCATCTTGTGCGCTCAAGAGCTTATCTCCAGTCACCAGTACACTCTGTAAAAAGATATACTGTATCACTGCTCCCCTCTCAACTGTAAAAAATCACCTTCATCACACTTGGTAAATTGCTGCCTCTTGCGGAAAATCACCCATGCTCTGTGTCTGACCCCACTTGCTCTTCCTGCACTACTATTAAAGAAAAAGCAGCTTGAATGCCTCCATACACATTAATGCACAAGAAACCAGCTCATCCATAGTAGATAGAATACATTATTACCAGGGTGTAGCCAGAACTTTGTGGACCCCATAGCACATTTTGACGGGGCCCCTGCCTGAATGCTTGTAGAAATACAACACTCCACAAGAGTTGTTAATTGTATGCCCCATAATAGTGCCCTAGTTCATTTTCTGAACCATATTAGTGCCTTCATGTTATGCCCCATAGTGCCCTAGTTTATTTTAAGAACCACAGTAATGCCCTAGTTCACATTATGTCACTTTGTAGGGCTGCCTGACAAATTATGAAACATAGTACCCCCAATTCACATTATAACACTGTCTCCACTTCATATTATACCACATTACATTGCCCCTAGTTCATATTATGCCACACTATAGTGCTTCCACTCCATATTGTGCCACATTGCAGTACCCCACTTCATATTATGAAACATTATATTGCCCTCCACTTAATTTTATACCATATTACAATGAGCAGTTGCATGCACATACCTAGATATATTGCAGGCCCCAAGGCAAAAGATTATAAGGGACCCTATACACCTCTCAATGGTGAAAAATGTATATAACACATGTAACTTTTACAGGGAAGGTGGCCCCTCTCAGCTCTGGGACCCATAGCAGCTGTACTCCCTGCACCTATAGTAACTACACCCTTGATTTTTACTCTATTAGCTAAATAATAACCAAATATTTGCTAAATTACTAAAAATGTGCAAATATTTGTCTTATTTTGCATCTGCCACATTTTACAGATGGAATATTCGTATTTGTCACAGTCCTACAGTTTACCATCCACACCATACAATAGAATTAACTGAATGTCATCATACCAGCTTTATTCTTGACTGTTTTTTTCTGTAAACCTTGAATCTACAAATATAGGGCCTGATTTACTGTTGGAAGTCAACTGCGGGATACCAAAATCCACTTTGTTTTACTGTGAAAGATGGCTAATAAGGATTTGTGGGTGTAGTGGCACCAGGAGGGGATGGTACTCTTCACCCAGGCCTGCTGTCTGCTGGGCTGGGGAGAAAGGTAGCTATAGCAGCAGTCAGCCCTCTGTCTCCTGCATGGGGGAGCGATCGCACCAAATGGGTCACCGTCGCTGCCCGCTGCCTCCCACTGGATCGGGCACTTTGCACCCGAACTTAAACATTCATTTTAAAATTCTCTAAGGAGGTCGTACCTTAACCATGCCCTCTCCCTGTATCGAGGCCCAGCAAAGCTGTCGGTGCTCCTCTGTGGGGGCCCCGGAGCAACTTACTTGTGGGGGACCCAACCAATAATATTGTTACTATGATATGCATGATATTGTTACTATGAAGTTATTAAAAAGTATAATGTGTAAATATTCCCAGAACAACAAATGTGTTAAACACACTTTAGTGCCCCCAGTTAACATTATGCCATGCAGAAACAGCAGTTCACATATGCCATAGTAGCTATGTGTGGGTCCCCTGGGTGACTGCCCCGTCTGCCCTGTTGTTAATTTGGCACTGCTTACTTACAGTAAGAGTGAGTTTAAAATACCTTGAGGCATTACTACAAGAACAGCCAATCAGAACTTTAATTTCCCATACTACCACAAATGAGAGGCAAGCAGCTATAATTAGTTAGTATTCATATTTAACACCTTTGTTCATCTGCGCCACAGCTCCGGAAGAGCTGTTAAGTCCAGTTTAATCACAGAGGTAAATCCACTATGCCATTCGCTGATTTAATGTATACAGTATGGTATAATCAGTGCTTAAAGTGGTCCTAGAGAGGTGGTGGATCTCCCCCCCCCCCCCCCGTAACACACAATGCCCACTGTAGTAACGCCCCTTTTACAATGACCACAGTAGTAGTGCTCTTTATACAATGCCCCCAGTAGTAGTGCCCCTTATGTCCCCAGTAGTGATGTCTCTTAGGAAGTACCCCCTTTACAATGCCCTCATTAGTAGTGCCCCCATTAGTAATGCCTTTAATGGTAATGCCCCTGTGTAGTATTGCCCCCAGTAGTGTCACCTGTAGTAATGCCCCTAGTCATTTAGCCCCCTGTAGTTTAGCCCCAGTAGTTATGCCCCCAGTAGTTTAGCCCCCAGTAGTAATGCCCCTGCAGTTATGACCCCAGTAGTTTACCGCCACTTTAGTTTAGCTTCCCAGTGGTAATGTCCCCAGTAGTTTAGCCCCTGTAGTTTAGTCCTCATCAGAGGCGGAACTACCGCCAGTGCAACCAGTGCGTTGCACTGGGGCCCGCCACTGTCCAGGGGCCCAAAGCATGTAATGAGTCAAACTGACTCTGCGGGCAACCGCTGCCCGCAGCACACAGCCGCCCGCAGGACACAGGAATCGGAGAGGAGCGTAGCGCAGCGGTCACGGGCACGGGGGTACGGAGAAAGAGGGAGGTGGAGGAGGGAGCCGCAGCAGCGCTTTGTTACTGGTTGAGGCGCTGCTGCTGCTGCTGTCCCTCTGCTTCACTATAGGCTGTCTTCCGAGAACAGCCTATAGTGAAGCAGAGGGGCAGCAGCAGCAGCGCCTCCACCAATAACACAGCGCTGCTGCGGCTCCCTCCTCCACCTCCCTCCATCCATCTCTCCTGCCCGGGAATCGTGACCAGAAGCTGCACAGAGGAGCCTGAGCCAGCGGAGAGGGTAAGTATAATTCATTCATTCTTTCTTTCTTTCTTTCTTTCTTTCTTTCTTTCTTTCTTTCCATCTACAAAAAGGGGGACTGTCTGCCGCAATGTGTAAAAAGGGGTAATCTGCCTGCCGCAATGTGTAAAAAGGGGAATCTGCCTGCCGTAATGTGTAAAAAGGGGGAATCTGCCTGCCGCTATGTGTAAAAAGGGGTAATCTGCCTGCCGTAATGTGTAAAAAGGGGGAATCTGCCTGCCGTAATGTATAAAAAGGGGGAATCTGCCTGCCATAATGTGTAAAAAGGGGGAATCTGCCTGACGTGATGTGTAAAAAGGGGGAATCTGCCTGACGTAATGTGTAAAAAGGGGGACCCTGCCTGACGTAATGTGTAATAAGGGGACACTGTCTGCCGCAATGGGTAAAAAGGGGGATGCTGTCTGCCGTATTGTGTAACAAGGGCACGCTGTCTGCATTATGTGTAAAAAGGGCATGCTGTCTGCCATTATGTGTAAAAAGTGTACCCAGGGCTACTCTGTTCCGCTCCTTGAACTATCTGCATAAAATGGAAACCTGGTCAGCTTCTCGCAAGGCTAAAACCCTGTTATGGGAAGGTCACAAGCTTCATATTTTCAGGACTATTCTGCTGAGCTGTCAAGGGCTATAAAGTCCTTTTCCCCTGTTTGTTTACGTCTCGTTGCTGAGGGATGCAAATTCGGCTTACTGTATCCCGCCAGGCTCCACATATACGATGGCTCCTCGTTCAAAGATTTCTCCAACCCACCTGATGCTATTGCATACCTCCAGGATCTCTCCCAAGCCAAAGATACTGACATCTCCAACTCCTCAAATTAATGCCTTTTGCTACTAGCAGCATTTTCTCCTGCAGTATTCCGGACTTTCTGATGTGCCATTGTTTTTTCTCCATTCTCCATATTTGATTATTCTTGGCGTTTCCCACGCCCACCTTTTGCTCATATTTCAATACTGGTTCACCCATTCAATGTTTGATATTCCTGTTTATGTGTGTGCTTACGGCATTTTATTAATTTTTTATGACATGCATATTCTATGTATACTCCTTTTACCGCTCACTGTGGAGGTCCCCCAGCCTCAGCATTCTTTCTCTACTGTCTGGGGGAAGGGAACGGATCTGTCCTTTCCCGCCGGATGAGTTTAGTGATTGTTCTGTTACTCTGTTTTTCATGTATAGGAAGCTTGGCATCAAATGCGTGCATTTGGTTGCTTTCTCTTACCACTGTTTTCCGCCTTTTTCCTCTCTCCTCTTAGTGGTATCCTATTAACCCTTCTTTCTTACCTCTCCCCCTATGCACGTCTTCATGCTTTACAATGATGTTGGCTGCTGACATACCTTACTGGGATTTTGAACTGGAGGCCTTTTTTCTCTTTTATTTACATTTTTTATTTTTACTTCTTTTTTCCCCCTGTTTCCGTGAGTGATGCCTGGTCTACGCTGCGCCACGTGGAATGTTGGAGGAGTTAAATCCCCAGCGAAGAGGAGGAAGCTTCTGCTCTATTTACGGAAGAGCGGCGTGGATGTGGCATTTCTCCAGGAAACACACCTAACTCCTTCTGAAACAGTGAAATTGGGTATGCTGGGTTGGTCTGAGATGGCTTCCTCTTCCTACAATTCCAGAGCCCGTGGTGTAGTTATCCTGGTAAGTCGTTCCCTCTCCTTTGAAATTATACAAGTCAATGCTGATGACCTTGGTAGATATGTAGTAGTATCTGTCGATCTGCTAGGCAAACGGTTTACGCTAGCTAATATCTATGCACCCCCCTTCCTTACTCTAGGTCATATTTTCAACAGCTAATTACCCTTTTGACCCCACATATAGGTGACAATCTTATCATTGGAGCGATTTTAATTTAGTGTCTTCCCAGCTGATGGATAAATCACTGGCACGTGGCGCACACACCCCTCCCTCCCTCCGGTGGGTATTACCCTTTTTAACGCAACTCTACAGGTTGTAGATTTATGGCGCGCTTTGCACCCGACTGATAGGGAATATACTTGTGTCTCAGCGGCGCATGACTCCCTCTCCTGCATTGACTACCTTTTTGTTTCTCAGGCTCTGTCCCCACAAGTCATTGAATGTACTATTGCTCCTATCTCTCTCTCCGATCATGCAATGGTTTCCTCTACTATTCATTTCCCTGATGAACAAGGTTCAACTAAACTGTGGAAGTTCCCATCCAGACTATATCGCTCTTCTACATTTAAATCCTTCCTAGACGCTGCATGGGATGACTTCTATACAAACAATTCTGCACATATTCCGTTAGACCCTTCTCTGTTTTGGATGTCAGCAAAGGCTGTACTCAGAGGAGCAATTATTTAGTTTACTGCAGCTTTCAATAGGAAATACTCATTACATATCGCTCCAGGATTCTTTGTCTAAAGCTTTTTAGACGTACAAATTAGCCCCCTCCCCATCACGAAACAAGCCTATCTTATCCCCAAGACTCATTTCGATGAGATTTTGACTGAGATGGGTGACAGATACCTCTTTTCGATCCACCACAGGTTCCATCGATTTGGCAATAAATCTGGTCGCTTACATTCTAACCTGTTACAGGGTTCTTTCTCCCCTGCAGTTGTTCACCCCCTTCGTGCACAACAGCGCATATTGACTTCTACGAACAAATTGCCCATATTATGCAGCTTTATTACACTCATCTCTACACTTCAATGATACCTGACAAGTCCCCGCAGGCCTCCTCTATCCCGCCTCCTTCCTCAGCTCGCATATCCCCTCTTTCCACACCCCTTTTTCCCACCCATGTCTCTGCTCATTCCAATCTTCCTCCTTTCTGGGATGCTTTACCCTTCCCTTCCCTTTCAGACGACATGGCCTCTCTACTTCAAGCCCCGATTACCCTAGATGAGGTATAGCTGGCAATTAAACAGCTGAAACCTAACAAAGCACCAGGCCCGGACGGTTACAGTGGCAAATTTTATAAACTCCTCCTCCCTAAAATTGATGTTTTTGTTGCCGTGTTCAACTCTTTAATGTCGGCTGCCCCCCCCCCCCCCCCTATTCTCAAACTGCTTCCTAAACCTGGCAGGGACTTATCCCTCCTGGGCTCTTACCGCCCAATATCCCTGCTCAATCTTGACTACAAATTACTAGCTAAGATTCTGGCTGGCCGTCTCAAAATTATTCTTCCCCACATTGTTCACCCTGACCAGACTGGATTCATCTCCGGCAGACACTCGGTGGTCAATGTGCGAAGGTTTTTGCTGCCATTTATGCCTGCCAAAATTCTGTATCCCCCTCCGGCAATGCTATCCTCTCCCTTTATGCAGAAAAGGCCTTGAACCTCATCGAATGGCCACACCTCTATGCCACTCTCCATCGCTTTCATTTCCCAGAGGCCTTTCTCCGCATCATTCATATCTTATACTCATCCCCAGCTACTCAGATCTCTTGCAATGGCTTCCTCTCTGACCCTTTCATTATAGAAAAAGGCACACACCAGGGCTGCCCACTTTCCCCACTTTCCCCACTCCTATTTGCTATTCCCTTGGAACCTCTGGCTATGGCCCTTCGGCTATCCACAGCATATACAGGTATTCATGTTGGTGACGTTGAGCTTAAAGTTGCTCTGTTTGCAGATGACATGTTGCTATTTGTCTCTGATCCGCTTTCTTCAGTCCCAGAAATTTTAAGACTGATTTCAGATTTCGGGAAAACAGCGGGATATAAGGTCAATGTCACCAAATCTGAATTATTGCCTATACACATTCCCCCTCCTCTACTCTCCTCTCTTACTCTCACCTCCCCCTTCACGGTTACTCAGTTATATTTTAAATATTTAGGGGTTAATATTGCCAGAGATATTTCCCTTATATATGATTTGAATTTTTCCCCAGTCATTTCTGCTACGATCGCCAAATCGGAAGGATGGGCTACCCTTCCTCTCTCTTTGCTGGGAAGGATCGCTGTCCTTAAATCTGTGATTTTCCCAAAAATGTTCTACATTATGCAATCACTCCAAATCCGCCTTCGTGACTCGGATGAACTCCGAATACGTAGAGTAATGACGCGCTTTTTATGGCAATGGAAAAAAACTAAAATTGCCTATACGAAACTTGTGATGGATAAATCTGTTGGTGGCACTGGCGTCTCTGATTTTTTTTCTTATTCTCTCTCGGTTTCTCTTCGCTATGCTGCTGACTGGCTATTGGGCAAAAGTACTTATACTGATTTGGCCCTAGACACCAATGCTTTCAATCCCTTCTCCCCCTGTGCTCTCCTACATACAAAGAAGTCCTCCATCCCTCCTTCTGTCCTGGAGCACCCTCTGTTCCGAGACACTTACTTTAGCTGGGTGAAATTACACAAAAAATTGAAGAGTGACCACACTGCTTCCCCTTATGTTTCTTTATGGGGGACCCCATCTTTCACTCCTTCTCTTCATAATTCTCTATTCCTTCAGTGGCGGGAGAAGGGGTTGTGCTCCGCTTCCCAAGTGTTTGATCCGGGAGGTCATATTACCCAATTTGCTACACTGAGAGACAGGTATTCCCTTCCATTCTCCCACTTCTTTATGTTTCTCCAAACTAGACACTATTTATCCTCGCTGAATTTTGATTCCTATCTACCTGCTCCCTCCTCACCTTTAGCGAAGGTCCTTAAGTACTGGAAATCTCATCCTTATAAACTTAAACAAATCTATATTCTTGTAGTGAACTTGCCCTCCCAGTCCTACCTACATAAATTAGTTGCCTCATGGCAATCAGATATCCCGGGTATTGCCTCATATGATTCTCTGTTGACACATCACCATCGCACCATGACCATATTGAGCTCCGCCTACCTGCAGGAAGTACACATCAAATCTATTCATAGAGCTTATCTACCTCCTTATATTCAAGTGATTATTGACTCTTCAGTTTCCGATAGATGCCCCAAGTGTAGAGGGGCTAGAGCCTCGTTCTTCCACTGCCTCTGGAATTGTACTAAGATTAGGCGTTTTTGGAACAAACTTTTTATGTTTATCAATAATCATTTCTCTATCTCTTTTCAACCTGACCCCTGGTATGCTTATGCATTAATTTTTCTGTATGGGTTAAGGTTAAAGGTATTAACTTATTGCACCCCATGTTAACTATGCTCTTCACTATTTCAAAGAAGGCGATCCTGAAACATTGGGTCGCCAGGTCTGCCCCATCTCTATCAGAAGTTTTAAAGGTTATGCTGCAATATCTATACTTTGATCGCAGATCCACCGTTCTCACTGGTTATTCCAGCCTTGCCGGTTTCTATAAAAAACGGGCCCTTATATGTCTACTTTGGATCAATATACCCGATCTCAAATAACCTCTGCCTTTGAAAACTCCTCATGGAAGATGGTTAAGTGAATTAAGTATACTTCATGCCTCCTACACTCTCTCCCTTGTATTCTCCTTCTACCCCTTCTTTCTTTTTCCTGTACCACGATATACAGTACACTCTCTTTCTATTCTCATATTACTCAGGTGCAAATATAATATATTTAATTGTGATATTATTATTAAGGCCTCCAGAGGACTATTGCTATTTTTTATTGTGCTTTCACCAACTCTGTTATTGTCATTATATTTCGTCGTACTGAAGAAGCTCATTCCCCCTCCCCACCCTCTTTACTTCCCCTCCAGCTTATTCCCCCCCCCCTCCCCCCCACCTCTATCTCATGTTTCCAGTTTTCTAGGATACCACAGGATGGTTTCTTTTTGAACTCTGCTGTTGGGTCTGCCCTTATACAAGTTACTTATTACGCATTTGTTTTCTCTCTGTATGACCTGACTTGACTGTATATATTTTGCATACTGTCTGATGTATTTTCTGTTGCAAAACATAATAAAACTAGTTAAAAAAAAAAAGCATATCTAATAAACATTTTTACCTTCTAAACAGCCTCTGGGTGTTTAGAAGGCCTGTTCTGCATTATTCCCAATCCATGAGGGTTTTATAGCAATTTTTATACAATCCCCTGTAACAATTGACACCCCCATAGCATCCTCTCTTCCCCCTGTAATGTTGATAGCCCAGATATTATCATCCCTATGGCATATTCCTGTACTCCACAGTAGAATAGCTCATCCCCACCCTGCACACTCCATTGACCATAGCTTCCTAGGTGACACCTCCTCCTCCTCATTGATTACCTATTTGCCTCTCCCCCCATGCTTCCCCTACCATATATGCACAGCAAAGTGTGTGACTGGCAACTCAGAGGGACCGATCAGCAGTAATCCGCACAGGAGAGTCTGATGATCACACATAAACATACAGGGCCTGTTTTTAGGACTGGACAAGCCGTGCAATCACACATGGTGGCTGCAGCCAGTGTCTGTCACAGTATATCATATGGTCAAGCCGACTGAATGGAATACTGATGAAAATGTCCCTCCCAAAATGGCCACTGCCTCAGAGAGCAGATGTGAAGGATGCTAGAGGAGGTGGCAGACATTTTAGGATTGACAGTTACTAGAGATTCATGACAATGAGCAGGTAGTGTGGCATAATTTGCAAGTGGCATTACTATGCGAGGCATAATATGTTATCAGAAGCATTACTGTGTGGGGAATAACATGGTGTTAGAGGGATGGCCCTGTGTCCCAGTGCGCTTCATTCACTCCACATAAGCCCTGTGACTCCCCACAGTGTAAGCCGAGCTGCCAGTTAAAAAATTTAAAAAATATATTGTATAATTTAGACATCTGGTCTGGGCTAAAAAAATTGGCTAAAATTAGTACCGTAACTCCATCTGATACAGTCACCACCCAAAGAATGGTGGAGGATTATTTTCATGACACTGTCTACAAATAGGCATGTCACAGAGTCCCTTTGACTACTGGAAGGAAAAAAAGGCAAATTGGAGACACTTGTACAAATTATCTTTGCGTTACTTAAGCTACCCACCATCCTGTAGTCAGAAAGAGTTTTCAGCACAGTTGGGAACCTTATCAGTGATTGGCATAGGAGGCTACTTCCTCAAATTGTGGAAAAAGATGATGTACATCAAAATGTACTACAAATTCCACGAGGAAGACCTTTACTGGAAATAAGATCATCTTCAGCAGGCATGAACCAATATTGTATGAGGATAATGTACACACTGATGACAGTGAGAATGAGGATGGTAGTAACGATGACATCCTGCCACTGCAGAGCTGTTAGCTTAGATGCCTTAAGCCCATTGGTAACTTATTTTGTGGGGACCAAAACAAACCAAGCACTTCAGCCACAAAAGTGGCAGCTCTTTTGCTGAAGTGCTTGGTTTGTTAAATGGTGCATGTCCTTTTTAATATCTAACATACGGGTGGGTGGGAGGGACAATTCCATCTTGCATCACTATTCATTTCTGGGATGGTATCGGGATACCAACTGTGCAGTGACAGTAGACATGTCAATAATTATAGGCAGCTCCTTCAGTCTGCGCCAGATGTCAAAACTTGTTCCTGACTGATCTGCATCACCACCAGCGGGTTGCTTTGGAAAATTTAGTTTTTTCTTCACAGCCGCAGTTACCGGAGAAAATAAAGGAGGAGATGTTGCTATGTCACGTTCCTCTTGCGCTGACAATTTTCTCACCAACAGCTCTTTGCATCTCTGCAGATTTGTGCCCATTGGAAAGAAAGACACAATGTATGACTTAAACCTAATATCAAGTATGGTTACCAAAATATAGTTATCTGATTTAGAAAGAAAGAAAACCCTTGAATCCTGGCAAAGCGAATAAAGGGATTCATCTACAAGTCCGACATACTTAGCGGAATCGCTCCATTTCAGCTCCTCCTTTACTTACTCCAGACGCTTTTGCAAAAGCCTGATGAGGGGAATGACCGTACTCAAGCTGGCAGTCTCCAAGCTAACTTCACATGTGTTAACTTCGAAGGGTTTGAGAACCTTGCACAACACTGAAATTATTGTCCACTGTGCTTGACTAAGTTGCATTCCTGCTTCTTTCCCTATGCCATAGGTGGATGTGTAGACTTGAATGGCCTTTTGCTACTCCTCCATCCACTGAAGCATATAAAGGGTAGAATTCTACCTCGTTACCACCTCCTGCTTCAGATGATGGCAGGGCAAATTTTTTGGGCCACCGACAGAATTTCATGCATACTCCTGTCCTTTTTTATAAAAAATCTGCACCACCAAATTAATTGTGTGAGCAAAACATGGGATGTGTTGAAATAGGCCCAGATGTAATGCTTTCACAATATTGGTGGCATTGTCAGATATCACAAATCCTGAGGAGAGTCCAAGTGGGGTAAGCCATTGTACAATGATATCCCTGAGTTTTTCTAAGAGGTTCTCAGCGGTGTGCCTCTTACTGAAACCAGTGAAACAGAGCATAGCCTGCCTCTGAATAAGCAGGCATTTGTGAGCTGGTGCTGGTGGTGCTGCTGTTGGTGCTGCAGAAGTCAATACATCTACCCAGTGGGCTGTCACAGTCATATAGTCTTTAGTTTGCCCTGTTCCAGATGTCTACATATCCATGATTAAGTAGACAGTGGGTACAAAGGCATTTGTGAGGACACTAATAACACTTTTTTTCATGTCCTTGTACAGGCTGGGAATTGCTTGTCTAGTGAAGTGGAATATAGATGGGATTTGGTACCGGGGACACAGTATGTCAATCAACTGTCTAATTTCCAACTGCACTAATGGTGGATACTGGATGCATGTCTAACACCAGCATAGTTGTTATGGCCTCAGTAATCTGCTTTGTAACTGGGTGACTGCCATCATACTTCATCTTACTTGCAAAGGATTGTTGAACAGTCAATTGTTTTGTTAAACTACAAGTGGTCTACCTGTTCCCCTTCTGGGATGAAGATCGACTCCCAGCAGCAACAGCAACAGTAGTAGATATAGCACTCAAGGATCCTCCGGAGGAATTTGATACAGGACTACTTCCGATCCTGATTAAGGAGGAAATTGATGATGAGGGTGTTGGTGGTGGGGATTGCAGTCGCTTGTTTTCAACAGAGAAAAGGGAGCTAGGTTTTGTTGAACTGGTTATGTTCTTTGCCAAAGTTCTGAATGTGTCAACAACTTGTGATGTATGCATTGCAAGTGGCATAACAGGGAGGAGGTTCCTAGGTTGTTATGGTCTCTACCTACATATACAATGGCTTTACAAAGGCTACAGATGGCTAGACAATAATTGTCTGGGTGTGGGGAGAAATAATTCCAGAAGATGTGGATTTTTTTGCCTTTTGCCCAGCCAAGACAATTAGCTTTTTTCATACCATTGACAACAACTGTCTCCATTGGAGCCTTATTTAAACAAACTACATCCCCACATCAAAATCCTTATTGCAAACATTCTCATTAGCGTCAGCTGCAACAATATCCTCCTCATCCAGGTGTATTTCTACTAGAGATGTGCACCGGAAATTTTTCGGGTTTTGGTTTTACATTCGGTTCCGCGGCCGTGTTTTGGATTCGGACGCGTTTTGCCAAAACCTCCCTGAAAATTTTTGGTTGGATTCGGGTGTGTTTTGGATTCAGGTTTTTTTTTTCAAAAAACCCTCAAAAACAGCTTAAATCATAGAATTTTGGGGGTAATTTTGATCCTATAGTATTATTAACCTCAATAACCACAATTTCCACTCCTTTCCAGTCTATTCTGAACACCTCACACCTCACAATACTATTTTTAGTCCTAAAATTTGCACCAAGGTCGCTGGATGACTAAGCAAAGCGAGCCAAGAGGGCAGCACAAACACCTGGCCCATCTAGGAGTGGCACTGCAGTGTCAGACAGGATGGCACTTAAAAAAATTGGCCCCAAACAGCACATGATGTAAAGAAAAGAGACAAAGAGGTGCACTGTGGTCGCTGGACGGCTAAACTAAGCGATACAAACACCTCAATATCACAGGAATTATTTGTTCTAATCAATGGTATTATTGGTCCAAATCACTGGAAGAAAATTACAAAATCACAGGAATTATTCGTTCTAATCAATGGTATTATTGGTCCAAATCCCTGGAAGAAAATTACAAAAATCACTGGAATTATTTATTCTAATCAATGGTATTATTGGTCCAAATCACTGGAAGAAAATGACAAAATCACTGGAATTAAATGGCAGTAATGTCGGGAATTATATCAAATGGAATTATTCGTAAACATTTGTAGAAAGTCGCTGCTTTCTGATTACAGAAATGCTCAGATATTCCTGCGAATCCACAATCCCTTCCCAGAGGAAAAAGAAATTGAGAAACCGTTGTTTGAGAACGTTTGTTCTCTTTCCCTTACAAAGTAACAAACCACTTTCCAAGAAGACTGACGTTTTTGGGATTATGGAGACATAATGTTTTTGAATATAAATCCTAAAGCAGGTGGTGTATTAGAGCAAAAGAGTGCAAGAGACCAGCCATGCAGTTTCTGAAATATTATGACAAAATGTTACTGTATTTCATAAGCACTCATTCCTAACTCTGCTAAGTACTGTTTGGTATACTGTATCTGGCTTCCATGAGGTTGTTGTCCATTATTTCAGCTTCCATTGACCTTTTTGAAAGTGGTAGACGTTATTGATTCTTTTTTTTTTTTTTCCCCTATTTTTAATTTTCTCCTGCATAGCCCAGTAAAATGTTGCAATGTTAAGTATTGACTTGTGCCTTCTGGGGGTCCACTTCTTCACCAAACCCAGCCAAATCTCATCCTAACCCTCTGTTCCACATACTCTATGTACCCCATCTGTGTCACCCATGTCTGTCTACCCCTCCCCTTTAGATTGTAAGCTCTCACGAGCAGGGCCCTCTTCCCTCATGTGCTTATCCTTTGTCTTACTTTAATATTCTTTAACTGTACCACATCCAGCAGTCTTCTGCCACCTGATACTTATTCCAGTGTCATCTGCTGATGTAACTATGTGTATTTACCCTGTACTTGTCCTATACTGTCATCAACTGTAAGTTGCTGTTTTCCTGTTTGATTATTTATGTACTCTGTAATTGGGCGCTGCAGAACCCTTGTGGCGCCATATAAATAAAGGATAATAATGTAGGGTGTATAATCCCCAGGTGTATCTCACACATCACACAGTACAGATTACAGGATGTATAATCACCAGGTGTATAACACACATCGCACAGTACAGTATACATACTGGTCACAACAATGCAGCAGATATTGAGCACTGATCAGGATACTAGAAGTGACACAGAGCTGCAAGATACAGCAATGGCCTACTGTACTGTACTATATATGTACACTGCTGGTCACCAAAATGCTGCACTGTAATACTATATATACTGCTCACAAAAATGCAGCACAGATATGGAATGGATACTTGCAGTGACACAGAGCTGCAAGATACTACAGCAATGGCCTAATGTACTGTACAACTATATACTGTTGGTCACCAAAATGCTGCACTGTAATACTATATATACTGCTCACAAAAAAGCAGCACATATATGGAATGGATACTTGCAGTGACACAGAGCTGCAAGATACTACAGCAAAGGCCTAATGTACTGTACATCTATATACTGTTGGTCACCAAAATGCTGTACTGTAATACTATATATACTGCTCACAAAATGCAGCACAGATATGGAATGGATACTTGCAGGGACACTAAGCTGCAAAATACTACAGCAATGGCCTAATCATGTACTGTACAACTATATACTGTTGGTCATCAAAATGAAGCACACTGAGCACAGATATTTGCAGCACACTGAGCACAGATATGGAGCTTTTCAGACAGAGAACGTAGATATTTTCAGCACACTGAGCACAGATATTTGCAGCACACTGAGCACAGATATTTGCAGCACACTGAGCACAGATTACGGAGCTGTCCAGGGAGAGAACGCAGCCATGTCCTCTCCGTTCAATCTCCAATGCACGAGTGAAAATGGCGGCGACGCGCGGCTCTTTATATAGAATACGAATCTCGCGAGAATCCGACAGCGGGATGATGACGTTCGGGCGCGTTCGGGTTAACCGAGCAAGGCGGGAAGATCCGAGGCTGCCTCGGAACCGTGTAAAATAGGTGAAGTTCGGGGGGGGGGTTCGGATCTCGAAGAACCGAACCCGCTCATCTCTAATTTCTTCAGTGACATCCTCAATCTCAATATCAGCACATTAACTGGTGCTACTCCTCCCAACACTTGCAGAGGGCATGCAAATGTTGGAAGTAAACTCCTCTTCACGTACAGTATTGGAAAGGTCAGGTTTATACATCGCAACCACGGACACACTTGGACTCTCTTTGGGGATTGGTGATATTTCTGAGCGCACAGTTGGTTCCTTTGCCTTAACAAGTTTAATTTTTAACTCTTCTACAAGGAGAAGGACTTACACCATCATTATGAGATGCAGAACCAGAGCTGTTTCTAGCCAATTTGGCTCCCAGTGTGAGATTTAAAAATGCGCCCCCACCCCCCCATTGACATAACAAAAAATAAGCCCCCCCATAGATATAAAAAGAAAAAGTTATGCGCGCGCCTGCGGCGCGCACGCTCCCGACAGAGGGGCGTGACCTCGATGAAGTGGGCGTGGTTTCTGTAAAATGGCCGTGGCCTCGTCTGAATAGACTACCTTACACCCCAGTTTTTGAGCTACAAACAGATATTTGTGGTCACAAACTTTGCGCTAATAGCAGCCCGTGTCCCAAATGGTAAAGCAGTGTCACCAACACTTACAGAAAACAATACAATGGAATAGAAAATTTACCATACAGGTATGGTGAATTTTCTACCCCAGTTTTTGACCTTACACCAACAGATCAAGGCGAGCACAGGAAAAAAATAAAAATATATTTATTATGCCATACACCGCAATACCCTTGATACATTAGATCCCCATTACGGCAGGCAAGAATCCTCATTTTCCACATTACGGCAGGCAAGAGTCCCCATTTTCCACAATACGGCAGGCAAGTGTCCTCATTTTTCACATTACGGCAGGCAGGAGTTCCCATTTTCCACAATACGGCAGGCAAGTGTCCCCATTTTCCACATTATGGCAGGCAGGAGTCCCCATTTTACACATTACGGCAGGCACGTGTCCCCATTTTACACATTTCGGCAGGCACGTGTCCCCATTTTACACATTATGGCAGGCAAGCGTCCCCATTTTACACAACACGGCAGGCACGTGTCCCCATTTTACACAATACGGCAGGCATGTGTCCCCATTTTACACATTACGGCAGGCAAGTGTCCCATTTTACACAGCACGGCAGGCACGTGTCCCCATTTTACACATTACGGCAGGCAAGTGTCCCCATTTTACACAGCACGGCAGGCAAGTGTCCCCATTTTACACATTGCGGCAGGCAAGTGTCCCCATTTTACACATTGCGGCAGGCAAGTGTCCCCATTTTACACAGCACGGCAGGCACGTGTCCCCATTTTACACATTACGGCAGGCACGTGTCCCCATTTTACACATTACGGCAGGCAAGTGTCCCCATTTTATACATTACGGCAGGCACGTGTTCCCATGTTACACAATACGCAAGGCAAGAGTCCCCATTTTACACATGATGGCAGACGGGGGGGGGGGAGAGAGAGAGGGAGAGGCTGACTTACGTTTGAAGCGGTTCTTCCCGCTCTTCTGCAGCCTCTCCCTCATCTTCGCTGCACTTGATTCCCCCTCCTGGCCCCCTCCCTCCTCCCGAGTACCCAGATCGGGGGGCGGAGTTTTGCGGAATGACACGGGTGCGTCATGACATCACGATGCACCCGCGTCATTCCGTGAAACTCCGCCCCCCGAGCTGGGCACTCAGGAGGAGGGGGGTCAAAGAACACAAGAAGTGCCGCGGCAGGCGCCCTGTGCAGTTGCGCGGCTCGCCCGCCGCATGAAACGGCGCTGTGCAGAACCACCAGTCATAAACACAGACCAAGGACTTAGCCTTTTCTTGCCATTTTGTGTAGTGAATGCCATATTGCCAATTGTATGTTTCTCATCCGCTAACTTTAGTTTTTTAAACTTTATTTAGTACCGTAAAATATTGCTTCTTTGATTTTACATGCACTCTACACCATTGGGCATTGGCCTTAGCAGATGACATTGATGGACTTGCGTTATCAATGTTATGACTAGTGAAACCAGCTTCAGCACTAGCAGGAGGAAGTGGTTCCTGATATTTCAATTGTTTGTCTTCCATTTCTATCAACACGATGTGGGGTACAGTAACAGTGTTGCACAAATGAGCAATAAATATATATAATTACACACTGCGGTTGACCGTCACAGCATCACACAAATGAGTCAGAAATATGTAGAAGCATTTTTTTATATCACATACCGGCGGATACAGTGTCACACAATGAGTCAGAAATATATATCATTACACACTGTGGTTGACCTTCACTGACAGCGGCACACAAATGAGTCAGAAATATGTAGAAGTATTTTTTATATCACACACCGGCTGTTACAGTGTCACACAAATGAGTCAGAAAAAGGTATAATTACTCACTGGGGTTGGCCTTCACCGACAGTCTCGCACAATACGTATATGAGTAGGAAATAATATACTGCGGTTTGACCAACAGTGTCACAGTACTTATGAAAAAAAAAATACTGGAGTACAGCACAAACCAATTAAAAAAAAAATAATTTTAGGCTTTTTGTTTTTAGCTTTTATTATTTTAATTTTAAACTGGGATGGAGCCCTTGAATGTATGGACAGATCACGCCTTTCAGATACAGCAGATAGAGCACCCCTTTTTCAGATACAGCAGGCAAAAAGAGCACCCCTTTTTCAGATACAGCAGGCAGATAGAGCACCCTTTTTTCAGATACAGCAGACAGAGAGACCACCCCTTTCAGATACAGCAGAGAGATCACTCCTTTTTCAAATACAGCAGAGAGAGCGCCTCTTTTTCAGATACAGCATACAGAGAAAGCACTCCGTTCAGATACAGCAGACAGAGAGAGCACCCCTTTTTCATATACAGCAGACAGAGAGAACACCCCTTTTTCAAATACAGCAGAGAGAGCACCCCTTTTTCAGATACAACAGACAGAGCGAGCACCCTTTTTTCAGATACAGCAGACAGAGAGAGCACCCTTTTTTCAGATACAGCAGAAAGAGAAAGCACCTCTTTTTCAGATACAGCAGACAGAGAGAGCACCCCTTTCAGATACAGCAGACAGAGAGAGCACCCCTTTCAGATACAGCAGACAGAGCAACTTCCCCATGCCACACCAGACAACACAGTACTGGAGACTGACATGTCCATCCAGTACACTCTCCACAGCCGGAGTAAAGATGGCACCAATGCATGGGGACTTATATAGAATCCAAAACCTGCGAGAATCCGACAGCGGGAAGATGATGTTCGGCCTCGCTTTTGGATCCGAGTAAGGCAGGAAGTCCTGAGCCGGACTCGGATTCCGGCTTGGATCGCAATGTTTGGCTGGGTTCGGATCCCCAAGAACCGAACCCGCTCATCCCTACCAAAAAAAAAAACAAATTTGTAATTTGATTCCATACCAAGACTATAGTTAAATCAGTGATGAGAAATTTAAATGCAAAACTTCTTCTTCCTCAAAAGTACTGTACTTCTCAAAGAAAGTACAATACAAGGGAAGACCACTGCATAAAACATTTCAAACACCACCACATGTATTGGAAGAAATACACGTACAATGAATCAAGTTAAAATGACTTATAGTCACAGATTCTATGTTTGACCTTAGAAGCGTGTTCGTTCATGAAGTTGCAGCTTAATTAAGAATTTTCTTTAAAAAGGACGTTTGATTTATTCAAATTGTTTTTTTATAAAGTTTATTCACCTCAGTTGGCGAAGTTTATTTAACTAGTGCTATGGTTTGTGTTTCAATTTATCCAATATTTCATATACGGTTCGGTTATCCAGAAATCAGGACCCACCCAAATTTTGTGGATCTGAACCAAACCAAAACAAGGTCCGGATTGCCCGACCAAGTCCCGGTTTAGATTTTCCCATGGTTTGGAATTTGGATTTTAAAGGTTTTGGATCCAAAACCAAAACACTTGAGGAAGGTTTTGCAAAATCAAAACACAATGTTACATGTGCTGCTGCAGCTCTGTTCTGTCTGCTTAATTGCAGCTCTGTTCTGTATGCTTAATTGCAGTAGCAGCTGCATGAGATTAGTGATCTTTGGAGGCTTGGCTGCAGGAGGCTGTTGATTGGCTCCTGTTCCCTTTATCTCCTGAACCTGCCTTGCTGGTCATAGAGTCAGGTTGCAGTGGAAGCCTTTGTCTCACTGTGTCAATTCCCAGTCCTGTGAGTTCTTGTGCTAAAGTATTCTTGCCAGACCCAGTCCTCTCTGGTTCTGGTCTGTCTTAGCATCAACTGCAGTGTGGATTCTTCCACACAATACTTGTTTCTTAGTCTTATCTTTGGTCTTTGTGCTTACTATCAATTATCATTTTATTTGCATACAGCTCCTTCATACATAACCACCACATTTGTCTCTATTACCACAGTCCCATTCCACTACAGTCTCTCTCTCAGGCCTCTTTAACCATGTACATAGTCACAGCACTATTAGTCTGTCCTCAGACCAATTCCTGGTCTCAGTCTTTCTCTGTCTGCCCTTGTCTTATCATCTCCTAACAGTAGTATTGCTCCTTTGTGTTGGTTAATGCGGTTGCCAAGAGTAACATCCACTGGCCTGAAGCATTCTGTGTTATTAGTGTATCTGTTCTGCTTTCCCTGTCTGAACTCTATTGTCATGCACTTCTGTTGTTGCGAGTAGCAACTACTGCTTGTTCTGAGCATTCCTTGTTATTTATGTACCAGTTGATTTATGTTCCTTGCCTGTCTCTATAATTAGATTACCCTGTCTGTTAGTCGGTTATTGCCATCTCTCCAGACTACTTCCTTGTGCTATTACTATTGGTTCACCACTCTTTCTGTATCTCTCAATACCCAGGAATCTCGTTAGTATCTTTACCCTATTACCATTCTATGTTATTTATTTACTATTCTCTTGTCTCGTTCTTGTCATCTTGTATTCTTGGTCTTGTCTTTGTTGTCTGTTCTACCAGTATTGATTCAGGTCACTCAAGAGTTGAGCTCATACTTCCGCCAGTGGCGTAAGTCCTGGTGGGCATCCCAAGTACCGGTAGGCGCATAAAGCACTATGTATAAAAACGGCTCTTATAGGCTAGAAGACCTGCTGGTGCATTCTTTTAGTCTAAACCCTGTGTGTATAGGGGTCACTGTCCAGAAGACAATCTACAACCTCAACTCCTGCGAAGAAACTCAGTTGCAGCATAACAGTATGACCAGCCAAAACTATCCAAAGTTTTGCAAGATGGGTCCTGTATTCCAAAATTCAGTCCAGTCTTCTATCTCGAGCCAGAATCTGGATGAGGATCCAGCTATGGTCCTGTCCAACAGACTGAAGTGGGGTGAGGATATGCACAAGATTTTCTAGGGCTATCTTTTTGTGTGGATGCTCTACAGCTGCAGATTTCTACACACAATTTTTTTTCCTAATCTTTGCTATTCATGTGGGCAAAGTATAAATGACACTTCCCAAAGTTACTGTTCACCACCTCCTCAGTTTGCCAACACAGGAAGTCCTGAACAACTGAGGATTCAGCAGTCTCTACTGTCTGTGGACAGTTGTTAAAGCCATTTTCAGGAAATGATGGTCTTATTCCTGAAGCGCTTGGGAATTCCTTGGACGTCACAAGAATTGCTTCTCAATCTGCTAGGACAGAAAAGACCGTAAACGCTGGTTCCCCTCGGTCAAGGGTGACCCCTCCTACATCTTCAGAAAGGAGATTCCGGAGTTTCCAGCGATAAAAAGGATGAGTTGCTTTATATAGTATGTACTGTATTGTGGAAGTCCAAGTCACTTTATTAAAGACTGCTTCCTCTGCAAGTTGGGTAAAGGTGATGCTCAACATCTTGAGGTACAAGCTGAAAAGACACCACTAGTGGTGGCTCCAGACTCCACGAATCCCAAGGAAGGTGTTAAGGGTTCCCAAAAGGAGGGTCAGGCTTATAACTAGGGCCTTTGACTTGAACTCTACAGTTCAGATTTGGGAACCAACTAAGGGTACTTGAATCCCTCATTCCCAGGTAACCCCTGCTCCTATAGCCCTAGGAAATGCTTCCAACTCTTCCATCCCTGAAGAGTCCTCTAGTTCTGTACCGCCAGGAGGGGCATTAGATTTGCCAACATCAGGATGTTCTGACTCTAAATGAGGGATCCGATGTTGTGGTGGATGGCTTGGCCCCAGCAGGGGAAGCTGATGGTCTGTCCCTAGGAAGAGAGTCCTATGATCCGGTCCCAGGAAGAGAGTCTGATGATCTGGTCCCAGGAGGAGAGTAGTAGTAGAATGAGCTCAACCCTGTTATAGGCTAGAAGACCTGCTGGCGTGTTCTGTGAGTCTCAACCCTGGGTGTACAGGGGTCACTGCCCAGAAGACAATCTACAACCTCAACTCCTGCGAAGAACCTCAGTCGTATTCATACAGTCCTGCAAAGAACCTCAGTTGCATTCATAACACATGATGATAAAGACATCTGACTAAAGGCGGCATAGCCTCTCGGAAAGGCCCCAAAGACTGCCCCTGAAGACTCTTCCAGAGCTGCCGCCTCCTTCTCAGTGACAGGAGACGAGTGCTGCAGGATAATTTCATGTTGCAGCACCTGTCTCCTGTCATTTGGTGTTACCGCCTGGAAGGGTGAGAGCTGGGTGTAACCCCGAGCCCCACCCGCCACCCCCTTTGGTTCTTGTTAGCACCCTATCTGTACAACTGTAATTGTAATTTCTGTATTTGAGATAAAACTAGCATTAGATGCTCTTATTTTGGTGGAGACCCTCTACCAGAAATAATTGTACTCTATTTTCAGTGTGTAAGAGGGAAACTAAACATGTTCACTGGCTATGTGATGTGGATTGCACAAAAAGTAAAAGCAATTTAAACTTTAAAAAAATATATTTTTAGATACAGTAAGTGCCCATTCTAGTAGTGGTCCACCAGGGAATGGCAGTGGAAATGTGTCAGAAGAATACATATCAACAAAAAAACTTTCAACATTTTTATATTGCAATGCCAATGGTGCTTGCAATCATTTGAATTTGTTTTATTTTTCTTATTTATGTAGTTTTCCACATCAAACCATTAATTCAAGCCATTTACACATAGACATATTATAGTTGGAAATCACAAATCAATAAAATTAATAGGATTGAATCTGTAAAATACTGTATAACTCTGCATTAAGAATAAGTTAAAAATTATGGGGCAGATGTATTAACCTGGAGAAGGCATAAGGAAGTGATAAACCACTGATAAGTGCAAGGTGATAAACACACCAGCCAGTCAGCTCCTAACTGTCAATTTGCATATTGGAGCTGATTGGCTGGTGCGTTTATCACCTTGCACTGATCACTAGTTTATCACTTCCTTATGCCTTCTCCAGGTTAATAGATCTGCACCTATATGTGTTAGTATCAATTTCTAAATATAGTTCTTTTGGCCAATAGAGTCATGGTAATGAGGTATTTATTTCCGAGGTTACTAACTTAGCTTAGTAATTTTGAAAAATCTCGATCCAGTTCTTTGGAAGATCATAATAAACCTGTAGCTACACAGCAATCCCTATTTATCACATAATCAAATAATGTCACTACTGTTCACATATCACTTATGCACAAGTCCATCACAAATTTCTGTATTTTGTTTAAAAAATACACACCACTTTCACTATTAAATTCACTTCCAACCTTTGTGTACAAACTCATAAATCTTGGCTGGAGATCAGTTATTTAAGGCACTCTCAAATAGGGACCTATATAATAAAATAAATTACGCTGACATCGGCATGATTTCTGTATCAGAAATTTACCAAATGCCTAGTGAAAATTTTATCAGAGATATCTGCTGTGTTAATCAAACTAATGCAAAACACCCAGATCCGGTGCTACCATTAGGCAGCTTTAGGCAGCTGCCTAGGGTGCTAGTATTCGGGGGGCGCCGCAGAGTCCACCTAGCACAAACCATGTTAGCAATACCAAATACATTTCCTTTTAGATTAAAACAAGCTGAAATAACAAGTATGAGGTTATGAAGAGATACTTTATCTGCAGGGGTCATACACACAAAGATGTAGATTAGCTTTTGCCAGGGAGGGGGGAGTCCAGAGCTTTTGCCTAGGGTGCCAAGAAGTCTTGCACCGGCCCTGAAAATACCACAGACCTCATTACCCACAAAGGGGTAATAAGAAATTTAACAAGCTCCAAAAAGTTTTTCTTAGCTTTTTGGAAGAGGAGGTACGAGGAGGGGGAAGGAGAAGAAGAGGAAGATGAGACGGAGGGTAAAAAAAGAAGGAAGGAAAGAAGTAAGATTATGTTGAAGAAGGAGGAGAATAACTCCATCCCTCAGCACCTAAGATTGCATGATTGATCTGCAGTGTGTGATGTCCATGGTCCAGATGGTAGGGCCTGTGCAATAACACATTGTGATGGAGGAAAGTAGGGGCAATGACATGTGATTGAAGAGGAAACATGTCTGGAATGAAATACCTCAGGCAGGTAAATAGGAACGTGGATATGTAAACCACTGTCAAATGGTGCACACAAAGATGCTCTCTGATTTGTATCGTTTCACTAGGATGATTTCTTTATTGCATGGCTGTCATTGCGATGTTTTCTGTATTCATGGTGGTTACTAGAATTCCTTCTGTACTGTTTCTGTTTTCCATATTATTTGGGGAACATGAGAATGCACGCTGTAATTTATGTGGGTTACTTGGATGCTCTCTATATTGTATGACAGTCACAAGAATGCTCACTCTATTCTATGGTTATCATTAATATGTACTCTCTATTGAATATATATCACTGGCATGTTTTGTGTTAAATATCTGTCACTAGGATGCTCTCTGTATTACACTGTGGTCACTATTTCACTCTGCATTGTGTGGCCACTTGGATGTTATCAGTATTTTATGGATCTACCAAAGAAACTCTCTGTATAGTTTGCCTGTCACTAGGATGTGTTTTTCCTTAATTCATATTGCATGGCAGTTCCTGTGATGCACTATATATTGTATGGCAGGCACTAGGATGCTTTCTATATTGTACGGATGTCACTAGGATGCAGTCTGTATTGTATACTAGGAAGTTATCTACATTGTGGGCAGGATGTAATGTTATCCAAGATTGCTAGAGGTGTGGGATGCCAGACGATCTTGGATGTTTTTTAAAGGGGCAATCACTTACAAGGCAAAACCATGCTAAAAAAGCATCTAAGATCATCTGGCATCCAGTACATCTGGTGATCTCGGACGCCATTACATCCTGCCGTGTATATCAGTCACTAAAAAAATTTCTGTATTGTATGGTTTTACAAGGAAGTTCTCTTTATCATCTGGTGCTCACTAAGATGAGGTCTGTGTTGTATGGTCTTCTGTGGTCATGTCTTGGGGACACCTGATCATCTTTTGGGACCAACAACCGAAGCCCAGAATGGTAAACTGTGGGGACTGCAGGGGGAGCAGAAGGAGGATGTCCTGGGCCCCAAAAGTTCTGATGGCAGCCTTGACCTTCTCTATTGTACTGTATGTAGGTCACTATATTGCACACTGTTTTGTATGTCACTACGATGCCCTCTGTATTGTATACCTATCATTAGTACAGCAAAAAATATTATGAAAAACATACATACAAAAATACATGCTTTGGCTACAGGGCCCCATACACTTAGACGACATGATAATCCGTAATATCGTCTAGGATTTCCCTTCAACCTCCCGGCAGCCTCCCGGGTGGCAGGATAGTAAAAGATACATCGTATGCTGTCCTTTTGCATATAATGTATCTTTTACTATCCCAGCCACTCCTGCGGGATCCAACATATTACGAGTACAGCACTCGTGATATGTCGGATCTAGGGTGATCCGATCCAATGCTCACGGGAACGCGCATCTGATCAGATCGGGTATAAAGCACAACGAAAATGCCCGATTTCACCCAATATATTGGCCAAAATGCCCGAATTGGGCTGAAATCAGGCATTATCGTTCTAGTGTATGGGGCCCTTTACATGAAATGTATTTCAAGGGAGTGTTTTTGCTTAATTCATATAACACACCTGTTGAATTGTTTAAACTTAACAGCAGAGAGTTCCTAGAGTCAGTTTACACAGATGGAGGCATTTATGGCAGCAAGTGCAGCAACTAGAGATTTTAGCGCTATGTGCAAGAGACAGCATCGGCAACCCTCCCCCCCATATTTAAAATATGGCCAGTGCGCGTCACAGGTGTGCGGAAAAAATAGGGATTGGGTGTGGCCGCAAAATAATACCAATTCATATTATGCTGCACAGTAGTCTCCATTATTCAAATTATGCCACATAGCAGCGCCATTTACACACATTACACCAGGTACAGCCCATCACACATTGTGCCAGGTAGAGCCCCATTTTACACATTACAGCAACAGAGTCCTCTTTTTACACATTACGGCAGCAGAGTCCACCTTTTTATACATTATGACAGATGTGTGTGTGTGTGTGTGTGTGTGTGTGTGTGTGTGTGTGTGTGTGTGTGTGTGTGTGTGTGTGTGTGTGTGTGTGTGTAAAACACAATTACCCTACTGTGCTAAAATCAAGAATCAGCTGCACCTCTAGAAAAGCCCTCTGCTAGTAAGGGCTCATACATGAAACATGGAACACAAATTCTGGGGAAGCTAGTATTTGTCAGAAACAGAAATGTTAAGAAAAACTATATGATATATGCACAATTTATTTAGTTTCCAGACAAAAAACACATGATAAAAACTTTATCCACATAGGAAATTATTGGAACTATTTCCTATGTGGATAACGTTTTTATCATGTGTTTTATGTCTGGAAACTGTAAATAAATTTTACATATATCATATAGTTTTTTAACATTTCTGTTTCTGACAAATACCAGCGCCCTCAAAATTTGTGTTCCGTATATATATATACTTATATATGTTAGATATTTGGGGAATTTGGGATGTCCTCCTCCCATATCATTATTTGTTTGTTTTAGCTTTATTGCCCACCAGTGGGTGTTGGGCAATGGGTGTGGTTTTAATCAGTGTACCTATACCTTACACATGTTAATGTTAGTTCATATTAGAGTATACTTGGCTGATTGATCCAGGGTGTAGGACTCTAAGGGAGGACGCTCAAAGGGAGCAGATATATAATTTTAATATCAAAGCCTGGACTTAGCCTGGACTTAAACTGGACGAAAAACTGAAAGAAAACATCAAACAACAACAGATGAACTACTTATCAATATCAACTGCATATGCAAATTTATCACCCTCCAACTTTCACTCTGTGAACACTATGCAACCCATTTGCAAAAAAGAACATATGTAAGATCTGGTTTCCATCCATAATCAGGATCACAAAGATCTTCTTTGGGACAATTGTGAGTTAATCTTCTCATCTACAAACACTTAAAAAATCTAACAGAATTACCATTGCTTCTTAACCCTCTCACAATCCTTTCATTTCTTACAGCCCAAATACATTTCTGCACCCACTTTATCTACGCTTTTGACTCATTTCATACTAAATCTACACCCATTGAGCCTACACTGCTTTTCTCACCTGCATTTCTGCAATTCTTCTGCTCTGATTCCCTTACAGTCTCCTCTCCTACTTGCACTTTCCCTCAACCTATTTACCTACTTAACACTATGTCAAGGCTTTCTTATACTCCCCACATCACTCAGTGTCTACCTAATAATGTATCTTTATCCTTCCACCCTAGTCTCCTACACCTCCTCCTCTGTCTCCCCTCCATCCCTCTGTTTCCTTCCCCCTCCTTTCCTGTTACCCCACTTTCATTTACCTCTGCCCCATGGTCCTGCTACCCAACAACTCAGCCCTGCTCCTTTCTCCATTCCCTGTCACCTCCCCATACCCCCATCCACATCACAACGACCTCCCTCCCTGCCCACCTCCTGCAGTTTCCCCTCCCAGCTCAGGCACCCGCACCATCACTACTCTCTCATCATCCCTGCCCTCAAAGTTAATCTCACCTCATCGCTACAGGAACCCTGATAATCTCATTCACATCTCTCCCACAAACTCATACCCCCTATCCTGTGCCCTCTGGAATGCCAGATCTGTTTGTAACAAACTGGTCCCCACTTATGACCTTTTCATTTCCAACTCCCTACACCTACTAGCCATTACTGAAACTTGGATTACGCCCTCTGACACTACTTCTACTGCTGCTCTCTCTGCTGGGGGCCTCACATTCACACACACACCCCGACCTGGGGGTCGCCATGGGGGTGGTGTTGGGGTCCTTTTACCTTCTAGTTACTCCTACCAACTCATACCACCAGAACCATTCCTTACATTCTCTACATTTGAGGTCTATGCCATACGCCTCTTCCAACCAGTCCATCTTAGAGTAGCTGTCATTTACCGCCCCCCTGGCACTGCTTCCAAATTCATCGACAACTTTGCTTCCTGGCTTCCTTACTTCCTCTCTTCTGACATTCCCTCCATTATCTTAGGCGATTTCAACATCCCTATTGACATCCCCACACAATCCCCTGCCTCTAAACTCCTTAACCTCACCTCTTCACTTGGTCTCTCCCAGTGGACCTCCTCACCCTCCCATGTGAATGGAAGCTCACTGGATCTGGTCTTCACTCACCGCTGTGATATTTCTGATTTTTCCAACTCCCCATTTCCCCTCTCTGACCACCACCTGCTCTCCTTTAACCTATCTCTCTCGACTTCCCCATCTCTACTTCCTAAGGCTACCATCACTAAGCGTAACATTGAAGCTATTGACACCACATAACTTTCCTCCCTGTTTGATTCACTTCTCTCTCCTATTCTCTCTCTCATGCCCTGAACAAGCCACTTCCACATACAATGCATCCCTTACTTCTGCTCTTGACTCTGTTGCTCCACCAACCACTATTCACCCTCGCAAATTAACACCTCAACCCTGGCACACCAAATGCACCAGATATCTGCAAAAATGCTCACGTACTGCTGAGCGACACTGGAGGAAATCACGCTCTAAGGCAGACTTCCTCCATTTCAAACTTATGCTCTCATCCTTCAGTGCTGCCCTTTCTCTTGCTAAACAGTCATACTTCAAGAACCTCATCTCCTCCCAGTCTTCCAACCCCCGGCGCCTCTTTGCCACTCTCAACTCACTTCTCTGCCCACCTCCACCTCGTCAGCCTTCCTCACTCACTGATCTTGACTTTGCCACTTACTTCACATCCAAAATTGACTCCATACGTCAGGACATCACATCACACCAGACCATCAGTAACCAGCTTTCTCCCATCCCTTACCAACCCTTCCCATCCCTCGCACCTACTCTGACATCTTTCTCCCATGCATCTGGAGAGGAAGTCATGGCCCTCATTCGTTCCTGTCCCCTCACCACCTCCCCACTTGACCCTATCCCCTCCCGCCTCCTCCGCTACCTCTCTCCTTCTGCTTGTTCCCATCTTTCCCACCTTCTCAATCTGTCCCTCTCATCAGGCACTGTCCCCTCTGCCTTCAAGCATGCACTCATCTCTCCTATTCTTAAAAAACCTACACTTGATCCAAACACTCTCTCCAACTACCGACCCATCTCTCTCCTCCCTTTTGCCTCCAAACTCCTTGAGCGTATTGTCTACAACCGCCTTACTTCCTTTCTTTCCTCACACTCACTGCTTGACCCATTCCAGTCTGGCTTCCGTCCTCTCCACTCCATTGAAACTGCTCTTACAAAAGTTTGCAATGACCTCCATGCTGCTAAATCTAAGGTACACTACTCTATACTTATTCTACTTGATCTCTCTGCTGCTTTTGACACTGTGGACTATCCTCTCCTACTGCAAATTCTTCACTCCATTGGTCTGCGTGACACTGCCCTCTCTTGGCTGTCTTCCTACCTCTCTGACCGTTCATTCTCTGTCTCTTCTCATGACTCCACCTCCCCCTCACTTCCACTAACTGCAGGGGTACCCCAATGTTCTGTCCTTGGTCCCCTTCTCTTCTCTCTCTATACGTCCTCACTAGGTAAGCTCATTAGTTCTTTTGGTTTCCAATATCATCTCTATGCTGATGACACTCAAATCTATCTTTCCTCTCCAGACCTCTCCCCTGCTCTCCTCACTCGTATCTCCAACTGTCTCTCTGCTACCTCTTCCTGGATGTCCCAGCGCTTTCTTAAACTTAACATGTCTAAGATAGAGCTGATCATCTTTCCTCCCTCCCGCATAACCTCACCTCCTACAATCTCATTATCTATTGATGGCACTACTATCTCCTCTAGCCCCCAAGTGCGCTGTCTTGGAGTAATCCTTGACTCCTCCCTCTCCTTCAAACCACACATTCAGCACCTCTCACAAACCTGCCATTTTCATCTAAAAAATATTTCCAGGATCAGACCCTTTCTGACCCAGGATGCTACTAAGACTCTTATCCACTCACTGGTCATCTCCAGACTGGACTACTGTAATCTGCTCCTGACTGGCATTCCTGACAAATACCTCTCTCCACTCCAATCTATCCTCAATGCTGCTGCCCGGCTCATCTTCCTCACCAAACGCACTACGTCCACCTCTCCTCTCTTACTAGACCTTCACTGGCTCCCATTCCCTTTCAGAATCCATTTCAAGCTTCTCACACTCGCTTACAAAGCCCTCACCCACTCCTAGGAATAGGAAGCATATCCACAACAACAGAAGATAATTCAGATCAAAACCAAATAAAAATAGGCAGAGAGAAGAACATAGCTAGAAACAGAAAAAGCACAAACAAAACTCTAAAAGCTATGTGTGCAAATGCTAGGAGCTTAGGAAATAAAATCCCAGAACTAACTGCAATAATGACAAGGGATGATCTAGATATTGTGGTAATTACAGAGTCATGGTACAATGAAAATCATGACTGGGACATAGCTATACCGGGATATACTTTATTTAGGAAGGACAGAATTGGAAAAATCGGAGGAGGCGTAGCACTGTATGTAAAAAATGCCATAAATACTACATTAATACAAAGTATTGAAGAAAAAACTGAGGCCCTTTGGGTGACCATAGAAACAGGGGAAAAGTTGATTATTCGTATTGGCGTGATATACAGGCCACCAGGTTAGGAAGAGGAACTTGACAAGAACCTATTGCAGGACATTACTAAAATGGCATTAAAAGGAGAGGTAATAATCATGGGAGACTTTAATCTTCCTGATGTAAACTGGGAGGTGTCTGTTGCTAGTTCCACTAGAAGTAGGAACATTTTAAATTCCCTTCAGGGAGCATCCCTCCACCAATTGGTGAGGGAGCCCACTCGGAAAGACGCAATATTAGACTTAATACTTACAAATGGAGACAGATTATCGGACGTAAAAGTGGGTGAAAACCTGGGATCCAGTGATCATCAAGCAGTATGGTTCAGCATTAAGACAGAGACTGACTCGTCCCATACAAAAACAAAGGTGTTGGATTTTAGGAAGGCTGATTTTGTAGGGATGGGAAAATGTGTAAGCAATTCTTTGGCAGAGTGGAGGAACTTGGAAACAGTGCAGGAGAGGTGGGAAACATTCAAATGTGCAATATTGAAGGCAACAGACCTTTGTATCAAAACTGTTAGGAAAAACACAAGGAAAAGGAAGCCAGTGTGGTTTGCAAAAGAAGTAGCAAATATTGTGAGAGCAAAAAAGATGGCTTTTAGGAAATATAAGCAGACACAAAATAATGAAGACAAAAAGATATATCTTGTTAGACAGAAGGAGACAAAGAAGGTAATCAGATGTGCAAAGGCACAAGCTAAGGAGAAAATGGCCCAGTCAGTGGGTAAAGGAGGCAAAACTTTTTTTAGGTATATAAGCGAAAAGAGAAAAACAAAAGGCGGAATTATAAAACTAAAGACGGACACTGGGAGTCTTGTTGAAGGAGACAATTTAATAGCAGATCATCTTAATTATTATTTTTGCTCAGTATTTACTACTGAAAGAGAGGGGAAGGGGCCACAGTTAAGTTGCAGGGATATTCAGGAAAATGAAACAAGTACATTTACAGAGGAGAAGGTCCTAACAGAACTCTCAAAGCTGAAAGTGGACAAATCTATGGGGCCAGATGGGATACATCCAAGGATATTAAAAGAACTTAAAGAGGTGCTGGTAGCACCATTGACAGAATTATTCAACCAGTCATTAGCTACAGGAGAAATTTCAGGGGACTGGAAAAGAGCAAACGTAGTCCCACTGCACAAAAGTGGAAGCAAGGAAGAGGCAAACAACTACAGACCAGTGAGTCTTACATCAGTAGTAGGGAAATTGATGGAAACACTCTTAAAAGAAAGAGTTGTAGATTATCTCAAATCCGGCAATTTACTGGATCCCAAACAGCATGGATTCACTGGGGGGAGATCATGTCAAACAAATCTTATGGACTTTTTTGATTGTGTGACTAAAGTGATGGATAAAGGTGGAGCCATGGATATAGCTTATCTAGACTTTAGTAAGGCTTTTGACACAGTTCCACATCGCAGACTGCTAAATAAACTTGAAAGTTTGGGATTGGATATTAGGATTATTGAATGGATAAGATCTTGGTTGAAGGATAGAAAACAGAGAGTTGTGGTAAATGGAGTGCATTCACAGGAGGGAAATGTTACCAGTGGAGTACCCCAGGGATCTGTACTTGGACCAGTGCTTTTTAATATCTTTATTGGTGACATTGCAAATGGCATTAAAGGGAAAGTATGCCTTTTTGCAGATGACACAAAGGTATGCCACAGGGTAGACACACCAGGTGGGGTAAAACAAATGATTGAGGATCTAGGTAGACTAGAGGAATGGTCAAGAGTCTGGCAATTACAGTTTAATGCCAAAAAATGCAAAATCATGCACTTGGGTCTCAAAAATCCTAAAGCTAAATACAGTATTAATGGCACTATACTGGAAACTACTGAGGAGGAAAGGGATCTAGGAGTCACTATTTCAGATGACTTAAAAGCAGGTAAGCAATGTAACAAGGCAATGAGGAAGGCTAGTCAGATGCTTGGCTGCATTGGGAGAGGAATCAGCAGCAGAAAGAAAGAAGTAATAATGCCACTGTATAGGTCATTAGTACGGCCTCATCTAGAATACTGTATTCAGTTCTGGAGGCCATATCTTCAAAAGGATATTAATACATTAGAAACTGTACAAAGGAGGGCAACTAAAATGGTGCATGGCCTACATCACAAAACATACCCAGAAAGACTAAGAAATCTCAATATGTATAGTTTGGAGCAGAGAAGGGAAAGGGGGGACATGATAGAAACTTTCAAATATATGAAGGGTTTTAACAAAGTCCAGGAGGGAAACATTCTCCAAATGAAGAGAAGCAATAGGACACGAGGACATGCACTGAGACTGGAGGGGGGGAGGTTCAGGGGAAATTTGCGGAAAAATTATTTCACAGAAAGGGTAGTGGACAAGTGGAATAGCCTCCCATCAGAGGTGGTAGAGGCTAAGACAGTAGAGCAATTTAAACATGCATGGGATAGACATAGGGATATCCTTACAAAGAAATAAGGATCAAATAAGGTTAGTGATAAAAAATAATATTAAAAAATAAAATAAAAATAAGGGGCAGACTAGATGGGCCAAGTGGTTCTTATCTGCCGACAAATTCTATGTTTCTATGTTTCTGTTTCTATGTTTCCTCTCCCATCTACATCTCTGACCTTATCTCCCTTTACACTCCCACCCGTCCTCTTCGCTCTGCTAATGCACGCCGACTCTCCTGCCTACGGATTACTTCCTCCCACTCCTACCTCCAAGATTTTTCACGTGCTGCACCACTTCTTTGGAATTCCATACCTCTCCCCCTCAGACTCTTCACCTCTCTACAAAACTTCAAACGATCTCTCAAAACCCACTTCTTCACCAAACCCAGCCAAATCTCATCCTAACCCTCTGTTCTACGCTCTCTATGTACCCCATCTGTGTCACCCCTGTCTGTCTACCCCTCCCCTTTAGAATGTAAGCTCTCACGAGTAGGGCCCTCTTCCCTCGTGTGCTTATCCTTTCTTACTTTAATAATCTTCAACTGCACCACATCCAGCAGTCTTCTGCCACCTGATACTTATTCCAGTGTCATCTGCTGATGTAACTATGTTTATTTACCTTGTACTTTTCCTATACTGTCATCAACTGTAAGTTGCTGTTTTCCTGTTTGATTATTTGTTTATGTATTCTGTAATTGGGCGCTGCGGACCCCTTGTGGCGCCATATAAATAAAGGATAATAATAATAATAAATGTGTGTGTGTTTTGCACAGAACCACTTCGAAGCTAAAATATATGCTCTGTGTACACCACCCCTATAACAGTTTACACAGCACACAGCAAGTGATCAGTGCTGTCTGCCTATAAGCATTATGGGGGTCATTCCGAGTTGATCGCACGTAGCAACTTTTTGCTGCTCTTGCAAACAACTAGACGCCGCCTATGGGGGAGTGTATTTTAGCATAGCAGGGCTGCGAACGCTTGGCAGCCCTGCTATGCTAAAAAAGTTTCAAGTAAAACAAGACCAGGGCTGAAGTTACTCACCCAGTGCGACGGTTCCAGCGATGAAGGTCCCAGCCCTGACGTCAGACATCAGCCCTCCAAACGCCTCGACACACCTGCGTTGGACTCACCACGGTTGGAAAACGGTGAGTATCTGCCCGGAATGCCTCCCACTTGTCCGTCTTTTTGCATTCGCCGCTGTGATCACATTTCTCGCTGGCGGCGGTGTTGCCCGGCGATGCTCATCGCCAGTCAATGACGCGCTTGCGCAATGCGTCTGCCGAGCAGGCGCATTTCCGACCCGTTCGCACCGCAGCGAAGAACCGCTGCGTGCAAATGGGTTGGAATGACCCCCCATGTGTGTTCCATAAAGGTTCACCCAGGGGTCTCCCAGCATCACATATTCTCCTCTGTAGGACCAGGTCAGGCTCGCTCCCCCAGTGGGTCCCCCGGTTTGTGAACGGACCTACTACTCACCCATCTTTCCCCATGACTTTTTCAGCACATCTTTGCAGCCCTTAATCTGAACAGCAAAGAAAAATACCAAGAGTTGGGGATCAGGCGCATACAGGTGTTTTTTTTCTAATGCTGCTGCTACAAAATTGGGGTTAGTCACACCCAATAAATGAATCCAAGAACAACACAAATCTATCAGTGCTAACAGGAATCTATAATACTATGAGTGATAAGGATTGAATGAAAAAAATGTATTCATTTAATTTATCACAAATAAAAACAACATTAAAAATCAATAAAAACAGTAAGAAAAGGGGTCACAGAAATAACAGCTGCCTATAAAGTGTGATCTGTTCCTATTTTTAATAGGCTGGATTGCAGATGGGTGAAGGGAGTAATAAAGGACTGACGGCACAGTCCTGATGGTATAACTTTACCACAATGGTACCGCTGGAGGTGTAGTCACTTACATTACATCAATAAATTATTTTAAAACAATTTTTAACACTAGGCAGTTAATAATACCCCACTAATTTCATCACTAATTCATAAACTATGATTATTTCATTATATTTAATTCAATAAGACACTGTACTCACTATAGATACAAACTAATAAGATTAGGGGGATGTTATTAACCCTACCCTGCAAAATGTATTACAGTTGCTGAGCTAACACCATGCTTATGTCCTGAAGCATATTCAATAACACACAAGTGATTGTTAATACAGTGTGTTAGATTGAAAATCAGTAATATGATGTAACTAAATCAGTATGATATAAGGAAGGATACATAGTTCCTAAATATTGAGCACCTGATATTTACAACCTATGGGCTCTCTCTACACAGCAGTTAACACTTTCTTAAAGTCATGATATATTGTATCAAATGTCAACACTGCAGATAATCTGATACTACTTGTTACTATATATCATTAAATAATTTAGTCTGTCTACCTTACTGAATAGGAGGGCAGAATAAGGAATGGTTCATAAAATATTGAACCATATTATTATATGAGAAATAGTATATACAATATTGAATGAGTCTCTCCTGTGTATAACAGCAATACTGAATAATGCTGAACTTATAAACAAATGAGACACTGGGGTTTCCCTCCATATATATTGTGAATTCTTTTCATTAATGATACGAACAGATAAACATCTCTCATAAGAGTTTCTTTCTCCTTGTATATGAGTACTGATAGATGTACTGGTGAATGTATTTTTGCATAGCCTATTAAGGACATTATTAGTCCGGGCAGAACACAGTTAACATAGTGCGGGGTTAATTTCAGGTTAAGCCAGGACACTCCATGAATACAATAAAATAATATACCAAGATGGCAATAATAATAGAGTGACTATAAAAGTGCCTATAACCATTATACCTGAATACATACAAAACCGTATGCTATAGCACTTTTCTAACATAAGACAGGCTTAGCGAAATATTGAAACATCTTAATTGCTATGTGTGTGTATATATCAGTGGATTACCCAGCCAGCAGTGGTCTAATATATAGAGACTAGATACATGATGCCAGTGTCGGACTGGGGCCCACCAGGGAAATGCAATCATATGGGCCCACTAAGGGGCGTTGCCATATGCTGGAAGGGGTGTGGCCACCTGACCAGAGAGGAGTGGCTAGCCATAATAAGAGCCACCCAGCATAGTATGTAAAGAAAAAAAATTGTATAATATTTATAGTTTGTTTAAATGAAGTGTCTTTTAGTACAGGTAACAGATATGGCGTAGAAATAGTACATTTAAAAGTGTAACATGTAAGTACATATAAAAAAGAAATAAAAAATCAAAGTCAAAATAAAATAAAAACAGTTTTTGGTAACACAGTCTCAAATAAATAATGTACAATGTAAAAGTACAGTATACAGGCAGTTTTGCAGCCCATAAAGATTAGTTTTGAAATGGAGAGAGCAACATACAGTAGGTAGTGGTGACTGATGGTCCTGCTCCTAATATGTTAATGCAGAGAGTAATACTAATATGGGCACTTACACCTACCCGGCGGCGGTTAGCAGCCCAAGTTCATAATGCAATAGTTCACTGGATACAGAGCCGGCCTTAGGCATAGGCAAACTAGGCAAATGCCTAGGGCATTTGGTATGCTTAGGGGCACCAGCAGTTTCTGCTGATTAAAATGATATGCGGCATGTCTATATTCTGTGTGTATTCCTGGAAATCACTGTAATGTAGCATTTCGTATGCAGATACAGCCGCAGTCGCACACAGAATATAGGCATGCTGCATATCATTTTTTATCAGCAGAAGCTGCTTGTGCATCCTAGCCACATAGTAATGCAAATAAGATGCATTTTCATAAACAAAAGGCGCCCGACGTTAGCAGAGCTGCCAGCTGACTCATGCCAGGCATCTCTTGCAGAACTAGCTGCGGTGCTAGGGGGCACCAGCCAAAATCTTGCCTAGGGCATCATATTGGTTAGGGCCGGCTCTGACTGGATACTTTTGTCTCTATCCATCTGTGTGGATTTGGTTTAGGTGGCGTCTCTTCCCAGAGGCAATGATGTTGTTACACAGGTGCCTGTGTGCCGGGACTCCTGCAGTGTAGCGATCACTGCGATAGCGATAGCAGACAAAAGTATCCAGTGAACTATTGCATTATGAAGTTGGGCTGCTAACCGCCGCCGGGTAGGTGTAAGTGCCCATATTAGTATTACTCTCTGCATTAACATATTAGGAGCAGGACCACCAGTCACCACTACCTATGCTGCTCTCTCCATTTCAAAACTAATCTTTATGGGCTGCAAAACTGCCTGTATACTGTACTTTTACATTGTACATTATTTATTTGAGACTGTGTTACCAAAAACTGTTTTTACTGTTTTTATTTTATTTTGACTTTGATTTTTATTTCTTTTAAATGTACTATTTCTACGTCATATCTGTTACTTGTACTAATAGACACTTTGTTTAAACAAACTATAAATATTATACCATTACCGTTATCCAAACCTTGCTGTGCCCCAGGTTATTTTTTCACCTTTACCCTAATATAGGCACTCACCCGGCCAAGAGATCCTGTGGGTTCTCACACCTGGAGAAGCAGCCAGAACAGGAGCAGGAACACCAGCGTTGATGGTAGGGCAGCATCAGCGGCAAGTGGGTCACAGGCGGCACACATTCAAGCAGCCGTCGGTGGGTAGCAGCCCACCGCAGAAAGGAGAGGAGCAGCAGAGGTGGCAGCACTATGGAGGAGTAACAGCAGGGACGGGTGCTGGCGCATAAGCCGTCCTGGTAGACACTGAGTGGGCAGCAACAGGGAGCTGGCACTGAGCAGGGGTGAGTGGCGGCAAGGAATGCTTGGTTCACTGAGTGGAGGCTACAGGTGCCATCTTGCACCACGCTGATTGGCTGGGGTGACTGTACTCAGGGCCAGCAACAGAAATTTTGGGGCCCAGTATACTGATATCTCTGGGGCCCCTCAACTTCCAATGATCCTGCACTTTTAAAGTAGAGGGTGTATTTTGAGACACACACACACACACACACACACACACAGACATGAAAGCCCTCACTCACTGACTCTCTTACTTCCCGATATGTTAGGAAGATGAAATGTGACAGGTATTCTTCAGATAGGAAATAGGAAGACTGCGTAATCAGATTTTTAATAAACCTCCCCTAAGGAGATGAAAAGGGGGTTGACATAATGACATCATTCATGCGTGGCTTGCGTTGTGTAAACGATAACGCCCAAATGGACAATTGGATCAAAATTTGGATTGAACCTCTGGCCCTATTTTGATTCCCTAGGCAATATTTTGCCCCTAAACCCCACACCCCCTGTGGAGATAATAGAGGTGACCGGGGGAGGGTGACAGGGAGATGGTGGGTGTCTGGGGATGCAGGGGTGACAGGGAGATAGTTGGTGACATGGTGAGAAGGTGACAGGGAGATAGACTGTGACAGAGATATTGAGTGACAGGGAGAAAGTGGGTGACTGGGGAAGCATAGGAGACAGGGAGATAGTGTGTGACACTGTGATAGAGGGTAACAGGTAGATAGTGGGTGACTGGGAGACACTGGATAACAGGAAGAGGGCAGAGGCGTAACTAGGGTTAAAGGTGCCCAGGGCAAATAAAAAAAATGGTACCCCTAAAATTGTAATTTAAAAATCTGGCTGAATTCTTATACACACACACACACACACACACACACACACACACACACATGACATTATACAGGGGCACACACACTGACACTATACAGGGGTCCATCCACACACTGTACAGGGGTCCATACACACACACACACACACACACACACTGACATTATACAGGGGTCCATGCACACACACACTCCATACAGGGGTCCTTACACACACTGACACTATATAGGCAGGGGCGGATCCAGAAGAAAATGATAGGGGGGGCACCATGGAAGGGGCAAGTACATTTGCGTGCGGCTTCGGTGCATGGTGCAGTGTGCAGGGGGCAGTGTTTGAGGGACAGGGGGCAGCGTGTGAGGGTCAAGGTGCAGGGGGCAGTGTGTGAGGTGCAGGGTACAGGGGGCAGTGTGTGAGGGGCAGGGGGCAGCGTAATAATGCCCACAGTAGTAGCACCCCGTAATACACATAATGCCCACCACAGTAGCGCTTCTTATACAATGCCCACAGTTGTAGCGCTCATTATGCAATGTTCATTGTACTGGTAGTGCCCCTTATATAGACCCCATAGTAGTGGTGCCCCTTATGCAATGCCGTATTGCCCCCAGTAGTAATGTTGCCTGTAGTAATACCCCCAGTCATTTAGCACCCTAGTAGTTATGCCCCCAGTGGTTATGCCCCTGCAGTTATGACCCTAGTAGTTTACCCCCCCCTTTTAGTTTAGCCTCCCAGTAGTAATGCCCCCAGTAGTTTGCCTGCTTGTAGTTTAGCCACCAGTAGTAATGCCCCCCTGTAGTTTGCCCCATTGTAGTTTTTTTTTTTTCCAAAATATTTTTATTGAGGTCAAAAAGGCATATTGAATCATAACAGGTAATGACATGTAATTCGACTGCACCTGGGGCCACATTAGCCGCCTGGAACGGGTTCACTACGGCTGGCCGGCGGTCGGGCTCCCGGCGACCAGCATCCCGGCGCCGGGAGCCCGACCGCCGGCTTACCGACAGCTTGGCGAGCGCAAATGAGCCCCTTGCGGGCTCGCTGCGCTCGCCACGCTACGGGCACGGTGGCGCGCTACACTATTTTATTCTCCCTCTATGGGGGTCGTGGACCCCCACGAGGGAAAATAAGTGTCGGTATGCCGGCTGTCGGGCTCCCGGCGCCGGTATACTGAGCGCCGGGAGCCCGACCGCCGGCAAACAGAAGACCACCCCCTGGAACAGTCGTGCATGAAAAGAAAGAGAAAATAGAATCCGAAACCCAAAACAGAGAACCTCATATTTTCACGTCTTACATAGAAACGTCTAGATATATGTTATATCATAGTATCGTATAACCAAATAGCAAAATTAGTAAACATAAAATATGATGGAACAGCTAATGTGTTCCTGCTATTTAACAGATTCTTTGCATAACAGTAAAGCATATTAATGCGTCTCCCCCTTTGGGGAACGCTAAATCCTAAAGCAATAAAAACACTAACAATATCAACAACATTATTAACCGTACCTGCCAGGACCCGGGGGCCCCATTGTAGTTTAGCCCCTGTAGTTATGCCCCCCTTGTAGTTTAGCCCCCAGTAGTAATGCCCCCAGTAGTTTGGCCCCTGTAGTTATGCCCCCCTTGTAGTTTAGCCCCCAAGTAGTAATGCCCCTGTAGTTAAGCCACCAGTAGTAATGCCCCTGTAGTTACGCCGCCAGTAGTAATGCCCCTGTAGTTACGCCGCCAGTAGTAATGCCCTCCTGCAGTATACCCCCAGTAGTTAGCCCTTTGTAGTTTCCCCCCCTTGTAGCTTACCCCCAGTAGTTTGCCCCCTTGTAGTTGGCCCCAGTAACAATGCCCCCTAGTAATAATGTCCCCCAGTAGTTTGCCCCCAGTAGATGCCCCCCAGTAGTTTGCCCCCAGTAGATGCCCCCCAGTAAAAATGTCCCCCAGTAGCTGCTCCCAGTAATGCCCCAATAGATGACCCCCCCAGTAGTAATGCCCCCCAGTAGATGCCCCCCAGTAATAATGCCCCCAGTAGTAATGTCCCCCCAGCAGTAATGCCCCTTGTTGATGCCCCCCCAGTAGTAATGTCCCCCAGTAATTTGCCCCCAGTAGATGCCCCCGCTGCACTAAGAAAGATAAAAAACTACATACTTACCGAGCCCCGTTCCCGCTTCCAGACCTCCTCCTGGCGTCCTCTCCTCAGCACTATGAGAGAGACGTCATGACTGACGTCTCTCCCATAGCGCACGCCGCAGTGACAGCGCCGGAGCTCAGTACTGAGCTCCTGCCTCCGGCTGCCGCTGTGCAGGGAGATGGGCGCCCGCTGGTAAAACAATCTCAGCGTGCGCCCATCATCTCCCTGTGCGGTGGGGATGGACGGACGGAGGGAGAACGGCCACAAATGACAGGGGGGGCACGGGCCTGAGTGCCCCCCCTGGATCTGCCACTGTATATAGGGGTACTTACACACACACACACATTATACAGGGGTCCACACACACACACACACACACACACTATACAGGGGTCCATACACACACACACACACACTGACATTATACAGGGGTCCATACACACTGACACTATACAGGGGTCCATACACACACACACATTGACACTGTACAGGGTTCCATACATAGACACACACTATACAGGGGTCCATACACACTGACACTATACAGGGGTACACACACACACTGACACTGTACAGGGGTCCATACATACACACACACACTATACAGGGGTCCATACACACACACACACACACACACACACACACACACACACTGACATTATACATGGGTCCATACACACACACTGACATTATACAGGGGTCCATACACACACACACACACTCTATACAGGGGTCCTTACACACACTGACACTATATAGGGGTCCTTACACACACACACTATACAGGGGTCCATACACACACACACTGACATTATACAGGGGTCCATACACACTGACACTATACAGGGGTCCATACACACACACACACAAACTAAATCGGAGATCCATACGTACACACTGACACTATACAGGGGTCCATACATACATACATACACACACACACACACACACACACACACACACTATACAGGGGTCCATACACACTGACACTATACAGGGGTCCATACACACACACACACACTGAAACTATACAGGGGTCCATACACACACACACACACACACTGACACTATACAGGGGTCCATACATACACACACACATTATACAGGGGTCCACACACACACACACACCCACACTATACAGGGGTCCATACACACACACACACACACACACACACTGACATTATACAGGGGTCCATACACACTGACACTATACAGGGGTCCATACACACACACACATTGACACTGTACAGGGTTCCATACATAGACACACACTATACAGGGGTCCATACACACTGACACTATACAGGGGTACACACACACACTGACACTGTACAGGGGTCCATACACACACACACACACACACACACACACACACACTGACATTATACATGGGTCCATACACACACACTGACACTATATAGGGGTCCTTACACACACACACACACACTATACAGGGGTCCATACACACACACACACACACACACACACACTGACATTATACAGGGGTCCATACACACTGACACTATACAGGGGTCCATACACACACACACACACACACACACACACTGAAACTAAACCGGAGATCCATACATACACACTGACACTATACAGGGGTCCATACATACATACATACACACACACACACACACACACACACACACACACACACACACACACACTATACAGGGGTCCATACACACTGACACTATACAGGGGTCCATACACACACACACACACACTGAAACTATACAGGGGTCCATACATACATACACACACACACACACACACTCTGACACTATACAAGGGTCCATACATACACACACACACACACACACACACACACACACACTCTGACACTATACAAGGGTCCATACATACACACACACACACACACACACACACACACACACAATATACAGGGGTCCTTTATATACAATCTTAGGGGGGCACATCTAATATAATAATGCAGCACTGTTGGACACTGGAGAGAAGGACTCTCCTACCGGAATTAGTAGCAGGGCTGATCACGCTCTGCCTCCATTGCTGCTGTGATCCAGGGCCGGTTGTTGCGGGTGCCGGCAGGTAGGGGGGGGGGGGGGGGGGGGGGTTGTGCGGTGATCATGTGTGCCGGCAGGGGTGGAGAGGGTGCGCGGTGGACATGTGTGCCGGCAGGGAAGAGCGGTGCGCAGTGACCATGTGTGGGAGGAGGTGCGGTGGACATGTACGCTGGAGGGGGAGAGGGGTGCGCGGTTATAATGTGTGCTGGCGGGGGAAGGGGGTCGTGGCGTCACCCCCTCACATGCTGTACGGACGGTGCATGTACCTGCTGCAGTCAGCCACTCAGACTCAGTAGACTGCATCGGCCGCCCAGGAGGGAAATGTGATGTCTGCTGCTGATTGGGAGCCGGGAGCCGCGACCCGCCCGCTGCCCACTGCCCACTGCCCACTGACGACTGACGACTGCATGCACTCGCCAGCTCCAGCCTCCAGGTCATGTGTGCCTTCCCCTCCGGACCGCGGCGGGATCCTCCTGACGGCGTTGTGTGGTGCGGCGCAGCAGACGCTCGGCTCTTCTGCAAACTCCTGATTGGTAAGCTCCGCCCACTGGCAAAAAGTGGGCGTGGCTAAATAAGATAGTGACCCACCGGTTCCCCGGCAGGCCAGTCCGAGCCTGCTTGATGCAATACCACACCAGTATACACATCACAAGCATCAATAATTGTAGGTTCATCAATATAAATTGATTGCGTGGTGCACAACCATATGAGCAGATCAATTATAAACACTATCTGGAAAGGGAAAAAGGTATCCATACCCTTATATATGATGGAGATCAGTACTGTATAAAACTGCATATGTGGAAGGAAGTTATGTAATTGGTAATGAAACAACATAAATAAGACACGGGAGTTGAAGGAGACTTTAGAACTGAGTCACTATATTAAAACATAGAGGTCATAAGAATTGATATTACAATACTATATACAGTAATTGATCATAGGATTATAACACCCTGAATACCGATATAGAATAATAATAAAGTATACGCACACAGACATAGACTGTGTTTTTTGGCATTTTAATTCACAGTGCTATGTATTGTCTATCACATATGTCCCTGAATGTTCTTTTTAATGTTTCACAGCAGGCATTTTATGGAAAATAAAAATAAAAGTTATATTTTACATTACTTACCTTTATTTTACCTACCTTTTTCTGTGCGCCACTAAAAGACCAATTTTTTTCTTTTCTCCTTTGAAAGAAATGAAAACCAAGATTAGAAGTTTTCCCGTTGAGGGGTTCCCAACCACGGTCCTCAAGACACACTATCAATCAGTTTTGAAGGATATCCATACTTGAGCACAGGTGACTTATTTAGTAACTCAGTTATTTTGCTATAACCAGCTAAAGCATGGTTATCACTAAAGCCTGGACTGTTAGTGCACTTTTAGAACTTAGGTTGGGAATCACTGCCGTAGAGGATTGAACAACAGTGAACATACCTGGAACTTAACCCATACTCCAGTTTGGACACACACAAAGCCTGAGACTCCCATATCCGAAATTCCGATATCCACAATAATTTGAAATCCAAAAATTTCTGAGTGAAACTGAGATAGTGAAACCTTTGCTGTCTATTGGCTCAATGTACATAAACTTTGTTTCATGCATAAAATTATTAACAATATTGTACAAAATGAACTTCAGGCTGTGTTTAAAGTGTACTTGAAACATAAATGGAATTCTTGTTTAGACTTGGGTCCCATCCCCAAGATATTTCATTATGGCATGCAAATATTCTAAAATATGAATAAAAATATGAAATCCAAAATACTTTTGTGCCAAAGCTTTTTAGATATGGGAGACTCAAACTGTACCACAAACAAGGGAAGGAGTAACAGCAGACCTAGCACCAGAGGTATATGGTAGAGATGTGCACTTGAAATTTTTCGGGTTTTGTGTTTTGGTTTTGGGTTCGGTTCCGCGGCCGTGTTTTGGGTTCGACCGCGTTTTGGCAAAACCTCACCGAATTTTTTTTGTCGGATTCGGGTGTGTTTTGGATTCGGGTGTTTTTTTTCAAAAAACACTAAAAAACAGCTTAAATCATAGAATTTGGGGGTCATTTTGATCCCAAAGTATTATTAACCTCAAAAACCATAATTTCCACTCATTTTCAGTCTATTCTGAATACCTCACACCTCACAATATTATTTTTAGTCCTAAAATTTGCACCGAGGTCGCTGGATGACTAAGCTAAGCGACCCTAGTGGCCGACACAAACACCTGGCCCATCTAGGAGTGGCACTGCAGTGTCACGCAGGATGGCCCTTCCAAAAAACACTCCCCAAACAGCACATGACGCAAAGAAAAAAAGAGGCGCAATGAGGTAGCTGTGTGAGTAAGATAAGCGACCCTAGTGGCCGACACAAACACCTGGCCCATCTAGGAGTGGCACTGCAGTGTCACGCAGGATGGCCCTTCCAAAAAACCCTCCCCAAACAGCACATGACGCAAAGAAAAAAAGAGGCGCAATGAGGTAGCTGTGTGAGTAAGATAAGCGACCCTAGTGGCCAACACAAACACCGGGCCCATCTAGGAGTGGCACTGCAGTGTCACGCAGGATGTCCCTTCCAAAAAACCCTCCCCAAACAGCACATGACGCAAAGAAAAAAAGAGGCGCAATGAGGTAGCTGTGTGAGTAAGATAAGCGACCCTAGTGGCCGACACAAACACCGGGCCCATCTAGGAGTGGCACTGCAGTGTCACGCAGGATGTCCCTTTCAAAAAACCCTCCCCAAACAGCACATGACGCAAAGAAAAAAAGAGGCGCAATGAGGTAGCTGTGTGAGTAAGATAAGCGACCCTAGTGGCCGACACAAACACCGGGCCCATCTAGGAGTGGCACTGCAGTGTCACGCAGGATGTCCCTTCCAAAAAACCCTCCCCAAACAGCACATGACGCAAAGAAAAAAAGAGGCGCAATGAGGTAGCTGTGTGAGTAAGATAAGCGACCCTAGTGGCCGACACAAACACCTGGCCCATCTAGGAGTGGCACTGCAGTGTCACGCAGGATGTCCCTTCCAAAAAACCCTCCCCAAACAGAACATGACGCAAAGAAAAAAAGAGGCGCAATGAGGTAGCTGTGTGAGTAAGATAAGCGACCCTAGTGGCCGACACAAACACCGGGCCCATCTAGGAGTGGCACTGCAGTGTTACGCAGGATGTCCCTTCCAAAAAACCCTCCCCAAACAGCACATGACGCAAAGAAAAAAAGAGGCGCAATGAGGTAGCTGTGTGAGTAAGATAAGCGACCCTAGTGGCCGACACAAACACCGGGCCCATCTAGGAGTGGCACTGCAGTGTCACGCAGGATGTCCCTTCCAAAAACCCTCCCCAAACAGCACATGACGCAAAGAAAAAAAGAGGCGCAATGAGGTAGCTGTGTAAGATAAGCGACCCTAGTGGCCGACACAAACACCTGGCCCATCTAGGAGTGGCACTGCAGTGTCACGCAGGATGGCCCTTCCAAAAAACCCTCCCCAAACAGCACATGACGCAAAGAAAAAAAGAGGCGCAATGAGGTAGCTGTGTGAGTAAGATAAGCGACCCTAGTGGCCAACACAAACACCGGGCCCATCTAGGAGTGGCACTGCAGTGTCACGCAGGATGTCCCTTCCAAAAAACCCTCCCCAAACAGCACATGACGCAAAGAAAAAAAGAGGCGCAATGAGGTAGCTGTGTGAGTAAGATAAGCGACCCTAGTGGCCGACACAAACCCCGGGCCCATCTAGGAGTGGCACTGCAGTGTCACGCAGGATGTCCCTTCCAAAAAACCCTCCCCAAACAGCACATGACGCAAAGAAAAAAAGAGGCGCAATGAGGTAGCTGTGTGAGTAAGATAAGCGACCCTAGTGGCCGACACAAACACCGGGCCCATCTAGGAGTGGCACTGCAGTGTCACGCAGGATGTCCCTTCCAAAAAACCCTCCCCAAACAGCACATGACGCAAAGAAAAAAAGAGGCGCAATGAGGTAGCTGTGTGAGTAAGATAAGCGACCCTAGTGGCCGACACAAACACCTGGCCCATCTAGGAGTGGCACTGCAGTGTCACGCAGGATGTCCCTTCCAAAAAACCCTCCCCAAACAGCACATGACGCAAAGAAAAAAAGAGGCGCAATGAGGTAGCTGTGTGAGTAAGATAAGCGACCCTAGTGGCCGACACAAACACCGGGCCCATCTAGGAGTGGCACTGCAGTGTTACGCAGGATGTCCCTTCCAAAAAACCCTCCCCAAACAGCACATGACGCAAAGAAAAAAAGAGGCGCAATGAGGTAGCTGTGTGAGTAAGATAAGCGACCCTAGTGGCCGACACAAACACCGGGCCCATCTAGGAGTGGCACTGCAGTGTCACGCAGGATGTCCCTTCCAAAAAACCCTCCCCAAACAGCACATGACGCAAAGAAAAAAAGAGGCGCAATGAGGTAGCTGTGTAAGATAAGCGACCCTAGTGGCCGACACAAACACCGGGCCCATCTAGGAGTGGCACTGCAGTGTCACGCAGGATGTCCCTTCCAAAAAACCCTCCCCAAACAGCACATGACGCAAAGAAAAAAAGAGGCGCAATGAGGTAGCTGTGTGAGTAAGATAAGCGACCCTAGTGGCCGACACAAACACCTGGCCCATCTAGGAGTGGCACTGCAGTGTCACGCAGGATGGCCCTTCCAAAAAACCCTCCCCAAACTGCACATGACGCAAAGAAAAAAAGAGGCGCAATGAGGTAGCTGTGTGAGTAAGATAAGCGACCCTAGTGGCCGACACAAACACCGGGCCCATCTAGGAGTGGCACTGCAGTGTCACGCAGGATGTCCCTTCCAAAAAACCCTCCCCAAACAGCACATGACGCAAAGAAAAAAAGAGGCACAATGAGGTAGCTGTGTGAGTAAGATAAGCGACCCTAGTGGCCGACACAAACACCGGGCCCATCTAGGAGTGGCACTGCAGTGTCACGCAGGATGTCCCTTCCAAAAAACCCTCCCCAAACAGCACATGATGCAAAGAAAAAAAGAGGCGCAATGAGGTAGCTGTGTGAGTAAGATAAGCGACCCTAGTGGCCGACACAAACACCTGGCCCATCTAGGAGTGGCACTGCAGTGTCACGCAGGATGTCCCTTCCAAAAAACCCTCCCCAAACAGCACATGACGCAAAGAAAAAAAGAGGCGCAATGAGGTAGCTGTGTGAGTAAGATAAGCGACCCTAGTGGCCGACACAAACACCGGGCCCATCTAGGAGTGGCACTGCAGTGTCACGCAGGATGTCCCTTCCAAAAAACCCTCCCCAAACAGCACATGACGCAAAGAAAAAAAGAGACGCAATGAGGTAGCTGTGTGAGTAAGATAAGCGACCCTAGTGGCCGACACAAACACCGGGCCCATCTAGGAGTGGCACTGCAGTGTCACGCAGGATGGCCCTTCCAAAAAATACTCCCCAAACAGCACATGACGCAAAGAAAAATTAAAGAAAAAAGAGGTGCAAGATGGACCCACCCTTATGTTGTATAAACAGGACATGCACACTTTAACCAACCCATCATTTCAGTGACAGGGTCTGCCACACGACTGTGACTGAAATGACGGGTTGGTTTGGACCCCCACCTAAAAAGAAGCAATTAATCTCTCCTTGCACAAACTGGCTCTACAGAGGCAAGATGTCCACCTCATCATCATCCTCCGATATATCACCGTGTACATCCCCCTCCTCACAGATTATCAATTCGTCCCCACTGGAATCCACCATCTCAGCTCCTTGTGTACTTTGTGGAGGCAATTGCTGCTGGTCAATGTCTCCACGGAGGAATTGATTATAATTCATTTTAATGAACATCATCTTCTCCACATTTTCTGGATGTAATCTCGTACGCCGATTGCTGACAAGGTGAGCGGCGGCACTGAACACTCTTTCGGAGTACACACTTGTGGGAGGGCAACTTAGGTAGAATAAAGCCAGTTTGTGCAAGGGCCTCCAAATTGCCTCTTTTTCCTGCCAGTATAAGTACGGACTGTGTGACGTGCCTACTTGGATGCGGTCACTCATATAATCCTCCACCATTCTTTCAATGGTGAGAGAATCATATGCAGTGACAGTAGACGACATGTCCGTAATCGTTGTCAGGTCCTTCAGTCCGGACCAGATGTCAGCATCAGCAGTCGCTCCAGACTGCCCTGCATCACCGCCAGCGGGTGGGCTCGGAATTCTGAGCCTTTTCCTCGCACCCCCAGTTGCGGGAGAATGTGAAGGAGGAGATGTTGACAGGTCGCGTTCCGCTTGACTTGACAATTTTCTCACCAGCAGGTCTTTGAACCCCAGCAGACTTGTGTCTGCCGGAAAGAGAGATCCAAGGTAGGCTTTAAATCTAGGATCGAGCATGGTGGCCAAAATGTAGTGCTCTGATTTCAACAGATTGACCACCCGTGAATCCTTGTTAAGCGAATTAAGGGCTCCATCCACAAGTCCCACATGCCTAGCGGAATCGCTCTGTGTTAGCTCCTCCTTCAATGTCTCCAGCTTCTTCTGCAAAAGCCTGATGAGGGGAATGACCTGACTCAGGCTGGCAGTGTCTGAACTGACTTCACGTGTGGCAAGTTCAAAGGGCATCAGAACCTTGCACAATGTTGAAATCATTCTCCACTGCGCTTGAGACAGGTGCATTCCACCTCCTATATCGTGCTGAATTGTATAGGCTTGAATGGCCTTTTGCTGCTCCTCCAACCTCTGAAGCATATAGAGGGTTGAATTCCACCTCGTTACCACTTCTTGCTTCAGATGATGGCAGGGCAGGTTCAGTTGTTTTTGGTGGTGCTCCAGTCTTCTGTACGTGGTGCCTGTACGCCGAAAGTGTCCCGCAATTCTTCTGGCCACCGACAGCATCTCTTGCACACCCCTGTCGTTTTTTAAAAAATTCTGCACCACCAAATTCAAGGTATGTGCAAAACATGGGACGTGCTGGAATTTGCCCATATTTAATGCACACACAATATTGCTGGCGTTGTCCGATGCCACAAATCCACAGGAGAGTCCAATTGGGGTAAGCCATTCCGCGATGATCTTCCTCAGTTGCCGTAAGAGGTTTTCAGCTGTGTGCGTATTCTGGAAAGCGGTGATACAAAGCGTAGCCTGCCTAGGAAAGAGTTGGCGTTTGCGAGATGCTGCTACTGGTGCCGCCGCTGCTGTTCTTGCGGCGGGAGTCCATACATCTACCCAGTGGGCTGTCACAGTCATATAGTCCTGACCCTGCCCTGCTCCACTTGTCCACATGTCCGTGGTTAAGTGGACATTGGGTACAACTGCATTTTTTAGGACACTGGTGAGTCTTTTTCTGACGTCCGTGTACATTCTCGGTATCGCCTGCCTAGAGAAGTGGAACCTAGATGGTATTTGGTAACGGGGGCACACTGCCTCAATAAATTGTCTAGTTCCCTGTGAACTAACGGCGGATACCGGACGCACGTCTAACACCAACATAGTTGTCAAGGCCTCAGTTATCCGCTTTGCAGCAGGATGACTGCTGTGATATTTCATCTTCCTCGCAAAGGACTGTTGGACAGTCAATTGCTTACTGGAAGTAGTACAAGTGGGCTTACGACTTCCCCTCTGGGATGACGATCGACTCCCAGCAGCAACAGCAGCAGCGCCAGCAGCAGTAGGCATTACACTCAAGGATGCATCGGAGGAATCCCAGGCAGGAGAGGACTCGTCAGAATTGCCAGTGACATGGCCTGCAGGACTATTGGCATTCCTGGGTAAGGAGGAAATTGACACTGAGGGAGTTGGTGGGGTGGTTTGCGTGAGCTTGGTTACAAGAGGAAGGGATTTACTGGTCAGTGGACTGCTTCCGCTGTCACCCAAAGTTTTTGAACTTGTCACTGACTTATTATGAATGCGCTGCAGGTGACGTATAAAGGAGGATGTTCCGAGGTGGTTAACGTCCTTACCCCTACTTATTACAGCTTGACAAAGGCAACACACGTCTTGACACCTGTTGTCCGCATTTCTGTTGAAATACTTCACACCGAAGAGCTGATTTTTTTGGTATTTTCACCAGGCATGTCAATGGCCATATTCCTCCCACGGACAACAGGTGTCTCCCCGGGTGCCTGACTTAAACAAACCACCTCACCATCAGAATCCTCCTGGTCAATTTCCTCCCCAGCGCCAGCAACACCCATATCCTCCTCATCCTGGTGTACTTCAACACTGACATCTTCAATCTGACTATCAGGAACTGGACTGCGGGTGCTCCTTCCAGCACTTGCAGGGGGCGTGCAAATGGTGGAAGGCGCATGCTCTTCACGTCCAGTGTTGGGAAGGTCAGGCATCGCAACCGACACAATTGGACTCTCCTTGTGGATTTGGGATTTCGAAGAACGCACAGTTCTTTGCGGTGCTTTTGCCAGCTTGAGTCTTTTCATTTTTCTAGCGAGAGGCTGAGTGCTTCCATCCTCATGTGAAGCTGAACCACTAGCCATGAACATAGGCCAGGGCCTCAGCCGTTCCTTGCCACTCCATGTGGTAAATGGCATATTGGCAAGTTTACGCTTCTCCTCCGACAATTTTATTTTAGGTTTTGGAGTCCTTTTTTTACTGATATTTAGTGTTTTGGATTTTACATGCTCTGTACTATGACATTGGGCATCGGCCTTGGCAGACGACGTTGCTGGCATTTCATCGTCTCGGCCATGACTAGTGGCAGCAGCTTCAGCACGAGGTGGAAGTGGATCTTGATCTTTCCCTAATTTTGGAACCTCAACATTTTTGTTCTCCATATTTTAATAGGCACAACTAAAAGGCACCTCAGGTAAACAATGGAGATGGATGGATACTAGTATACTTATGGATGGACTGCCGAGTGCCGACACAGAGGTAGCTACAGCCGTGGACTACCGTACTGTGTCTGCTGCTAATATAGACTGGATGATAATGAGATGAAATCAATATATATGTATATATAATATCACTAGTACTGCAGTCGGACAGGTATATATTATATATTTATTATGTAATGACTGATGACGGACCTGCTGGACACTGTCAGCTCAGCAGCACCGCAGACTGCTACAGTAAGCTACTATAGTAGTATGTATAAAGAAGAAAGAAAAAAAAAACAACCACGGGTAGGTGGTATACAATTATGGATGGACTGCCGAGTGCCGACACAGAGGTAGCTACAGCCGTGGACTACCGTACTGTGTCTGCTGCTAATATAGACTGGATGATAATGAGATGAAATCAATATATATGTATATATAATATCACTAGTACTGCAGCCGGACAGGTATATATTATATATTTATTATGTAATGACTGATGACGGACCTGCTGGACACTGTCAGCTCAGCAGCACCGCAGACTGCTACAGTAAGCTACTATAGTAGTATGTATAAAGAAGAAAGAAAAAAACAACAACCACGGGTAGGTGGTATACAATTATGGATGGACTGCCGAGTGCCGACACAGAGGTAGCTACAGCCGTGGACTACCGTACTGTGTCTGCTGCTAATATAGACTGGATGATAATGAGATGAAATCAATATATATGTATATATAATATCACTAGTACTGCAGCCGGACAGGTATATATTATATATTTATTATGTAATGACTGATGACGGACCTGCTGGACACTGTCAGCTCAGCAGCACCGCAGACTGCTACAGTAAGCTACTATAGAAGTATGTATAAAGAAGAAAGAAGAAAAAAACAACCATGGGTAGGTGGTATACAATTATGGATGGACTGCCGAGTGCCGACACAGAGGTAGCTACAGCCGTGGACTAACGTACTGTGTCTGCTGATAATATAGACTGGATGATAATGAGATGAAATCAATATATATGTATATATAATATCACTAGTACTGCAGCCGGACAGGTATATATTATATATTTATTATGTAATGACTGATGACGGACCTGCTGGACACTGTCAGCTCAGCAGCACCGCAGACTGCTACAGTAAGCTACTATAGTAGTATGTATAAAGAAGAAAAAAAAAAAAACAACCACGGGTAGGTGGTATACAATTATGGATGGACTGCCGAGTGCCGACACAGAGGTAGCTACAGCCGTGGACTACCGTACTGTGTCTGCTGCTAATATAGACTGGATGATAATGAGATGAAATCAATATATATGTATATATAATATCACTAGTACTGCAGCCGGACAGGTATATATTATATATTTATTATGTAATGACTGATGACGGACCTGCTGGACACTGTCAGCTCAGCAGCACCGCAGACTGCTACAGTAAGCTACTATAGTAGTATGTATAAAGAAGAAAGAAAAAAACAACAACCACGGGTAGGTGGTATACAATTATGGATGGACTGCCGAGTGCCGTCACAGAGGTAGCTACAGCCGTGGACTAACGTACTGTGTCTGCTGATAATATAGACTGGATGATAATGAGATGAAATCAATATATATGTATATATAATATCACTAGTACTGCAGCCGGACAGGTATATATTATATATTTATTATGTAATGACTGATGACGGACCTGCTGGACACTGTCAGCTCAGCAGCACCGCAGACTGCTACAGTAAGCTACTATAGTAGTATGTATAAAGAAGAAAGAAAAAAAAAACAACCACGGGTAGGTGGTATACAATTATGGATGGACTGCCGAGTGCCGACACAGAGGTAGCAACAGCCGTGGACTAACGTACTGTGTCTGCTGATAATATAGACTGGATGATAATGAGATGAAATCAATATATATGTATATATAATATCACTAGTACTGCAGCCGGACAGGTATATATTATATATTTATTATGTAATGACTGATGACGGACCTGCTGGACACTGTCAGCTCAGCAGCACCGCAGACTGCTACAGTAAGCTACTATAGTAGTATGTATAAAGAAGAAAGAAAAAAAAAACAACCACGGGTAGGTGGTATACAATTATGGATGGACTGCCGAGTGCCGACACAGAGGTAGCTACAGCCGTGGACTACCGTACTGTGTCTGCTGCTAATATAGACTGGATGATAATGAGATGAAATCAATATATATGTATATATAATATCACTAGTACTGCAGCCGGACAGGTATATATTATATATTTATTATGTAATGACTGATGACGGACCTGCTGGACACTGTCAGCTCAGCAGCACCGCAGACTGCTACAGTAAGCTACTATAGTAGTATGTATAAAGAAGAAAGAAAAAAAAAACAACCACGGGTAGGTGGTATACAATTATGGATGGACTGCCGAGTGCCGACACAGAGGTAGCTACAGCCGTGGACTACCGTACTGTGTCTGCTGCTAATATAGACTGGATGATAATGAGATGAAATCAATATATATGTATATATAATATCACTAGTACTGCAGCCGGACAGGTATATATTATATATTTATTATGTAATGACTGATGACGGACCTGCTGGACACTGTCAGCTCAGCAGCACCGCAGACTGTTACAGTAAGCTACTATAGTAGTATGTATAAAGAAGAAAGAAAAAAAAAACAACCACGGGTAGGTGGTATACAATTATGGATGGACTGCCGAGTGCCGACACAGAGGTAGCTACAGCCGTGGACTACCGTACTGTGTCTGCTGCTAATATAGACTGGATGATAATGAGATGAAATCAATATATATGTATATATAATATCACTAGTACTGCAGCCGGACAGGTATATATTATATATTTATTATGTAATGACTGATGACGGACCTGCTGTACACTGTCAGCTCAGCAGCACCGCAGACTGCTACAGTAAGCTACTATAGTAGTATGTATAAAGAAGAAAGGAAAAAAAAACAACCATGGGTAGGTGGTATACAATTATAGATGGACTGCCGAGTGCCGACACAGAGGTAGCTACAGCCGTGGACTAACGTACTGTGTCTGCTGATAATATAGACTGGATGATAATGAGATGAAATCAATATATATGTATATATAATATCACTAGTACTGCAGCCGGACAGGTATATATTATATATTTATTATGTAATGACTGATGACGGACCTGCTGGACACTGTCAGCTCAGCAGCACCGCAGACTGCTACAGTAAGCTACTATAGTAGTATGTATAAAGAAGAAAGAAAGAAAAAACAACCACGGGTAGGTGGTATACAATTATGGATGGACTGCCGAGTGCCGACACAGAGGTAGCTACAGCCGTGGACTACCGTACTGTGTCTGCTGCTAATATAGACTGGATGATAATGAGATGAAATCAATATATATGTATATATAATATCACTAGTACTGCAGCCGGACAGGTATATATTATATATTTATTATGTAATGACTGATGACGGACCTGCTGGACACTGTCAGCTCAGCAGCACCGCAGACTGCTACAGTAAGCTACTATAGTAGTATGTATAAAGAAGAAAGAAAAAAAAAACAACCACGGGTAGGTAGTATACAATTATGGATGGACTGCCGAGTGCCGACACAGAGGTAGCTACAGCCGTGGACTAACGTACTGTGTCTGCTGCTAATATAGACTGGATGATAATGAGATGAAATCAATATATATGTATATATAATATCACTAGTACTGCAGCCGGACAGGTATATATTATATATTTATTATGTAATGACTGATGACGGACCTGCTGGACACTGTCAGCTCAGCAGCACCGCAGACTGTTACAGTAAGCTACTATAGTAGTATGTATAAAGAAGAAAGAAAAAAAAACAACCACGGGTAGATGGTATACAATTATGGATGGACTGCCGAGTGCCGACACAGAGGTAGCTACAGCCGTGGACTACCGTACTGTGTCTGCTGCTAATATAGACTGGATGATAATGAGATGAAATCAATATATATGTATATATAATATCACTAGTACTGCAGCCGGACAGGTATATATTATATATTTATTATGTAATGACTGATGACGGACCTGCTGGACACTGTCAGCTCAGCAGCACCGCAGACTGCTACAGTAAGCTACTATAGTAGTATGTATAAAGAAGAAAGAAAAAAAAAACAACCACGGGTAGGTGGTATACAATTATGGATGGACTGCCGAGTGCCGACACAGAGGTAGCTACAGCCGTGGACTAACGTACTGTGTCTGCTGATAATATAGACTGGATGATAATGAGATGAAATCAATATATATGTATATATAATATCACTAGTACTGCAGCCGGACAGGTATATATTATATATTTATTATGTAATGACTGATGACGGACCTGCTGGACACTGTCAGCTCAGCAGCACCGCAGACTGCTACAGTAAGCTACTATAGTAGTATGTATAAAGAAGAAAGAAAAAAAAAACAACCACGGGTAGGTGGTATACAATTATGGATGGACTGCCGAGTGCCGACACAGAGGTAGCTACAGCCGTGGACTACCGTACTGTGTCTGCTGATAATATAGACTGGATGATAATGAGATGAAATCAATATATATGTATATATAATATCACTAGTACTGCAGCTGGACAGGATATATTATATATTTATTATGTAATGACTGATGACGGACCTGCTGGACACTGTCAGCTCAGCAGCACCGCAGACTGCTACAGTAAGCTACTATAGTAGTATGTATAAGGAAGAAAGAAAAAAAAAACAACCACGGGTAGGTGGTATACAATTATGGATGGACTGCCGAGTGCCGACACAGAGGTAGCTACAGCCGTGGACTAACGTACTGTGTCTGCTGATAATATAGACTGGATGATAATGAGATGAAATCAATATATATGTATATATAATATCACTAGTACTGCAGCTGGACAGGTATATATTATATATTTATTATGTAATGACTGATGACGGACCTGCTGGACACTGTCAGCTCAGCAGCACCGCAGACTGCTACAGTAAGCTACTATAGTAGTATGTATAAAGAAGAAAGAAAAAAAAAACAACCACGGGTAGGTGGTATACAATTATGGATGGACTGCCGAGTGCCGACACAGAGGTAGCTACAGCCGTGGACTAACGTACTGTGTCTGCTGATAATATAGACTGGATGATAATGAGATGAAATCAATATATATGTATATATAATATCACTAGTACTGCAGCCGGACAGGTATATATTATATATTTATTATGTAATGACTGATGACGGACCTGCTGGACACTGTCAGCTCAGCAGCACCGCAGACTGCTACAGTAAGCTACTATAGTAGTATGTATAAAGAAGAAAGAAAAAAAAAACAACCACGGGTAGGTGGTATACAATTATGGATGGACTGCCGAGTGCCGACACAGAGGTAGCTACAGCCGTGGACTAACGTACTGTGTCTGCTGATAATATAGACTGGATGATAATGAGATGAAATCAATATATATGTATATATAATATCACTAGTACTGCAGCCGGACAGGTATATATTATATATTTATTATGTAATGACTGATGACGGACCTGCTGGACACTGTCAGCTCAGCAGCACCGCAGACTGCTACAGTAAGCTACTATAGTAGTATGTATAAAGAAGAAAGAAAAAAAAAACAACCACGGGTAGGTGGTATACAATTATGGATGGACTGCCGAGTGCCGACACAGAGGTAGCTACAGCCGTGGACTAACGTACTGTGTCTGCTGATAATATAGACTGGATGATAATGAGATGAAATCAATATATATGTATATATAATATCACTAGTACTGCAGCCGGACAGGTATATATTATATATTTATTATGTAATGACTGATGACGGACCTGCTGGACACTGTCAGCTCAGCAGCACCGCAGACTGCTACAGTAAGCTACTATAGTAGTATGTATAAAGAAGAAAGAAAAAAAAAACAACCACGGGTAGGTGGTATACAATTATGGATGGACTGCCGAGTGCCGACACAGAGGTAGCTACAGCCGTGGACTAACGTACTGTGTCTGCTGATAATATAGACTGGATGATAATGAGATGAAATCAATATATATGTATATATAATATCACTAGTACTGCAGCCGGACAGGTATATATTATATATTTATTATGTAATGACTGATGACGGACCTGCTGGACACTGTCAGCTCAGCAGCACCGCAGACTGCTACAGTAAGCTACTATAGTAGTATGTATAAAGAAGAATGAAAAAAAGAAAAAAACACGGGTAGGTGCTAGGTGGTATACAATATTATATATATATTATATACAATTATATATATATATATAATATATATTAAACTCATAAACTGGTGGTGATTATTAAACTGGTGGTCAGGTCACTGGTCACACTATCAGCAACTTGCAAGTAGTACTCCTGAGTCCTAAGCAGACAATCACAATATATATTATACTGGTGGTCAGTGTGGTCACAAACAATGGCAGTGTGGCTGGCACTCTGGCAGCAAAAGTGTGCACTGTACGTTATATGTACTCCTGAGTCCTGAGTCCTGCTCTCAGACTCTAACTGCTCCCCACTGTCAGTGTCTCCCCCACAAGTCAGATAATACAGTCACACTATCTCTCTCTATCACTTCAGCAAGTACTAGTAGTAGTAGTACTCCTCCTAATGCTCCCCAAATTACTACTGTGTCTCTCTCTGTCTCACTCTCTTCTCGAATCTCTATAAACGGAGAGGACGCCAGCCACGTCCTCTCCCTATGAATCTCAATGCACGTGTGAAAAATGGCGGCGACGCGCGGCTCCTTATATAGAATCCGAGTCTCGCGATAGAATCCGAGCCTCGCGAGAATCCGACAGCGTGATGATGACGTTCGGGCGCGCTCGGGTTAACCGAGCAAGGCGGGAAGATCCGAGTCGCTCGGACCAGTGTAAAAAAAACTGAAGTTTGGGCGGGTTCGGATTCCGAGGAATCGAACCCGCTCATCTCTAGTATATGGTCCCTCAACAAACCAAATGCAGCCTCAAGAGGCTGGGCTAATTGAGGAAAGTGGCAGTTTGGAAAAGACTGTTATCAAATGTAAAAAAAGTGGCCATTGCAGTGCCAATAAGGGAGGGCTGTAGCTGTTGAGCCAACTGCCATTCCAGAGACAGAAGGCTGTGCAATGAATACTGACAGCCTAAATGCATCACAAGTAATTTTGTAGTGCCAGTAGAATACCAGCAACTGCCGCTTCAGCCCCCAAACCTTGCAAGAGGAGGCACTCATGCAAACTGCAGATACTGCAGAATCTCCGGCAGAGAAACCTGTGCCAGCAATGAAAAAACAAGCGCCTAATGCATGGACAGCTCCCTTCCACTGGGAATGCACCACAAACAGCAGAAGGAACACCCCCAGCCATGAGGAGCAGTAAACCACTGACATGGGGCTTAACAGTTACTCTTTCAAATAAATTAGGGACATGTTGTGTGCAACCGTCTCTGTAAGCAGCAGGTGCCACACTACAATTACTAAAGGCAATTTCTAATTTACCCGATGGCCAGGTAGGAGAATCAGGTATAGCAAAAGTTTAAAAATCTCAAATCCCCGATCCTGATTAGGGGTTATTCAGACCTGATCATAGATGTGCTAAAAATAGCACATATATGATCAGTTTATGACATGCGGGGGGACGCACAGCACAGGACTAGTCCACCCGGCATGTCAGGCCCTGCCCCCCCCTGCAAAGGTGTTAAAGCATCGCACAGCGGCAATGCTTTTGCACCTGCCAAGTAGCTCCCTACTTGCTCAGACTAGCGTTACAGACTGTGATCGATGTCCTTGCAGCGATCGGGTTTGAATTAGGCCCTAAAAACTATCGGGATTGGCAAATTGGAAATTTATAAAATGAAGAATTTTGCAAATCCCCAGACAGATTACAGATGATTGATGGGAAAAGAGATACCAAATACAGAGAAATGGAGAGAAAGTAGACTCTTGTTTGGGAGCACTCAACCTCAGATGGACTAAAGTATATCAATGTCTTATACTGATAAAATCATGTTTTTAATAGTTTCCTAATAAAATATGTAGAATTATCGGAGTTCAATTGGTATGTGATTCAAGGCTATTAAGCAAAAATATTTATATAGATTAGAGTAGATATTTAGCGAAAAATGCTATAATATAATATAAACCGGAAAATCTTTTTATGGCCAAGAGGATGTCACCTTTTAGTCTCAGTAATGTCCGTCATAAAGAGTATATGACCATCATTCATACTGCAGAAATCCCTTAGGAAAATTTAGTTGCAGAAAATTAAATCATAGGTCATATGGATCCGAGTACCTATCTGTGACATATATTTTGGCAGCAATATTTATTGCAGTACCAGGATGTTCCAAGGTGGTCTCCCATCCAAGTACTAGTCCGGCCCTCCACTGCTTGGCTTCCAAGATCGGAAGAGATTGGGCATCTCCAGTGGGGTATGTCCACAATTTTTATGCATTTTTATGCATAAAAATTGCGGACATACCCCACTGGAGATGCCCAATCTCTTCCGATCTTGGAAGCCAAGCAGTGGAGGGCCAGACTAGTACTTGGATGGGAGACCACCTCGGAACATCCTGGTACAGCAATAAATATTGCTGCCAAAATATGTCACAGATAGGTACTCGGATCCATTTGACCTATGATTTAATTTTCTGCAACTAAATTTCCCTAAGGGATTTCTGCAGTATGAATGATGGTCATATACTCTTTATGACGGACATTACTGAGACTAAAAGGTGACATCCTCTTGGCCATCAAAAGATTTTCCGGCTTATATTATATTATATTATATTATAGCATTTTTCGCTAAATATCTACTCTAATCTATATAAATATTTTTGCTTAATAGCCTTGAATCACATACCAATTGAACTCTGATAATTCTACATATTTTATTAGGAAACTATTAAAAACATGATTTTATCAGTATAAGACATTGATATACTTTAGTCCATCTGAGGTTGAGTGCTCCCAAGCAAGAGTCTACTTTCTCTCCATTTCTCTGTATTTGGTATCTCTTTTCTGATACTTTTTTGACTCATGGGAGCACCACTGAATGGTAACAAAATTGAGTGCACCTGAAAAAGACACAGTATCTTGTCATATGTACAGTTACCTTAATCCGAAGTAATTCTGAAATAGAAATTTCAGTTTCTCAGAGGACATTATCCAGATTTCTATTCATACAAAAACCATTAATAGACCGGTGCGGTTCCCACAAACCCCTCTCTCGAAGATGATTGATGGGCGCAGATTGCTGTGCTGCTGGATCAGGGAATTGAGGAAATGGGTCCCTGATGATATGGTGGCCCTTAGCTAACATGCCAGCTATCAGTGCCCACACAAGACATCATATCCCACTGCATCATGGAAACGGGAAGCAGGGTATGATATCTTGTGTGGGCACTTTGTCTTAGGCTCCGGATCCCGCCGGCACACATGGTGTGGTGAGGGGATTTAATGATGAGTGTCTGTTATGTTTTTTTATCCTGATGACGATGGATTAAACCATTGAAACACTGAATATACTTGTCTGCTGTTTATTACTGAAGTGCCGCCGACTGTGTATGATACTGTATGATTCTTGACCTCTCTGCTGCTTTTGACACTGTGGACCACCCTTTCCTCATGACTTCCTTCCCCCTCCCCTACTTCCACTAACTATAAGTGTACCCCAAGGTTCTGTTCTTGGTCCTCTTTTTCTCTCTCTATACCTCCTCTTTAGGTGAACTCATTCGTTCTTTTGACTTCCAATTTCATCTCTATGCTAATGATGCTAAAATCTTCCTTTCCTCCCTGTCATCTTCCCTGCTCTACTCTTCTCTTTTGTATCTCCAACTGTCTTTCTGCTATCTCTTCTTGGATGTCCCAGCGCTTTCTTAAACTTAACATGGCTAAGACTGAGCTGATCATCTTCCCGCCCTCCTGCACAACCTCACATCCCACAATTTCATTATTTATTGATGGCACAACTATCTCCTCTAGCCCCCAAGTATGCTGTCTTGGAGTAATCCGTGTCTCCTCCCTCTCCTTCAAACCACACATTCAGCACCTCTCACAAACCTGCCGTTTTCATGTAAAAAATAATTTCCAGGATATGACTCTTTCTCACCAAGGATGCTACTAAGACTCTTATCCACTCACTGGTCATCTGTATACTAGACTACTGTAATCTCCTTCTGATTGGAATCCCTTACCAATACCCCTCTCCACTCCAATATATCCTCAATGCTGCAGCCCAGCTAATCTACCTCACCAAATGTACTACATCCTCCTCCCCTCTCCTATAAGCACTTCACTGGCTTCCCTTTCAGAATCCAATTAAAGCTTCTCAAACTCACTTACAAAGCCCTCACCCACTTCTCTCCCAATCTGACTGTATCTCTCTTTACGCTCCCACCCATCTTCTTCACTCTGCTAATGCACGCTGCCTCTCCTGCCCACTGATTATTTCCTCCCACTTCTACCTCCAAGATTTTTCACATGCTGCTCCCGTTCTCTGGAATTCTCTACCTCTCTCCCTCAGACTCTACCTTTTTACAAAATTTCAAACGGGCTCTCAAGATACACTTCTTCACCAAACCCAGCCAAATCTCATCCTAACCCTCTGTTCCATGCTCTCTGTCTACCCAATCTGTGTCACCCCTGTCTGCCCCTTCCCTTTAGAATGTAAGCTCTCACAAGTAGGGCACTCTTTCCTCATGTGCTTATCCTTTTCTTACTTTAATTATCTTTGACTGCACCAAACCCTGCAGCTTTTTGCCACCCTGATACCTACAGTATTTCAGTGTCATCTGCTGATGTAGCTATGTTTAACCTGTACTTGTCCTATATTGTCTTCATCTGTAAGTCACTGTTTTCCTACTTTGGTTATTTGTTTATGTACTCTGTAATTCACATATATGTAAAGTGAATGTGCATGTAAAAAGTTTAGTCAAAGTATATGCTCACCCATATTAAATGGCCTGGGATATAAAGCAGCTATTGCATTCAGAACTGTACTATAGCTAGATAGTTTGGCACACTTGTGGAGAAAAGCATTGGCGAACACACACACACACGCACACACACACACACACACACACACACACCTCCAATCTTTTATCTGTAAATGCTGATTTACTTACAGGACTAAAAGCAATAATTAAAAACACACTCTATACACTTTAAAATCGAGCCGCCTTGGCCGCTGTATTTTAATCCTTACACTACGTACTTTTTACACAGTTAGCGTACAAAGGGCCATACCCCATACGCACTTTGCGTACTCACGCTGCGTTGGACGTATAGAGTACACGCAGTGCATACACACACACACACAGACACGCTGGGGTAAATTTACTAAGATTCGTGTTTTCCCGTTTGAGGTCAAAGTTCAATCACGAATGACATCGAAAGTGTAAATATGCAACTTTTTGAATTGATTACGACTAATTTACTAAGCTGCCGTATTCTGCATTTTCGGGTTTTCCGATATCGATGTCATTCGTTTTTTTAGGCAGTGTTTTACGTGAGTGACTTGTAAAACACTGCCGACTTTAATACAATGAATCTCGGCCGGATCTGAGAGATCCGTGCTGGGCTTCATTGTGCACTTTGTTAAACAAAAAAATAAAGTTTAAATGTAAAAAAAAAATTGCGTGGGGTCCCCCCTCCTAAGGCAAACCAGCCTCGGGCTCTTTGAGCCGATCCTGGTTGCAGAAATATGGGAAAAAAATGGACAGGGGTTCCCCCATATTTAAGCAACCAGCATCGGGCTCTGCGCCTGGTCCTGGTTCCAAAAATACGGGGGACAAAAAGAGTAGGGGTCCCCCGTATTTTTGAAACCAGCACCGGGCTCCACTAGCTGGACAGATAATGCCACAGCCGGGGGTCACTTTTATACAGTGCCTTGCGGCCGTGGCATCAAATATCCAACTAGTCACCCCTGGCCGGGGTACCCTGGGGGAGTGGGGACCCCTTCAATCAAGGGGTCCCCCCCCCAGCCACCCAAGGGCCAGGGGTGAAGCCCGAGGCTGTCCCCCCCATCCAATAGGCTGCGGATGGGGGGCTGATAGCCTTTGTGAAAAGTGATTGATATTGTTTTTAGTAGCAGTACTACAAGGCCCAGCAAGCCTCCCCCGCAAGCTGGTACTTGGAGAACCACAAGTACCAGCATGCGGCGGGAAAACGGGCCCGCTGGTACCTGTAGTACTACTACTAAAAAAATACCCCAATAAAGACATTACACACACACACCTTGAAAGTATAACTTTAATACATCCATCCACACCTCCATATACACATACTTACCTTATGTTCCCACGCAGGTCGGTCCTCTTCTCCAGTAGAATCCATGGTGTACCTGTTGAAAAAATTATACTCACATAATCCAGTGTTTTCGGCTCCTCGGTAACTCCTTTTGTAATCCACGTACTTGAAAAAATAAAAAAACGGATACCCGACCACGAACTGAAAGGGGACCCATGTTTTCACATGGGCCCCCTTTCCCCGAATGCCAGAAACCCACTCTGACTGATGTCTAAGTGGGTTTCTTCAGCCAATCAGGGAGCGCCACGTTGTGGCACCCTCCTGATCGGCTGTGTGCTCCTGTACTGTCTGACAGGCGGCACACGGCAGTGTTACAATGTAGCGCCTATGCGCTCCATTGTAACCAATGGTGGGAACTTTCAGGTCAGCGGTTGACCGAAAGTGACCTCACCGCTGACCTGAAAGTTCCCACCATTGGTTACAATGGAGCGCATAGGCGCTACATTGTAACACTGCCGTGTGCCGCCTGTCAGACAGTACAGGAGCACACAGCCGATCAGGAGGGTGCTACAACGTGGCGCTCCCTGATTGGCTGAAGAAACCCACTTAGACATCAGTCAGAGTGGGTTTCTGGCATTCGGGGAAAGGGGGCCCATGTGAAAACATGGGTCCCCTTTCAGTTCGTGGTCGGGTATCCGTTTTTTTATTTTTTCAAGTACGTGGATTACAAAAGGATTTACAGAGGAGCCGAAAACACTGGATTATGTGAGTATAATTTTTTCTACAGGTACACCATGGATTCTACTGGAGAAGAGGACCGACCTGCGTGGGAACATAAGGTAAGTACTGTATGTGTATATGGAGGTGTGGATGGATGTATTAAAGTTATACTTTCAAGGTGTGTGTGTAATGTCTTTATTGGGGTATTTTTTTAGTAGTAGTACTACAGGTACCAGCGGGCCCATTTTTCCGCCACATGCTGGTACTTGTGGTTCTCCAAGTACCAGCTTGCGGGGGAGGCTTGCTGGGCCTTGTAGTACTGCTACTAAAAACAATATCAATCACTTTTCACAAAGGCTATCAGCCCCCCATCCGCAGCCTATTGGATGGGGGGGACAGCCTCGGGCTTCACCCCTGGCCCTTGGGTGGCTGGGGGGGACCCCTTGATTGAAGGGGTCCCCACTCCCCCAGGGTACCCCGGCCAGGGGTGACTAGTTGGATATTTGATGCCACGGCCGCAAGGCACTGTATAAAAGTGACCCCCGGCTGTGGCATTATCTGTCCAGCTAGTGGAGCCCGGTGCTGGTTTCAAAAATACGGGGGACCCCTACTCTTTTTGTCCCCCGTATTTTTGGAACCAGGACCAGGCGCAGAGCCCGATGCTGGTTGCTTAAATATGGGGGAACCCCTGTCCATTTTTTCCCCATATTTCTGCAACCAGGATCGGCTCAAAGAGCCCGAGGCTGGTTTGTCTTAGGAGGGGGGACCCCACGCAATTTTTTTTCTGAAAATTTAGAACATTTCCCCCCCCTTCCCACTGAAAAACATGCACGGATCTCATGGATCCGTGCATGCCTATACAAACACGGGATAAAAAAGCAGGTCTGGGTTTTTTTAGCACTTTTTCACGATTTGTATTTTATCACGGCAGTGTTTGGCTATTGTCGGCAGTGTTTGTGTTTTGCACTTTTTAGTAAATTCCCGATTTCTAGCAAATTGCAGGCGTATTTGACCGATGGTGTATTGATTCGTGATTTTTTCCTAGGACTTCCAAAATATTACGAATGCCCTCATCACTGCCGTGATTTTTGCTTAGTAAATTACCGAGATGACACTTTGATGAAAAAACGGCATCTCGGTCAAAATCGGGACCTTAGTAAATATACCCCGCTGAGAGCACAATACAGTTAAACGTGTGATAGAAATATACCTTAAACCTTTAACAGGAAATGGGACACGACACCAATTGTATTTCAAAAACTATGTTGGGGTCCATCCCAACAACAGTTATCTTTACTAGCAGGGGGTTACAAGCATAATACAATACAATTAGAGAAAAAGGCTACAGTCAATGGTACATACGTTTGGTTTCGCCAGCGCCACGCGGTCCCGGTGCTCAGATCAATCAGGCATGATGACCCTTCAGAGAGAGAGATTACCAACTGGCTAGGCAGCTTGGCTTTTTATACAGTTGATCAAAACACAATAGAATAGACACTGTATGCTCTTCTTCCATTGGTTCAGGGGTGGGACATATCCTGTGCACCGGGGATCATTGGTCAGCTCAAGCGGTGGATGATGGCTAAGACTTGAGATGTGATTTCTGTTGTTTGCATCTGAGTTCCCGCCCCATGACCAGTTAAACCCATCACATTAATCATACATAAATCTGGTATTATTAATAACTTATTGTTGCAATATGTGACAATATTCTTATACCCACCAGATTAATGCTTATGTGACTCTGAACAATATAATCCCACATATGATATGATTATCCATTTCCATCCTCAAGATAAATATATATATATATATATATATATATATACACACAAAATCTGAGGGCGCTAATGACTTATTAATCTATTACAGACAGTCAAAATAATTTAAAAAATGTATTCATAAAACACAATGTTATCTCTATTTCATATTATCAAATAACATTATTACCATACAGGATGGATATAACATCAATAGATTTCAATATACACCAATTAGGTTTTTGATCAGATACAGAACCCAATTCAAATATAAACCAATTAGGTTTAATCAGATGTAGAACCCGACGCGTTTCGTCCCTTAGGACTTCCTCAGGGGTATTAGATCTGAATGAACAGAGAAAGTACAATGACTTAAAAGCACAATACATAATTAAATGAAACCATCCAAACCCATTGGTTAGATACAACATATTAAAAATAATTTAGAACTAAAATATATAATAACCAATTTTATAGTGCCAGTATATAGTGGAGATAGAGCAGGTGCCGTGGAATAAGTGATAATTTGATATACATACCAAAATAAGTCTGAGGCTAATAACTCCAGACGATATCCATATTTATAAGATCAAGATAAGCCTACACCAATATTGGACCTATAGCGAAAATAATTGTTCATTGTATGTGGATATTTCTCAGAATTAATCACCCATGTGAAAAAGATTTTAGACAATATACATACCTAACGGACTCATAGACTGAAACCAAAGTGACAATTCCTTTGACTATTATTTATAAAAATAGTCAAAAATGGTGAAGTAGGTCTATAAATTTATATCAGACCTACAATAAAAAGAATTATATTCAAGTAGGGAACCCACTTAGAGTTTGGACCACCATTGTGAAAATGAAGTGTTTTTATACATACCCATGTACTGTGTGTTTTTACGCAACACTGGATTGATAAAAAAAAAATTTTTGTTGGCCTCAAATCATGCAGTTTGAGTGCCTAAAAACATTATAAATTCATAATTAAAATTCTGAATTCATAATATATAACAAATTACCCTGTATCAAACAAAACCAATAGGTTGGATTCACAATATATACATAAATACAATCCATTTCTACCACATTAGTTCCCCTAATTATATAGAAATATTGAACCCTTAGACCTTTAACAGGAAATGGGACACGACACCAATTGTATTTCAAAAACTATTTTGGGGTCCATCCCAACAACGGTTATCTTTACTAGCAGGGGGTTACAAGCATAATACAATACAATTAGAGAAAAAGCCTACAGTCAATGGTACATACGTTTGGTTTCGCCAGCGCCACGCGGTCCCGGTGCTCAGATCAATCAGGCATGATGACCCTTCAGAGAGAGAGATTACCAACCGGCTAGGCAGCTTGGCTTTTTATACAGTTGATCAAAACACAATAGAATAGACACTGTATGCTCTTCTTCCATTGGTTCAGGGGTGGGACATATCCTGTGCACCGGGGATCATTGGTCAGCTCAAGCGGTGGATGATGGCTAAGACTTGAGATGTGATTTCTGTTGTTTGCATCTGAGTTCCCGCCCCATGACCAGTTAAACCCATCACATTAATCATACATAAATCTGGTATTATTAATAATTTATTGTTGCAATATGTGACAATATTCTTATACCCACCAGATTAATGCTTATGTGACTCTGAACAATATAATCCCACACATGATATGTTTATCCATTTCCATCCTCAAGATAAATATATATATATATATATATATATATACATCCATACACATATACATGTGGGGGGATAAAAGATAGTGAGGTACTGTACCTAGGCAGATGGTGGTGGTAGGGGATTCTAACATCAGGAAGGCAGATAGGGCAATCTGCTACCGGGACCGTGATTGCCGTACAGTCTGTTGTCTCCCGGGTGCTTGGGTACGGCACATCGCGGACCGGGTAGATATATTGGGGGTAATTCCAAGTTGATCGCAGCCGGATTTTTGATAGCAACTGGGCAAAACCATGTGCACTGCAGGGTAGGCAGATATAATATGTGCAGAGAGAGTTAGATTTGGGTGTGGTGTGTTCAATCTGCAATCTAATTTGCAGTGTAAAAATAAAGCAACCAGTATTTACCCTGCACAGAAACAATATAACCCACCCGAATCTAACTCTCTCTGCACATGTTACATCTGCCTCCCCTGCAGTGCACATGGGGGTGATTCTGAGTTGATCGCAGCAGAAAGTTTGTTAGCAATTGGGCAAAACCATGTGCACTGCAGGGGGGACAGATATAACATTTGCAGAGAGAGTTAGATTTGGGTGGGTTATTTCGTTTCTGTGCAGGGTAAATACTGGCTGCTTTATTTTTACACTGCAATTTAGATTGCAGATTGATCACACCCCACCTAAATCTAACTCTCTCTGCACATGTTAAATCTGCCTCCCCTGCACTGCACATGGTTTTGCCCAACTGCTAAAAAGTTTTCTGCTGCGATCAACTTGGAATTACCCCCATTGTTGGGAAGGGCTGGGAAAGACTCGGCGGTCTTGGTGCACGTTGGCACCAATGAAAAAGTTAGCGGAAGGTGGGATGTCCTTAAGAAAGACTATAGGGACTTAGAAAAGAAACTGAAGGCTAGGACATCTAAGGTAATATTCTCGGAATTATTACCCGTGCCACACACTAGTCCAGGGAGGCAGAGGGAGATTAGGGAGGTAAATGTGTGGCTTAGGGATTGGTGCAGGAAAGAGGGGTTTGTGTTCCCGGAACACTGGGCGGACTTCTCAGTCAGGCGCCATCTCTTGTCGTGACAGATTGCACCTGACTGAGGAGGAGGCAGCGGTGCTGTGGGGAAGGATGGTTAGAAGGTTGGAGGAGATTTTAAACTAGGAGCCTGGGGGGAGGGTTTAGCTAGAAACTACGGGTCATGCAGTGAGAATAGTGGGGATGGCGGTAGTAAACGAAATGGGGGAGAAGTTGGGGGGAGGGTAAGAGCAGGCCGTAAGGTTACTAACATGGGTACTAAAAGAGATTTTACCAAAGCACTAACCAATGACGATTACAGGTCATCATTTCTAAATAAGGTGAAAGATGTCCCTAACGCAAGGGAAAATACTTATCTTAGTTGTATGTATGTAAACACCAGAAGCATTACTGGTAAAAAGGGTGAACTAGAAATGCTTGCAGCAAGCAAACAGTATGATATTATAGGCATTACTGAAACTTGGTGGGGCGAATCTCATGATTGGACAGTCAATCTAGAGGGATATTGAATGGGAAGGTTTGTTTTTAGGAAAAAATACTACGGAGAAATGGGAGGTACTAAAATTCCTGCTAGCTAAAAATACACTCAAATTTATTCTTACGAGCAGCAAAAAAAGGAATAAAAATCATAAACCGATGTGGCTTAACAAAAAGATTAAGGAACTTATGGGCAAGAAAAGGCGAGCATTTAAAAAATACAAATCTGTCAGGGAAGCAAAGTCATTTCAGCACTATAAGGAATGTAACGAAATATGCAAAAAGGAAATAAGAGCGGCTAAAGTAGAAACTGAAAAACTAGTAGCAAAGGAAAGCAAAGTGAATCACAAAAAATTCTTTAAATACATTAATAGCAAGAGATTAAAGAAGGAGAGTATAGGCCCTTTAAAAGACAAGTTGGGAGTCTAAAGCAAAAATGATAATGACATAGCGGACACACTAAATTAGTTTTTTTCAACAGTATTTACTAGAGAGGACCCTATTCAGGGACTAACATATAATCTCAATAATGAGAATATCCCACTGATAGGTATTTATTTAAGCGAGGAAGTAGTCTGTGACCGTTTAAAACATTTAAAGATTAATAAGTCACCAGGTCCCGATGGTATTCACCCAAGGGTTCTAATGGAGCTTCATTCTGAACTTGCAAAACCGCTATTTTTGATCTTTAAGGATTCAGTAATATCAGGTACTGTATGGTTCCCAAAGACTGGCGTATAGCGGAAGTAGTGCCTATATTCAAAAAGGGAAGTAAAGCTGAACCAGGTAATTATAGACCAGTTAGTCTTACATCTATAGTGGGGAAAGTATTGGAAGGTATTCTAAGAGATAGTATTCAGAAGTTCCTTGAGGTCAATAAGGTCATTAAAAGGAATCAACATGGGTTTATGAAGGACAGATCCTGTCAAACCAACTTACTTGGCTTTTATGAAACAGTAAGCGCAAACCTAGATCAGGGTAAAGAGGTGGATGTAATCTTTTTAGATTTTGCCAAAGCGTTCGATACTGTACCACACATGAGACTTATCTACAAGCTACAAGAATCAGGGCTAGGAAGCACAATATGCACTTGGGTCAAAAACTGGTTAGATAATAGGGAGCAGCGCGTTGTGGTTGATGGATCTTTTTTAACTTGGACTGAAGTGCTAAGTGGTGTGCCGCAAGGCTCGGTATTAGGACCGCTATTGTTCAATATTTTCATTAACAACCTAACAGAAGGTCTAGAGAGCATGGTGTCAATTTTTGCAGATGATACCAAATTGTGTAAAGTTATAAATGCGGAGGGGGATGCTGAGTCGCTTCAGAATGACTTAGTTAAATTAGAAGCTTGGGCAGCGAAATGGAGAATGCGCTTCAATACAGACAAGTGTAAGGTAATGCACTGTGGTAACAAGAACAAAAATAACACCTACCTACTAAATGGGGTAAAATTAGGGGATTCTGTACTGGAAAAGGACTTAGGTGTCCTCATAGATAGCAAACTAAGCAGTAGTACCCAAATTAGGACTGCAGCAAAGAAGGCTAATAAGATATTAGCATGCATAAAATGGGGAATTGATGCTAGGGGCGAGAGTATTATACTCCCATTATATAAATCACTTGTGAGGCCACACCTGGAGACGCTGGAATACGAGGAAAGGCTTGCAAGACTAGGCATGTTTACACTGGAAAAGAGGAGATTAAGAGGGGACATGATCAACATTTACAAATATATAAGGGGACAATATACAGATCTTGCGAAGGACCTGTTTTTGGTTAGATCAACACAGAGAACTCGTGGACACTCGCTCAGGTTAGAGGAGAGGAGATTCCACACAATACGGCGGAAAGGCTTTTTTACGGTAAGGACGATACGTGTTTGGAATTCCCTGCCTGAGGGAGTTGTAATGGCCAACTCAGACAACACCTTTAAGAATGGGTTAGATAAATTCCTAATGGATAAGGATATCCAGGGTTACGGGGCATAGTCACGCACTATGGTTATTATAAAAAGAAGGGGTTAATCAGAACGGCAGTCAGCAACTTCAGTCAAAATTTTATACAAAATAATCGTGCATAGGAGACCACAAATAGGTTGAACCCGATGGACAATTGTCTTTTTTCAACCTTAGATACTATGTTATGTTACATATATACATACATACATATTCCTGTTATTACAATTTGTTAGGGAACATATATATATATATATATATATATACATACACACACATATACATATATATATATAAACATACACACATTTCCAAGAGTTCAGACCATGAATGTTATTACCTTAGCTATCTAAATGTCTGGTTTGTAATTTGTCAGCTATTGCAAATTGAGTTTCTCTCCAAACTAGGTTCCTGGATATTGTCTTTTTGTTTGTCCTGTCTTCAGATAAGACAATGACAATCCAGTATTTATTGTCTTCAACAGATACTAGATAACTCTAGAACAATGGGGGTAACCAAAGGTATTTGCCTTCTTCATAGGATTTCAAAGCTTTACGTAAACAAGGCCATCTGGTACATTGTATTAGAGTTTCTAGGGGGATAATTTATGTGTGAACCATCTTCTTGCTATTAGAAGGATGAGCAGACAGTGGGTGATTTATGCATTATATGGATTAAATATATGATATGTCTTTGTGGATTTTCCATGCGAGTACAAATGCCACCGTAATTTCTCAGACCACGCGCTAACACGCACGACCACGTGAGCGATCATACGCAATTTTCGAATATGTGCACGCATGGCAAAATAAGTACGCGCACGGAGGCCATCTGTGTGGTGTTTGTACGTGATGTGTGTACTGTAATATTTTCAGACTTCGACATATCGTACATGCTCAACAGCCTGGCTGTTTTTAATATATCATCTCCCTTAAGTTTTGTACATTTTCTCATTATGTTATATGTTATTCATTAAGAATTTTTAATTAAGTGAATAAAAGTTCATATGTTATGACTATGGGCCTAATTCAGACCTGATCGCTGGGTGCATTTTTTGCATCCCTGCGATCAGGTAGTCGCTGCCTACAGGGGGAGGGGGAAATCATTGTGCAGGGGTGCGATCGCATGTGCAGGAGAGCTGCACAAGCAGAAGATTGTGCAGTCACTGCACAGCACAGGACTTACTCTTCCAGTGCGATGATCGGGGCCGGAGCTGACGTCAGATACCCTCTCTTCAAACGTCTGGTCTCTTCCGCATTTCTCCGGACACTCCTTAAAAACAGTCAGTTGCGGGGGGCGTGGCCTGGTGGACATGTTGCACAGACGTGCTGGAACTGAGCTCCGGTAATAACCATTATATTTAAGGCCGTCTCTCCTCCGCTGGCCCCATTCCTGCCCCTATATATTGTATCCCTATTCAGGCTAAGTATCTATGCCTGGCGGGTCTGAGCTACAGAGCCAGGGGGCGGGGTTTTTTCCCATCCCTGTGGGTTGTGGCTTACATGCCATTACCATGTTGGGACCTCGATTTCTGCTGAGGACCCCAGAGAAGTGCCCCTCTTTGCCTCCCAACACATGCCTGTGGACCAGCCTGGGTGACAAGAATTCTCCTGGTGTTCCTCCACTTGCAGAAGTGCAGTCACGCTGCCTCCTGGAGGGTCCCTTGCCAATCACTGCTGCACCATCCTCTCTCCCGGTGATCGCAGGCAGTAGACGCCATACTCGGCCGGACGAGACCTCAGCGCTGGGGCTTGGAAACCCTCTCCTGCCAAGAAGCCACACTGTCTGGCTGCATAATCTTGGAGCCTCTGGTGAACGCTGCTGTGACGGCCTGCCCCCAGTGATCATGGGCAGCAGCTGCCTTCTCCTGCCAGATGGGAATTCACCGCCGGAACTTGGAGCCCCTCTACTGCCATGGAGCTGCCCTGTCACTGCTGCAGTGCCTGTCCTTCCTTACCAGGGGGGAGGAAGCTACTGGGGCTTAGAGTATTTCCCTGCTGCCACTGCTTATTTCTGTGGTTTCCACCCCCCCCCCCCCTCATCGTAGGGGCTAACAATGGCTGCCTGGCTGCTTTTCCTGATGGTGCTCTCCGCACACTCCCACCAACACACGATATACTTGGCTTGCTTAGCCCCGGAGACCCCCACTGACTGCTTCCATCCGTGCCGCTGAACTGAGGAACGGTGTAGTCTGCCTCTTCAGGTTGTGGCCTATCAGACACAGGAGGCCGGGACATTGATTGGAGTCGGTTCTTGGATCACAGGCTCCAGAGCCATGATCGCAAGTCAGCAGTTCCCCACACAGCTCCGAGATCGTGACGGGACGTCAACTCTGTTCCTGCATCACTGTGAGTACCCTCACTCTATCACACCAAGGTGCCGTTCTCTGGGGAGGAGAGGGGAAAATAAGAAGCTGCTCAGACGGTGTACGGTAGCCTTCTTTAAAGCAGGAGTCAGCTCCTTACATTGTGCACACTTCCATAAAGATTGCAGCTCCTAATTTGCTGGAAGTCACACACGACTCAAACCTGACCTTGAGTATTTTAGGAGACCGTGCTGTAGTCTATATGGATTACCCCTCTTTATTTAGCACATGCCATCACCTCAAGATGCTGTGATAACCACTACTGGGAACATACCCGGGGATTTGCTGTTTTTTCTCAGCTTGGATAACTGACATATTAACTCTTTACGACCTTTAGTTTATACATCCAGTATAATTTCAACGCTGCTGTACTTTACTATTATCCGTCATGCCCAAATCTAAAAAGTCTGCGCCTCCTGTGGACCTCACTACATTTATTTCTAAAATGAAGCCTGGGTCTACTAAATCTGCATCTGCTTCCCAATCTGCTGTGGCCTCAGACTCAGAAGAGGAGTTGTTGAGATGAAATTTTTCAAGAAAGCCTTCCACTCTGAGATTCACAAAGCTATATCAGGCTTAAAAGCAGAGATCTCTGAATTAGGGACACGTACCAATGATGTTGAACAAAAAATCGATGAGGTAATCCAATTTCAACAAAACATGTAACACTCAGTGTGCGTTATGCAGGAGCACATCCAATCCCTACAAGACCAGCAGGAGGATTTCGAAAATAGGTCCAATTGCAATAATTTGCACATTAAGAACATTCCCAGAGACTATTGAACCAAATCAGTTAGAGGACTTTCTACTCCGCCTTTTTCAATATCTTCTACCTGATCTCCCTTCAGAACTTTTGCTATTAGATAGGGCACATCGCTCTCTATGGCAGAAGCCTTCCTCCACTTCCCCACCGAGGGATGTGGTCCTACGTTGGCATTATTTTAAGACCAAGGAGAGGATCCTGGGGGCTGCATGAGAAAAGGACACTTGTCTCTTTGAAACTCACCATTTATCAGTATTTCAAGACTTGTCTCCTATCACTTTCAAGCATCTATTTGACCTCAGAGACTATACCCAGGTTCTTCGGGATAATCAGATCCGCTACAGGTGTGTTTACCCCTGTGCTTTGATCGTACAACAGGACGGAAAACGATTGGTAGCAAGATCGAAAGAGGATGCTACTCATCTTCTTTGAAAGCTTAATCTATCCGCTCTGACAAAGGCCCCACCTCCATCTTCACAGACTGAGTCATCATCCATGCGTCCTCCAGGTTCCTCTCTGCCGATTTTTACTATGTCTTGCTTGTTATGTTATGTCAGTTATGCTTTATTATGTATGGGTACTATATCCCCATAGAGGATCCCTTCCATGAGGTTATGTCGTCTACACACGGTCTACACCACGCCCCCCACCAGGCCTTTAGGGACAGTTTTGAACATATGGGGAGCTCTTCCCCTTTTGTTGCCCCTTATGGGTGCTCAAATATATGGGCCCTCCCTTCTGGGCTATTGGGTACTAGTTTTTGTTTCTATTTTATTTCTTCGTATCTCTATTTTTGTCTGTTTACTTCAATGTACTTTGCAACTTTTTTTCTACTCTTTCTCTTTACTCCCTCTATGCCCTTTCTCTTGGAGGTCCATCATGTCCTTAGGGAGGTATTCCCCTGGGCTTTATTGATTATCATGATATGCCAAATAACATAATTACTTACAATGTTAAGAGGTTAAACAGCCCCCAAAAACAAACTAAATTGTTTCTCTTTTTGAAACAGGTAAGGGGGGACCGAGTGTTCTTGCAAGAGACGCACTTTTGGGGATCATCCCATCCTGAATTACGTTCTAAGCAGTATCCTGTTGCTCTACATGCTTGTGATCACTTACATAAAAAGCGAGGGGTAGCCATTTTGATAGCAGCTCACTTACATTTAGAATCGGAAAAAATCTTACGGGATAAAAGGGGTAGATTCATTATAGTAGTTGGTAAACTGAATAACGTTCCCGTTACACTAGTCAACGTTTATGCCCCTAATATTAACCAGGTTTCCTTTTTTGCCTCTTTAGAATCTAAACTTTCGCAATATAGAAAGGGCACTGTTTTGATTGCAGGGGATTTTAACACGGTCCTTTATGATAGACTGTATCGCTCCCAGCCCTTACCATCCTCCCAATCTTATAATAGCAACCGAAATTCAAAGGCATTACTCTCCTTACTTAAGAACCATTTATTATTTGATTCCTGGAGAGTGTCTGATCCCCTAGCTAAGGATTATACATTTTCTCTCCAGTACACAGTCTTTATACTAGAATTAATATGATTATGATTGGAGGAGATTTGATTTCTAAGATTCAAAAATTTTCTATACATCTGATATCATGCTCAGATCATGCTCCGGTGTCCTTAATGTTATCAGGTATAGCACATAATTCCCCTGTCCCCGTGCACGCTAGAGGCTTGAATTGTCTTACTTCCCAAACCTGGGAAAGACCCCAATGTCTGTTCTAGTTACTGCCCTATCTCATTATTAAATAATGATATTAAACTCTCTGCCAAAATCTTGGCATTACGATTAAACTCTGTTCTTCCACAGCTAATCCATGCTGACCAGGTGGGCTTCATCCCAGGCCGACAAGCTAGAGAAAACACCCGGAGAACAATTGATCTTGTTCATGTCATTAACAAATATAAGCTACCTTCTGTCCTTCTTTCACTAGATGCAGAGAAGGCTTTTGATAAAATCCTTTGGCCTTTTATGTTTGCCACTCTGTGTGGGTTCGGCCTGGGGGGAAGCCCACTCACTGGTATTCAAGCCTTGTATTCTAACCCCTCAGCGAGAGTCAGGGTGAATGCTAAAGATTCTGGTTTATTTTGGATACAGAATGGCACCCGACAGGGTTGCCCTTTGTCACCCCTTATTTTCGCCATGACGATCGAGCCTCTGGCATGCATGATACGTTCTAATGTTGATATTAAAGGAATTACAGTCGGGGATGCTGAGTACAAATTATCCTTATTTGCTGATGATGTCTTGCTCACTCTCTCCTCTCCCCATATCTCCATTCCCAATTTGTTCCGAACCTTATCCTCCTACTCACTCTACTCCGGTTATCGCATTAACTATACTAAATCAGAAGCTCTCCCATTACATATTAAAGAAGATATTAAAATCACCCTACCAAAAAATGTAAACTTTTCTTGGCACACCAAGAAAATAAAATATTTGGGCATTTACATTACACATTCTTATGGGTCCTTATACAGCGAATATTTTCCCGCTCTTTTTCATACTATTGCAACTGATATGTGTACATGAAAGAATCAGATAATATCATGGTTTGGTCATATTGTTACAATCAAGATGAATGTTTTACCTAGAATATTATACTTGTTGCAAACTCTCCCAGTTTGTGTCCCTTCAGAAGCCATGAGCCGGATGCAGAAGTCCATACTCAAGTTCATTTGGTCTGATAAACCCCCTCGACTTAGAACCTCTACTTTAATCAGGAGTCCACTTGGTGGAGGTAGAGGCCTACCTGATATTAAAAAGTACTATCATGCTACTCAGTTGAGTCAGGTGCTCACTTGGTTCTCGCAATCCCCCAGTCTGCCCTGGATACAGATTGAGTTGGCAGGGGCCAAGGTTTCATCCTTGGTCTCTCTTCTACTTCCACCAAACAGTAGTCGGGAGGCACGAACCTGTTCTCCCTCTACCAGGCTTATTTGTTCTGTGTGGTCCTTCTGCATCAGGCACTATGCTCTTTCTACACACCCGTCCCCTCTTACCTCTATCTGGGATAACCCAGATTTTCCTCCTGGTTATTCTCTGCACTCCCATTCCTGGTTTCATTTACCTATGCATCCTAGATTTGTTTTTGATCTTATTGACAACAATTCCTGGTGCTCTCTGGAGCTTCTCACTACCAAGTTTGGAATTCCCCTTCTCCTTTTCTTTGAATATTTACAACTCCGCTCTTTTTTAAATTCACTGCCAAAAGTTAATCTTTTTCATCAACTTACCCCTTTCGAACGGTTATGCAAGGTATCATATCAACGATTTATGATTTATTACGTTCGTCTGGTAAATATTGTGCTCCCACATGAGCGTAAATGGGAAAGTGAGTTGGGCCCCCCCACTGACAGAGGATGCATGGGAAATCATTAGGCAAAATGTCATTCAATCCTTTATTTCCTCTCTGATTAAAGAGAATTCCTATAAGGTGTACACCAGATGGTACTTAGTTCCATCGAGACTGAATAGGATTTTTCCTGCATCCTCTTCACTCTGCTGGAAGGACTGTGGTCACATTGGGGATTTTATCCTTATCTGGTGGTCTTGTCCTAAACTATGTCCATTTTGGGTTCAAATTGAATCCATTGTGGGGACAATTCTTTTATCTCCTATCACTTTAGACCCCTGGATGGCACTGCTGGGTTTATCATTACCCAATCTTAGTACGCCCATAAATAAGCTGGCTCTTCAAATATTACATACAGCTCGATGCTCACTGGCCAAATGTTGGAAAAACCCTGCACCTCCACCAATGAATATGGTAATCTCTAAAATATAGTTTACTTCTTCGATGGAGAAAATCACTGCCTCCCTACATGATAGGTCCGATAAGTATAATAAAGTCTGTGACCTTTGGTTTGCATATTCCAAGGTCTCTACTTCTAAGATTTGAGAGATTATTATCTGTATATCATCTACTATATATTTTTACTGGTAAGTTTTATTGTGACCCTATATGATCTGGATTGTACATGATGGACCTCCTCCTCATCTTCTTCTTCTTCTTCTTCTCCTTTCTTCTTTTTCTTCCTTCCTCTTCTCTTTCTTCTTTTTATATACCTAATAAGGTTTATATATAACAAAAATTGCATCAAATGTGTTATGGCCTAGTGGACTGTATGTTTTTGTTCCAGATGTTCTTATGTCTTTTCGTATATGTCTGCTCTTTCCATGTATCTCAATAAAAATGTATTCTTTAAAAAAAAAAAACTGTCAGTTGCCACCTGCAAACAGCCTCATCCTGTCAGTCACCTGTTCAATTGATTTTCTCGCACCATCCCATCGCTGCCCGGAGCTCCCCGTCGCTGCAGACCGACACGGCTGCGCATTGTGGTGCATACGCACGCGCAGTGCAGACCTGATCGCAGGCTGTATGAAAATGCAGCCTAGCGATCAGGTCTGAATTAGGTCCTATGTCCAATTAGTATATCAAGAAAGCTATTATTGTGACATTTATGTTATATAGGATAAGGAATGCTAGTGAGTACCTTTTAATAGAATATGTTCCTTTTCTTTTGTATCAACCATATATATTCTCTGGAGCACCTCCCTACAACTTTTTATAATCATTTTCAATAACAGACATATGCAATACACCACTTCACAGTCTGGGTGTCTTTTGTCTGCTACTTCTTTATTCCCAGATTATATTTATTTAAACAAAGAGCATTGCATAAAAAAAAAATTTTATGATCATTATTTGTTATTTTGTTTTCTATCAGTGCTACTCCACCACTTCCAAACTCCCCAACTCTATCCCTCACCTATTTAATGATTTTGTTACTTGTGCCAACCACCTCCTAATACCAGTGGCAAATGCAGGATTTTTAGTTGAGGGTTTCAAAATGCAATCCACAATCTCCCATTTTGCGGAACATTGGCGCAAGTGCGGGCATCTGGTGGAGTGGAAGAAGAACCTAGTACTGACCCTGGGCATTAATGTAAACATTGGTCTTTTTATACAGTGGATACTGTATGGAATAAAGTATTAATATTTAACATTATAGATGGTCTATAATATAGGCTGTATCAAACATTTAAATTATATAAATAAGATAAGTGGTCAGGAAAAGGTAAAACATACAATAATAAATAAATAAATAAATAAATAAATAAATACACAAACATAATAGAACCAAAACTGCACTTTCTAAGCACACATTCTCCCACCTCATAGTAAGGCTCCTGTCTCTTCTTCCTGGCAGCTACTCTCTAGTTTAGTGCACTGATTAAGGGTCAGAGCCACACACACAGCAAACTGGGTAGAAGAAGCTGCTACCACTGGGCATATGCAGCAGCTCTGCTCTGTCCCTCAAACCGCATGATGTGGTCGCAGTTCTAGCAATCATATTACATACAATTGCTATTTTCATAATTTAAACCACTTGCCAAGAGGAGGGGGTTTACAGAAAACCGGACCCCCCCCACCCCCCCACCCCCGGTATTTGCTTATGAATACTTTATATAATATATTTAATGATTAAGGGTTTTATGTGCTAAGCCCTGGGGAGATATAAAGTGGGGAAAGGGGGTAATTCAGATCTTATCGCTAGGCTGCGTTTTCTCACAGCCTGCGATCAGGTCCGAACTGCACATGCGTATGCACTGCAATGCACAGGTGCATCGGACGACTGCTTTGGGCATCTGTGCATAGCGAGAGATTGACAGGGAGAGGGAATTTTTGGGTGTCAACTGATCGTTTTCAAGGAGTGTCTGGAAAAACGCAGGCATGTTGAAGCGTTTTCAGTGAGCATGTCTGATGTCAAATCCGGTCCCGGACAGGCTGAAGTGATCGCAGCGGCTGAGTAAGTCCTGGGCGGTGCAGAAACTGCACAAAATCTGTTTGTACAGCTTTGCTACACATGCGTTCTCACACTTGCACAGCTAAAATACACTCCCCCTGTAGGCGGCGACTATCTGATCGCAGGACAGCAAAAATCACTGCCCAACGATCAGGTCTGAATTAGGCCCAAAGTACCAGCCAAACAGGTCCTAGTTGCCATGTTACAGGCTGTGTCTGGAAAAAAGACAGGAGCAGACTGGTTGGTACTTTATCTCTCGCCACTTTATCACTCTCCAAGGCTTAGTAAATATGCCCCTTAGTTATTTGTACCACTCCCCACACTCACCTTCTTTCTCTTTATTTTCATTTCTCTTCTCCTGTGTGAGAGGTCTGAGGGGATTTTCCTTTTCAGCACCTACAGCTGTCCCTTGTCAGGCTCTTCTTCACAGTGGATGCGACATGTCTTATCCCCCAATGCCACTAGAATGGTGCAGACGCAGTACACAGGAGAGAGGAGTGGAGCCAGCTAAAGACCGCTGTATGCATAATCCATCACTTCATTCCAGGTTGGATGGGCAAGAGCATCCTGGCTGGGCTGGGGTGATAGTTGTGCCGCCTCCAGCTTTGGGAAACAGCATTAGTCAAACCTCCTTTGATACTTCCGAGTACATGATTACTCTTGATTACTGGCACCTCCAGAGCAATGGTAAATTAAGGACCCCATACACTACAGTGACATGTTGGAGGCTAAAGTCGGATGCGATTTCCCTTGAACCGGCCTGCAGCTTCCCGGGCAGCAAGATTGCATACGATACATCATATGCGATCCTTTTGCATGCGCTGTATCGTATGCGATCCCAGCCATGCCTGCGGCATCCGACATATACGAGTGCAGCACTAACGACCTAGGGGCTCCAATCCAATGCTCACGGGACAGCGCATCGGATTGGATGTAAAACACATCCGATTTGCCACTTTTCATCCGATTTATTGTCCCGAAAGCTCGAAGTCGGATGAAATCGGGCATTATCGTTCTAGTGTATGGGGCCCTTTAGTCTCTTTGTGATGGGGAAAGAATCTCTGTGGGGCCACTAGCTGACCAGTGAATGTCTCTGTAAATGTGCTCTCTGAAACCTTTAAATCCCATTACAATCTCACGTACTGCAACTTGAAGACACAATATAAAGAGCAGGGTGACCCCAGGCAATATATAAATTTAGCTTTGCTTATCCCAGTTCACCAAACTCCTGCCATCAGAGAATGTTTGCCTTACTACAGATGCCATGTCTTGACAGGTGCAAAATAAGCTTACGGTAGCATATAACGCTATATGAGTTGTGGGCCATATTTTTTTCACAAATGGCCCTTACTGGGTGGGCTTATTTAATGTAGTAATCATGTAAATTAACAATAAATGAGCACTAACAATATCTATGTAGTTTACTTACAGTAGTATGGTAAACGAAACTGTAGAGTGCATCATGTTGTAACTTTGATGCTCAAAACATTAAACATTCTTACTCATTATGGTCATCACAAAGAAGTATAAATGAAAGTTGATACAATGTGATTTTATTTTTAACAGGAGAGCATGCAATCCTACTCTTAACTCCCTGTACTCTTCAAAACGTAAATTACTCTGAATCCAGAGTACTTGGAATTCCACAATTGTATGCATCACTTTTTCTGTAGTACTAGAGGAAAAAAATCAATGGTTACATCTAACAAGTAACTCAGCAATTTTCTTTGAAGTCGACGCTTTTGATTTCCCAATTCCATGGAAGCTGTGGTACCTTATGGCTTTATAAAAACAGAAAAAAAACAGGTTGTGCTGGCATTTCAAGAACATCTAATGCAACAGTGAGTTCAAGGGAGTGCCCATGAGAACTAGGGATTGAGCAGGCCAACTTTTCCTGGGTACTAAACTAATCTTTTAAAATGATAACTCACTGAGGGAACAAAAGGGTACATTCACAGCAATGTTTAATAACATATTATCTATTTCTTAAGCACTAAATTACTTAATATACACTATGTCAGCTCAGGTGAAGACACAAGTGGACTTTATATTTTTTTAGCATCTTAATATATTAGTATTAGGAACCTTTCCCTGCAAAAACACATGGATGACTGTTTCAAGTACAGTACAAACCTACACAAACAAATGTCTTATTGCTACTTGAATAAATGTCAATTACTTTTCATTTGGTAAGTTTAGATATAGAACAACTGTAAGTATTTGCCTCTTCTTTCTTTCACATGGTTTGCATATTTTTACTTTCCTTTTAATAATCAGGTTACTGTTTACATCAGGACTTCATCATTAATTTGTTTATTGTATTGTTGTTAAGTGCCGTCATGGTGACCCTATGGATAGTTGTCATGAACCATTTTCGATTTTCAGTCAAGTGACTCAGGGGCAGATGTATTAAGCCTGGAGAAGTGATAAAGCAGTGATACGTGCAAGGTGATAACACACCAGCCAATCAACTCCTAACGGTCAATTTACATATTGGAGCTGATTGGCTGGTGTGTTATCACCTTGCACTTATGACTGCTTTATTACTTCTCCAGGCTTAATACATCTGCCCGTCAGTGTCGATAGTTGGTATCCATAGTTATGGTGATGGTATCAAGCCATCTTGTGCTGGTTTTCCCCTTTTGTTGGCCTTCAACTTTTCCAAGCATAATGTATTTCTCTAGGGATATCTTTCCTTGCATAATGTGTCCAAAGTAGGAAAGGCACACTTGATATTTGTGCGTATTGTATTACCTTTTCTAAAGGTTTAGTTAGTTTTTTATTTTATTTAAAGCTAATGAGCTGCATTTAATTTATTGACTTGTGCATGCAGTACTGTAAATGTTACCACTTACAGTGCTTTAGCACCAGTTTTCTAATTTACAGCAATAAGAAAGAATCTCTATCACTGCATATTACGTCAATAGAAATATTCTCTCACTGGAATTTACCAATTATATTTTTCCAGGGACAGTGAGTGAGACTCAGGACTGGGGTATTAGGAGACCATTGGGGGAAATGCAAACATTGAGAGCCATGAAGAGGTGAGATCAGTCATCAATCTGGGTGTGGTCAAACCTTCACTGATGACTGACGGGGTGTGACATTGGGGGTGTGGTCCAGTAGCGTAACTTCATCCCAGGCAGCCGGAGGCAAGATAGATGTTGGTGTCCCCCCTCCCCCACCCACATGGGGGGACATAGATACATATATATTGGGGACTGGAGGGGACATGAAGACACACACACTAAGACCTGGGAGATGGGACACACACATAATGACACATATTGCAGCCTGTGGGGATGTGTGACATTCATACAGGTGCCTGGGAGTACATGGAGACATACACACTGGGTAGAAGATGATTGATGGACAGGGCAATCAATCATGGCTGGTGCCTGCCTCCACACCCTGTAGACACTCCTGGTCTCTGCTCCGCCCATAGCACGCCACCACATGCAAGCACCGATCACACTGGTGTTAATCCCAGTTCACTGGGTAATCGGCACTGCAGCACACCTTCTCGCACTCACGCCCACCAGGATGCCATATAGACCGCCGCCACTGTATTTAAAATAATGAAGAAAGTTTGATGGGTTTGGTAGTCAACAATTAGAAGAGGCATGTTCAGCTCACAGAAGACATGAATAGAGCTACAATGTAGTTAAAGAAAACTATATGTTGCAAATGAAGCTTATTTTACTTATACTATGTTAAGAATTACAAAGGTGAAGGGGTGCATTTATCAAGAGACTTTTTTTTAAACTGACAGTTTTTGGTGCAGGATTTTAAGCAGCAATATTATTAAATGCTAAACACAACTGAGTCATGCAATTCAAAACTGGAGTTGCAAGAGCAGCTCCCAGCACTACTGGCTCCATTTCAGCTCATTTAAATATGAAAATGTACAGTGTTGGGGGTAGTGGAAGTTTCTGGTTGCTTGGAAACCCTCCTACCTGGCCCACACCATAACCAAAATAGCAATAGTATATTTAGTATTTTATTTTACTCGAGATTCATGTTTTACAGATCTCTTCAGTATCACAAATGAAATAGATAGCACCACCATTGAATCTTTTAAAATGTTTCAGCAAGTATAGAATACACCTGTGCAAGGAGATCTGGAAAACAAGTACTATATTGTTAATTATTAATATTGTATAACATACACTGTCCAGTGTATAAGGAGTCCATTGTGTACATATATGTCCAAGTTCTTCTGGGGTGTGGTATGGAAGGTCGACAGTAACTAGGTCGACAGTGTCTAGGTCGACCACTATTGGTCGACAGTAACTAGGTCGACAGGGTCTCTAGGTCGACATGGTCTAGGTCAACAGATCAGAAGGTCAACATGGTTTTTTTAATGTTTTTTTTGGTGTCGTTTTCTCCGTTCAGTGACCGGGAACCCCAATTAGTGCACAGTGTTCGCTTGCCATGCTTTAGGCAAGGTGTCTTGCGCCGCTGCCGCAGCCGCAGCGCTTGGCACAGGTTACTATTCCCAATCATAGTCCACGTGGATCGTTAAGTATGAAAAAGATCGAAAAAAAGAAAAATGTGAAAAACTCAAGTCGACCTTTTGACCTGTCGACCTAAAACATGTCGACCTGGAGACCCTGTCAACCTAGTTACTGTCGACCAATAGTAGTTGACCTAGTTACTGTCGACCTAGAGACCGGATCCCGTTCTTCTGCCACTCCTCCAGACTTGCGTATTTTCTCCAGTGTTCCACAGAGCAGAGAACTTGGTGCCCACATTCAGAAAGAAACTGCTACATTGGAAACCCCCATCTAGAAATTCTGCATTTTCCCCTGCTTTGTCTAGCATTGTAACACTGGAACGATTACTAAACTAACTCAGTGTAAATGTAAATTTATAAAGCGATCAGTACTGTGCACCTCCTGTGAAGGTAATATAGAAGTTTTAGATGTAAAATGTAATATAAGGTTGTGGTGAATCTGGCCAACTGGAACCACAGCAGCTACAGATCACTGATTAGTCCAACAGGATTGTGATGATTATTATTATTATCATTATTATTACTATCAGTTATTTATATAGCGCACACATATTCCACAGCGCTTTACAGAGAATATTTGGCCATTCACATCAGTCCCTGCTCCAGTTCAAGTTCAAGTTCATTGTCATCAGCCAAAACAAGTTGACAGACGAAATTACAATTGTACAGGGCATCAAGTAGTAGCAGGCGACAACATAAAACAAACATAAAAATAAATCATTCATTTAACATACGTACAGCAGATGGGATAAAACTAACCCTAAAACGATTGGTATGAGTTAACAAAGTACGAAACCTCTCTCGAGATGAAAGTATACTAAAAGTATGCGCGCTATCTAATAAAATACACCTGGCTTTAAAACCCTACACCTATACAAATCATCAAAGCTAGGCAATGGCATACCAATGATTTTACTTGCCATTTTCCTTATCCTTTCTAATGCCCATCGATCTTTTAAAGTGCAGCCTCCATACCATGCCACGATCCCGTAACTGAGAATGCTCTCTATCGAGCACCTATAAAAATTTAACATGGTCTGCGCACCAACACCTGTTGCCCTTAAACGCCGCAGGAAGAAAAGTCGTTGTTGAGCCTTTTTTCCTATCAGCAGCAGGTGCTCAGACCAAGTCAAACATGACGAAATCTGAATGCCCAAGAAAAGGAACGAAGTAACCATTTCCTCGACCTGATCACCAACAAACACTGGCGATTTCAGCGGCTGCCTTCTCCTAAAATCAATAATCAGTTCTTTTGTCTTCCCACTATTTAAAAATAAATGATTTTCGTTACTCCAATCGACTAGCTTCACAACTTCCGTCCTATACGCCAGCTCGTCATCGCCACTAATTAACCCAACTACAGCAATATCATCCGCAAATTTAATCAATTTTACTGATGCGTCCGCTGATACACAGTCATAAGTGAACAGCGAATATAAGAAAGGGCTAAGAACACAGCCCTGGGGTACACCTGTATTAATTTGTGCCTCCCCGGACCTAATACTGCCCATTTTAACCACCTGAGGGCGATTTGTCAAAAATGCTAAAATCCAATTACAAGTAAAACAATCAAGGCCTAATGCAGATAATTTATTTATCAAAGACACTGGAATCACTGTATTAAAAGCTGAACTAAAATCAACAAATAAAATCCTAACATAAACATTCCTCTCTTCCAAGTGAAACAAAGTAAAGTGCAACAGTGAAATAATTGCATCATCAGTGCACCGGTTTTGTCTATAAGCAAACTGGAACGGGTCAAACCCAGCAGAGAAAAAAGATTTAATATGATTCAGTATCAGTCTCTCAAAACATTTCGTTATAAGAGATGTTAACACTATAGGCCGATAGTCATTTAAACATTTAGCTAACCCTTTCTTGGGGACGGGGACAATACTAGTCATCTTAAGACTCCTCGGCACTACACAGTGCATGAGTGATAAGTTAAACAAAACTGTCAGTATTCCACACAATTGCTCCGCACAACCATGAAGAACCCTCCCTTGAATGCCATCAGGTCCTGCTAGTAGCCTTACCAGGATTTATTTGACGCAAACAATTTGCCACTAGTGTCTCATATTATTATTATTATTATTATTATTATTATCCTTTATTTATATGGCGCCACAAGGGTTCCGCAGCGCCCAATTACAGAGTACAAATGCACATAAAAAATAGGAAAACCGTGACTTACAGTTGAATACAATATAGGACAAGTACAGGGCTACTAAGCATAACTACACCAGTAAACATAGAGATAAGTTCCAGGTGGTCAAAAAACTGTGGGATCTGGGCAGTTGAGGATTATTAAAGTAAGAAAAGTATAAGCACATGAGGGAAGAGGGCCCTACTCGTGAGAGCTTACATTCTAAGGGGAGGGGTAGACAGACAGGGATGACACAGATGGGGTACATAGAGAGCGTGGAACAGAGGGTTATGTTGAGATTTGGCTAGGTTTGGTAAAGAAATGGGTCTTAAGAGCCCGTTTGAAGTTTTGTAGAGAGGTGGAGAGTCTGAGGGGGAGAGGTAAAGAATTCCAGAGAAAGGGAGCAGCACGTAAAAAATCTTGGAGATAGGAGTGGGAGGAAGTAATCAGAAGACTGGAGAGACGGCGTGCATTAGCAGAGCGAAGAGGACGGGTGGGAGAGTAAAGGGAGATAAGGTCAGAGATGTAGATGGGAGAGGAGTGGGTGAGGGCTTTGTAAGTGAGTGTGAGAAGTTTGAATTGGATTCTGAAAGGGAAGGGAAGCCAGTGGAGGGCCTGTAGGAGAGGGGAGGTAGACGTAGTGCGTTTGGTGAGGAAGATGAGCCGGGCAGCAGCATTGAGGATAGATTGGAGTGGAGAGAGGTGATTGTCAGGGAGGCCAGTTAAGAGGAGATTACAGTAGTCCAGTCTGGAAATAATCAGTGAGTGAATAATGATCTTAGTGGCATCCTGTGTGAGAAAAGGTCTGATTCTAGAAATGTTTTTGAGATGAAAATGACAGGTTTGTGAGAGGTGCTGAATGTGTGGTTTGAAGGAGAGGGAGGAGTCAAGGATTACGCCAAGACAGCGTACTTGGGGGCTAGGGGAGATAGTCGTGCCATCAATGGATAATGAGATTGTGGGAGGTGAGGCTGTGCGGGAGGGTGGGAAGATGATCAGCTCAGTCTTAGACATGTTGAGTTTAAGAAAGCGCTGAGACATCCAGGAAGAGATAGCAGAAAGACAGTTTGAGGTACGAGTGAGGAGAGCCGTGGAAAGATCAGGGGAGGAGAGGTAGATTTGAGTGTCATCAGCATAGAGGTGATATTGGAAGTTAAAAGAACTAATGAGTTCACCTAAAGAGGACGTATAGAGAGAGAAAAGGAGAGGACCAAGAACAGAGCCTTGGGGGACACCAACAGTTAGTGGAAGTGGGGGGGAGGTAGCATCATGAGAGGAGACAGAGAAGGAACGATCAGGGAGGTAGGAGGACAGCCAGGAGAGGGCAGTATCACGCAGACCAAGAGAGTGAAGGATTTGCAGAAGGAGGGGATGGTCCACAGTGTCAAAAGCAGCAGAGAGGTCAAGAAGAATAAGCAGAGAGTAGTGGCCCTTAGATTTGGCTGCATGGAGGTCATTGCAGACTTTTGTGAGGGCAGTTTCAGTGGAGTGGAGAGAACGGAAACCAGACTGGAATGGGTCAAGCAGTGAGTGAGAGGAAAGAAAGGCAGTGAGGTGATTATAGACAATACGCTCAAGAAGTTTGGAGGCAAAGGGGAGGAGAGAGATGGGTCGATAGTTGGAGAGAGTGTTAGGATCAAGGGTAGGTTTTTTAAGAATAGGGGAGACAAGAGCATGCTTGAAGGCAGAGGGGACAGTGCCTGATGAAAGGGAGAGATTGAGAAGGTGGGCAAGATGGGAACAGGCAGAAGAGGAGAGGTAACGGAGGAGGTGGGAGGGGATAGGGTCGAGCGGGGAGGTTGTGGGGGGGGAGGAACGGATGAGGGCCATGACTTCCTCGCCAGATACATGGGAGAAAGATGTCAGAGTTGGTAAGAGGGAAGGGGAGGGGTGGCAAGGGATGGGTGGTGGCTGGTTGCTGGTCTGGTGGGAAGTGATATCCTGACGTATGGAGTCAATCTTGGATGTGAAATAAGTGGCAAAGTCAAGAGCAGACAATGAGGAAGGGAGAGGAGGTGGTGGTGGGCAGAGGAGGGAGTTAACAGTGGCAAAGAGGCGCCGGGGGTTGGAAGACTGTGTAGAAATGAGGATTTTGAAGTATGATTGTTTAGCAAGGGAAAGGGCAGTACTGAAGGATGAGAGCATGAATTTGAAATGGAGGAAGTCTGCTTTAGAGCGTGATTTCCTCCACTGTCGCTCGGCAGTACGTGAGCATTTTTGTAGGTATCTGGTGCATTTGGTGTGCCAGGGTTGAGGTGTTGATCTGCGAGGGTGAATAGTGGTTGGCGGAGCAACAGAGTCAAGGGCAGAAGTAAGAGATGCATTGTATAGGGATGTGGCTTGTTCAGGGCATGTGAGAGAGAGAAGAGGAGAGAGAAGGGAGTCAAACAGGGAGGACAGGGATGAGGTGTCAATAGCCTCAATGTTACGCTTCGTGATGGTAGCCTTAGGAGGGAGAGATGGGGAAGCAGAGATAGATAAGTTGAAAGAGAGCAAGTGGTGGTCAGAGAGGGGAAAAGGGGAATTGGAGAAATCAGAAATATCACAGCGGTGAGTGAAAACCAGATCCAGTGAGCTCCCGTTCACATGGGAGGGTGAGGTGGTCCACTGGGAGAGACCAAGTGAAGAGGTGAGGTTAAGGAGTTTAGAGGCAGGTGATTTTGTGGGGTTATCGATAGTAATGTTGAAATCACCTAGAATAATGGAGGGAATGTCAGAAGAGAGGAAGTGAGGTAGCCAGGAAGCAAATTTGTCAAGGAATTTGGAGGAAATGCCAGGTGGTATGCTGTTTAACTCTCTCTGCACATGTTATATCTGGCTCCCCTGCAGTGCACATGGTTTTGCCCATTAGAGAACAAATTTGCTGCTGCGATCAGGTCTGAATTAGGCCCACAGTTCATACATAAATCAGGAACATTCAAACCTGACAATATAAATACCCTGCTCATAGAAAGCTTACAATAAAATGCTAAACACAAAGATGGAGCAGCGCGTTTGGCTCAGAGTGTACGGACAGCAGTGAAGATGTACCAGTGTGATTTGTATTAGTGGATGTAGGGTTAGCTCTAATAATGAGAAGTTTTCAGAGAGCGTTTAAAGATTTGTAGGCTATGGTGTAATCTCATCGTCTACAATAAGAGTGCTTGTGAGAAAGAATTTCGAGAAGAGACTTGAAATACAGTACATGTGTAATGGGGTTATTGTTGAGGGCTAGGAGTTACAGTACAGTGAGTAAGGATGGCAGTTTTATTTGATTCAGGAGGACACAAGGAGCTAGTGTAGGGATTTCCAGACTGAGGCTGTCGATCTGAGACAATGAGAAAGTAAAAAGCAGTCATGCCTTGGCATTTAAGATAGCTTGAAGCAATAGGATAGATGGTTGAGGAGAATGACAGATAGGAGGAGGCTGCAGAGGGGATAAACTGTTGTACAGTATATTAAGATAATTATAATCATTCTGGTAAACTTGGGGAAGGAAAGGGTACTGCCAACAATATTTTGAAGGTGGGGGTTGCACAGAGCCAAGTTTGACACCAAGGTTGGAGACTGATGAAATTGTGTTGTTATTGAGGGAGATTTGGGAGTAAGTGGTTCCTCAAGCAGGGTAAAAAGGTATGATATTTGCTTTGGACATATTGAGTTCTCGGTAGCGTTAGGACAGTCATATTTACAAAATATTAGCAACTTAATTTACTTACCAAACCAGAAGCTAGACTCTTGAACATGTTTCCAAGCAAGCTTTTAACTGGCAGTGTTTATTATAACAAAATGTCACATGATATGAACTTCCTTAAACACACTGGTGTTGTGGGATCAGAAAGCCTTTGGAAAAACAAATTAACAATATCCTACAGAAAACTAGACTTGATTTTGAACTGACACTTTGCTTTAAGCAACTAATTTTGCCAAATAGCATGTATGCCCTGGAGGCTAAATGACCTTTTAATTTTAAAAGGCATTTTGCCATGCTCCAAGGTGTTGTACACCTGGCAACCTATGCAACAGTTTTAATTACAGTGGTGTAAATGTATAATACTTCTGCTAAATGCTCACACACTCCTCTGATCTATGACCCAGACATGAAATGGTAAAAGTGTGCCATTTTCAGTTTTATTGTCAAGAGAAACTGTTTGGAGCAATTATAATAAAAATGTTTCCTTGGAAAATTGTGTTGCCCAGATTAACACGGCACGGCTGCTGCCAGCATATTACATGTAAGGTTAAAAGTTCTGCATACTATATATTCCCTTATTACAACATTGCCATCCAACTGTTTTCCAAGTGCGTTTTCACTCCCTAGGAATTTCCTTGTGCAGTTATAAAACTTTTTATGCAATACAGATATTATACTGCAGCGTGTGCCTTGGGAAAATATATGATTCTATCCCAAAGTCTGTTCTTCAAAACCCTTTAAGTCAAATGGAATTAATGACAGCAGCCATGGAAAAATTCCGTAGTTACTATTTTTATACTCCTTGCAGATTCGCAAAAATGTGCTGCTTGTTCCAGCTGCATAGCAAAACAGGGGACTAGCATGATAAATTGCTAATATACTGTATTTGCAAAGTTTTTTTTATTTAAACACTGCAACATTTCAATAGATGTAATGTCAGCACAGTTGAGAAGATTGCTTGGAATCAGAGGCGTCACTATTGTTGGTGTCACCCGGTGTGGTAACTCATGGTGTCACCCCCCATGGACCTCCTCCCCTATCACACCATAAGGAATCCTGGCAGGGGGAGGTGATGGGGCGGCGACGCACCGTTTGAGGGGCGTGGTCCGGACAACGCAGACGTTTCTGGACCATTTGTCGGGCGGGCCGCAGCGGTTGCATGACGGCACACGCAGCAGCTGCGACCCAAAAGATGGCGGCCCGGCGACTGCCTTCACAGCTACAATGAGAGAAAAAGGGGTGAGGGAATGTGATCAAGGGCGCCCAAAATTTAGGAGGAAAGTTTGGAAATAATATACATCATAAACAATAAACAAGTTTTAGAGACATGGAATAAATGTGATAATGGTGGTTGCAACAATACTTATAGATTCTTCTAGATGTTCTCAATCAGTTGTCCGTCTATGATTTAAATCCTCAGAAAATCCTCAGTTGATATGTGAAAACAAAAATTTAAGAAAAAAAAACCAATGTGTAGTATAATCAATGAGAGAATGTCTTAATAAAAAGTGTCCAGAAAATGAGGCCCTGGTGAGTAAGGGGCTTGATAGAAGAGAGGATAGGTTCTCGCCACCAATATTCTCAGGGTTCAGGACGTACCGAAACTCACATAATATAAAGTAGGAATAAACATATAACGGTATCTTTGTTTGATCGAATAATTTTAGGTACAGCGTACCTCACTCACATGTCCAGTAGGTGTTCTCCACATATAAAGGTATCTTTAAAAGTCTTTAAAGATGGTCCAACGAGGTGAGTTTTAAAAGAAAAAGTTTTTATTTGACATGAGTCAAAAAAGAGTAAAATACAGGTAATTACAATTTGACCTTATTCGTCGGGCAAAAGAATGGGGGTGTCGGGAGATGTGATTGAAAAATCTCCAAATAACAGAAGGTAGTCCGGAATCCCCTCTGTAAACGAATACCCCCAAAAAAATACCTTATGATGGTCAAAAAGCTATTTAAAAGTGTGAATCCACGCTCAGCATGCACCAACGCCGTTTCAACCGTGTCGGTCTTTTTCAAGGTGTCACCTTGAAAAAGACCGACACGGTTGAAACGGCGTTGGTGCATGCTGAGCGTGGATTCACACTTTTAAATAGCTTTTTGACCATCATAAGGTATTTTTTTGGGGGTATTCGTTTACAGAGGGGATTCCGGACTACCTTCTGTTATTTGGAGATTTTTCAATCACATCTCCCGACACCCCCATTCTTTTGCCCGACGAATAAGGTCAAATTGTAATTACCTGTATTTTACTCTTTTTTGACTCATGTCAAATAAAAACTTTTTCTTTTAAAACTCACCTCGTTGGACCATCTTTAAAGACTTTTAAAGATACCTTTATATGTGGAGAACACCTACTGGACATGTGAGTGAGGTACGCTGTACCTAAAATTATTCGATCAAACAAAGATACCGTTATATGTTTATTCCTACTTTATATTATGTGAGTTTCGGTACGTCCTGAACCCTGAGAATATTGGTGGCGAGAACCTATCCTCTCTTCTATCAAGCCCCTTACTCACCAGGGCCTCATTTTCTGGACACTTTTTATTAAGACATTCTCTCATTGATTATACTACACATTGGTTTTTTTTTCTTAAATTTTTGTTTTCACATATCAACTGAGGATTTTCTGAGGATTTAAATCATAGACGGACAACTGATTGAGAACATCTAGAAGAATCTATAAGTATTGTTGCAACCACCATTATCACATTTATTCCATGTCTCTAAAACTTGTTTATTGTTTATGATGTATATTATTTCCAAACTTTCCTCCTAAATTTTGGGCGCCCTTGATCACATTCCCTCACCCCTTTTTCTCTCATTGTATTTGTTACCTGTGTTGTGGGCAGGTATAGGGATGTGATTGGGCTGACCAATCCCATTGCGCCAGAGTTCACCCTTCTTCTTTTTTTGCCTTCACAGCTAGGCTGCAGAAGCAGAGGGCTACCCTTAAAATGAGAGCGCATCTCTGTATAGCAATGCACTCGTGTATAAGCGGGGGGGGGGGGCGGACATAGCATGTGGGGCGGCCTTGCCCTGTGCTGGGCGGCCCCCCCTCATGCTAGAGAAAGCAGTTGTAGTTTTGCTACTTTTAGGGGGAGATTCAAATGTTTGAAAAGTCGGTTGGGTGTCTGTTTTTTCCTGTCTATTAGATAGGAAAAACAGACTCCCAACTGACTTTTCAAACAATTGAATAGCCCCCTTAGCATACTAAACCGCAGCTCATCTGGTGAAATGTGGTGACATGTGGGGAAATGGGGTATCATGTGGGGATATGGGGTATCATGTGGTGTCTTGGTGGTGACATGGGGTATCATGTGGTGTCTTGGTGGTGACATGGGGTATCATGTGGTGTCTTGGTGGTGACATGGGGTATCATGTGGTGTCTTGGTGGTGACATGGGGTATCATGTGGTGTCTTGGTGGTGACATGGGGTATCATGCGGTGTCTTGGTGGTGACATGGGGTATCATGCGGTGTTTTAGAGCTGACATGGGGTATCATGTGTTGTCTTAGAGGTGACATGGGGTATCATGTGGTGTCTTAAAGGTTACATGGGGTATCATGTGGTGTCTTAGAGGTGGCATGGGATTTACTTGGTGGTGGCACTGATTAACCAATTTCCCCTAAACAGCAACCGCAAACATATCCCTGTCCAAGAACCAATTACTGAAGCCCCCCCCCCGTTTCCGTGCATCCATTACCCCATCTCTCCCCAATTCATTATCAATCCCGCCTCCCAACACCCATTAGCACATTAATTCACCCACACTATCACCTCACATAAAGCTCCGCTCACACAGCACCACCCATACTACGCTCAAACAGGACCCATACTACGCTCACACAGCAGCACCAATACTACGTCACACAGCACTCATACTACACTCAAACTGCACCACCCATACAACGTCACACAGCACTCATACTACACTCAAACTGCACCCATACTACGCTCACAGAGCAGCACCCATACTATGCTCAAACTGCACCCATACTACGCTCACACAGCAGCACCCATACTACGTCACACAGCAGCACCCATACTACGCTCACACAGCAGCACCCATACTACGCTCACACAGCAGCACCCATACTACGCTCACACAGCGGCACCCATACTAAGCTCACAGCACCCATACTACACAGCACCCATACTACTCTCACACAGCACCCATACTACGCTCACACAGCACCCATACTACGCTCACACAGCAGCACCCATACTACGTCACACAGCACTCATACTACGCTCACACAGCAGCACCCATACTACGCTCACACAGCGGCACCCATACTAAGCTCACAGCACCCATACACCCATACTACACAGCACCCATACTACTCTCACACAGCACCCATACTACCCTCCCACAGCACCCATACTACGCTCACACAGCACCCATACTACGCTCACACAGCACCCATACTACACGGCACCCATACCACTCTCACACAGCACCCATACTATGCTCACACAGCACCCATACTACACGGCACCCATACCACTCTCACACAGCACCCATACTATGCTCACACAGCACTCATACTACTCTCACACAGCACCCATACTACACAGCACTCATATTACGCTCACACAGCGGCCATACTACGCTCACACCGCACCCATACTACACGGCACCCAAACCACTCTCACACGGCACCCATATTACGCTCACACAGCACCCATACTGCACTCACACGGCACCCATACCACGCTCACACAGCACCCATACTACGCTCACACAGCACCCATACTACATGGCACCCATACCACTCTCACACAGCACCCATACTATGCTCACACAGCACCCATATTACTCTCACACAGCACCCATATTACGCTCACACAGCACCCATATTACGCTCACACAGCACCCATATTACGCTCACACAGCACCCATACTGCACTCACACGGCACCCATACTACGCTCACACGGCACCCATACTACGCTCACACAGCACCCATACTACACGGCACCCATACCACTCTCACACAGCACCCATACTATGCTCACACAGCACCCATACTGCACTCACACGGCACCCATACCACTCTCACACAGCACCCATACTACACAGCACCCATACTACACTCACACAGCACCCATACTACACAGCACCCATACTACACTCACACAGCACCCATACTACTCTCATACAGCACCCATACTATGCTCACACAGCACCCATACTACTCTCACACAGCAGCCATACTACACACCACTCATACTAAACTCACACAGCCCCAATTAGCTCCCCCACCTAGCACTCAACCCAACAATTTGTACATCCCAATGCCCATTAACACATTCACCCCCATACAGACACACACATACATTTCATAAATCGATTCTGCTCATCGTGGAGCATTTACAGAAGTTACCTGGCATCATGCATCAATATCAGCAGCAGCAGCAGCAGGATAGTGTGGGAGGCGGAGCTTGTGTGTGTCACTGTCTGGCTCAGTCAGGACCCGAGTGGACTCTGGAGGAGAGGGGAGGGGCGGCCAGAGCACTGCCTGCACGGCTCTGTGGCTGCTGCCTGCTGATCTCACTGACAGGTGAGAATGTCGGGCTTTAGGAGGCGGGGCCTGGGAGGAGGGGGTGTGGCCATAGCCGTGGACCATACTTTGTCTTTGTCAGTCAGGGGATGGGGGTGCGTGCGTGTAAGTGTGCGGCTCGCTTTGGTGTCACCATATTGAAGGGTGACACCCGGGTGCGGGCCGCACCCCCCGCACCCACCTCATGACGCCACTGCTTGGAATATAGTGAGACTTGCAGTCAAGTAAGGCATACTAAAAAAGATTAGCTAGTCATTTCAAGTGAGTTTCATCCAAAAAGGTCAAAAAGGTCAACAAGCCATGGAGAGAATATTAAACATCAGAAATGCCCACATCTTGTAAAATGACAGTAAAATTTGTTAGCACAGTAAATTTGGTGCAATATTTACTAACTATAACTGTGCTTTAGAAAATAACTGAACTAAATGTTTTCTGTTTCCACACTTGACTTTCTGTGTGGTTATAGTGAATTAATTCCAGCTGGAAGGTCCAAGAGACTCATGGATTTCGAGAGTAGACCAGCCTTCTGGATCCTTCCACTTTCCCAGTCTGGTTGCTTTATAATGTAGTTCACAATGACTTACGTCATCATAACCCCACCCCTCACTCCCTCATGCCGATTTACGACACTGAACAGTAAGGGAGTGGGACCACTGTGGACCAGTGGATAAATTGTTCATAGCAGCCAATCAACATTGAGTTAGCATTTATCAAGTACATTCTATAAAAAAAAGTAGTAGCTGATTGGTTGCTATGGCCAACTTTTCCACCTGTCCACTTCTCCACTCTTTTCACTGCTTCATACATCAATCCCCAAGTTCCCAGCACCACTAATGTGGGCTTTGCCACTCCCAGAGAGCATTACCAAACTGCAACTATGAATAAGAGCATAGAGAAGTGATGGATTGTAAACATATGAAGAAATAAAGATAAAATGAAGTACAAAATGTTAATTTACATACAATTAATACGCACCCAAGGCTAGTTTTAATGTTAGGAGGAAATGTAGACGCTCTGGGTGACATGTAACAGGATGCAATTTTTAGTAAGATCCCAAAATCGCCCCCATCGCATGTTTTGTAATCGTAATTTTTTTGTCTAAATCTCAAATGTAATAGTATGCGAATTCGGGAGTTAAACACGTGATGTCATGCTATTTGACGCGATATTATGACCCGGTAATGTGCGCTTTTCTGACCAACCAGAATGTGATTTCCAATACCACCGTTACACACAAGCAAAGAACTCCAAGTATTGTGCGAGCTAAATCCAATGGAATCTGCATCACACACCCTATATAAAGGGAACCAGTGCCATTTTGTCCTTTGTTAGGCTGAGAGGAGTGTAAGATGGAGAGGAAAGTGTCCAAGAGAGGCAGAGAGAGCAGCATGGAGAGAGGCAGCATGGTGGCAAGGAGGGTAGTGGCTGGGAGGAGGCAGGCAAGCTGACACAGAGGAGGAGGATTTTGAGAGGGAGCAGGAGGAAGAGCTGGAGGATACTCTCCTTAGTGACGTCGACTGGCAGGAGGTGGAGGGTGATGGGGGACAGTTGGAGGAGGAGGCCGCAGAGGAGGGTGAAGAATTCTGAGGTTAGCGTCACACATCACCTGCACATTGAGGGAGTGAGGCCCATGTCGATTGACAAAGACATACCACCTCACGTGTGGTGCCCGAATCCCAATGTGTGTGCAGTCTATGGCCCCCAGCACATTAGGGAATGCTGAGAGCTGATAGAATGCAACCTTCAGGTCCTGCCACTCGGATTCGAACTTGCGAATGTGATATATGTGTGCCACAGCTTCTTCAAGGCATACAACACTAGAGTTAAATGCATTGAGAAAGTGGCTTGTGTAACCCCCAGCGACCAAGAGCTCACATACTGAGTGGTACCTGTAGCAAAAAAGTGCAGGGCACACATTCATTTTTGCAGCCCAGACACTACATAGTTGGCAGAGCCATATGGCTCCAAATCATGTCTCACCACCTCTTGATCTGAGAGGGAGTCCAGGTACACCCTCTCACGGTACCTAGGTGAAGCATGAAGTGGTCTGAGGACCTGGATCTGGTGAGCAGCCTGCGCCCTCCTCCTGCGCAGCTCCTCCAAACGTGCACTATCACATACACACAGCTCAACTCCTGACTGCAAAAACTCCATTGCTCAATCCCTGCCCTGGATGATGTAGGGGTATTTGTAGGGGTGTTTCTGATGAAAGTATGGCTCACCTGTACAAAAGGTAACCCTTTTGGGGGGTATTTTTGGATGGTGGAAGTCCTCCAAATTGCCTTGCTCTACCTGGTCTTTTTTGTGTGCGGTGTCAAAGTCAAAAATATTACATAGAGAGAACATACAAACCACACACACATTTAAGTCGCTATACTTGCAAATATGCGCAGCGAGCACAGCAATATATGGAAACACACGCATTTGCTCGGACATGGCACGGAGATGGATTCGGCGCTTGTTTCATACAGTACATGGTTATAATAATGTCAAGCACCAGACATCATGGAGATTTAGAATTGGCTGATGAATTGATGTCATGAATATGTATTATCTGAACAGAACCAGATGCGCCCATCATGTTTGGTATTGAAGCAAGCAGAATGATGTGTGGGTTAGTTTGATGCTGGTTGTGAAGTTGTGGGACATTGCAGCAGATAGATATGATTATATGTATAAAAGCTGAGATCACTTTGTTGAGAACAATGGATGATCAAGCCAACCTTTTACTAAGATTTTCAGGGCTGAACCTGATTAACATATACAAAGGAGAGAGAGAGAGACCCCTCCCCTAGGAACAGACACAGGAGGATAGTTCCTGTCTGGGGGGGTTGGGGGTCAGTTTTTGCTGGTGGCCTCAGAGAACAGATGTAATGAAGCTACACTCAGAACAAAGCTCCCAGAAGCATGGCTGGATCATCACCAGGCACCAAAGGCTAAGTATTGAATTCACATGGCTAGATAAGGAAATATAGACAGATTGCTTTCTGGTTTAAATAGGATATTGTAACTTGGTTGTGTGATTGTTGGGTGTTTGTGTGATAGATCTGGGAATCTGTGATGGTAGCTGGGACATTAGACAACCTGTAGCATAGCATTTGTGGTATTTGTTTGCCTATGGTGATTTAAAATAGATTGTGCTGGTTAGTTATAATATATCTTGTTAATCATAAATACCACCATGCAGTTACGTTTGAACATGTGCTGGTAGCAATGGCAGGCTGAGATGTGTGGTTACATTGTGATCTGGTCTTGTGATGAATATGCTCTGGTTATTGAGATACTGAAGTTGTTTGGAATGTGAAAGTGAATAAGATGGTTCTAGGAAGTTGGATTGAAATTGTGAAAGGTGATTTAGATGGTTTGGAATTGTAAAATCAGAACATATGCATTGTTCTGAGGCTTGGACATTTTGGAATAAAATGGAGTCTTGTGTCTTCTGCTATGTGATTGTGGTGTAGTAGAGAGTGCCATGTGTTTGGACCTGCAAGTCTAAAATGGCTGCTGCCGGGTGTTTTCCCCTCCCCCTTTCAACCATGTGTTGCAGTCTTCATGGGAGTTTTCTCAAAATGGAGTCTAGCTTCTGTCCCATGCGGTATTGTAGGGTTGTGTATATAGGGACTGCCAGTATGGGTAAGGTCAAGTATTTTCTCCACAAAGATTCTCAGCATTGAATAACTGCGCAGCGATTGTTCCTCACATGTGTAAGCTTCGCTGCAATTATATTGATCTTCTTGTTATTGTGAGCAATTTCTCTCTCTCTCTCTCTCTCTCTCTCTTCTCCTCTTTCTCTCTTGTTTTCTCTTAAATAGTAATTGTATTATATTTCCTGTGTAGTTATCTGGTTAGGTAGTCTATGTTATATTGTAGTGTATGATTTGTATTTGTATTAATTCTTTATGCAAGTATATCATTCATAATATATATATTAGGCGTTGGACCCTGAGCACGGTATCTGTGTATTTCTTATAGTGTTAAGTATTCTCAGAGCGTCGGTGACGCTAGAACAGCTTTAAAGGTAATAAGGTTATACTGTGTTGCATTTACACTCTATCAATACACTAAGGTTTTACAGCATAATACACTGTTTATGGTTTAGATACAAAGGTTTAACATTGTGAGCGTCAGCGCCGCTGGTGATCTCCTCGTGGTCCCGAGCGTCCGCTACGCTATAGCGAATCATTAAGTTAGTCAGCAGCCAATAGCGTGCCTGCCCGTGATCTCTTGGCCGTGAGCGAACGTGACGCTTGAGCGTCTCGACTACGGCTAAGCGATTGTTACGCAACGTGCGTACCCTTACGGTACTTCATACGTAGATAGCGTACAGTGTTCTTAGACCTCATAAAGGGTATTATATAAGATAAATATTTAGCTTTATCAATTGCGGGCTCGTCCTGTCCTTCACATATCTGCACTAGGTAATTTCAGCAGACATTATCCAGCAGCAAAGGGCGGGAGATCATATTCCTCGTAGTGCTGTTTGGATAAGCGTCTGCTTCTCTTAGTAAAGGGTGCTGAAGGAATCCGGGAACCGGAGGTAAGAACAACACGCTAGTCTCTTTTAAAACTGTTTATTTTTCTGTCTTGCGTACACACGCACGCACACATATATATCTGCATTTCTTTTTTTTCATTTGTGTATTTTCGTATATCACTCTCCTGTTTTCCAGTTTTATAGTTGATAAACGTGCTAAGAGAGATTTGCCGCTATTTCATAGTTTAAGAGTAAAAAGGTAATATAGTTAAAGTATAGACAAACACAGCTGTGCCTGAGAGACAAGGCGAAGTCAGTGTGGTGCGTGGTAGATGATAAAGGATCATCTACATTGATAAACGTATAAATTGTGTTACGGTGGATCTTTGCTTTGCGTACACGTGTCTCTAACAAAGGATTGAGACTTGCGTACGCAACCCAAGGGCCGACGCACGCAGCGTATATTACGCAACGGAGCGTACGGGTACGCCCACGTAACTCAAATCACAAGTGTTAATTTTTTTCAACGCGATAAATAGCGCAACGCGGTAAATAACGCAAGGCGATAAATCGCGCAAATCTATTCTAACATTCGAAATTTAAATTAACAAATCCTTCTCCTAATTGGTAACACATCTGGTCTAAAGAAAAATTTCTGCGCAGAAATAGAAATAGAAACAAAAGTGTATATGTGGTGAGTGAGTGTTTGTTTTTACAATTTTTGAGGTTGAACCACAAGAAAAGTCGAGTTCTCGTGAGGTACATACGTGTAAGTGACGTACATGGTGGCTAAGGAGGCATCCCTGGTTAAAACATACAATTTGAGCATTAGAGTGTAGCAGACCAGGAGGTCATACTGTAACAGACCAGGAGGTCATAGCAGACCAGCAGGTTCAGGTACAGCAGACAAGGAAGTCCGCTATACAGTCCACAGGCACAACACCTAAAAGGGTTGGTGCAACACCCATATAGGCCATACAAGCTCTGGCTGAAGGAATTCGCAGCCGTAATTTTCGATTCCGTTGGTCGCTCAGTACATAAGATTAGTTGCTTATGTGCTGAACGATTGGACCGCACGTAATTGTGTACATTAGTAAACCTGACCGGTACTATTTGTGTACGAAGGTCATAAACGCTATTTGTACATTCTAACGTGATTTGTGTAATTTTTTTTATTTTAAGGGAGGTTCGCTGCTCACTCAGGAACTATCCAACAACCAATAGTTACTGGAAAGAGTAAGTGTTCTTCGGATCACCCTCACAGGTTCCAGTAAATAGAGGTTCAGGTCGCAGGGGCCCTGGGTCGAGTACGCCAGCACCATATCGGTGTGATCAGGTCGTATTGGTCGGCGTGGGCGAGTGAGTGGGGTACTCGGTAAACCGCCACCGTCAGCCTATTTTGAACATTTTGGTTTGCGTAAGGGTTGGCTGAATAAAGCAACACCTTCGAACTATGGGGGCCACTTGTTCAGGTAGGGGGCGATCAACCTCGGTTCGGGTTGATTCAGTGAACCGACCAGTCGGGTCGGCAAGGTATGTAATGTGTGAGAAATACGGAAGTCACACAGAAGCTTTATGTGATGAATGGGAGAGAATGACAGTACATGACGGGGAGAAATTCCCAAGAGTAGGTAGCTTCAGCACAGAAGTGTTAACGAATTTAAGGAGAAGGATATGTCTCATTAAATCAGCAAAGAGACGAATCAAGCATTATGATTGTTTGCAGTTATGGCAACAGGAAAGTGAAATGCAAAGAAATGTAACTTACATACCTAACTTTCATCTTGAGAGGAGAGACATGGCAATGGAGAGGATTATGGTTGCAGAGAAATGGCACAATGTTGTATGATAAAAATGCACTTAGTAACTGTATTAAGAACGAAAGTAACAAATGTAATAATGTTTATAAAAATAAATGTATAAAAATCACAAATGTTAACCTGTGCAAGTCGCACCCCATGTTAAACTTCCCTCAGGATTACCAACAAGAAAGTGAGCCCAGAACGATGTCGGCATCTCTTCCAGCAGCCAGCCTACAAGACATCCAGGTGGACGCGACCAAATTGGTAAAGGCAATAATCAAACCCCTTAACGGAGGGTCAGGTGAGGTCGTGTCCACAGGTACGTACAATGTTTTATATCACGCACAAACAAATGTACCCCATATTGTACGACCAAAACAAGGTGATGTAATTGAGTTTAGTCCTGTCAGGGTGATCACAGTCCCCAATGGGAAGACTGACGATCAGGGAACCATTCCCGTCAAGGACAGTGCAATGTGCCATCCCTGGTCCCGGACAGAATTGAGATCAATCATGTCTGATTACCCAGATCCTAGGAAAGATCTAAGTGTATGATCAAAGATTCACAGAAGGTATATGAACCCCCTAGACAACGACATAATCATGGTATCCAAGGAATCAGGTAGGTACAGGGAAAGCGGTTGATGGTGATGAGCATCCAAGCGTTTGAGGAGGCATCAAATAAACCAAAACCCCAGGCCATTGGCACATGGAGGAACTCAAGGATTTGTGATCTTTGCAAAAGAGAAGGGCATTATGCCAGCAACTGTAATAGCCCACATAAAGTCAGACCCCCTAGACCAAGAAATGAGAAAAGTTAGGACACACCAAATTACAAGCAGGGATCACATAGGAAGAATTTTGAGCCACACCCATGATATGTAGTCAAGAAAGGTGATCATACGACTGATGGTAAGCCTGAGGTAACGGTTAATAAATTGGGAGGTCATTCCCTGAAGACACAGGAATGACCAGGTGAAACGTTGTAAATGTATTTGTGAAAAATGTTTTTTTCTCTCCCTCTATCCCCATCTCTGACGATCATTGATAGGACTCAAACATTGCATATCTGTTTGGTCTTTGCAGAAGTCTACCAAACCCCAGCATGACCTACCCACATCAATGTATCCTGGCCAGATACAGAGGGTATGGAGGTGCTGGTGGGAGGGACTGCGCAAGGAAATCCATTGGACATGTAGATATGACAGCCTGATGATCTGACGATGTTTTAAAATGTTTGAAAAATGGTTTTTCCCCTGTTGTTGTTATTGTTGATTTAGGTAATATACACATGCATATAAATTGTTCTCTCTCTTTTGTTTTTTGTTTCCTCTCTCTTCTCACTCATGTTTTCATGTTTTAAAGATGGTATGTCACACATCAGTTAAACAAATGGTAATGCAAGATTTTTGCTCCTCACAGAGAGATCGCTGATTTGGAAGGAATATTGCATTATCGGAATGTTCGTTTGGAAGACTGAAAGACAGCACCTTTGAGATGACAGCGGAACAAGAAGAACAACAAGACTAGAGAACTTATTATCGTAACAAGTTTCTCTCCCCCTCAAACTGTTTTTTGTACCCCATTACAAATTTCTTCTTTTCTCCTCCTGTAAGATGGACTTGCCCCAAGAGACTGTGATATGGATTTTCCTGTTGACCATGACGTTGACCCGAGCAGTCTGTTTCGGTGAGAGTACCAGTGAGGTCGAGAAAGGATCCAGAAAGGTTCCAATGACTAAGACGGAGGTGTAAATTTCCAATAGCAACACAAGCACCGAGCAAAGGCGAGTACCGGAAACGATCTAACAGCCATGTTATTTGTAAACATTGTTAGCTGAAAAGAAAACTGTATCTGTAGGCTCTGTAACAATGTAGTTGAGGATGGGTGCATTAAGAAATGCCAATCCAGTTTTAATATCCACATGGACCGGCATCCATTGAGTGACTATCACTCCTTAGTGGGTAGTGTGTTAAATAAGACAGATTGTTGGGTATGCTCTCAAGTACCTCAAGGTCATAGCAAATCAGGGCTAGTACCATTTCCTTTAACGTTAGGGGAGGTACTTGAGTTAAGTGGTGGGAGACCGGTGGACAGGAGGTTTAATATCTCCAGCCCTCCTAGTTTGAAGCTCCACCAATACCATGTGGATAGGTCCCTATTATGTTTCAACATCTCCAATCCCCGAAAGCCGGGAAATTGGGAAGTGTCATGGAGTAATCAAACCATGACCTTTTCGCATAGAGCAGATAGAATGCCTACAGATACAGACCTTATACGCCACATAGCCAGTAGAGGAAAATCTTTCCGATATAGGTATACCTTAGGAAATAGGATTACGAGAGTTGGAGAGGTATCACCAGGATACTGTGCACATATCGTACAACCTGATACGTGTACTAAGCAGATGAATAATTAGGGTTAGGAGATTTCACATGGAAGGTGTGTAATATGGTAATGTCCTACTCCGCCCCATATGTTCTCCCCGATGATGCATATTTCATATGCGGGAGGAAGGCGTATAAAGTGGCTTGCCCCAAACTCTGAAGGATTGTGTTATATTGGAAAAGTACTGCCTGAAGTAATGACTGTATCACATGACAAAATGAAAGACATACACCGTGTTGTCCAAACTCCTTATACTCACACCCATTACGAGCGTAGTTAAACGGCACCTGATAGAAAGAACAGAGCATCCGGCCTCTGACATGATCCATGAATCCACCGGGATTCAGTTTCTAATCGCGTTAGACATCACTCGCACCGCCAGAGGAGTGTTGAATTATAAATACATATCTGCGCTCGCCAATTTGTTAGATAATATCACTGAAATGTATGATGACACGTTTAGGTATACTGGAAGAGAACTTCAGGCTTATAAAACAGAACTGGTACAGCATAGAATGGTTCTTAATTACCTCTCAGCAGTGACAGGCGGATATTGTGTCACACTGGCAACACAATACGGCGTGAAATGTTGCACCTATATTACGAATAGCACCGAGGACCCGGTTGAGGTCATAGACCAAAAGATGGACGATATTCTCCAACTGAAGTGGGAATTTCGCAGGAGACACAATCTCACTCTTGCTGCTGTAGGTAATGAGCTGACTGGTTGGGTGTCATGGTTGAACCCGCGAAATTGGTTCTCTGGTTTAGGAGACTGGGCTCAAGGAGTCATAATGGATGTTGGGAAGTTTCTCCTATGTATCTTAGGTGTTATCATAACGATTGGCTTGATATTTAGATGCGGGCAGGCTTTAATGAGGTGCAATCGTCGTACTAGGGTAATGAGTTTAAGGAGTGAGGAAACTGTAATTCCAATGGACTTGATTTATGACCCAACTGTAGAAACAATGATGTGATGAAAATGCGATTATACGGTCCGTTTCTTTCACCTGTTTTTCCGTTTTCCTCCAAGGTAAAAAGACCCACTTGGACGAGGAATTTGATGAGCCGATATACAGACAACAGATGGATTAAAGAAGAAGTTTTGACAACCTTATACACAGATTTTTGATGAACAATGCCATAGATCCCCAGTTTCCCTAGAAATTTTAAAATTACGCCAGCCCAACACTTTTGTAAATCTATGGACATTGACATAAGCTTTTGCTCGCACCTTATGGGCAAAAGCACAAAGAAGACTGCAACCAACAGACACCGAACAAGACTTCAACCGACAAATGTACATTAACCTGACATAGAATACCACAGCATTTACCATAAGTGTTCTTTATCTTCATTTCTACAACCCTCAGGTAATGACACACATAGTCGATAGGGAATCCAGACACAGATATCAGCAACCACATACCTCCCCCATTCATGTATCATCAACTAAATTGTGCTCCCCCATTTTGTTGCAACCAAAAGCCGAAACGAGCTCGGTAAAGTTTGACAGCCCATCCACAGACCCTTAGTACGGGATAAGAAGGAATTCAAATGTATACTTCGCAATACCTCGAAGCTTGATTTAAAACACGTACGGCACGATGATACATGACCCCCCAAACATGGATTCATACATACATACTTCTGCTATCTCACTAAGTCATACCTTTTTCCCACCTTCTTCTCTCCTCCCTTACCCAATCATAGAAATGTATTTACATATGACATATATTTTTCTCTTTTTGAAATGTTTTAGGAAGTGGCAGTTATTGGTGACTGCCAAAGGGTGGACTGTCAAAGTCAAAAATATTACATAGAGAGAACATGCAAACCACACACACATTTAAGTCGCTATACTTGCAAATATGCGCAGCGAGCACAGCAATATATGGAAACACACGCATTTGCTCGGACATGGCACGGAGATGGATTCGGCGCTTGTTTCATACAGTTCATGGTTATAATAATGTCAAGCACCAGACATCATGGAGATTTAGAATTGGCTGATGAATTGATGTCATGAATATGTATTATCTGAACAGAACCAGATGCGCCCATCATGTTTGGTATTGAAGCAAGCAGAATGATGTGTGGGTTAGTTTGATGCTGGTTGTGAAGTTGTGGGACATTGCAGCGGATAGATATGATTATATGTATAAAAGCTGAGATCACTTTGTTGAGAACAATGGATGATCAAGCCAACCTTTTACTAAGATTTTCAGGGCTGAACCTGATTAACATATACAAAGGAGAGAGAGAGAGACCCCTCCCCTAGGAACAGACACAGGAGGATAGTTCCTGTCTGGGGGTTGTTGGGGGTCAGTTTTTGCTGGTGGCCTCAGAGAACAGATGTAATGAAGCTACACTCAGAACAAAGCTCCCAGAAGCATGGCTGGATCATCACCAGGCACCAAAGGCTAAGTATTGAATTCACATGGCTAGATAAGGAAATATAGACAGATTGCTTTCTGGTTTAAATAGGATATTGTAACTTGGTTGTGTGATTGTTGGGTGTTTGTGTGATAGATCTGGGAATCTGTGATGGTAGCTGGGGCATTAGACAACCTGTAGCATAGCATTTGTGGTATTTGTTTGCCTATGGTGATTTAAAATAGATTGTGCTGGTTAGTTATAATATATCTTGTTAATCATAAATACCACCATGCAGTTACGTTTGAACATGTGCTGGTAGCAATGGCAGGCTGAGATGTGTGGTTACATTGTGATCTGGTCTTGTGATGAATATGCTCTGGTTATTGAGATACTGAAGTTGTTTGGAATGTGAAAGTGAATAAGATGGTTCTAGGAAGTTGGATTGAAATTGTGAAAGGTGATTTAGATGGTTTGGAATTGTAAAATCAGAACATATGCATTGTTCTGAGGCTTGGACATTTTGGAATAAAATGGAGTCTTGTGTCTTCTGCTATGTGATTGTGGTGTAGTAGAGAGTGCCATGTGTTTGGACCTGCAAGTCTAAAATGGCTGCTGCCGGGTGTTTTCCCCTCCCCCTTTCAACCATGTGTTGCAGTCTTCATGGGAGTTTTCTCAAAATGGAGTCTAGCTTCTGTCCCATGCGGTATTGTAGGGTTGTGTATATAGGGACTGCCAGTATGGGTAAGGTCAAGTATTTTCTCCACAAAGATTCTCAGCATTGAATAACTGCGCAGCGATTGTTCCTCACATGTGTAAGCTTCGCTGCAATCATATTGATCTTCTTGTTATTGTGAGCAATTTCTCTCTCTCTCTCTCTTCTCCTCTTTCTCTCTTGTTTTCTCTTAAATAGTAATTGTATTATATTTCCTGTGTAGTTATCTGGTTAGGTAGTCTATGTTATATTGTAGTGTATGATTTGTATTTGTATTAATTCTTTATGCAAGTATATCATTCATAATATATATATTAGGCGTTGGACCCTGAGCACGGTATCTGTGTATTTCTTATAGTGTTAAGTATTCTCAGAGCGTCGGTGACGCTAGAACAGCTTTAAAGGTAATAAGGTTATACTGTGTTGCATTTACACTCTATCAATACACTAAGGTTTTACAGCATAATACACTGTTTATGGTTTAGATACAAAGGTTTAACATTGTGAGCGTCAGCGCCGCTGGTGATCTCCTCGTGGTCCCGAGCGTCCGCTACGCTATAGCGAATCATTAAGTTAGTCAGCAGCCAATAGCGTGCCTGCCCGTGATCTCTTGGCCGTGAGCGAACGTGACGCTTGAGCGTCTCGACTACGGCTAAGCGATTGTTACGCAACGTGCGTACCCTTACGGTACTTCATACGTAGATAGCGTACAGTGTTCTTAGACCTCATAAAGGGTATTATATATGATAAATATTTAGCTTTATCAGCGGTTTTTAGTAGTGATGAGCGGGTTCGGTTCCTCGGAATCCGAACCCCCCCGAACTTTACCCTTTTTACACGGGTCTGAGGCAGACTCGGATCCTCCCGCCTTGCTCGGTTAACCCGAGCGCGCCCGAACGTCATCATCCTGCTGTCGTATTCTCACGAGATTTGGATTCTATATAAGGAGCCGCGCGTCGCTGCCATTTTTCACTCATGCATTGGAAATGATAGTGAGAGGACGTAGCTGGCGTCCTCTCACTTTGTTTCAGGGGGCTGCAGTGCAAATATCTTTATTCTGGGGACCAGCAGTGTTATAGGAGGAGTACAGTGCAGAGTTTTGCTGACCAGTGACCACCAGTATTATACGTTGTCTGCCTGAAAAACGCTCCATATCTGTGCTCAGTGTGCTGCATATATCTGTGCTCACACTGCTTTATTGTGGGGACTGGGGACCAGCAGTATTATATAGGAGGAGTACAGTGCAGACTTTTGATGACCAGTGACCACCAGTATTATACGTTCTCTGCCTGAAAAACGCTCCATATCTGTGCTCAGTGTGCTGCATATATCTGTGCTCACACTGCTTTATTGTGGGGACTGGGGACCAGCAGTATTATATAGGAGGAGTACAGTGCAGAGTTTTGCTGACCAGTGACCACCAGTATTATACGTTCTCTGCCTGAAAAACGCTCCATATCTGTGCTCAGTGTGCTGCATATATCTGTGCTCACACTGCTTTATTGTGGGGACTGGGGACCAGCAGTATTATATAGGAGGAGTACAGTGCAGAGTTTTGCTGACCAGTGACCACCAGTATTATACGTTCTCTGCCTGCAAAACGCTCCATATCTGTGCTCAGTGTGCTGCATATATCTGTGCTCACACTGCTTTATTGTGGGGACTGGGGACCAGCAGTATTATATAGGAGGAGTACAGTGCAGACTTTTGATGACCAGTGACCACCAGTATTATACGTTCTCTGCCTGAAAAACGCTCCATATCTGTGCTCAGTGTGCTGCATATATCTGTGCTCACACTGCTTTATTGTGGGGACTGGGGACCAGCAGTATTACATAGGAGGAGTACAGTGCAGAGTTTTGCTGACCAGTGACCACCAGTATTATACGTTCTCTGCCTGCAAAACGCTCCATATCTGTGCTCAGTGTGCTGCATATATCTGTGCTCACACTGCTTTATTGTGGGGACTGGGGACCAGCAGTATTATATAGGAGGAGTACAGTGCAGACTTTTGATGACCAGTGACCACCAGTATTATACGTTCTCTGCCTGAAAAACGCTCCATATCTGTGCTCAGTGTGCTGCATATATCTGTGCTCACACTGCTTTATTGTGGGGACTGGGGACCAGCAGTATTACATAGGAGGAGTACAGTGCAGAGTTTTGCTGACCAGTGACCACCAGTATTATACGTTCTCTGCCTGAAAAACGCTCCATATCTGTGCTGCATTGTAGTATATAGTAGAAGTACAGTGCATAATTTTGCTGACCACCAGTATATAATATATAGGAGTACGGTACAGAAGGCCACTGCTCTACCTACCTCTGTGTCGTTAAGTATACTATCCATCCATACCTGTGGTGCATTTCAGTTTTGCACAGTTTGCTGACCACCAGTGTATAATATATAGCAGTACGGTACAGTAGGCCACTGCTCTACCTACCTCTGTGTCGTCAAGTATACTATCCATCCATACCTGTGGTGCATTTCAGTTTTGCACAGTTTGCTGACCACCAGTATATAATATATAGCAGTACGGTATAGTAGGCCACTGCTCTACCTACCTCTGTGTCGTCAAGTATACTATCCATCCATACCTGTGGTGCATTTCAGTTTTGCACAGTTTGCTGACCACCAGTATATAATATATAGCAGTACAGTACAGTAGGCTACTGCTCTACCTACCTCTGTGTCGTCAAGTATACTATCCATCCATACCTGTGGTGCATTTCAGTTTTGCACAGTTTGCTGACCACCAGTATATAATATATAGCAGTACGGTACAGTAGGCCACTGCTCTACCTACCTCTGTGTCGTCAAGTATACTATCCATCCATACCTGTGGTGCATTTCAGTTTTGCAAAGTTTGCTGACCACCAGTATATAATATATAGCAGTACGGTACAGTAGGCCACTGCTCTACCTACCTCTGTGTCGTCAAGTATACTATCCATCCATACCTGTGGTGCATTTCAGTTTTGCACAGTTTGCTGACCACCAGTATATAATATATAGCAGTACGGTACAGTAGGCCACTGCTCTACCTACCTCTGTGTTGTCAAGTATATTATACATCCATACCTGTGGTGCATTTCAGTTTTGCACAGTTTGCTGACCACCAGTATATAATATATAGCAGTACGGTACAGTAGGCCACTGCTCTACCTACCTCTGTGTCGTCAAGTATACTATCCATCCATACCTATGGTGCATTTCAGTTTTGCACAGTTTGCTGACCACCAGTATATAATATATAGCAGTACGGTACAGTAGGCCACTGCTCTACCTACCTCTGTGTCGTCAAGTATACTATCCATCCATACCTGTGGTGCATTTCAGTTTTGCACAGTTTGCTGACCACCAGTATATAATATATAGCAGTACAGTACAGTAGGCTACTGCTCTACCTACCTCTGTGTCGTCAAGTATACTATCCATCCATACCTGTGGTGCATTTCAGTTTTGCACAGTTTGCTGACCACCAGTATATAATATATAGCAGTACGGTACAGTAGGCCACTGCTCTACCTACCTCTGTGTCGTCAAGTATACTATCCATCCATACCTGTGGTGCATTTCAGTTTTGCAAAGTTTGCTGACCACCAGTATATAATATATAGCAGTACGGTACAGTAGGCCACTGCTCTACCTACCTCTGTGTCGTCAAGTATACTATCCATCCATACCTGTGGTGCATTTCAGTTTTGCACAGTTTGCTGACCACCAGTATATAATATATAGCAGTACGGTACAGTAGGCCACTGCTCTACCTACCTCTGTGGTGTCAAGTATATTATCCATCCATACCTGTGGTGCATTTCAGTTTTGCACAGTTTGCTGACCACCAGTATATAATATATAGCAGTACGGTACAGTAGGCCACTGCTCTACCTACCTCTGTGTCGTCAAGTATACTATCCATCCATACCTGTGGTGCATTTCAGTTTTGCACCGTTTGCTGACCACCAGAATATAATATATAGCAGTACGGTACAGTAGGCCACTGCTCTACCTACCTCTGTGTCGTCAAGTATACTATCCATCCATAACTAGGTGCATTTCAGTTTTGCACAGTTTGCTGACCACCAGTATATAATATATAGCAGTACGGTACAGTAGGCCACTGCTCTACCTACCTCTGTGTCGTCAAGTATACTATCCATCCATACCTGTGGTGCATTTCAGTTTTGCACAGTTTGCTGACCACCAGTATATAATATATAGCAGTATGGTACAGTAGGCCACTGCTCTACCTACCTCTGTGTCGTCAAGTATACTATCCATCCATACCCGTGGTGCATTTCAGTTTTGCACAGTTTGCTGACCACCAGTATATAATATATAGCAGTACGGTGCAGTAGGCCACTGCTCTACCTACCTCTGTGTCGTCAAGTATACTATCCATCCATACCTGTGGTGCATTTCAGTTTTGCACAGTTTGCTGACCACCAGTATATAATATATAGCAGTACGGTACAGTAGGCCACTGCTCTACCTACCTCTGTGTCGTCAAGTATACTATCCATCCATACCTGTGGTGCATTTCAGTTTTGCACAGTTTGCTGACCACCAGTATATAATATATAGCAGTACGGTACAGTAGGCCACTGCTCTACCTACCTCTGTGTCGTCAGGTATACTATCCATCCATACCTGTGGTGCATTTCAGTTTTGCACAGCTTGCTGACCACCAGTATATAATATATAGCAGTACGGTACAGAAGGCCACTACTCTACCTACCTCTGTGTCGTTAAGTATACTATCCATCCATACCTCTGGTGCATTTCAGTTTTGGACAGTTTGCTGACCACCAGTATATAATATATAGCAGTACGGTACAGTAGGCCACTGCTCTACCTACCTCTGTGTCGTCAAGTATACTATCCATCCATACCTGTGGTGCATTTCAGTTTTGCACAGTTTGCTGACCACCAGTATATAATATATAGCAGTCCGGTACAGTAGGCCACTGCTCTACCTACCTCTGTGTCGTCAGGTATACTATCCATCCATACCTGTGGTGCATTTCAGTTTTGCACAGTTTGCTGACCACAAGTATATAATATATAGCAGTACGGTACAGTAGGCCACTACTCTACCTACCTCTGTGTCGTTAAGTATACTATCCATCCATACCTGTGGTGCATTTCAGTTTTGCACAGTTTGCTGACCACCAGTATATAATATATAGCAGGTCGGTACAGAAGGCCACTGCTCTACCTACCTCTGTGTCGTCAAGTATACTATCCATCCATACCTGTGGTGCATTTCAGTTTTGCACAGTTTGCTGACCACCAGTATATAATATATAGCAGTACGGTACAGTAGGCCACTGCTCTACCTACCTCTGTGTCGTCAAGTATACTATCCATCCATACTTGTGGTGGATTTCAGTTGTGCGCAGTGTATATAGTAGTAGGCCATTGCTATTGATACTGTCATATAATTCCACACATTAAAAAATGGAGAACAAAAATGTGGAGGGTAAAATAGGGAAAGATCAAGATACACTTCCACCTCGTGCTGAAGCTGCTGCCACTAGTCATGGCCGAGACGATGAAATGCCATCAACGTCGTCTGCCAAGGCCAATGCCCAATGTCATAGTAGAGAGCATGTAAAATCCAAAACACAAAAGTTCAGTAAAATGACCCAAAAATCTAAATTAAAAGCGTCTGAGGAGAAGCGTAAACTTGCCAATATGCCATTTACGACACGGAGTGGCAAGGAACGGCTGAGGCCCTGGCCTATGTTCATGGCTAGTGGTTCAGCTTCACATGAGGATGGAAGCACTCATCCTCTTCCTAGAAAAATGAAAAGACGTAAGCTGGCAAAAGCACAGCAAAGAACTGTGCATTCTTCTAAATCACAAATCCCCAAGGAGAGTCCAATTGTGTAGGCTGCGATACCTGACCTTCCCAACACTGGACGGGAAGAGGTGGCGCCTTCCACCATTTGCACGCCCCCTGCAAGTGCTGGAAGGAGCACCCGCAGTCCAGTTCCTGATAGTCAAATTGAAGATGTCACTGTTGAAGTACACCAGGATGAGTATATGGGTGTTGCTGGCGCTGAGGAGGAAATTGACAAGGAGGATTCTGATGGTGAGGTGGTTTGTTTAAGTCAGGCACCCGGGGAGACACCTGTTGTCCGTGAGACGAATATGGCCATTGACATGCCTGGTCAAATTACAAAAAAAAAATCACCTCTTCGGTGTGGAATTATTTTAACACAAATGCGGACAACAGGTGTCAAGCCGTGTGTTGCCTTTGTCAAGCTGTAATAAGTAGGGGTAAGGACGTTAACCACCTCGGAACATCCTCCCTTATACGTCACCTGCAGCGCATTCATCATAAGTCAGTGACAAGTTCAAAAATTTTGGATGACAGCGGAAGCAGTCCACTGACCACTAAATTCCTTCCTCTTGTAACCAAAGTCCTGCAAACCACACCACCGACTCCCTCAGTGTCAATTTCCTCCTTACACAGGAAAGCCAATAGTCCTGCAGGCCATGTCACTGGCAAGTCTGACGAGTCCTCTCCTGCCTTGGATTCCTCCGATGCATCCTTGAGTGTAACGCCTACTGCTGCTGGCGCTTCTGTTGTTGCTGCTGGTAGTCGATCGTCATCCCAGAGGGGAAGTCGGATGACCACTTGTACTACTTCCAGTAAGCAATTGACTGTCCAACAGTCCTTTGCGAGAAAGATGAAATATTACAGCAGTCATCCTGCTGCAAAGTGGATAACTCAGGCCTTGGCAGCCTGGGCGGTGAGAAACGTGTTTCCGTTATCCACCGTTAATTCACAGGCAACTACAGACTTGATTTAGGTACTGTGTCCCCGGTACCAAATACCATCTAGGTTCCATTTCTCTAGGCAGGCGATACCGAAAATGTACACAGACCTCAGAAAAAGAGTCACCAGTGTCCTAAAAAATGCAGTTGTACCCAATGTCCACTTAACCACGGACATGTGGACAAGTGGAGCAGGGCAGACTCAGTACTATATGACTGTGACAGCCCACTGGGTAGATGTATTGCCTCCCGCAGCAAGAACAGCAGTGGCGGCACCAGTAGCAGCATCTCGCAAATGCCAACTCGTTCCTAGGCAGGCTACGCTTTGTATCACCACTTTCCAGAAGAGGCACACAGCTGACAACCTCTTACGGAAACTGAGGAACATCATCGCAGAATGGCTTACCCCAAATGGACTCTCCTGGGGATTTGTGACATCGGACAACGCCAGCAATATTGTGCGTGCATTACATCTGGGCAAATTCCAGCACATCCCATGTTTTGCACATACATTGAATTTGGTGGTGCAGAATTATTTAAAAAATGACAGGGGCGTGCAAGAGATGCTGTCGGTGGCCCGAAGAATTGCGGGCCACTTTCGGCATTCAGCCACCGCGTGCCGAAGACTGGAGCACCAGCAAACAGTCCTGAACCTGCCCTGTCATCATTGAAGCAAGAGGTGGTAACGAGGTGGAATTCAACCCTCTATATGCTTCAGAGGATGGAGGAGCAGCAAAAGGCCATTCAAGCCTGTACATCTGCCTATGATATAGGCAAAGGAGGGGGAATGCACCTGACTCAAGCGCAGTGGAGAATGATTTCAACGTTGTGCAAGGTTCTGCAACCCTTTGAACTTGCCACACGTGAAGTCAGTTTAGACACTGCCAGCCTGAGTCAGGTCATTCCCCTCATCAGGCTTTTGCAGAAGAAGCTGGAGACATTGAAGGAGGAGCTAAAACAGAGCGATTCTGCTAGGCATGTGGGACTTGTGGATGGAGCCCTTAATTCGCCTAACCAGGATTCACGGGTGGTCAATCTGTTGAAATCAGAGCACTACATTTTGGCCACCGTGCTCGATCCAAGATTTAAAACCTACGTTGTATCTCTCTTTCCGGCAGACACAAGCTGCAGAGGTTCAAAGACCTGCTGGTGAGAAAATTGTCAAGTCAAGCGGAATGTGACCCGTCAACAGCTGCTCCTTCACATTCTCCCGCAACTGGTAGTGCGAGGAAAAGGCTAAGAATTCCGAGCCCACTCGCTGGCGGTGATGCAGGGCAGTCTAGAGCGAGTGCTGACATCTGGTCCGGACTGAAGGACCTGCCAACGATTACTGACATATCGTCTACTGTCACTGCATATGATTCTCTCACCATTGAAAGAATGGTGGAGGATTATATGAGTGACCACATCCAAGTAGGCACGTCAGACAGTCCGTACGTATACTGGCAGGAAAAATAGGCAATTTGGAGGCCCTTGCAGAGACTGGCTTTATTTTACCTAAATTGCCCCCCCTCCAGTGTGTACTCCGAAAGAGTGTTTAGTGCAGCCGCTCACCTTGTCAGCAATCGGCGTACGAGGTTACTTCCAGAAAATGTGGAGAAGATGATGTTCATCAAAATGAATTATAATCAATTCCTCCGTGGAGACATTCACCAGCAATTGCCTCCAGAAAGTACACAGGGACCTGAGATGGTGGATTCCAGTGGGGACGAATTAATAATCTGTGAGGAGGGGGATGTACACAGTGAAAGGGGTGAGGAATCGGACGATGAGGAGGAGGTGGACATCTTGCCTCTGTAGAGCCAGTTTGTGCAAGGAGAGATTGATTGCTTCTTTTTTGGTGGGGGCCCAAACCAACCAGTCATTTCAGTCACAGTTGTGTGGCAGACCCTGTCGCTGAAATGATGGGTTTGTTAAAGTGTGCATGTCCTGTTTATACAACATAAGGGTGGGTGGGAGGGCCCAAGGACAATTCCATCTTGCACCTCTTTTTTCTTTCATTTTTCTTTGCATCATGTGCTGTTTGGGGACTATTTTTTTGAAGTGCCATCCTGCCTGACACTGCAGTGCCACTCCTAGATGGGCCAGGTGTTTGTGTCGGCCACTTGTGTCGCTTAGCTTAGCCATCCAGCGACCACAGTGCACCTCTTTTTTTCTTTGCATCATGTCCTGTTTGGGGACTATTTTTTAAATCGACCATCCTGTCTGACACTGCAGTGCCACTCCTAGATGGGCCAGGTGTTTGTGTCGGCAACTTGGGTCGCTTAGCTTAGTCATCCAACGACCTCGGTGCAAATTTTAGGACTAAAAATAATATTGTGAGGTGTGAGGTGTTCAGAATAGACTGGAAATGAGTGGAAATTATGGTTATTGAGGTTAATAATACTATGGGATCAAAATGACCCCCAAATTCTATGATTTAAGCTGTTTTTGAGGGTCTTTTGTAAAAAACACCTGAATCCAAAACACACCCGAATCCGACAAAAAATTTTCAGGGAGGTTTTGCCAAAACGCGTCCGAATCCAAAACACGGCAGCGGAACCGAATCCAAACTCAAAACACAAAACCCGAAAAATGTCCGGTGCACATCTCTAGTTTTTAGTAAATTTTTTAAGTGCGATTTCCAAAATCGCATCCTATAACATTTGCGATTTATATACTTTTAAAGGGAAAACATCTGGATGCGAAATAAAAACGACAAGTGAAAATGTGCGATTTTCTCTGGGAAAAATGCGAATTAGATTGCAATTCGCAACCTATTACATTTGTGAATTACTGAAAACAGGCAATTTCGCACATTTTTTGACTAAAAGTCTCAAAAGTCTAAAAATGTCCCTATTACATGTCACCCCTTCTCTCCTTAGTGGGATGCCTTATTTTTCTGATTTCCAGTTATTTATATAGTGCACACATGTCTTTTACAGGGAATATTTGGCCATTCACATCAGTCCCTGCCCCAGTGGAGTTTACAATCTATATTCCCTACCACATGTACACGCATACACATTCATGCAAGGGTTCATTTTGTTGGGAGCCAATTAACCTACCAGTTTATTTTTGCATTGTGGGAGGAAACCGGAGTACTCGAGGGAAACCCACGCAAGCATGGTGAGAATATACAAACTCCACACAGTTAGGGCCATGGTGGGAATTGCACCCACAACCTCAGTTCTGTGAGGCAGTAATGCTAACCATTACACTGTCCATACTATCCCACTGTTAGTGTGATGCCTTAGGGTGATTGGCTTGTACTGGCCTGGAGGGTACCATGCCCTGGATGTGAACCTTAGTGCTAAGGACCCACCAGATGAGGTCACCTGGTTGCGGTAGGTGCGCCCGTATTTTAAATTATGCTAAGCATCTCAATATACCACCATATACAGTAGGTTTAATATTATTTAGTTCTAGTTATTCGTAAAAGCATTTTAATCTGCTGCAGATACATCTGGATCCTAGCATCTTATTAGTCTTGACAACCTATAGAGAATACAGCACTTTTTTTACTTAAGAAATTGCAGCTCAACACTAAATATGTGTGTATGGAAATTTGCTGATAAATATACTGTATGTACACTGACTGCTATAGACCATAGTTTATTGTTTTCAAAGCTTTTCCAATTAATCAACTTCTATAATGAGAGATGACATCTCTAATATGTTCTTGTTCATGACTAATAGATTCATTAACAGGATGATAACATGCTAAGTTTTCACCAGACATGCTATATATATATAGTATTTTTATGTTATGCCAGAGGTATTAGGAGGCAAGAGCAGTCTGAAACATGGCTTAGATCTGCTTATCCAAACATTAGCATCCTTCTTGCGATTATTTAAATGCAGCACTGTAAAAAAAGAATGGAGAACGTTCAGTGTGAAATTTTCAAGGTGTTTGGATTCAATGAGGGAGAAAAAGGGAGATGGGGCCATTTCTCGGCTTTTGCACAGCCCACTTGAACTTTGTGACAGGTCTCTGTCACTCAGCCACAGTTGATTAACTTCTACTGACATTCAGCTGTCAGCCAGTAAACCCTTTACTATGCCCCTAACATGCTCTACAGCTTCACCCAATTAACTTGCTTTCACTTGACACTGTAGCAAGAAAAAAAAAAGATTCATAATAGGTGGTAAAGGTGCTTGGTGTCTGCCTGCCCTCTTAATTGCTTTCCAGCAGCAAAATGCCTAACCCTGTGTGACAGCAAGACCTGGTGATCTTCGTTTTGCAGAGTGTATAGCTGCTAACTGCTAACTAGACCTTACACAAATAAATATACACGCAATGTAAAAAGGTAATTCTCAGGGAAAGGCTAGCATGAACAAAGAATTAAACAAAACCAACTGGAAAATGAGATCAAATTAAAAAATTTAAGTTTTTAGTTAATGCACTTTATTGCAATAATGCTAGAACATGTATTATGTGTTTAATTGATATGGGATTCTTTTCCTTTATATACTGTTTATATATACAGGGCCAAAACTAGGGGGGGGCTAGGGGGGCAGGCGACCTGGGCGCCGGATTGGAGGGGGCGCCGAGACCCCCTAACACCCTCTCCCTATGCGCCAGTGCAGCGCCGCGGCACTTCTTTGTACTTTGAAACCCCCTTCTCCCTCCTCCCGAGTGCCCAGCTCGGGGGGGGCGGGGTTTCGCGGAATGACGCGATTGCGTCGTGACGTCACGACGCAAACGCGTCATTCCACGAAACCCCGCCCCCCCCGAGCTGGGCACTCGGGAGGAGGGAGAAGGGGGAGCCACGCAGACGAGGAGGGAGAGGCGGCTGAAGAGCGGCGAGAACCGCTTCAAATGTAAGTCAGCCCCTCTCCCTCCCTCTCTCTCTCTCTCTCTCTCTCTCCCTCCCTCTCCCCACCACCAGCCGGAATGTGTAAAATGGGGACCTGTCTGCCGCAATGTGTAAAATGGGGACACTTTTTCCTGCCGCAATGTGTAAAATGGGGACACTTTTTCCTGCCGCAATGTGTAAAATGGGGACACTTGCCTGTCGTACTGTGTAAAATGGGGACACGTGCCTGCCGCAATGTGTAAAATGGGGTCACCTGTCTGCCGCAATGTGTAAAATGGGGACACTTTTTCCTGCCGCAATGTGTAAAATGGGGACACTTTTTCCTGCCGCAATGTGTAAAATGGGGACACTTGCCTGTCGTACTGTGTAAAATGGGGACACGTGCCTGCCGCAATGTGTAAAATGGGGTCACCTGTCTGCCGCAATGTGTAAAATGGGGACACTTGCCTGTCGTACTGTGTAAAATGGGGACACGTGTCTGCCGCAATGTGTAAAATGGGGACACTTGCCAGCGTACTGTGTAAAATGGGGACACGTGCCTGCCGCAATGTGTAAAATGGGGACACTTGCCTGTCGTACTGTGTAAAATGGGGACACGTGTCTGCCGCAATGTGTAAAATGGGGACACCTGTCTGCCGCAATGTGTAAAATGGGGTCACCTGTCTGCTGCAATGTGTAAAATGGGGACACTTGCCTGTCGTACTGTGTAAAATGGGGACACGTGCCTGCCGCAATGTGTAAAATGGGGACACTTGCCTGTCGTACTGTGTAAAATGGGGACACGTGTCTGCCGCAATGTGTAAAATGGGGACACTTGCCAGCGTACTGTGTAAAATGGGGTCACCTGTCTGCCGCAATGTGTAAAATGGGGACACTTGCCTGTCGTACTGTGTAAAATGGGGACACGTGCCTGCCGCAATGTGTAAAATGGGGACACTTGCCTGCCGTACTGTGTAAAATGGGGACACGTGCCTGCCGCAATGTGTAAAATGGGGACACGTGCCTGCCGCAATGTGTAAAATGGGGACACGTGCCTGCCGCAATGTGTAAAATGGGGACACGTGTCTGCCGCAATGTGTAAAATGGGGACACTTTCCTGCCGCAATGTGTAAAATGGGGACACGTGTCTGCCGCAATGTGTAAAATGGGGACACTTGCCAGCGTACTGTGTAAAATGGGGACACGTGCCTGCCGCAATGTGTAAAATGGGGACACGTGCCTGCCGCAATGTGTAAAATGGGGACACTTTTTCCTGCCGCAATGTGTAAAATGGGGACACCTGTCTGCCGCAATGTGTAAAATGGGGTCACCTGTCTGCCGCAATGTGTAAAATGGGGACACTTGCCTGTCGTACTGTGTAAAATGGGGACACTTTTTCCTGGATATGAAATTTATGTTAGAAAAGGCAATTTTTCAGGTAAAAAAGTTCTGAAAGAGATATATCTATATATATATATATATATATATTTTTTTTTTTTTTTTTTATTCATTTATTTTAAAATGTTTAGTTTTTTTTTTTTTTTATTTATTGTAAAAAAAAAAAAAAAAATTTGGGGGGGGGGGGGGGGGGGGGTGTCAAATGACTACCTTGCCCCGGGTGACAAAAATCCTAGTTTCGGCCCTGATATATATATATATATATATATATATATATATATGTATATACTGTAGCCTACTTTAGTATCTCATTCTCCACAACTGTACTATATTGGCTAATATAAGTTAATATATAAAGTGATAAACTTCTGAGTTTCTTTGTGAGATGTTACAACAGCATACCGCACAACTGTCCCGATCCAGCGGTACAGTCCCCCCTATTCACCTGGTGGAGGGGCAGTTGCGGGAGCCTTTGATCACCCACAGTGATCTCTGAAAGTGAATACATACTGTGCGCACACACAGGAAGCCAGCACATATGTTACAAAAAACTCTACATGTATTTATATATGTGCTGGCTTGCTCAGCCCTGCACACATTGGCCAATGCTGCAGCCCATGAGAAACAACCGTAGCTGTTTGTATGTAAAACAAAAGAGCAAGCAGCTGGGCAAAACAATGTTGCACTGCAGGTGGGGCAGATGTAACATGTGCAGGAAGATTTAGATTTGGGTCGGCTATATTTATTTTGAGCATGTGATGTGCACCGGAAATTTTTCGGGTTTTGGTTTTGGGTTCGGTTCCGCGGCCATGTTTTGGATTCGGACGCGTTTTGGCAAAACCTTACCGAAAAATTTTTGTCGGATTCGGGTGTGTTTTGGATTCGGGTGTTTTTTTCAAAAAACCCTCAAAAACAGCTTAAATCATAGAATTTGGGGGTCATTTTGATCCCATAGTATTATTAACCTCAATAACCATAATTTCCACTCATTTTCAGTCTATACTGAACACCTCACACCTCACAATATTATTTTTAGTCCTAAAATTTGCCCTGAGGTCGCTGGATGGCTAAGCTTAGCGACCCAAGTGGCCGACACAAACACCTGGCCCATCTAGGAGTGGCACTGCAGTGTCAATCAAGACAGGATGGCCCTTCCAAAAAATACTCCCCAAACAGCACATGATGCAAAGAAAAAAAAGAGGCGCGCCAAGGTCGCTGTGTGACTAAGCTAAGCGACCCAAGTGGCCGACACAAACACCTGGCCCATCTAGGAGTGGCACTGCAGTGTCAGACAGGATGGCACTTCAAAAAAATAGTCCCCAAACAGCACATGATGCAAAGAAAAAAAAGAGGCGCACCAAGGTGGCTGTGTGACTAAGCTAAGCGACACAAGTGGCCGACACAAACACCTGGCCCATCTAGGAGTGGCACTGCAGTGTCAATCAAGACAGGATGGCCCTTCCAAAAAATACTCCCCAAACAGCACATGATGCAAAGAAAAAAAGAGGCGCACCACGGTGGCTGTGTGACTAAGCTAAGCGACCCAAGTGGCCGACACAAACGCCTGGCCCATCTAGGAGTGGCACTGCAGTGTCAGACAGGATGGCACTTCAAACAAATAGTCCCCAAACAGCACATGATGCAAAGAAAAAAAGATGAGCACCAAGGTCGCTGTGTGACTAAGCTAAGCGACCCAAGTGGCTGACACAAACACCTGGCCCATCTAGGAGTGGCACTGCAGTGTCAGACAGGATGGCACTTCAAAAAAATAGTCCCCAAACAGCACATGATGCAAAGAAAAAAAGAGGCGCACCAAGGTGGCTGTGTGACTAAGCTAAGCGACACAAGTGGCCGACACAAACACCTGGCCCATCTAGGAGTGGCACTGCAGTGTCAGACAGGATGGCACTTCAAAAAAATAGTCCCCAAACAGCACATGATGCAAAGAAAAAAAGAGGCGCACCAAGGTCTCTGTGTGACTAAGCTAAGCGACCCAAGTGGCCGACACAAACACCGGGCCCATCTAGGAGTGGCACTGCAGTGCCAATCAAGACAGGATGGCCCTTCCAAAAAATTGTCCCCAAACAGCACATGATGCAAAGAAAAATGAAAGAAAAAAGAGGTGCAAGATGGAATTGTCCTTGGGCCCTCCCACCCACCCTTATGTTGTATAAACAGGACATGCAAACTTTAACGAACCCATCATTTCAGCGACAGGGTCTGCCACATGACTGTGACTGAAATGACTGGTTGGTTTGGGCCCCCACCAAAAAAGAAGCAATCAATCTCTCCTTGCACAAACTGGCTCTACAGAGGCAAGATGTCCACCTCATCATCATCCTCCGATTCCTCACCCCTTTCACTGTGTACATCCCCCTCCTCACAGATTATTAATTCGTCCCCACTGGAATCCACCATCTCAGGTCCCCATGTACTTTCTGGAGGCAATTGCTGCTGGTGAATGTCTCCACAGAGGAATTGATTATAATTCATTTTAATGAACATCATCTTCTCCACATTTTCTGGAAGTAACCTCGTACGCCGATTGCTGACAAGGTGAGCGGCTGCACTAAACACTCTTTCGGAGTACACACTGGAGGGAGGGCAACTTGCCTCTTTTTCCTGCCAGTATACGTACAGACTGTCTGACGTGCCTACTTGGATGCGGTCACTCATATAATCCTCCACCATTCTTTCAATGGTGAGAGAATCATATGCAGTGACAGTAGACGACATGTCAGTGATCGCGCTGAACCGAAAAAAAAGTGGGTCCCAGGGACCCCTCACTTTTAAAAATTGGGGTCCTAACTGTCCTTTTTTGGGTCCCATCGGAATGAAGGTTCTTATTAATCTTATTAATGATTTAAATATAAAAACACGGACTTGATTTGGACACAACAAAAGTGTTGCAAGGGGGAGGATGGGGTGACGATGCTGCTGGGCTGTGTAGCATACAGGACACCCTGCACCAGAGCTGTAACTAGACATTTTGGTGCCCTTTTGGCAGAAAGTGAATTGGTGCTCCCCCTCCCATACTACAAAGCATGGATAGTGCGCGCCAAAGGCGCGCACCAAAAACGTAGGGGTCTGGCTTTGTGGGGAAGGGGCTTGGCCACATAATAGTGCCAAATTACACCACACAGTAGTGCCGCTTATACACATTGCACCAGGTAGTACCTCCTATACACACTGCACCAGGTAGAGCACATTATACACATTGCACCAAGCAGAACCACCTATACACATTGTGCCAGGCAGAGCACGTTATACACATTGTGCCAGGCAGAGCACATTATACACATTGCGCCAAGCAGAAACACCTATACACATTGCGCCAGGCAGAGCACGTTATACACTTTGCGCCAGGCAGAGCACGTTATACACTTTGCGCCAGGCAGAGCACGTTATACACTTTGCGCCAGGCAGAGCACGTTATACACTTTGCGCCAGGCAGAGCACGTTATACACTTTGCGCCAGGCAGAGCACGTTATACACTTTGCGCCAGGCAGAGCACGTTATACACTTTGCACCATACAGAACCACCTATACACATTGTGCCAGGCAGAGCACGTTATACACATTGCACCAAACAGAACCACCTATACACATTGTGCCAGGCAGAGCACGTTATACACTTTGCGCCAGGCAGAGCACATTATACATTTTGCGCCAGGTAGAACCAGCTATACACACTGAGCCAAGCAGAGCACGTTATACACATTGCGCCAGGCAGAGCACGTTATATACATTGCGCCAGGTAGAACCACCTATACACACACTGAGCCAGGCAGAGCACATTATACATTTTGCGCCAGGTAGAACCAGCTATACACACTGAGCCAAGCAGAGCACGTTATACACATTGCGCCAGGCAGAGCACGTTATATACATTGCGCCAGGTAGAACCACCTATACACACACTGAGCCAGGCAGAGCACGTTATACACTTTGGACGGGGAGAAGCTGCGGGCAGCGCTATTGAATGGGGAGAAGCTACCGGTGGTGATTTGATGGCAAGAGAGGCACTGAAACAGTATTATTAGCAGAGACGCACTGGTCACTTAGAGACCTCTCTGCTTGTAGTGCGTAAAATGCGCTATAGCGCATATTTTGTGATCACTGGGTGTAGTGGGAAGAGAGTGAGGTGGGTGTAGGGGGAAGAGAGAAACTGACTGAGAGGGGGGGAGACTGACAGAGAGCGGGTTGACAGAGGGGAAGAGAGAGACGGACAGAGAGAGGGGGCGGGACAGAGAGAGAGAGGTGGGGAGACAGAGAGGGAACGAGGAGACGGAGAGAGAGAGAGAGAGGGAACGAGGAGACGGACAGAGAGAGAGAGAACGAGGAGACGGACAGAGAGAGAGAGAGAGAACGAGGAGACGGACAGAGAGAGAGAGAACGAGGAGACGGACAGAGAGAGAGAGAGAGAACGAGGAGACGGACAGAGAGAGAGAGAGAGAACGAGGAGACAGACAGAGAGAGAGAGAACGAGGAGATGGAGAGAGAGAGAGAGAGAGAGAGAGAGAACGAGGAGACGGACAGAGAGAGAGAACGAGGAGACGGACAGAGAGAGAGAGAGAGAGAACGAGGAGACGGACAGAGAGAGAGAGAGAGAGAGAATGAGGAGACGGACAGAGAGAGAGAGAGAACGAGGAGACGGACAGAGAGAGAGAGAACGAGGAGACGGACAGAGAGAGAGAGAACGAGGAGACGGACAGAGAGAGAGAGAGAACGAGGAGACGGACAGAGAGAGAGAGAACGAGGAGACGGACAGAGAGAGAGAGAACGAGGAGACGGACAGAGAGAGAGAGAGAGAACGAGGAGACGGACAGAGAGAGAGAGAGAGAACGAGGAGACGGACAGAGAGAGAGAGAGAACGAGGAGACGGAGAGAGAGAACGAGGAGACAGCGAGAGAGAGAGAACGAGGAGACGGACAGAGAGAGAGAGAGAGAGAGAACGAGGAGACGGACAGAGAGAGAACGAGGAGACGGACAGAGAGAGAACGAGGAGACGGACAGAGAGAGAGAACGAGGAGACGGACAGAGAGAGAGAGAGAGAGAACGAGGAGACGGACAGAGAGAGAGAGAGAGAGAACGAGGAGACGGACAGAGAGAGAGAGAGAACGAGGAGACGGACAGAGAGAGAGAGAGAGAACGAGGAGACGGACAGAGAGAGAGAGAGAGAGAACGAGGAGACGGACAGAGAGAGAGAGAGAGAGAGAACGAGGAGACGGACAAAGAGAGAGAGAGAACGAGGAGACGGACAGAGAGAGAGAGAGAGAGAGAGGGAACGAGGCGGACAGAGAGAGAACGAGGAGACGGACAGAGAGAGAGGGAGGAAACGAGACGGACAGAGAGAGAGAGAGAGAGGGAACGAGGCGGACAGAGAGAGAGAGGGAACGAGACTGACAGAGCGAGAGAGAAAAGGGGGGGGGGGGTGGAAAGAGGGGGGGGGGAGAGACCGAGAGAGAGGGGATAGATGGAGGCAGAGGAAAGGGAGTGATTGAGAGAGAGGCTTGTACTACTGTAGCATTGCTTGTCAGTGGTGTATATAATCTAGGGCTGCTACTTTGCATGGACACGGCTGCCAGTGCCTCTGCACATTCCTCCGACGGACGTTTGGCGCCGGGGACGGTCAGGACAGGGGTGTAATAGAAGTAGGCAAGGGCTGTGAGAGCGGCCCCAGTCCTCCCCTTCCAGCCCGGTGTCCGTGTCAGCAGCAATAGAGGGGGAGTTTAGATTAGTAAAACGCAGGCAGCATTTGAGTGGGAGGAGAAGGAGAGCGAACCTTTTACTGGCCGGGAGACAGGACCCGAGTGACTGGCTGTGCAGTGGCCGTCTTCATACACAGGCTCTGGGACACTGGCGGTGGGCGGGCGAACAGGCGCAGCGCTGGTCGCGGCATTTAATGAGTCAGTGAGACTCATTGTAATGCCGTCTCTGAACCATCCCCCACCGCGGGAACAGACAGCCCCCCTCTCCCCACGCCACTTATAACGAGCTCTTACCGTGCACCCAACCCGACCCGACCCCCCCTCTCCCCGGCCACGGACCACTGGCGGCACTCAGAAGCCAAACCCCCTCCCCAGCCGCGGGTTACCCCATGTCACAGAGGATCGCTGCCACGGAGCTGCGCTGTCATGTCCTGACTGGCAAGGCTCCACCTCCTATTTTTAAAGCCTGCCGCCGGGCCGCCACGCCAATCAATCTGCCAGGCTAGGGATTGGCTGCAGCGGAGCGCGTCCCAGAGGACTCACACATGTTGGAAAAGTGAGTCCCTGAACATCAATACCGGGTAAAAAACGCGCTATAGCGCGTTTTTGCGAACACTGCATGTCAGTAATCGTTGGCAGGTCCTTCAGTCCGGACCAGATGTCAGCACTCGCTCCAGACTGCCCTGCATCACCGCCAGCGGGTGGGCTCGGAATTCTTAGCCTTTTCCTCGCACCCCCAGTTGCGGGAGAATGTGAAGGAGGAGATGGTGATGGGTCACGTTCCGCTTGACTTGACAATTTTCTCACCAGCAGGTCTTTGAACCTCTGCAGACTTGTGTCTGCCGGAAAGAGAGATACAACGTTAGGTTTTAAATCTAGGATCGAGCACGGTGGCCAAAATGTAGTGCTCTGATTTCAACAGATTGACCACCCGTGAATCCTGGTTAAGCATATTAAGGGCTCCATCCACAAGTCCCACATGCCTAGCAGAATCGCTCTGTTTTAGCTCCTCCTTCAATGTCTCCAGCTTCTTCTGCAAAAGCCTGATGAGGGGAATGACCTGACTCAGGCTGGCAGTGTCTGAACTGACTTCACGTGTGGCAAGTTCAAAGGGTTGCAGAACCTTGCACAACGTTGAATTAATTCTCCACTGCGCTTGAGTCAGGTGCATTCCACCTCCTTTGCCTATATCGTGGCCAGATGTATAGGCTTGAATGGCCTTTTGCTGCTCCTCCATCCTCTGAAGCATATAGAGTGTTGAATTCCACCTCGTTACCACCTCTTGCTTCAGATGATGGCAGGGCAGGTTCAGGAATGTTTGGTGGTGCTCCAGTCTTCGGTATGCGGTGCCTGAACGCCGAAAGTGGCCCGCAATTCTTCGGGCCACCGACAGCATCTCTTGCACGCCCCTGTCGTTTTTTAAATAATTCTGCACCACCAAATTCAAGGTATGTGCAAAACATGGGGCGTGATGGAATTTGCCCAGATGTAATGCACGCACAATATTGCTGGCGTTGTCGGATGTCACAAATCCCCAGGAGAGTCCAATTGGGGTGAGCCATTCTGCGATGATCTTCCTCAGTTGCCGTAAGAGGTTTTCAGCTGTGTGGCTATTCTGGAAAGCGGTGATACAAAGCGTAGCCTGCCTAGGAACGAGTTGGCGTTTGCGAGATGCTGCTACTGGTGCCGCCACTGCTGTTCTTGCTGCGGGAGGCAATACATCTACCCAGTGGGCTGTCACAGTCATATAGTCCTGAGTCTGCCCTGCTCCACTTGTCCACATGTCCGTGGTTAAGTGGACATTGGGTACAACTGCATTTTTTAGGACACTGGTGAGTCTTTTTCTGAGGTCTGTGTACATTTTCGGTATCGCCTGCCTAGAGAAATGGAACCTAGATGGTATTTGGTACCGGAGACACAGTACCTCAATCAAGTCTCTAGTTGGCTCTGAATTAACGATGGATACCGGAACCACGTTTCTCACCGCCCAGGCTGCCAAGGCCTCAGTTATCCGCTTTGCAGCAGGATGACTGCTGTAATATTTCATCTTCCTCGCAAAGGACTGTTGGACAGTCAATTGCTTACTGGAAGTAGTACAAGTGGTCTTCTGACTTCCCCTCTGGGATGACGATCGACTCCCAGCAGCAACAACAGCATCACCAGCAGCAGTAGGCGTTACACTCAAGGATGCATCGGAGGAATCCCAGGCAGGAGAGGACTCGTCAGACTTGCCAGTGACATGGCCTGCAGGACTATTGGCTTTCCTGGGTAAGGAGGAAATTGACACTGAGGGAGTTGGTGGTGTGGTTTGCGTGAGCTTGGTTACAAGAGGAAGGGATTTAGTGGTCAGTGGACTGCTTCCGCTGTCACCCAAAGTTTTTGAACTTGTCACTGACTTATGATGAATGCGCTGCAGGTGACGTATAAGGGAGGATGTTCCGAGGTGGTTAACGTCCTTACCCCTTCTTATTACAGCTTGACAAAGGCAACACATGGCTTGACACCTGTTGTCCGTATTTGTGTTGAAATAATTCCACACCGAAGAGCTGATTTTTTTTTTGTATTTTGACCAGGGATGTCAATGGCAGTATTCCTCCCACGGACAACAGGTGTCTCCCCGGGATAGCAATGGCCTACAACTATATTTACTGCGCACAACTAAAAGGCACCACAGGTATACAATGTAGATGGATGGATAGTATACTTAATGGATGACGAGTGACGACACAGAGGTAGGTACACAGCAGTGGCCTACCGTACTGCTATATACAGTATACTGGACCTGGTGGACACTGTCAGCAAACTGCTAAACTAGTCTAAAAAAAAGGCACCACAGGTATACAATGTAGATGGATGGATAGTATACTTAATGGATGACGAGTGACGACACAGAGGTAGGTACACAGCAGTGGCCTACCGTACTGCTATATACAGTATACTGGACCTGGTGGACAGTGTCAGCAAACTGCTAAACTAGTCTAAAAAAAGGCACCACAGGTATACAATGTAGATGGATGGATAGTATACTTAATGGATGACGAGTGATGACACAGAGGTAGGTACAGCAGTGGCCTACCGTACTGCTATATATAGTATACTGGACCTGGTGGACACTGTCGGCAAACTGCTAAACTAAAATGCACCACAGGTATAGGAATGTAGATGGATAGTATACTTAATGGATGACGACACAGAGGTAGGTACAGCAGTGCACTCTGCACTGTACTCCTCCTATATAATATTAATTATACTGGTGGTCCCCAGTCCCCACAATAAAGCAGCACACAGTGAGCACAGATATGGAGTGTTTTTCAGGCAAACGTATACTGGTGGTCACTGTCAGCAAAACTCTGCACTGTACTCCTGCTATAGCTGCTCCCCAGTCCCCACAATTAAGCAGTGTGAGCACTCAGCACAGATATATCATGCAGCACACTGAGCACAGATATGGTATGGAGCGTTTTTTTCAGGCAGAGAACGGATAAAAACTAAACTCTGCACTGTACTCCTCCTAACAGCTGCTCCCCAATCCTCCCCACAATTATAGTAATAAACAAGCACAAGCAATCAAATCAACTGTCTTCTACTAAACGGAGAGGACGCCAGCCACGTCCTCTCCCTATCATCTCCAATGCACGTGTGAAAATGGCGGCGACGCGCAGCTGCTTATTGAATCCGAATCTCGCGAGAATCCGACAGCGGGATGATGACGTTCGGGCGCGCTCGGGTTAACCGAGCAAGGCGGGAGTATCCGAGTCTGCTCGGACCCGTGTAAAAAAGGTAAAGCTCGGGGGAGTTCGGTTTCTCGGAAACCGAACCCGCTCATCACTATGTAGCACACAAACGTTAGCATTATTTTCACAGTGCAATTTAGATTTCAGTTGACCACACCCCACCCAAATCTAATTGGGTCTGGGACTCAGGGTCGACAACAAAAAGGTCGACACACCTCAAGTCGACGCCAATTGGTCGACACACCTTAGGTCGACATGGACAAAATGTCGACATGGACAAAAGGTCGACAGGAACAATGTCGACATGGAAAAAGGTCGACATGAGTTTTTGATGTTTTTTTGGTGTTGTTTTCTTCGTAGAGTGACCGGGAACCCCAATTAGTGCACCGCGTCCCCTCGCATGGTGCCTTCGCTCCGCTACCACTTCGCTCAGCACAGATTACCGTTCCAATCGTAGTCCACGTGGATCGTTAAGTATGAAAAGGTTCCAAAAAAGAAAGAAATCGTGAAAAACTCATGTCGACCTTTTTCCATGTCGACCTTCTTCCTGCCGACCTTTTGTCCATGTCGACCTAAGGTGTGTCGACCAATTGGCATCGACCTAAGGTGTGTCGACCTATTTGTTGTCGACCTGGAGTCCGGATACCATCTAATTCTATCTGTACATGTTACATTTGCCCCACCTGCTGGTGCTTGTTTTTTTTTTCTTTACTTACAAACATGAATCAGACCCAATGCAGTGCCGTTTCTTGGAGTGGGCAAGCCGGCCGATCGTGATGGCACGGGGCGCTGCGGCCACGGCACTGCATGTTACATTATTCCGTCTGGAATACTATTGAAAATGTCCCCTGACAATGAGCAGAACCCCTTGACAATGAGCAGGTACTGTGGTATTACAGTAGGGGTTATAATATGATGACAGCGCCATGTGGTGGAATAATATGGTGTCAGGGGTATTACAGTGGGGGCATAATATGGTGTCTGTCAAGGGTATTACAGTGGGGGCATAATATGGTGGCGGGGCATGTGGGGGCTTATTATGGTGTCAGGGGCATTACAGTAGGGGCATAATATGGTGACAGGGGCATTACTGTGTGGGGCATAATATGGTGTCTGGCATTACTGTGGTGGCTTTATATGGTGCAAGGGGCATTACTGTGTGGAGCATAATATGGTGTAAGGGACTCTATGTCAGGGAAAAGTAGCCTTTTCCTGCAAGGAGCCAAATTGTCTAGTAACAGCTCTGGCCCTATGTGTAATGTGTGTATCTTTTGAAAGTTAGGTGGCTGCCCATACAGCTTCGGAAGAGTATCACTGGGTAACATTAATCATATTTTTTATATACTGTACATGCAAAGAAGTTAAAATAGGCTATAGAACTGTTGCACAAGATAAGTATACAGTAATTGTTTTAATGGAATCTGTTTTGCTAGTGCATCGCACACAGTATATCTATAAAACTGCAATATCAAGAAAATAGCAAAATCATATCAGGAAACCTATCTTTTATTATTGATAGAATTGCTTGTTAACTCGTATGAGTGAGATAATGAGGATAATTTATGAGGCATGACCAGAGGCGGATTGGCCATAGGGTTTACAGGGAAGATTCCCGGTGGGCCGACGCACCCGCGGGGCCTGTTTAGTTTGAGGACATGTGGTCCTTTTTATAGACATAATGAATAAGAAAAATATTTTGCATATATGAAAATTATTTTGCCACTTAGCCTGTGATTGCAGATGATCTAGTGTATGCTCTGTCTGCCTGCTTGTCTATCATATAAGATTGAGTGAATAGTGATTGGGATACGGTTGGTGTAATTAGCAAGAAAATATATCTTTCTAAAGAATGATTTAGTTTCATAAATTCTGAAGATGTATCATATAATGTGCTCATAATATGTAATTTTATTTATTTTTAACTTCCCCCTTGATGCTGGACATGCCCACTATCTGGAAAGTCTTGGGGGAGGGTGCTGCTGCCATGGCCCATGTCTAGACCTTACACCTCTGGTGCTGCCCATGTGGGGCCACTAGTACAATTTTTTCCAGGGCCGCTTTTTGTTCCCAATCCGCCCCTGGGCATGACACTTTCTACATAACAGGGGACATGCAAAGATATGTGATTTGGGAAAATGCACAGATTGTAGAGTACTGTTAATGCACAGGTTCTTAAACTCGGTCCTCAGGACCCCACACGGTGCATGTTTTGCAGGTCTCCTCACAGAATCGCAAGTGAAATAATTAGCTCCACCTGTGGACCTTTTAAAATGTGTCAGTGAGTAATTAATACACCTGTGCACTTGCTGGGTTACCTGCAAAACATGCACTGTGTGGGGTTCTGAGGACCGAGTTTGGGAACCTCTGTGTTAATGTACTGTACATGAGTTTACACAGCGAGATGGATGTGTCTGCACAACAAAGAGAAGTATGGAATTAGGTTGTTACTTGCAAAATTCAGGTAATTTTGCAGAGTAATCAAAAATGAGATCTAAATTTGCAGAAAATGACATTCAGGGATAAAGAGGGCGCATTTTTAGGGATAGTCATTGATGTGTGGAGGTTTTTGTATATGGACATTTTCAGGCCAAGACTGGACTTCAGTTTGCACCAGTTTAGAGTTGATATTTTCAGGGGGCACTCTATGTACTGCAATAATAAGCCCCACTTACACTCACAAAATTGCCACTTACAATAAGGACAGTCCCTATGCCCCTCAACCTCACAATTCATTTCAACGATAAATTATATTAATATGAGCAGTGTAGGAGTAAAACAGAAAACGTATTTGACTGGAAAATCACCTCTGAAGTGTTAGAAGATGGAACTCTTGAACAATGCACATTTCATACATACCTCCTAACTGACCCGCTATTCGGATACTGTCCCACTGTCCCAACTGCGGGCAGCAGTGACCCGGGGGGGGGGGGGCATTGGGGGAGGCTTTGATCACCTGCTGCACTGCTCTGCAAAGCAGCGAGTGATCTCTGAATAGATGTGTGTACACGGCATCTATTCAGTGCTCGGAGGGGAGCAGGCGCTGTCCAGCTGCTTGGGGAGCACTGGGCACGTTCCCAAAATGCTGATAACGGGCTCGTGATGCGCAGCCACGCCCACTCGGCTGAGGTCACACCCCTCCCATCAGAAGCCACACACCCTTTTTGGGTCGTGCGCGAGCTTCCCGACCCTGTCCTATGAAAAGTTGGGAGGTATGCTCATAGTTATTCCTGACAAAAATGTGTATGCTATCCAGCTTGGGGAAGAATGGAATGTAAACAGCAGTATTTCTAAATTCTTATAGATTTAGGAATGGTGGGGTACTTGGCTTTTAGTAGCATTAGAGCAGACAAAATCATTTATATGTATAAAACAAGACCAGCAGTAAATGATAACAGTAACCTATTACCTGTGTCTTGTGAAAATTCAAGTTTTAGGGCGTGTAATGGCATCCGATATTGCAAAAGACGTGCAGGATGCCGGACGATCTCTGACTTTTTTAAAGGGTCAATCACAAGGCATAATCACGTGAGATGGTCTATCCACCTTCTCTTTCTATGGCAGCAACAATGAAGGTCCTGATAGAGAGAGAACAAGACTCACACTTGCCTTATTTATTAGAAGCTAATATTGCCCATAGTGATACCTTACATTTACATTAACACCCAGTACAACGTAATGCCATTTATGTAACTCACCTATTCCTTTATGGAAGTACATCATAATATACATTGCATCTATATTACATACTAGCTGATGTTCCCGGCGTTGCCTGGGTCAGTGAGTTGGATGCACTGTAACGGTCAACAGAGCAATGAATTTTATATATATGATTTTGACATGCAGCATCCTTTTCTACCTTTAGATGTCACATGGTAGTAATTGATTTGCTGAATGATATGGAAGTAATTGTTTTGCTGAATGTATGAAAAGATCTATTATAATAAATAATATCTGGCAGTGCCCTTTAAAGAACAAGCTGGGAGTCTTAATCAAAAACGATAATGACATAGCGGACAAATGAAATTAGTTTTTCTCATCGGTCTTCACAAGAGAGGACCAGATGCGGGGATTTACACACAATCTCAACAAAGATAATGTCCCAATGCTAAGTGCTTATTTAAGTGAGGAGTATGTGACCGATTAAAAAAAAATAAGATTAATAAGTCACCTGGTCCCGACGGAATTCACCCAAGGTTTCTCATGGAGCTTCTCTCTGAACTAGCAAGACCGCTATTTGTGATCTTCAATTACTCACTTACATCGGGCATAGTTCCCAAAGACTGGCGTATAGCGGAAGTAGTGCTGATATTCAAAAAGGGAAGTAAAACTGAACCGGTAATGATAGACCAGTTAGTCTTATGTCTATAGTGGGGACACTACTGGAAAGAATTCTAAGGGATATTATGCAGAAGTTCCTTGAAGCCAATAAGGTTATTAATAGGAACCAACATGGATTTGTGAGGGATAGATCATGTAAAACAAACTTACTAGGCTTTTATTAAACAGTTAGTGCGAACCTTGATCAGGGTAAGGAGGTGCATGTAATCTTTTTAGACTTTGCTAAAGCTCTCGACACAGTACTGCACATGAGACTTATCTATAAGTTACAAGAACTAGGGCTAGAGAGCACAATATGTACTTGTGCCAGAAATTGGTTAGATAATAGGGAGCAGCGCATTGTGGTAAATGGATCTCTTTCAAATTGGACTGAAGTACTAAGTGGTGTGCCACAAGGGTCTGTACTTGGACCACTATTGTTCAACATTTTCATTAATGATCTAGCAGTAGATCTAGAGAGCATGGTGTCAATTTTTGCAGACGATACCAAATTGTGTAAGGTTATAAATATGGTGAAGGATGCTGAGTCTCTTCAGAACAACTTAGTTAAACTGGAAGCATGGGCAGCAAAATGGAGAATGAACTTCAATACAGATAACTGTAAGGTAATGCACTTTGGTAGCAAGAACAAAAATAACACCTACATACTTAATGGGGTAAAATTATGGGATTATGTACTAGAAAAAGACATAGGTGTTCCCATAGATAGCAAATTTAACAGCAGTACCCAAAGTAGGATTGCAGCAAAGAAGGCTAGCAAAGTATTAACTTGTATAAAGCTGGGAATTGGTGCAAGGGATGAGCGTGTTATACTCCCATTATTTAAATTCCTAGTGAGGTTACATCTTGAATACTATTCACAATTTTGGGCACCATACTACAAAAAGGATCTCCTGGAACTAGAAAAGGTTCAGAGGTGGGCGACCAAACTAATTAGGGGGATGGAGATGCTGGAATACGAGGAAAGGCTTGCAAGGCTAGGCATGTTTACACTGGAAAAGAGGAGACTAAGAGGGGACATGATCAACATTTACAAATATATAAGGGGACAATACACAGATCTTGCGGGGGGCCTGTTTTTGGTAAGATCAACACAGAGGACACATGGACACCCGCTCAGGTTATAGCGGAAAGGAGATTTTGCACACAGAGTCGAAAAGGTTTTTTCCACAGTATGGTGTCAAAGTCGAAAAATATTGCAGAACACACATCACGTACAAACTGCACACACATGCCCACTGCGCGTGCACTTGTTCTGCCGTGCGAGCACATATCCGCAATTTGCGTATGGTCGCTCCCACGGTCCTGCGCATCGGCGCGTGGTATGGGTATTTACGGCAGAGTTCATGTACGCATGGAGAGTCATCAAAACACATTACATATTTAATCCAAATAGTGCACAATGTACACATAGTCCCCTTGCACCACATCAGAAAGTTATAGCTGTTTGAATGGTTGCAGAACAAAGGGATTCACCTTTACAGGATAAGAGGGGACAGACTAAGGTTATAAGGTGGTATTTGGTATCCAGCTGTAGGGTATTTTAAGGGTAACATTCCGGTGTTGGTCTGCAGAAGATCGCATGTTCCTGCGGATAGTTATGTGCAGAAGCAGAATATAGATATAAACTGTATTTACTGTATATTATGTATGCGGCGGGAATCCAGAGGACACCACCCACAAGAGCAGTTGAGAAAGACATCACCTACCTTTTCAAATCAACCTATGACCTCTCCTGTACTGTAAAAGTGCATTCCTGTGTTCAATGGATAAAGGGATTACAGTATCCATTGTATTGCTTTTGGAAGAATTGTATAAATAAAGCCTGCTGCAGCCCGGCCACACACAAGACTCACAATGTTATCTATTTGATGACGGAGGACCGGACCGGGAAGCGCACGCGAATATACTCACGTATGTACATTGACTGTAGCCATTATTCTGTTATATATTGTCTTGTATTGTAGTGTATAATTTGTATTGTAAACCCCCTTTCAGAAATAATCCACTGTGGTGTCGGAACCCAGCGGTAAAATCACAATTGGTGTCGTGTCCTCATTGCCCTGCTATGGTTTAAAGTGTATTATTATCGCATTGCATTGCTGTAAAAGGTTTAAAGTGTATCTCTGGGTGTGTACGTGCTGTGAGTACTTTGTACCGTCAGCGCGGCATGTGTAAGCAAAGTCCGTACACTGTACGGGACTCTGTACGCTAATAGCGTAAAAGGTGCATAGAGTGTGAATTAAGTATAGCGGCCGCAGCGGCTAAAGGTTTAAAGTGTATTTACGGTGTGTTTAAGGTATAGCTTTTATTCCTGTAAAGATAATCAGCTTTATCAATTGGGGGCTCTCCGGTCTTCCACATTGTTACTGCTTAACAGGTCACGAGCAGACTTAATCTATCAGCATAAGGGTGGACAGGGATCCTACGTATCCTTTTCTTGGTCGGTGGATGCACTGAAAACCCTACTTAATTGCTGATTAGACGGTGTCTGCTCTGTATGGTTTGTAGGGATGATGGTAGAACTCGTACGGTAAGCAGGAAAAAAGCTATTTAAAATCTGTGAATTTATTTTTGGCGCCAAATGCGTACACAACAAAAGCGTACACCCATACTCTGTGCATACTCTCCCACATTGTTTTTCATAACATTCAGATTACTAGATTCATAATATATATATTAAGGAAGTAAGTGTAAAACACAAACGTAGTCTGGCCTAGTTATAAAGGTTTATACAGAGAAACTGTGTCGCGTGTTGAGTGATCGATTATAGTTAATATTGCTCACATTTATAGAAATTGTGTGTTGTTTTATTGCGTCCGCACATTGGTACACGTGGTACAGAACGTGAGGACAGCGTACACAAAACGTGCACGTAGCGCAAGGCCGCACACGTGGCATAAAGGTACGCACGGTTGCGTAATTACGCAAGCTTGAGTAGCATTGTGTGCGCATAATAAAACCACACGATAGTTCGTATAGTTTAAAGGTGGGATATTAGCCACGCTACAATAACACAAGATTGCCCAATCTCCAAAGTTTAGTATAAAACCCTTATTTACTGTATTGCCTCTGGGAATAAAGCTGCTTGTCTGAATGATAATTTTCTGTACAGAAAAATAAAGTGTATTTGAGTGAGCGAGTGCAGGAGTGAGTGGATACTGAACCCAAGAAAGGTGGAATAGGTGGATTGCTAGGTGGTCTAGGTGTACACACTGGGTTAGTAGAGACCCGGTGGCATAGGGTTCGCAACCCTGCGTTATTAAAAAAAGTGGACTAGGTGGTCTTGGTGTACTGAGTGGTATCCCGTACAACTCTAGGTGGTCTACTAGGTGGTCTACAACAATCGTAGGGCATATAGATAACTAGTATCTATAGGCTGTGCTATTGCATCACATGTCCGTTTGTTCTGCATAGCGCAACGTGATATTATTGTGTCACATTTGCTGTGGAAGAGCATGCGCAGACGTGATTGTATAGACAAAGGGGTTTTCTTTGATAACTTCGGGAAATCTCCCTGGTGGGCTTCACTGGAAAGGGTGAAGGATAGTTATCTAATTTCTCTGTTTTTCACCCTACAATTAATTCCAGTTGAAAGATACCGAAAAGGAAATTTTCACTGCCTCTCTCAAGAAAATTTCCAAACAGAACTTCCACTGAAAGAAATTACGGTGTAAGGTCTGATAGGCCCTAAGTTGGGTACATTGCGATCCGCTATCAACAGTGTATCGTTGTATTGGCCAGCGTGGGCGCGAGCGTGTGGAAGGCGCTCAGGTATACTTCCACCGTCTACTTATATTGAGTATTTTGGTGTTTGTGGGAATTTTTTAAAAGGTATTAGAAGAGACCCACAAATATGGGAGCCAGTTGCTCAAGTAAGAGACGTTTAGACAGGGTTCAGGCAGAATTGTGGCCAAAAGGCTCAGCAAGGTTTATCATGTGTGAAAAATATGGTTCACACACAGAAGGTTTATGCAATGAGTGGATATGTATGACCAACAATGATAGGGTACCATTCCCTAGAGTGGGCAGTTTTGAACCAGAGGTATTACAGAACTTTAGGTTAAGGATATGTCTGATAAAATCCAAGAAACAAAGGATTAAACATACAGACTGTTCAAATTTATGGCAACAGGAGGGGGATATGCAAAAGGAATTAGCTCGCGCAGCAGGTTCCAAACATAGTGGGAAAACAATGGCAATGGCACCACCACCACCATATATTGTTGGGGAGAAAATGGCTACAGGCAATGATACATTGGTACAGAATAAGAGTGTAATTGCAAAATGTACTAACCCTAACGCTTGCCAGTTGTACCCCGTTTTAAATTTTCCCCAGGACTGCGAACAAGAAGATGAGCCCAGCACGATATCGGCACTCTCTCTAGCAGCCACCATACAAGACACTCAGGTGGGCACGGCCCAACCAACAAGAGCAGTAGTCAGGCCCCCTAGCGGAGGGATAAGTGAGGTCGTGTCCACAGGTAAGTACGGTACCGTACATTATGCAGAAACCATAGAACCCCACATTGTAGAATCAAACCAGAATGATGTAATTGAATTAAATCCTGTCAGGGTGATTGCAGTCCCCAATGGGAAGACTGACGCTCAGGCAGTCACTCCCATCAGGAACATTGCCATGCATTGTCCCTGGTCCCGGACAGAATTGAGGTCAATTATGTCAGAATTTCCCGATCCCAGAAAGGATCTAGTCGCATGCCAGAGGTTCATTAAAGAGTTAGGTAACGCCACCGAACCCACAAACAAAGATTGGCGAACAGTGCTACGGGTATGTTTACCCTCCAATATTGACCCCGTGAAGTTCATAAGTGATTGCAATTTAGACGAAGAAGTACCTAGCACTGATGAGTACACTCAGGAGAAGGTACGACAAATCAATCTGCAATTAGGAATATATTTCCCTACTGTTGTCAAATGGAATAAAATCTTTCCCATAAGACAAAAGGAAGGTGAAACGGCATCCGAATATTTCCATCGAGCACTGCAGGAAATGACTAGATACACTGGGATCGAGGACATTAGAGACAATGCACATCATAGGGAGGTAGCTGTTTCAGTATTAATAGACGGGTTGAAGGAGGCACTCAGAACAAGGGTACAGACCTCTCTACCAAACTGGAGAGGTATCTCAGTGGCTGCATTGAGAGAGTCCGCTGTCGAGCATGATAGGAACATCATTAAACACAGGGAGTCACAGGGGGAAAAACTGATGACGGTAAGTATACAGGCCCTTACGGCAAAACCCCATCAGCCGAAAACCCGGACCCCTGTTGTTTGGGACAGACCTAGATCATGCTACCTTTGTAGGAAGGAAGGGCATTTTGCCAAAGATTGTAGGAGTGGTAGAGCGCATAGCCAAGATAGAACCCTAGACAGAGAATACGAACCACACTACTACTCACATAATTGGGATCAGGGACCACATAGGAGAAGTTACGAGCCACATGCAGGGGAAACAAGGAGGTACCCCCCAAGGAGAGATGGGCAGACCTCCGGAAATTCTCAGCTACCTCCCCCACATATCGTAGCTGCCAACGCGCTGCGGGAGGGTCTCGCCACACAATCGGGGTTGGGCCACACCTGTAGTCTGCAGCCAGTAAAGTTGATTGCTAGCCTTGGTAGTGAACCTGAGGTCACGGTTGATGTAGCTGGTGTACCATTACCTTTTCTTGTAGACACAGGGGCGGCCAGGTCAGTGTTAAATTCAACTGTAGGTATGAAAACCACGGGTAAAACAATTTTGGCAATGGGAGTAACAGGAATGGTGCAACACTACCCTTTGAGTAGACCTGCAGAGATTACGATAGGGCCCTTGCAAACCAAGCATTCTTTTTTGCTGGCTGCAGCGGCTCCGACTAACCAGCTTGGAAGAGATTTATTGTGTAAAATGCAGTGTGTCATATATTGTACTCCTGAGGGTGTCTTCTTGGATATACCTGAGAACCATGCTCGGGAAGTGCAAGATATATTAGACACCCCTCAAAGGCTAATGTCGCATTCTGCTGTTATAGATAAGTGTCCATCAAAGGTAGAGGAAATGATCTCACAAATACCGGGTTCCCTTTGGGCCAAAGATGGACAAGACACTGGATTGATGGCGAATGTAGCTCCGGTAGTAGTGCAAGTAAAAGACGGTAGGATAGCTCCAAAAATCCCTCAGTATCCTCTGAAGCCAGAGGTAGAATTAGGAGTGTACCCCGTCATAGAGCGATTGCTACAACAGGGCATACTAGTCAGGACGTCCAGCACTGCCAATAGTCCCATCTTCCCTGTGAAAAAGAGTGGGGGGAGGGGTTACAGGCTAGTGCAGGATCTAAGGGGGATAAACAAGATAGTTGAGAGCCAATTCCCTGTAGTGCCCAATCCAGCTGTCATCCTCATGCAAATTCCCCCTACTGCAAAATTTTTCACTGTCATTGACCTCTGTTCTGCCTTCTTTTCTGTCCCTCTGCACCCTGACAGCCAATACCTCTTTGCATTTACATACAGGGGAGTACAGTACACCTGGACTCGTCTCCCCCAAGGTTTCATTGACAGCCCAATTATTTTCTCCCAGGCTTTGCATGACTGTTTACAATGCTTTCAACCTGAGAGCGGATCAGTATTAATACAGTATGTCGATGACTTATTGCTGTGTACTGATTCACTCGAATCGTCCTTGAAAGACACGAAACAGCTTCTGTTTCATCTTTCCAATACGTGACACAAGGTTTCAAAGGATAAATTGCAGCTGTGCCAGACCAGGGTAAAATATTTGGGACATTGCTTGACTCAAGGACTTATACATCTCACCGCTGATAGAATACGGGCGATTCGCGACATGACCCTGCCACAAACCCAGCAACAGATCCACACTTTCCTTGGAATGTGTGGGTACTGCCGAAACTGGATCCCAGGATTCTCCATACTGGCTTTACCTTTGCAAGAAATGGTCTCCTCGAACAAACCAGATCGGATCTCGCACACAGATGAGTCCGAATAGGCCTTTGAGAGACTCAAACAGTGCCTATCACAGGCACCTGCATTAGGTATGCCAGATTATGGGAAGCCTTTTGAATTATATGGTACAGAAAGTGCAGGGTGCGCAGCAGGAGTTTTAACCCAGAGACATGGTGATGCCAGCAGGCCGGTAGCTTACTACAGTGCACAGTTGGACACCGTAGCGCAGTCTCTCCCCACATGCTTGCGAAGTGTTGCAGCGATAGCTTTGCTAGTAAGTAAAAGCGAAGACGTAGTGTTAGGACACAACCTGACCATCCATACACCTCATGCAGTATCAGCCTTACTGAACTCCGCCCAAACCAGACATGTCTCATCGGCTCGGTTTACAAAGTGGGAATTAGCACTAATGGCCCCTGTAAACATCACCATAAAGAGATGCAGCTCACTAAATCCTGCAACTTATCTGCCTGGACAGGCACAAAGGGTGGAGGATGAGAATGATGGTGAAGGAGGATTTAGTACAGATACTGATACGCATGATTGTATGGAATACCTGAATCAGACTTTCACTGCGAGACCTGACATCAGTGACAACCCACTGGAAGGCGTAGACTTTACCTTTTACACTAACGGTAGTTGACACAGACAGACGGACTCGGGAGACTTGTGTACTGGATACGCAGTTGTAGACGACAGAGGTATCATAGAAGCAGAACCCCTGGGCCCACCGCACTCAGCACAAGTTGCTGAGCTGGTCGCCCTAACCAGAGCGTGTGAATTGGCCAAGGGTAAGTCAGCCAATATATACACAGATTCTAGGTATGCCTTTGTAGTAGTGCATGATTTCGGGGCCCTATGGCGCCTCAGAAATTTCATGACGGCAGCTGGCACACCTGTAGCGCATGCATCCCACATAAAAAGGCTTCTAACAGCGATACAAGAACCAGACAGAGTGGCTGTTATCAAGTGCAAAGCACACACAACCAAGACCCAATCTCACTTGGTAACAGCCGGGCAGACGAAGCTGCTAAATCAGCAGCCAGCACCCCCATACAAACGAACATAACATCACTGATGACAATCAACACAATCAACACACAAAAATTAATTGAAATGCAAAATTTGTGTTCTCTCCAGAAAAGGCAGTCTGGAGGTCAAAGGGGTATGGCCAGGAGTCCTCAGGACTCTGGAGAGGTGGACACGGTAAGCCAGTGGCCCCCAGAGCATATCTTCCAAGCTTAGCTGAGGCGGCACACGGTCTGACTCATCTGGGTAAAGAGGGTATGTGTAAGCTGGTGAGAGCCTACTGGTGTGCGCCAGGATTCTCTTCTCATGCGGGTAAGAGAGCAATGACATGTCTTACTTGCTTGAGGAAGAATATTGGAAAGTCAATACCAACAGAACCATCCCATATCCCTCCAAATTGATTTCATACAGTTACCACCCTGTAGGAATTTAAAATATGTGTTAGTCTGTATTGATGTATTTTCCAATTGGGTAGAAGCGTTCCCTGCTGCCACAAATACTGCTACGTTCACTGCAAAGAAAATTGTGCAGGAATTTGTGTGTAGATATGGTATCCCTAGAATAATTGAAAACGATAGGGGTACCCATTTTACAGGTGAAGTCTTTCAGGTAATGTGCAAACTGATGGGAATTAATAGCAAGCTGCATACTCTGTACCAACCACAGGCGAGTGCGAAGGTGGAGAGAATGAACAGCACTATTAAGAACAAGCTGAGCAAAGTGATGGCTGAGACTGGATTGTTGTGGCCAGAAGCTTTGCCACTAGTATTGTACAGCATCAGAACCACTCCCAGGTCCCCTCTTAACCTATCACCCTTTGAGATTCTTTTTGGCCGACAACCTCATGTAATGATAGACCCCCAGGATGATTTGAAATGCAATAACGAAGTGACTGTAAAATATTTGGTTAGGATGAGCCAGCAGCTGAGGAATCAAAATAGAAATCTAAAGCTGGTGATTCCTGACCTACCGAACAGTAATTGTCATGACATTGAACCTGTGGATTATGTAATGATTCGAAATTTTCTACGCTCAGGTTGCCTCATCTACAGGTGGGAAGGACCGTACCAAGTCTTGCTAACCAGCACGACAGCATTAAAGGTTGCCGAAAGAGAGACTTGGGTCCACTCGTCCCACTGTAAGAAGGTCGCTGACCCGGAGAGAACCCGTGACAAAGATCAGAGTGTAGAGAACCTTGTATCACTGGAGTATCTGTTCCGGGGAGGTAGAGAGGCGGTCCAGTACTGTTGAGACGGCACCTGAGCACAGAGAACAACAAGACCAGAGGCGGTTGTCGCACCAGTTTTTTTTTATTTTCTCCATCCCCCACTGCCCTCCTTCTCTCCTTCTCTTTCTCCCCCTTCTTGTTTCCCTTCTCTTCCCTTAACAAGATGGACTTACCCCAAGAGACTGCGTTCCGGGTTTTCCTGTTAATCCTGTTGTTGGCCAGGACAGTCTGTTTCGGTGAGGATCCCAGAGAGGTCGAGAAAGGATCTGGAATGGGTTCTGATGGCGAGGATGGATTTGTAGAATCTCAAGAGCAACACATTACTCGAGCAAAGGTGAGTATCAGAAAGCGATCTGGTAGTCAGGGAGCTCGGAGGCATTGTGAAGGGTTATTGTCTGAGGAAAATTGCATTTGCAGAAATTGTGAGAACATAGTCGAGGATGGGTGCATCCAGAGATGTCAGTCCAGCCTTAATATCAACATGGACCGTCATCCATTGAGTGATTACCACTCACTAGTGGGTAAGGTCTTAAACCAGACAGAATGCTGGGTGTGCTCACAAGTACCTCAAGGTCAGAGCAAGTCAGGATTAGTACTGTACCCTTTAGCAATAGATGAGGTACTCGAATTACGGGGTGGGACACCGGTGGACAAGAAATTCAATATTTCTAGGCCCCCTAGCATGAAGCTCCACCAGTATCATGTAGATAGATCCTTATTATGTTTCAATATTTCCAATTACCGAAAACCGGGAAATTGGGAAGTGACGTGGAATAACCAGACAATGGCCTTTTCGCACAGAGCTGATAGGATACCCATAGACTCTGAACTTGTACGCCAAATAGCCAACAGTGGAAGGTATTTTCGGTATAGGTATACTCGAGGAAGCAAGACCATGTGGGTTGGAGAAGTATCACCAGGGTACTGTGCTCACTTCATCCAGCCTGATACTTGTACTGAGCAGATGGGAGAACTAGGGATTGGGTTTTTCACTTGGAAAGTATGTAATATGGTAATGTCATATTTTGTCCCCTATGTTCTCCCCGATGATACCTATTTCATATGTGGGAGGAAGGCGTACAAGTGGCTTGCCCCGAACTCAGAGGGATTGTGTTATGTTGGAAGAGTGTTGCCAGAGGTCATGACCATAACCCATGATAAGATGAAAGATGTTCACCGCAGTGCTCAGGCTCCTTATACTCATACTCACTATGAACTCATCGTCAAGCGACACCTCATAGAGAGGACAGAGCACGTAGCCTCTGATTTGATCCACGAATCCACCGGGATTCAATTCCTTCTCGCATTAGACATCACCCGTACTGCCAGAGGAATTATAAATTATAGGTATATCCATGCGCTAGCGAACTTGATAGATAATATCACTGAGATGTATGACGACACCTTCAGGTATACGGGAAGGGAGTTACAAGCTTACAAGGCGGAACTGATTCAGCACAGGATGGTCCTAAATTATATCACAGCCGTGACGGGTGGGTACTGTGTTACTCTGGCAACTCAATATGGTGTGAAGTGCTGTACATATATCACGAACAGCACTGATGACCCCACGGAGATCATCGATCAAAAGATGGACGATATCTTGCAGTTGAAGTGGGAGTTCCGGAAGAGACACAACCTTACCCTGTCGGCTGTGGGTAATGAGCTGACCGGCTGGGTCTCATGGTTGAACCCACGAAATTGGTTCTCAGGATTAGGAGAGAGGGCTCAAAATGTTATTATGAGTGTAGAAAAGTTTCTCCTTTGTATCCTGGGAGTGGTCATAATTATTGGCTTGATATTTAGGTGTGTTCGAATTCTGATATGGCGCAAGCACGGCACAAATTTGATGAGTTTGAGGAGCGAAGTCATTGTTATAGCAGTAGATTTAATTTACGACCCATCCATAGAGACAGTGTTATGATAAGGATTGCAAATGAATTCCATGGCCTGTTTCTTTCACCCGTTTTTCCTTTGTCTCCCCCTCTGCCCAGATACACCCATCCGGAAAAGACATCAGCCCTACCCATGAATGTTTATGTAAATGTTATGTGAATGTATTTTAGATATGTGTCTTATCTTCATCTCTACAACCTTCAGTTAAAGACACACATAGTCGACAGGTGATATCCACATATACTAGCACTCACATATGTTCCCCCTCCCTGTATCATCAACTAAATGTGCACCCCATTTGTTGGAACAAGAAGCCGAAAAGAGCTCGGTAGTGTTTGTCGGCCCACTTACAGACCCTTAATACGGGATAAGAAGGATTTAATGTATACTTCGCAATACCTCGAAGCTTATCTAAAACATATACGGCACGATGATACATGCCCCTCAGACATGGATTCATACATACATGCTTTTTACTATCCCACTAGGTCATATATTTCCCGCCTACAACTCTCCTCCAACCATCCAATCGTCTATAAATATTGTATTGATATTTTTCTGTTTAGTGATTAGATAGTGGCAGTTATTGGTGACTGCCAAAAGGTGGACTGTCAAAGTCGAAAAATATTGCAGAACACACATCACGTACAAACTGCACACACATGCCCACTGCGCGTGCACTTGTTCTGCCGTGCGTGCACATATCCGCAATTTGCGTATGGTCGCTCCCGCGGTCCTGCGCATCGGCGCGTGGTATGGGTATTTACGGCAGAGTTTATGTACGCATGGAGAGTCATCAAAACACATTACATATTTAATCCAAATAGTGCACAATGTACACATAGTCCCCTTGCACCACATCAGAAAGTTATAGCTGTTTAAATGGTTGCAGAACAAAGGGATTCACCTTTACAGGATAAGAGGGGACAGACTACGGTTATAAGGTGGTATTTGGTATCCAGCTGCAGGGTATTTTAAGGGTAACATTCTGGTGTTGGTCTGCGGAAGATCGCATGTTCCTGCGGATAGTTATGTGCAGAAGCAGAATATAGATATAAACTGTATTTACTGTATATTATGTATGCGGCGGGAATCCAGAGGAGACCACCCACAAGAGCAGTTGAGAAAGACATCGCCTACCTTTTCAAATCAACCTATGACCTCTCCTGTACTGTAAAAGTGCATTCCTGTGTCCAATGGACAAAGGGATTACAGTATCCATTGTATTGCTTTTGGAAGAATTGTATAAATAAAGCCTGCTGCAGCCCGGCCACACACAAGACTCACAACGTTATCTATTTGATGACGGAGGAACGGACCGGGAAGCGCACGCGAATATACTCACGTATGTACATTGACTGTAGCCATTATTCTGTTATATATTGTCTTGTATTGTAGTGTATAATTTGTATTGTAAACCCCCTTTCAGAAATAATCCACTGTGGTGTCGGAACCCAGCGGTAAAATCACAATTGGTGTCGTGTCCTCATTGCCCTGCTATGGTTTAAAGTGTATCATTATCGCATTGCATTGCTGTAGAAGGTTTAAAGTGTATCTCTGGGTGTGTACGCGCTGTGAGTACTTTGTACCATCAGCGCGGCGTGTGTACGCAAAGTCCGTACACTGTACGGGATTCTGTACGCTAATAGCGTAAAAGGTGCGTAGAGTGTGAATTAAGTATAGCGGCCGCAGCGGCTAAAGGTTTAAAGTGTATTTACGGTGTGTTTAAGGTATAGCTTTTATTCCTGTAAAGATAATCAGCTTTATCAATGGACAATACGGGCCAAATGTAATAGAGTGAGAGTTTCAGAAAGTGGGAGATTTAGTAAGGTTTTTCAGTTTCTTTTTAAAGCGGCAATCATTTACACTGCAGAACCAGGTTGATCTTGCTGTGTAAATGATTGCCACTTTAAAAAAAACTGCAAAACCTTACCAAATCTCTCACTTTTTGAAACTCTCGCTCTATTACATTTGGCCCTTTGTGTTTGGAATTCCCATGCCTGAGACAGTAGTAATGGTGGACTCGGTCAACACTTTTAAGAATGGGCCAGATAAATTCCTAATGGATAAGGATATACAGGGTTATGGTGCGTAGTCACGCACTATAGTTATTAAAAAAGAGGAATAAGGAATAAACACAACGGCCGAGATTAGCAACAGACAAAATTAGTCTTAAAAAATAATACAGCGTAGGAGACCACATATAGGTTGAACTCGATGGACAAATTGTCTTTTTTCAACCTCAGAAACTATGTTACTATGTGTAGTACAATCCAGAAAACAAGCACCACTTCTAGTTCCAGCTCTAGCCTGTTTAGAACATTGCTACAGCAGCCTCTATGAGTGGTACAGGAAACCCCCCTCTATAGGCACTGAAATAGCCCTTTCTGGCACCTCTAGGCTGTGTATACCACTGCAATAGGTAACAACCATTGGCTATTCTAGAGATGTGACTCCCCAATTTGAATTTTGGGCTGCCCCACCTCTGGAGCCACCACTGGTAAACTAACAACTAAGAAGTAATTAAATAAGTTTATAATACAGTATGTGATGTCAAGAGATTAGCTGCAAAAAGACAGTTAATTGTTCTCAGCTATGTGTGACTGTCAGTAGAGATGACTTTCCTGTATAATTTAAGATAGCATAATGGTTAGGGATGAAGTAAACATACTTACAGGATCGCTGGAGCATCTGCAGTCTGACTTGGAACCAGGGACGTTACTAGAGAGGAGGAGGCCCTAGAGGGATCTATCTGGGCCCCCTCCTCTCTAGCCAGCAGCACTGTAAATCTAGGCACTAGGGTCCCTAGGGGACCCTAGCATTGTCCCAGAGCCAGATCTCCAGGCAAATGGAGCAGCGGCCATTTTCCCAGTGATTTTCTTACTGCGCATGCTTGAAACACCGAAAAAAATTGTGCCGTTCCATTTTCCCAGTGATTTCTGAAGCGCTGCTGCTGCGCTGCGGGTCTCCAGATGGTAAGTATTAAAAATAAAGGGTGTGCAAAGTGGGCCCCCCTGGACCCCAGGGGCCCGTGTGCACTGCACACACTGCCCCCCTTATAAATACGCCAGCGCTTGGAACCAATGGTCATATTACAACGGGGGCCTGGAAGACATCCCTGGAGCTTTTGAAGCCGCCAGAAGGTAAGTCACTCATCAGGGACCATATGTCGATATTCTATCATGTTAACATTTAATCACTGTCGACATGGTCAATGTCGACATTCTGACCATGTTGAAATTCTAATGTTGACATGATGAATGTTGCCATTTTCACTGTCAACATAAAGTATCATACCCAACTTTACATACTGTATATAGGGCCTAAATTCAGACCTGATAGCAGCAGCAAAATCTTTCTCTAATGGGCAAAACCATGTGCAATGCTGGTGGGGCAGATATAACATGTGCAGAGAGAGATAGATTTGGGTGGGTTATATTGTTTCTGTGAAGGGTAAATACTGGCCATTTATTTTACACTGCAATTTAGATTTCAGCTTGATCACACCCCACCCAAATCTAACTCTCTCTGCACATGTTATATCTGCCCCCTCTGCAGTGCACATGGTTTTGCCCATTAGAGAAAAATTTTGCTGCTGCGATCAGGTCTGAATTAGGCCCATAGTTTATAAATAAACCCCAACCACCCTTCCCCCAAACATCATTGAATTGTTTAAAATTTATACATGCAGTAACAATGTCCATAATGCATTACAAAATGATATTTAGTATACTGGACTGAGGACCAGCTGTGCTATACTGTACATGAAAATAAGCTCCATTGGCTCACGCAAATATTGGTTTCCATTCTCCCTTACTTACGGTATATTATTAACTTAATATAACTAAAGCTGAGCATACACTTTACAATTATCTGCCAGATCTGCCAGGTTGGAATGAAATTCTGGTAATGGATGAGAGCAAATGACAATCGACCATTTGCTCCGAAGCACTGGAAAATTTTGTTAAAGAGGTGATTTAACCAATTTTTCTAAACACAGTGTTCCAGTGTTTGGGAGCAAATGGTCAATTGTAATTTGCGCTCATCCATTACCAGATTTTCATTCCAACCATCCAGATATGGCAGATGATCTGCAACATAATTGTATAGTGTAGTGATTCTGAAGCTGGGTGCCGGGGTGCCTCAGGGTGGTGCTCTCGGACCAAATTAAATTATTTATGGTTAAAGTGATAGGCAAGACCAGTACTAGTGGCTGCCAATCATAAAACATGTAGACAATCAGAATCACAACTGTACACCACCACATAACTGATCTTAAGGATGACAGGTAGGAACAATTTACTTAATTTAATATTTTTTCCAAATATATCAATAAAAAACTTTTCGCTTAGTGGTGCCATGAAAAAAATGCTGACACTCTAGGGCAGGCATTCGCAACCACGGTCCTCAAGGCACACCAACAGTGTAGGTTTTAGTGATATCCAGGCTGCAGCACAGATGGTTAAATCAAAATAACTGAGGTACTAATTAAGTGAAACAACAGGTATGGACCTTTGGAGAAAAGGACCAAAAAAAGGGAAACTATAGGCCTTTTCCTGGGCACACTTGAAAAAATTGAAATGATGAAATTATTAAAAATTAACTTTTATTGATATATATACTTAAGAAAAAGCGAGAGCTGGCATCAATGTTTTAAAGAGCATGAGTGTTTGCCAGTACCAATGTACCTGTTATGGGCAAAATTATATTACAGGTGAGCGAAAATAAATGAACCCTCATCCATAAGGAAATTCATACATATCCTCCATAAACTGGAGTTTAGATGAATGAGGTCACTACCTCGATTCCAATATGATCTGACAAATACTATTGACCTGAGATCAGATTGATATAATGAGTCCCAAGTAGCTTAAGCTGTTGGAGAGTAAAATACCTACGGTACCTAGTATTCCTGGTGGTTCCCCATCCAGGTACTGACCAGGCCCTGCAGTGCTTGGCTTCCAAGATCAGACGAGTTTTTGGCATACTCAGTGCGGTCTAACCGTAGGTGAATCTGTCTCCTAGGCGCACCGTTTTCCGAATGTGTTGGGACCCAAGATCAATCACAAATTGTATGGATATTGAATTATATATGATCAGAGATAAATGGTGATAATAATGCAATAAACTTATGAATTAAGTACCAAACGCAGAACGGAAGACTTAGAAAGCATTTTTCCCACTGGGGCTGATATTCAAGATCCAGATCCCAACTGGGAAGATGAAATCCTGAAATTAAAATATACTCTGCAACGACAGACACGCACGAATTGGGATTTAACAAGTTTGGAGAACTATCAGAAACAAAAAATCATACCCAGAGGCCTCAGGCCTAAACTATTCCCCTCATTTGAATTATTCACCGCCAACCTACGACAGGAGTGGGAAACCACTTTGCTCAAATGCTCCTACGAGCTTATTGGCATTCTTATTAAGCACAATAACCTTGTCTTGGACGAGTGCACTAAAGAAATCGACAAAATTGCCAAGAATTTGGAACAATGGGAACAAAACCCTATATTTCAAAACAGATTTGAGAAAATTAAGAAGGACCTGCAAGCATATGAACAGACCATAATTGACAGGAAGAAAAACAAGTTTACCAGGGACAAGAGGGACTTTTCCAACAACAAGATATTTCAGTGGAATAGACCGATTAGAAAAGAACGCCCCGTGGGACATTCCTACACCCCTTCTTCCTCGGAAGTAGATTTATCCAGCGCGGATGAAACTGACAGTCACACCTTGGACCGTCGAAGTACTTCAACATCCCGACCAAACAACAACTCAGTGACCGGTTTTTTAGAACAAACCAGGGGAGCACGTGGCTACCAAGCAAAAGAAAAACGAGACGTAGTAAGAAGAAGAGGAAGAGAAAAATGGGGCTCACCATCTCCAAACCGGTATCCCAACCGCAGGAACCAGAAATAAATCAGACCCACAATAAACTTAAGATAATCAACCTTTCCAGTCATATCCTTACCGCACAACAAAGATCAGTCTTGGAAAAAGGTCTAACTTTCTCACCAACTAAAAGATTCAACAGATTCCAGTGGCAAACCAACTTACAACTCTTTACACGAAAATTACTATTAGCAAAGTTTTTTACAGATAGAACAGGTACACCTGAATCCTTCTCTGACTTGGAAAATCTGTCATCACAAGAAAGAATAGCTCTGGCGACATTGGAAGAACTTGCTGGTCATAATGAGCCAATCCCTTGTACACAACAAACACGACCTCTGCTAAAGAAAAAATCATCTTTTTTCCCTAAGGATACTCTATGCCCAGAAGTCAAAGTTTTCACGAATTTGGTCACTCGGGATTTGGACAGACTATATCTGAATAAGAAGTATCATCACACTGCGAGTAATCTGACACCGAACGAACGGAAGGCGCTCCAGGAGATGAAAACCTGGACTGACGTAGTCCTGAAGCCATCAGATAAAGGAGGTAATGTCGTGATCTGGCCAACAGAACTATATCTTAAACAAGCCAAGAAACAACTAGATGATCAATCATGTTACCAGAAGAGTTTTTTTGACCCTACAGAAAGGTATACCAAATTGTATATGAATATTATCAACAGGGCATACCACGATGGCACTATAACCAAGTCAGAACAGGATTACCTAACTGTAGATAATCCTCGGGTACCAACATTCTACCTTTTACCCAAGGTTCACAAGGACCTCCAAGACCCCCCCGGTCGGCCCATAGTCTCAGGAAATGGTGGCCTACTAGAAAAAGCCTGTACATTTTTGGACACACATCTTAGGGACTATGTCTTGGAACTTCCATCATATACCCGGGATACGACCGACGTCCTTCGAAAGATCAATGATATACACTTGGAAGAAACACATCTCCTCGTGAGCCTCGATGTTGAGGCGTTGTATACAAGTATAAAACATGACCTTGGCATCCAGGCGGTGGAATATTTTTTGAAAATGCGGGGAATGGATGACTTTCACCAATTTTTATTACAACTTCTTCATTTTGTTTTGAACAAAAACTATTTCACCTTCAACAACCTCTTCTACACCCAGGTAAGGGGAACAGCGATGGGGGCAGCATGTGCCCCTACCTACGCTAACCTCTTCCTGGGCTGGTGGGAGAGGGAGTTTGTATTCTCTGACCTCTGTGAATCATACACTAAACATATTATATTGTGGACACGTTACATTGATGACATACTTATCATATGGGATGGCACACAAACTGAACTTCTGGAATTTATACAGCAACTCAACAACAATACTCTTAATCTCTCATTCACTTGTGACTACAACAAAGACAGTATTTCTTTCTTGGACCTCCGAATTTATAGGGACACCAATAACATGATCTCCACGGAAATATACAGGAAGAACACAGCTACCAACACCCTTCTGTATCAAACCAGTTCACATTTTCCCCCTACAATAACCAACATCCCTAAAGGAGAATTCCTACGCCTTAGGAGAAATTGCTCAAATGATGAAGTTTTCAAGATAAGAAGCAAAGAACTGATACTTAGATTAAAAGACAGAGGATACAGTATGCGATCCATTAAAAAAGCTAAAAACAACATAACCCAAACCACAAGAGAAAATGTAATCTTTAATACAACAATTAAGAAACGTAAAGAAGAATCCCAAACCATAAGATTTGTGGGGGATTTCTGCAAAGAATGGAGGGAGATCAAGTCCATCCTACAAAGACATTGGCACATTGTACTCTCTGATGAAGATCTGGCCAAAAAACTCAATACCAAAATTGATCTGAGCTGGCGGCGATCACCCAATCTAAAGGACCTCTTAGTCAGTAGCCACTTCTCACAACAACCACCACGTGGGCCACTAATAAAAGGAAGCTACTCCTGTGGTAATTGTAAAATCTGCCAACATATGGTTAACATACAAGAACTGGTGGATAAATATGGTGATCAGATAAAAATCAATGATTTTTTCAACTGCAAAAGCAAGAATGTTGTTTATTGCATCTCCTGCCCATGTGGCCTGAGATATGTAGGAATGACTACCCGCATGCTAAAAATCAGAACTCTTGAACATATGAGCAACATTAGGAATGCTGCTAAACACCAACAAAGAATGCAACAACTGACAACCATCGCAAAACATTTCCTAATTCATCATTCAAGCTCAGTCCAAGATCTCAAAGTACACGGCCTTGAACAAATCAAACCAGGGATCCGAGGTGGAGACATTACACGAATGCTCCTCAGGAAGGAGAGTGAATGGACTTTTAGACTGGACACCTTGGCTCCAAAGGGTCTAAATGAACATTTAAACTACAGTGTCTTTCTATAAAGATTTTTTCTCATTGAGCATGATTCATCCTGTTCGCACACCCTAGACCTCTATCTCCTCACCTTTAAACAACTCGCACAATTTTTACCTAGCGCAATCTAGCTCACCCCCCCTTTTTTTTTTTCTAATTCACTAGCACCCAACCTTTACTTTATTACTATCCCTTCTCTCAGTATTTTCACATTGCCACACCAATTTACTCACATTTTCACATTTTACACACTCATACAGATATACGCAAGGGCATCCACACCAGTCACTGCCCTCATACCCACCAGTTTTAAAGTCCGCCCACAAACCCTCCCCTTTCCCCTCCCCCCCCAGCTTTCCCACCCCAGCAAAAAACCCCATCCCACCAACCCCTTCCCTACATTCCTGTCTCCTACCCCCCCCCCTTTTTTTCTCCCCCCCACCCTCCCTTCATCAATCACTCCATTCACTCAACAATTTCAAATCAGCATCTATACCTTTACTAACAGTGCCACTTTATCCCACACCTCACATTCAATAGTCCTCCCCCCCCTTCCTTTCCCCCCCCCACATCCTCTACATTTTTCCACATCCCTCCCACTTTTATTTTCCTCCCATATACATCACACCAACAATTCTTTCTTATTTAACACAAACAGCTGCTTTTTGCCCAAAATAATTGATACGGTCTCAACAGGCCTTTAATGCCATATTTTGATTATTTATAACTCACAGTGTCCCGACCACCTCCCTACATTTACATTTGTTGCATGATTCCTATTTTTGTTTACATCTAGCCACATAATTTTTTATTAAATATTTTTATATTATTTTTATTTATTTTTTATTTATTTTTTATATTTATTTTTATTATTATTTTTTATTATTATTATCTTTCTAGTTTTATTTTTTCAACTTTTATACTTTATTTTTATTCACTTACCAAAAAATTCTTTCAATACCCTTTTTTTCATTAATTATATTATATTTTTGTCATTCATTTTTAGATTAATTTATTTACATTTATTTACTGTTTTCATGTTGTTCCATTTGACCACACTCTCTCTAAATTTTATCATAACATCCACATTGGTCTCTAATATAAGCTGTATGATTTCTCTTGTTTGCTCCCCAAACTTTAATTAGACCAGCATCAGATTAAGCTGATTTTCATTATACCTACAACGACACCTCTGAAACATAGTTCTAGTCTTCCGCAATTTACTTCCCTATTTGCAGGTGACTTAATACAGCTAATCACAAACAGGTGCACCTCAAACTTCCCTGACAGGCTGCGCTCATAAATACAGGCAGCGGGGAACTCCGAGAGCAGGCGATCATGTGATCAAGCTCTCGGAGCGAAACGTACGTCACTTCCGGTCCCGGCGCCCGAACTTCCGGTTGCACGGACCGCGGCCGCCGGCGCCTCGCTACTCGATTCCTGTTCGTCCTCTGATCTGATGGTCTCCTGAAGAGGTTAGGGTAAGACAGCCCTCGGCTCTCAGCCGAAAACGGGCTCTCCTTACCCAAACCGCGGCTCCCCCCCTTTTTTTCCCACAGGGCCCAATATGCACTTCCCCACTTAATAGGGGAAAGCTGGTTAATCCACACCAAGTGATATATATAGTTATTTATATTTATATTCTCATGATTATCATGCTCAATTTCTTATTTTTTGGTGCATAACTACTGGGTAAGGGTGGAGAAGGAGTACCCCTCTCACAAAGGGACATTTGTAATTTGCAATTTCCATATATGTCTTAATCAAATATTACTGACATTGACTATACTATAGACACAATATATATTTTCTAATTGTTTTGATAATTTCAGAGAGGGCAATTTCAAGCCCTCCTGCTTCTCAGGCAGATTGGGAGCACATTTGCCTTTTGGCAATATCAATTTAAAGGCCACACAATCAGTATTATTGTCTGAATTCAGATCACTACTGATCAGGTCTTCCAACAAAAAAACCTACCCACTATACTGTAGACACGTTTTCCATTTGTCCTGATTATTGCAGAGACTACAAAGCCCACTTGCTGCTTGGGCTGTTTTTTGAGTACCACTGCAATAGAGTCTCCATTATTCTACCACTGTGGGCACTATCAAGCCCTCTTGCTGCCTAGGCTGATTGGGAGCACATTTTCTGTTTGGTAATATCTATCTCAGGACTGCACAGTCATTATCATTGTTTGAATTCAGAAACACCACTGATCAGATTTCCCAGCAAAAAATTCATAAGTTTATTGCATTATTATCATCATTTATCTCTGATCATATATAATTCAATATCCATACAATTTGTGATTGATCTTGGGTCCCAACACATTCGGAAAACGGTGCGCCTAGGAGACAGATTCACCTACGGTCAGACCGCACTGAGTATGCCCAAACTCGTCTGATCTTGGAAGCCAAGCACTGCAGGGCCTGGTCAGTACCTGGATGGGGAACCACCAGGGAATACTAGGTACCGTAGGTATTTTACTCTCCAACAGTTTAAGCTACTTGGGACTCATTATATCAATCTGATCTCCGGTCAATAGTATTTGTCAGATCATATTGGAATCGAGGTAGTGACCTCATTCATCTAAACTCCAGTTTATGGAGGATATGTATGAATTTCCTTATGGATGAGGGTTCATTTATTTTCGCTCACCTATAATATAATTTTGCCCATAACAGGTACATTGGTACTGGCAAACACTCATGCTCTTTAAAACATTGATGCCAGCTCTCGCTTTTTCTTAAGTATATATCAATAAAAGTTAATTTTTAATAATTTCATCATTTCAATTTTTTCAAGTGTGCCCAGGAAAAGGCCTATAGTTTCCCTTTTTTTGGTCCTTTTCTCCAAAGGTCCATACCTGTTGTTTCATAGTTGTTATAACTATCTTCCTGGAGCACCACCAACTACTTGCTGAATTTATTATTACAAGTAGGCCTTTATGTTGGTTTAATATATCATATCATTAAATTCACTGAACTGAAATTGTTATATCCTGTGCAGATTTATTTTCTCTTGCTAGTACTAATTAAGTGACTTGTGCTGAAGCCTGGATATCACTAACACCTGCACTGTTAGTGTGCCTTGAGGACCGTGGTTGGGAATGCCTGCTCTAGGGCACAGGTTCTCAAACTTGGTCCTCAGCACCCCACACAGTGCATGTTTTGCAGGTATCCTCACAAAATCACAAGTGAAATAATTAGCTTCACCTGTGGACCTTTTAAATTGTGTCAGTGAGTAATTAATACACCTGTGCACTGGCTGGGTTACCTGCAAAACATGCACTGTGTGGGGTCCTGAGAACCGAGTTTGAGAACCACTGCTCTAGGGCATAGGTCTGCAAACTCGGTCCTCATTACCCCACACAGTGCATGTTTTGCAGGTCTCCTCACAGAATCGCAAGTGAAATAATTAACTCCACCTGCGGACCTTTTAAAATGTGTCTGTAAGTAATTAATACACCTGTGCACCTGTTGGGTTACCTGCAAAACATGCACTGTGTGGGGGTAATGAGGACCGAGATTTCAGACCTATGATCTAGGGTACCGTGATTCCAAAAAGTTTGGGAACCACTGGTATAGTGTATCCCCAGCTTTAGAAGTTTAATTTATTTTAAAACTGATTTTGGAGCAGAAACAGTGGTAAGAAATTGAATGCCTGTATGATTGTGGTTCCGATCACAATATTGTAGTTGATCTGACATATTTAGTCATTGTTACTACTTTTCTCTTGCTGCACTGATATTATAATGAAAATGCACATTACTGCATGGTATTATGCCAGAGGCGTCACTAGGATTGGTGTCACCCGGTATGGTAACTAATGGTGTAACCCCCATGGACCTCCTTCCGTATCACACACACACACTGAACCCTTAGTAATGTTTTTGTACTAGTTTTAGAGCATTTGTGTACGATATTGTGATTCCAGGACTGCCGGGGAGCTTCTGGGGAGTTCAAGAGAAATCGCATGCAATGATCACATGCGATTCATCTTTTTGATGTATGGCCACCTTCAGGTATGCACATTCATGCGGAAGTCTGTTTCATTACAAAAAAATGCATTTGCAGACTCGCACTTACAGATGTGTAATCTAACACTCTTGCTGCCGTAGCCTCCCGCTGCTAACAAAGGGCCTAATTCAGACCTGATCGCAACAGCAAATTTTTTCTCTAATGGGCAAAACTATGGCCCTCATTCCGAGTTGATCGCTAGCTGCCGATTTTCGCAGCGCAGCGATCAGGTGGAAAAACGGCAATTCTGCGCATGCGCATGGTACGCAGCACGCATGCGCTAAGTACTTTCACACAAAACTTTGTAGTTTTACACAAGCTCGAGCGACGCTTTTCAGTCGCTCGAGTGTTCGTTGTTTGATTGACAGGAAGTGGGTGTTTTCTGGGCGGCAACTCAGCGTCTTCCGTGAGTGTGCTAAAAAACGCAGGCGTGCCAGATAAAAACGTAGGAGTGGCTGGAGAATCGGGGGAGTGGCTGGCCGAACGCAGGGCGTGTTTATGACGTCAAACCAGGAACTAAACAGACTGCAGTCATCGCAAGCTAGGAGTAAGTCTTGAGCCACTCTGAAACTGCATGAAATTTTTAAGTAGCAGAACTGCTAACCTTTTGATCGCACTTCTGCTAAGCTAAGATACACTCCCAGAGGGCGGCGGCCTAGCGTGTGCACTGCTGCTTTTAGCTAGCGAGCGATCAACTCGGAATGAGGGCCAATGTGCAGTGCATGTGGGGCAGATATAACATATGACATGCCTCCATTTCTCGTCACTCTGGGAACATTAATTTACATTCCATATGCATCTTACCTTTATGGTGGTTTCTCTGAAGAATGGGGACTCTCTGAAGAAGTGTATCCTCCCTGGTCAGACATTGTCTTTAGGAAATCATATGGTCCGTAAGATGCCTGTTTGTGTAGGAATATAACAGAGGTTCAGCCAGATTCATGCCAGCTGTGTCCCCTTCTACACCCTGTGTCTCTCAGCTACACCCTTATCTTCCCCCCTGCGTCTCCTAGCAACACCATCATCTCCCCCCTGCATTTCTCAGCCACATCGTCTTCTCCACCGATACTCTGAGCCACACCATTATCTCCCCCCAGCGTCTCTCAGCCTTCATTCCTCTACTCCTTCATTCTGTGTCTCCCAGCCTGCATTCCCCCCTCCTTCATTCTGTGTCTCTCAGCCTTCATTCCTCCACTCCTTCATTCTGTGTGTCTCTCAGTCTGCGTCCCCCTCTTCATTCTGTCTCTCAGCCTGCGTCCCCCCCTCTTCATTCTATCTCTCTCAGCCTGCGTCCGTCCCCCCTTCATTCTGTCTCTCAGCCTGTGTGTGTCCCCCCCTTAATTCTGTCTCTCAGCCTGCATCCCCCCTCCCTTCATTCTGTCTCTCAGCCTGCATTCCCCCCCCCCCCTTCATTCCGTCTCTCAGCCTGCATTACCACCCCACTCCCTTATTCTCAGCATCCCCCCCTTCATTCTGTCTCTCAGACTGTGACCCCCCCCCCCTTAATTCTGTCTCTCAGTCTCATTCTCCCCCTCCCCTTCATTCTGTCTCTCAGCCTGCATTCTCCCCCCACCCCTTCATTCTGTCTCTCAGCCTGCATTCCCCCCCCCCCTTAATTCTGTCTCTCAGCCTGCATTCTCCCCCCACCCCTTCATTCTGTCTCTCAGCCTGCATTCTCCCCCCCACCCCTTCATTCTGTCTCTCAGCCTGCATTCTCCCCCCACCCTTCATTCTGTCTCTCAGCCTGCATTCTCCCCCCCACCCTTTCATTCTGTCTCTCAGCCTGCATTCTCCCCACACCCCTTCATTCTGTCTTTCAGCCTGCATTCTTCCCCCCACCCCTTCATTCTGTCTCTCAACCTGCATTCTCCCCCCACCCCTTCATTCTGTCTTTCAGCCTGCATTCTCCCCCACCCCTTCATTCTGTCTCTCAGCCTGCATTCTTCCCCCCACCCCTTCATTCTGTCTCTCAGCCTGCATTCTCCCCCCCACCCCTTCATTCTGTCTCTCAGCCTGCATTCTCCCCCCACCCTTCATTCTGTCTCTCAGCCTGCATTCTCCCCCCCACCCTTTCATTCTGTCTCTCAGCCTGCATTCTCCCCACACCCCTTCATTCTGTCTTTCAGCCTGCATTCTTCCCCCCACCCCTTCATTCTGTCTCTCAACCTGCATTCTCCCCCCACCCCTTCATTCTGTCTTTCAGCCTGCATTCTCCCCCACCCCTTCATTCTGTCTCTCAGCCTGCATTCTTCCCCCCACCCCTTCATTCTGTCTCTCAGCCTGCATTCTCCCCCCACCCCTTCATTCTGTCTTTCAGCCTGCATTCTCCCCCCACCCCTTCATTCTGTCTCTCAGCCTGCATTCTCCCCCCACCCCTTCATTCTGTCTCTCTGCCTGCGTTAACCCCATTCCTTACCTCTATCTTTCCCACTTTCCCTCCATTCCAGGCGCCGGCAGAGGGAAAGCAGGGCAGCGTGCAGCAGGAGGAAGCAGCGGCTCTTCCTTCCTGCTATGACGCTGCGCTCCCAGCATGCAGCGCTGAAGCAGGAAGAGCCGCTGCTTTTTGCTGTGTGGCCATCGGACGAACCCGGCCGCGGTGGTGATTGCAGGCGTGTACAGTCGGCGGGGCTGCGGGCGTGATTGCGCCGCCACCGCAGACGTGTCCCAGTAGATGTGATGTGGGTGCGGGGGTGAGTGCGCTGCGCTACTCTATTTGGTGTCACCCCATGGAAGGGTGACACCCGGGTGCGGGCCGCACCCCCCTCATGACGCCACTGCATTATGCTACTGTACAATAAATAATGTTGGATAATAGGAGTAAAATTCCCATACTATTATAATACCGAAATGACGCTGGAATGCCTGCGCCGGCATCCCAACAATTTACCTAACACTGGCGCCAGGATCCCGACCGCCGGGATCCTGAACGATCGTCTGCTGGGCTGCCGGAGAGGTAAGCCATGGTGAGGCCTTAGGTTTAGGCTGCTGGGATGGGGGTTAGGGTTAGGCAGCCCCAGGGAGGGTTAGGGTTAGGCTGCGCGGAGGGTAGGGGGGAGACTTAGATTTAATCTTCGGGAAGGGAGGGTTAGGGTTTGGAGGCCATGGGGGGAAGGTAAGTATGCTTACCTTCCCCCTCTCGGGATTCTCACTTTCGAGAAGCTGTGGTTGGTATTCTGACCACTGGCATCCCGACCGATGGCATTGCCAACCCAACACATAATAACAGTAAAGGTAGAAACAGATAGAAGTACCATCACTCCATAAAAAGCCCTGGTATGTGCCATGTATTTGCACTCTGTAGGGAAATTGGGCTGCGCTGAGCTGGTTAGCAAATCGTAGGGACTAATCTCCCGGCAATTGAAGACATCTATCGGGCTAGGGTCATGAAGCGGGCGGAAATGATCATCAATGACCGCTCCCACCCTGCCCATGACCTATTCCGACGGCTGCCGCCTGGCAGGCGGTGCAGTTCGAGGCTAGTGAGGACTGCCAGACATAGGAACAGCTTCTTTCCCCAGGCAATTATCATGTTGAACTCGACTATTGCCTAGACCATCCCACAACCTTACACGGAAGATGCTACTCAAGCACCGCCATGCTTCCCTTCTCCGTGTTGTGTTATGCTGCGTTATGTCATTGCCGTCCTATTGTGTTGTACTTTTGTGTTGTCTGAGAGCAGTGGTTATCGGAAACAAATTCCTTGTGTATTTTGTATTTAGTACTGATATACTTGGCAATAAAAAGTGATTCTGATAAAAAGTGATTCTGATTCTGATTTCATTGTGGTCCATTCAATATCATTGGGTAAAAAAGCATAGAAAAAATTGTTTTCTACTATTTACACTTGCAGTATATTGCAATGATCGCTGTTTTACCAACACGATAATAACTATGCAGAACACACAGTCCAGTATAGACAGCGCTGAATGTCAATCAATACTGTGGCTTCCTTTGTATAGTCTGTGATGCACGAGCCTGGCATGTTGCATTATTTCTAGCATAGCCCTGCATGAATTACAGTAGATCATAACCAAACACAAATGGTTTACGAGACTGACATATGTTGTTGGCTGGCTCATGATAGGAGGTGACTGCATAGGATTTGATCCTACCTGTCAATTGAGAATACCGTATTATGTGGAACAAACATTTATTGCATAAATTGTAATACATTTATTAAATATATCCACTATTAAAAAAAATTGAAGCTTAAAAAATAATCATTTATGCCAACAAAAATAGTTTCCAGTATTTCTTTCTGTGCACATCATCTTGTGACAGCTTTATAGAACAGGTACTGTGGCAGTACAAGCACCATGGTAATACTTGATAAATATCATTCTCTGCGCAATGACAGAGATACTTATTGCCAGCTGAGTTATTGCCAGTGATAGCAATATAAACTTTCCTACTCCTTACATCTGTCAGGCGCAAAAATAAACCCTCTTAAGGCTATAAGAAAGTTATACCAAGCCTTGGAGAGCGTTAAAGTGGAGAGAGATAAAGGGTCTAATTCAGACCTGATCGCTAGCCGGCGATTTTTGCACTGCTGCGATCAGATAGTCGCCGCCTACAGGGGGAGTGTATTTTAGCTGTGCAAGTGTAGCAGGAGTGGCATTCAGTATGCCGCCTGTTGGGACCCCGACACCTGGCGCCGTAATCCCGACACCTGGCATACAGACAACTATTCTCCCTCTTGGGGGTCCATGACTCCCCTGGAGGGAGAATAAATAGCGTGGCACGCACAGCGCACCACCGTGCCCGCTGCGCAGCGAGCCAGCAAGGGGATAAATTGCACTCACCACCCCACCCGCTGGCATCCCGGCGATTGGGATCCCGGCGCCGGTATGCTGGCCGCCGGGATCCCGCTCGCCGGCCACTCATACTACACTTGTGTAGCAGAGCTGTACAAACAGATTTTACTCAGCCGCTGCGATCACATCAGGCTGTCCGGAACCGGAATTAACATCAGACACCCTCCCTTCCAACGCTTGTACACGCCTGCGTTTTTCCAGACACGGTCATTTGCCATCCACAAAGCCTTCTCCCTGTCAATCTCCTTGCAAACACCCGTGCGAATGGATCCTGCGCAGTTTACACCTGATTGCCCGCTGTACGAAAACACAGCCTAGCGATCAGGTCTGAATTACCCCCAAAGTACCAACCAATCGGCTCCTGTCATTTTATAGGATCAGCGGGATGTAATGCAAGATGCAGGAAGAATGGATTTTTAAAGGGGTAATCACTTACAAGGTAAAACCATGCCTTCTAAATGATTGCCCCTTTAAAAAAAACGTCCGAGATCTGCCGGTATCCCACACCTCCGGCGATCTCGGATGCCATTACATCCCGCCAGATGTGTTTGAAAAATAACAGGAGTTGATTGGTTTGTACTTTATCTCTCCCACTTTATCTCTCTCCAATGCTTGATACATCTCCCCCAATATGTAAGACAGCCTGAAAATAATGGAATTGTTGTTGACAGGACTCACACGTATTTCTACCCCATTTCAATTGCTGAGGAGAGGTATTGGGATAGAACACATGTACTTGAGTGATGACTGTGTGGCTTACGCAGAGACGAACAGGTCAACTATACAGTAACTGCTCCCACAATGGTGCATATCCAATTAAGTGTGAGGTTTTGAATGCAAAAAGAACTTGCAGACCTCGATCCCAATTTTGGATTACTGTGGGCAGCACTGGCGTATTTATAATGGGTGCAGTGTGTGAGTTCAGAGGGGGCCCCACCGCACACACTGCACCCATTTTTTAAATACTTACCCCTTATGAGTGCCGCGCCAACATCAGCAGCACTCTGGGATCACCGTGAAAATGGCGCAGTGGCCATTTTCATGGTGTTCTGCGTATGCACAGTAGAGCAGTCATTGGGAAAATGACCGCCGCGCCATTTTCAAGGTGATCTGCGCATTCCCTGTAGAGTCTGAGCCCTCTAGTGCTCAGACTCTCCAACGGTACCGGCAGATATGAGTGGGACTGAATAGAGGAGGCAGCACATGGTCCTCCTCCTCTCTTAAAGTGCCCCTGGTGGGCAGGGCTATTTTTCAGGTGGAACGGTCCTGAAGCTCTTTTGAAATGTCATTAGGAATGGCATTCCTGAACCTCCTGTCAGCATGGCCACCGGCCCCAGCTATTTTTTTTTCTTTTGGTGGTTGGGCATGGGGGTGAGGGAGGAACACAATGTGTTCCTAGCCCCCTTTTCCCCCTCAGTGGATTGGGAGTGCTGGTGACTGCGGGCACCCGTCTGCAGCCAGTATAAAAAAGGCCCTCCAAAAACAGCCGTCATGCAGGAGACAGAAGCTAGAGGTCATACTTAACCTCTAGTGTCTGTCAGTGAAAGACGCAGAAGTGCCGGGAACGCTAGCGCCGCTGGGAGAAGATGCAGAAATGCATCCAAGGTAAGTGACTGCACACTGACAGGTGGGTCACACACTTGACAGGGACACACACACTGAAGGAGGGGGTCACAGCCATTGATTGGAGGTCACACACACTGACAGGGGGTCACAGCCACTGTTGGGGGGTCACAGACACTGTGAGGCTGATGGTCTCACACACTCTGGTCTTACGTACTGGAAACTCACCAGAGGACACTGGAGGAAAACTGAGCCATTACTGCATGTTGGCGATGCTCCTCCGGATGAAAGCGCTGGCAGAAGGTGAGTAATTATTAAACTAATTCAGCTAACTGGAAACCAATTAGGAATTTAGAAATCACTACATCTTTTTTCTAACAGAGAATCATTGTGTCTCATTTTCTCTCCTTCAATTAAATAGGAAAAACCCCTCGCCACTATTTAAAAAAAAAAAAAAAAAACACATGCACAATTGAATATGTCCTAATGCAGGCTTTTTCAACCAGTGTGCCGTGGCACACTAGTGTGCCGCGACCAGTTGCAAGGTGTGCCGCGGAGCCAGAGCAGCTTCCTGCATCTTCAGAGTGAACTGTTGGCCTGGGCTCTTCTTAGAGGATCAGTCATGCTCCGGCCGTGACCTATGCCTTGATGATGCGGCAGTGTGATATCATAAGTCACGGCTGCAGCGTCTCACCACCCAGCCAGCCCACCCGCCTGTATACACATCTTCCAGCTCCCGCCTGCATCCACAGCTTTCCTTGCCCACCCACATCCATACCTGCCCCCCGCCCGCTGCTCAGTATTTGCTGCACTCCACTATAAACAACCCCCGCCACTGAGGGACAGGTAGGAGGACAGCTAACCAGTAGGGGCTAATATTTGTTATATTATTTCTCCTGAGGGGAGCAATTGGATTTATGGATTTATGGGGGGGAACAATGTGAATAATTCATGTGGGCAGCAATAGGATTATGTGGGAAGAAATGTGATTGATTTATGTGTGAGCGTCATGATTTATGTGGGGAACAATGTGATTGATTTATGTGGGGAGCAATGGGATTTATGTAGGGAGCAACATGATTTATGTGGGGAGCAACATGATTTATGAGGGGAGCAATGTGATTGTTTTCCTGTGTAGGCCAATGTATGTGTGGATTCTTGTTTTTACTGTGAGGGCCAATGTGTGTTTTTTGCTTTTTTCTGTGGGGAACTGATGGTGTGCCTTGGCAATTTCAAAATATTGGCCCTCATTCCGAGTCGTTCGCTCGGTATTTTTCATCGCATCGCAGTGAAATTCCGCATAGTGCGCATGCACAATATTCGCACTGCGACTGCGCCAAGTATCTTTGCTATGAAGATAGTATTTTTACTCACGGCTTTTTCATCGCTCCGGCGATCGTAATGTGATTGACAGGAAATGGGTGTTACTGGGCGGAAACAGGCCGTTTTATGGGCGTGTGGCTGAAAACGCTACCGTTTCCGGAAAAAACGCAGGAGTGGCCGGAGAAACGGGGGAGTGGTTGGGCGAACGCTGGGTGTGTTTGTGACGTCAAACCAGGAACGACAAGCACTGAACTGATCGCACAGGCAGAGTAAGTCTGGAGCTACTCTAAAACTGCTAAGTAGTTTGTGATCGCAATATTGCGAATACATCGGTCGCAATTTTAAGATGCTAAGATACACTCCCAGTAGGCGGCGGCTTAGCGTGTGTAACTCTGCTAAATTCGCCTTGCGACCGATCAACTCGGAATGAGGGCCATTGTTTGGTGTGCCGCAAGTAAAAAAAGGTTGAAAATCACTGTCCTAATGTGTGCATGGAAATAAAATGAAGCTATTGTATGCAGAGTTGCAGGCCACTCTGTGGTCGGGTGGTATTCAGTATGCCGGCTGTTGGGATCCCGGCGCTCAGTATACCGGCACCGGAATCTGGACACCCGGCACAGAGGTGTCACAAGGTGTGGGTACACCCGGTGCGCACTCTGTATTACTACACCCCCCCACCACACTCCCCCTTCCACCTTCCCTCTTCCCACAGTCACCCCGCTGGAGCCGCGGTCAGACGAAAAGGGTGCATGGCCTAATTCAAAGGGGACGTGGCCTCGCGGTCTCCTCTTCTTCACTCCGGGGGGTGTATCCAGCTTCCTCTGAAATGCTGGCTGCCCACAGAGACTAGGCAGCGTGCAGTGCCGGTTCCTCTTCTGTGACAGGAGCCGAGTGCTGCAGAGGATTATCACACTGCAGCACTCGGCTCCTGTCACTGCAGAAGAGCTAGCACTTGGTTTCACCCCTTCCGTGGGTGATACCTGGGTGGGGCCGCACCCCCCGCACCCACCTTCTGACGCCACTGACCCGGCATACTGACAACTATTCTCCCTCTTGGGGGTCCATGACCCCTCTGGAGGGAGAATAAATAGCATGGTGCGCAGCGTGGCGAGCACAGCAAGCCCGCAAGGGGCTCATTTGCGCTCGCCCAGCTGTCGGTATGCCGGCGGTCGGGATCCCGGCGCCTGTATGCTGTCCTCCGGGTTCCCGGCCGCTGGCATACCACACTACACCCCTGTGGTGAGACCGCCCCTATCCACATGCATGTTTTCATACCAGTCATCATTCTCAGTGTACACTAGCACCAGCCCATATACTGTACCTAGCAATCATCTGCCTGAAAAGAGTCATAATTATACTACACAGAACAATGCCTAGCCCACAATTCCATTGGTTTGCTTCAGGGATCTGGGGTTATATTTAGCAAAATAATTATTAGGGAAATCCCCAGAAATCAGCTGTTTGTAGGGTATACTGAAGCTGATATCAGTGATTCCTCAGCTGTCACCACCTATTTTATTGAATAAGCAACCCCTAACGGTTTCTATCGGGGCTGCTAAATAAGTAAATAGAGACATTTACCAAATTCTTTCCAAGCTTGGCCCCAGCAGCAAGCGCCATGCAGACCATAGTAGCAAAGTTCCAAATATTGGTAAATAATATACCTCTTGGTGTTAAAAATGTATCATTCTGTTTTTGCTTTTGTTGAAAAATGTAATATGTAATATGTTATTTATAAGTTGGATAACATATTTACATATTGCATAACTTATTTTAATATGTCATAACCCTTTAAATATTGTATAACCTTATAGTACAAATTGATAGATATTTATATATAGGACTCGGAAGGTGACAGGGTTATCATTGCATATTAATTAGTCAGGGAGTCATAATGCATCAGAACACTATTGAACATACTGTGAGTGTCGGAATCAGATATCACCTTGTTTTATTAAATGTCATTTTTTAATATCTATGATACGGATCTGCCAAGAACATCACATTTTTCTGTAGAAATATTTATCCTTCACTTCTGTGTATTTGCTCTGGGGCATATATCTGTGGGTGTTCCCCTGCCTCTCAGTGGGTATGGGCGGGTGATTTGCTTCTCTCCAGCAAGGAAGATGCTGAGAATGACAGAATGAGAAAGAGAGGGGAAGGAAAAAGAGAAAACATTCTAATTCACTAAGAAATGAAGATGGACACCACACCCATACAATAAATATACTAGCTCATTTCTATACCAAGATGCAAGAGACTCGTCAGACTTCCATTCTCTGTATACACATCTAGAATCGCACAGTATTCAAGCAATATACACTATTCCACAAGTCAGAACAGTTCCATGCATTCGTATTGTTGCTCAGCTTCCACAAGTTGGGTATGCGTGACCCACATCAAGATGGCCTGCAGGAGGGCGAGCGCAACAAGCCCCTTTCGGGCTCGGTGGTGAGCTGCGCTTGCCACAGGTTCTATTCCCACTCTGTGGGTGTTGTGGGAATAGTTCCTGCTAGTTGGCATGCCGACTGTCGGGATTGTAAGGGTACGGGATGTAGGGGGAGGTATTGTGACCGGCGGTCTCCTGACCGCCGGTCACATAACTACATCCCGTTTCCACCCCAAAACACCTATTTCAGGTAAAGTAGATCAAGCCAAGTTCTGTCCCACTCATAATAGGACAGAGATACGCAAAAAGGATAAATTCAAATCTGCACATGTGCTGTATGCTAAAATGTGGCATTTGTGTCCAAAAGACATGTAAAATGTCCTGTTCATCCAAGAAAATTATTCATAGAAAGTGATGTTTCTTTTGGCTATTTACAGTTTTGCCTGTGGTGGATACACTGATGCCACCAGGTACTCTATTACTGTGCAATACAGTTGTCACAACTGAGGGCTGGGGCTGACCAGAGAAAGCCTCAGTTGTAGGGGTTGAGGTGTACGTGAACCTGGGAGGCAGTATAGGGTTCTTGGACATGCAGAAAACCTTAAGCACAGATGCCCGAAGGCGTGACCAAGACAACTTTGTAAAAGTTTAAGATGTTTATTAAACACAGTTCAGATTGCACATTGACAGTTCAAGGAAGACAGGAATACTCAGCAGTATGGAGTTGAATCATAACAGTAGAATCACAGTTCCTTAAATACAGGAATAGTAGGATGCTGTTGATTGTGTGGTATAACACACAATAGTCTTGAAAGACCCGGAGATGAAAAGTCCGGAGGACCAACAGCTATCCGCTGTATGGATGGTATGCGTAGGAACTGACCAGCAGATGACACACTGGAAGCTGGAGATACTGGTGGAATGCTGAATGAGTTGAGCACCTGTAACTGCCAAGGGTGCCGGGTGGAACCGGCCCAGGTGGTGAGGTAGCTATGAAGCTCACTGACAGAGTGAGCTTTTGCAGATAGGAGCACCAATGATGAACTGTGGAATGATGTTAAACACCAATGTAGTAGAAGGTCAGATGAAGAAACACTGGTGATGCTGGGTATCGATGATGGAACACCGATGGTGACTGGAGATCAATGATGGAACACTGATGGTGACTGGAGATTGATGATGGAACACCGATGATGACTGGAGATTGATGATGGAACACCGATGGTGACTGGAGATTGATGATGGAACACCGATGGTGACTGGCAGGGCTAGGCACCGCTGGAAGCTGGAAGCCGGAAGCCGACATGGAACCACTGCCAAGAGCAGAGTGCAATGCTGGAACACCGCAGAGTCAGGCTGCACCGCCAGATGGTAGCTGGTTTGGGTCTCTAGTGGAGCTGAACACAGGAGCTGGAATACCTGGAACAATAGCTGAATAACCACAGACAGGAGAGACTGGTATCTCTGGGTTTGACAACCAAAGCACTGACATCTTTCCAGCCCAGGAACAGGATATTTATACTTGCTGGGAAGCAGGAATTGGCTGGAAGATTAAGCAGAGTCCAGAGCGCAGCAGATAGGTTGAAACAATAACATGTGACTGGAAAAACATGGCTGCGCCCATGTTAGCATTTGGAAGGAAAGTCTGTTTGTAATTCCATGTGGGAAAACGGCAGCAATGGCGGCGGAGGTCGCGGAGGGCAGGAGACGCCAGTCTTGAATATTTCATATGGGAAACAGTAGTAATGACGGGGGAGGCCACGGAGGGCAGGAGACGCCATTCTTGGAATTAATAAATTAAACTTATGAAGCCGTTGTAACAGCGCTGTGGGATCACAGGGAGGAGATGTGAAGTGAAGACATCAGCGTACTACATGCTGACAACGCAGATGGGATCCTGCCCTGGAACGCTGAGCCAGCCTCAGGAGACACTTGAAAGGTAAATAATGATGTCCAGTTACCCAGATCGTGACAACAGTCATAGGTGGGAATACAATCAGCGGCTAATTGATTCCCAAAGGCAGGTGAAACAAGTTCCCCGATAAGTGCCATTTTTCGCAGTCTTTATAGCAAAACACATGGATCTGGGATCTTATACCAAATCCTGTGTGTTTTTGTACGAAAGTAGGGTTTCTTGAACAAAAATGTCTGCAATCAGTGCCAGATTTTACCCATGGGCTAGAGGACCTGTAGGAAGCAACTCCCTGCTTTTCAGCCCTGGTCAGAACTTTTTATGGGCTGCAGCTAGGGTTGCCGCCTCATGCTTCATCGATTCCTGGAGATCCACCCCCCACCCCCAATCCCAACCAAACCCCCCCCTTCCTACCCCACCCCACCTGCGGCACCAAGCAATGTTCATGTAAATAAAATGATGTACCATATTTATAAAATATTTTACGTACAAACAATCTAAATGAAAAAGTGTATCTATATAAATAGGAATATAATAGTTGCCACTTGGATAAATTACAGGCATTTGGTGCCTTAAAACTAGATTGTGTGAAAGAGGGAAGAACCATGGAAGTGTAAGTGTTGCAAACAACCTAATCAATATCAAGCTTCAAATGGTTAAACAAACAAATGCACTACTAAAAGGTGTCTGTTAGTAATTAAAAATATATACATATATCTGTATATAACTTGAGCCTCTATTTGTTTCATGCATGCTCATTATATTATAAATATATGTGTGACATGCCTGTCAGCTCTCATTGCTCTTCTCACATGAGCCGGGACGGCGTTACTTCACCACCGCAGCCCGGGGAGACGCTGAGGAAGAGCTGCCGATGGCAGCGTCACGGCAGCTTTGGCTTAGTCTGCGGTCCGCAGGCGCAGCCCAGGGAAACGCTTAGGAAGAGCTGCCGATGGCAGTGTCACGGCAGCTTCGGCTCAGTCCAGAATCCGGGTGAAGGGAAAAGTCTCCTGGAGGGTTGCCACCAAATCCTGGAGAATCCAGGAAATCAGGGAGAGGTGGCAACCCTAGCTGCTGCTGATGCAGTCCATAGAAGCTGGGTTTTGTGCATGAGCAATACCGCCCCTGTCCAGCATTCTGTGCTACACAAACTGGTCCATAGCCTATAATGGTACTGTATACTGTACGTTTACAGAGATTTGTTATTTATTATTATTTTCATATATGTCTATGATTTTTTTTATCCTTTACACTTTAGTAAATGTGGCTGAGTGGTAAGACAGACACAGAGAATATGGGATTTCAGTGATGTCACATTGTTAAGAGCTGCTCTCATCAGTCTTTTTTTTTTTTTTGTCTGGAGAGTACATTAAATGAGGTGCAACTACGGGATAGGATGAGCGTGTTCGGTTCACTGAGAAACGAACCCTACAGAACTTCACTACCCAAGCCCAGATCCGCATCTGGCTCGGGTTTTCCAGCATGACTCGGAAACAAGAACGAGTCAAAACGTCATCGTCCTGCTATCGGATTCTCGCGGGGTTAGGATTCCATATAAGGACCTGTGCGTCACCGTCATTTTCACTCCGGCATTGGAGAGTGTAGTGAGAGGAAGTGTCTCGGTCCTCAGTGTCTGTTGGGTAGGGAAAATGGGCTGGCGATTCCAGTGCTGTCTTGTGCTGCTCAGTCCAGTGTAGTGTCTTGTGCTGCATCACTCCAGTCACAGTGGTGGTGTCCTCTGCTGCCATATGTCCAGTGCTGCTGTATAAGTCCAGTACAGTGGTGCTGTGTTGTGCTGCATCAGTCCAGTGGTGGTGTCTTGTGCTGCATCAGTCCAGTCACAGTGGTGGTGTCCTCTGCTGCCATATGTCCAGTGCTGCTGTATAAGTCCAGCCCATTGCAGTGGTGCTGTGTTGTCCAGCGGTACTGCCGTATTATTCCAGTGATACTGCCGTATATGTCCAGTGGTACTGCAGTATAAATCCAGTGGTACTAGCGTATAAATCCAGTCCAGTGATACTGCCATATATGTCCAGTGGTACTGCCGTATAAATCCAGTCCAGTTATACTGCTGTAAAAGTCCAGTGATACTGCCACATAAATCCAGTCTAGTGGTACTGCCATATAATTCCAGTGATACTGCCGTATATGTCCAGTGGTACTGCCACATAAATCCAGTGGTACTGGCGTATAAATCCAGTCCAGAGATACTGCCACATATGTCCAGCGGTACTTCTGTATAAATCCAGTGATACTTTCGTATATGTCCACTGGTACTGAGGTATAAATCCAGTGGTACTACCGTATAACTCCAGTCCAGTGGTACTGCCGTATAAGTCCAGTGGTACTGCCGTATAATTCTAGTGATACTGCCGTATAATTCCAGTGGTACTGGCGTATAAGTCCAGTGATACTGCCACATAAATCCAGTGCAGCGGTACTGCCGTATAATGCCAGTGATACTGCCATATAATTCCAGTGATACTGCCATGTAATTCCAATGATACTGCCGTATAATTCCAGTGGTACTGGCATATATATCCAGTCCAGTTATACTGTAGTATAAGTCCAGTGATACTGCCATATAAATCCAGTCCAGTGGTACTGCCATATAATTCCAAAGATAGTGCCGTATATGTTCAGTGGTACTGCCGTATAAATACAGTGGTACTGGTTTATAAATCCAGTCCAGTGATACTGCCGTATATGTCCAGTGGTACTGCCGTATATATCCAGTGATACTGCTATATATGTCCAGTGGTACTTTCGTATAAATCCAGTGGTACTGCCGTATAAATCCAGTCCAGTGGTACTGCCATATAAATCCAGTGGTACTGCAGTATAATTCCAGTGATACTGCCGTATAATTCCAGTGATACTGCCATATAAGTCCAGTGGTACTGCTGTAGAAGTCCAGTGGTACTGCCTTATAAATCCAGTGATACTGCCGTATAATTCCAGTGTTACTGGCGTATAAGTCTGGTGATACTGCCATACAAATCCAGTCCAGTTGTACTGCCGTATAAGTCCAGTGGTACTGCCATATAATTCCAGTGATACTGCCGTGTAATTCCAGTGATACTGCCGAATAAATCCAGTGGTGCTGCCGTATATGTCCAGTGGTACTGCCATATAATTCCAGTGATACTGCCGTATATGTCCAGTGATAATGCTGTATAAATCCAGGCCAGTAGTACTGCCATATAAGTCAAGTGGTACTGCTGTATAATTCCAGTGGTACTGGCGTATAAGTCCAGTGATACTGCCGTATAAATCCAGTCCAATGGTACTGCCGTATAATTCCAGTGATACTGCCGTATAATTACAGTAATATTGCTGTATAATTACAGTGGTACTGGCATATAAATTCAGTAACACTGCCGCATAAATCCAGTCCAGTGGTACTGCCGTATAAGTCCAGTGGTACTGACCTATGCTGTATATTATTTACTCCATTTAAAGAGGTTATTAATATTTACCACTGGAATTATACGGCAGTACCACTGGACATATACGGCAGTATCACTGGACATATATGACAGTACCACAGGACTGGTTTTATACGCCAGTACCACTGAATTTATACGGCAGTATCACTGGAATTATACGGCAGTACCACTGGACTGGATTTATACAGCAGTATCACTGGACTTATACGCCACTACAACTGGACATATATGGCAGTACCACTGGAATTACACGGCAGTACCACTGGAATTATACGGCAGTACCACTGGACATATATGACAGTATCACTGGAAATATACGGCAGTATCACTGGACTGGATTTATACGGCAGTACCACTGGATTTATACGGCAGTACCACTGGATTTATACGGCAGTACCACTGGACATATATGGCAGTATCACTGGATTTATACGGCAGTACCACTGGACATATACGGCAGTATATGGAGATCGATGATGGAACACTGATGGTGACTGGAGATCGATGATGGAACACCGATGATGACTGGAGATCAATGATGGAACACCGATGGTGACTGGAGATTGATGATGGAACACCGATGGTGACTAGAGATTGATGATGGAACACCGATGGTGACTGGCAGGGCTAGGCACCGCTGGAAGCTGGAAGCCGGAAGCCGACATGGAACCACTGCCAAGAGCAGAGTGCAATGCTGGAACACCGCAGAGTCAGGCTGCACCGCCAGATGGTAGCTGGTTTGGGTCTCTAGTGGAGCTGAACACAGGAGCTGGAATACCTGGAACAAGAGCTGAATAACCACAGACAGGAGAGACTGGTATCTCTGGGTTTGACAACCAAAGCACTGACATCTTTCCAGCCCAGGAACAGGGTATTTATACTTGCTGGGAAGCAGGAATTGGCTGGAAGATTAAGCAGAGTCCAGAGCGCAGCAGATAGGTTGAAACAATAACATGTGACTGGAAAAACATGGCTGCGCCCATGTTAGCATTTGGAAGGAAAGTCTGTTTGTAATTCCATGTGGGAAAACGGCAGCAATGGCGGCGGAGGCCGCGGAGGGCAGGAGACGCCAGTCTTGAATATTTCATATGGGAAACAGTAGTAATGACGGGGGGAGGCCACGGAGGGCAGGAGACGCCATTCTTGGAATTAATAAATTAAACTTATGAAGCCGTTGTAACAGCGCTGCGGGATCACAGGGAGGAGATGTGAAGTGAAGACATCAGCGTACTACATGCTGACAACGTAGATGAGATCCCGCCCTGGAACGCTGAGCCAGCCTCAGGAGACACTTGAAAGGTAAATAATGATGTCCAGTTACCCAGATCGTGACAACAGTCATAGGTGGGAATACAATTAGCGGCTAATTGATTCCCCAAGGCAGGTGAAACGAGTTCCCCGAAAAGTGCCATTTTTCGCAGTCTTTATAGCAAAACACATGGATCTGGGATCTTATACCAAGTCCAAATCCTGTGTGTTTTTGTACGAAAGTAGGGTTTCTTGAACAAAAATGTCTGCAATCAGTGCCAGATTTTACCCATGGGCTGGAGGACCTGTAGGAAGCAACTCCCTGCTTTTCAGCCCTGGTCAGAACTTCTTATGGGCTGCAGCTAGGGTTGCCGCCTCATGCTTCATCGATTCCTGGAGATCCACCCCCCACCCCCAATCCCAACCAAACCCCCCTTCCTACCCCACCCCACCTGCGGCACCAAGCAATGTTCATGTAAATAAAATGATGTACCATATTTATTAAATATTTTACGTACAAACAATCTAAATGAAAAAGTGTATCTATATAAATAGGAATATAATAGTTGCCACTTGGATAAATTACAGACATTTGGTGCCTTAAAACTAGATTGTGTGAAAGAGGGAAGAACCATGGAAGTGTAAGTGTTGCAAACAACCTAATCAATATCAAGCTTCAAATGGTTAAACAAACAAATGCACTACTAAAAGGTGTCTGTTAGTAATTAAAAAATATGCATATATCTGTATATAACTTGAGCCTCTATTTGTTTCATGCATGCTCATTATATTATAAATATATGTGTGACATGCCTGTCAGCTCTCGTTGCTCTTCTCACATGAGCCCGGCCGACGTTACTTCACCACCGCAGCCCGGGGAAACGCTGAGGAAGAGCTGCCGATGGCAGCGTCTTGGCAGCTTTGGCTTAGTCTGCGGTCCGCAGGCGCAGCCCAGGGAAACACTTAGGAAGAGCTGCCGATGGCAGTGTCACGGCAGCTTCGGCTCAGTCCAGAATCCAGGAATCCGGGTGAAGGGAAAAGTCTCCTGGAGGGTTGCCACCAAATCCTGGAGAATCCAGGAAATCAGGGAGAGGTGGCAACCCTAGCTGCTGCTGATGCAGTCCATAGAAGCTGGGTTTTGTGCATGAGCAATACCGCCCCTGTCCAGCATTCTGTGCTACACAAACTGGTCCATAGCCTATAATGAATGGTACTGTATACTGTACGTTTACAGAGATTTGTCATTTATTATTATTTGTTACACTTTAGTAAATGTGGCTGAGTGGTAAGACAGACACAGAGAATATGGGATTTCAGTGATGTCACATTGTTAAGAGCTGCTCTCATCAGTCTTTTTTTTTTTTTTGTCTGGAGAGTACATTAAATGAGGTGCAACTACGGGATAGGATGAGCGTGTTCGGTTCACTGAGAACCGAACCCTACAGAACTTCACTACCCAAGCCAAGATCCGCATCTGGCTCGGGTGTTCCAGCATGACTCGGAAACAAGAACGAGTCAAAACGTCATCGTCCTGCTATCGGATTCTCGCTGGGTTAGGATTCCATATAAGGACCTGTGCGTCACCGTCATTTTCACTCCGGCATTGGAGAGTGTAGTGAGAGAAAGTGTCTCGGTCCTCAGTGTCTGTGGGGTAGGGAAAATGGGCTGGCGATTCCAGTGCTGTCTTGTGCTGCTCAGTCCAGTGTAGTGTCTTGTGCTGCATCACTCCAGTCACAGTGGTGGTGTCCTCTGCTGCCATATGTCCAGTGCTGCTGTATAAGTCCAGTACAGTGGTGCTGTGTTGTCCTGCATCAGTCCAGTGGTGGTGTCTTGTGCTGCATCAGTCCAGTCACAATGGTGGTATCCTCTGCTGCCATATGTCCAGTGCTGCTGTATAAGTCCAGCCCATTGCAGTGGTGCTGTGTTGTCCAGCGGTACTGCCGTATTATTCCAGTGATACTGCCGTATATGTCCAGTGGTACTGCAGTATAAATCCAGTGGTACTAGCGTATAAATCCAGTCCAGTGATACTGCCATATATGTCCAGTGGTACTGCCGTATAAATCCAGTCCAGTTATACTGCTGTAAAAGTCCAGTGATACTGCCACATAAATCCAGTCTAGTGGTACTGCCATATAATTCCAGTGATACTGCCGTATATGTCCAGTGGTACTGCCACATAAATCCAGTGGTACTGGCGTATAAATCCAGTCCAGAGATACTGCCACATATGTCCAGCGGTACTTCTGTATAAATCCAGTGATACTTCCGTATATGTCCACTGGTACTGAGGTATAAATCCAGTGGTACTACCGTATAACTCCAGTCCAGTGGTACTGCCGTATAAGTCCAGTGGTACTGCCGTATAATTCTAGTGATACTGCCGTATAATTCCAGTGGTACTGGCGTATAAGTCCAGTGATACTGCCACATAAATCCAGTGCAGCGGTACTGCCGTATAATGCCAGTGATACTGCCGTATAATTCCAGTGATACTGCCATGTAATTCCAATGATACTGCCGTATAATTCCAGTGGTACTGGCATATATATCCAGTCCAGTTATACTGTAGTATAAGTCCAGTGATACTGCCATATAAATCCAGTCCAGTGGTACTGCCATATAATTCCAAAGATAGTGCCGTATATGTTCAGTGGTACTGCCGTATAAATACAGTGGTACTGGTTTATAAATCCAGTCCAGTGATACTGCCGTATATGTCCAGTGGTACTGCCGTATATATCCAGTGATACTGCTATATATGTCCAGTGGTACTTTCGTATAAATCCAGTGGTACTGCCGTATAAATCCAGTCCAGTGGTACTGCCATATAAATCCAGTGGTACTGCAGTATAATTCCAGTGATACTGCCGTATAATTCCAGTGATACTGCCATATAAGTCCAGTGGTACTGCTGTAGAAGTCCAGTGGTACTGCCTTATAAATCCAGTGATACTGCCGTATAATTCCAGTGTTACTGGCGTATAAGTCTGGTGATACTGCCATACAAATCCAGTCCAGTTGTACTGCCGTATAAGTCCAGTGGTACTGCCATATAATTCCAGTGATACTGCCGTGTAATTCCAGTGATACTGCCGAATAAATCCAGTGGTGCTGCCGTATATGTCCAGTGGTACTGCCATATAATTCCAGTGATACTGCCGTATATGTCCAGTGATAATGCTGTATAAATCCAGGCCAGTAGTACTGCCATATAAGTCAAGTGGTACTGCTGTATAATTCCAGTGGTACTGGCGTATAAGTCCAGTGATACTGCCGTATAAATCCAGTCCAATGGTACTGCCGTATAATTCCAGTGATACTGCCGTATAATTACAGTAATATTGCTGTATAATTACAGTGGTACTGGCATATAAATTCAGTAACACTGCCGCATAAATCCAGTCCAGTGGTACTGCCGTATAAGTCCAGTGGTACTGACCTATGCTGTATATTATTTACTCCATTTAAAGGGGTTATTAATATTTACCACTGGAATTATACGGCAGTACCACTGGACATATACGGCAGTATCACTGGACATATATGACAGTACCACTGGACTGGTTTTATACGCCAGTACCACTGAATTTATACGGCAGTATCACTGGAATTATACGGCAGTACCACTGGACTGGATTTATACAGCAGTATCACTGGACTTATACGCCACTACAACTGGACATATATGGCAGTACCACTGGAATTACACGGCAGTACCACTGGAATTATACGGCAGTACCACTGGACATATACGACAGTATCACTGGAAATATACGGCAGTATCACTGGACTGGATTTATACGGCAGTACCACTGGATTTATACGGCAGTACCACTGGATTTATACGGCAGTACCACTGGACATATATGGCAGTATCACTGGATTTATACGGCAGTACCACTGGACATATACGGCAGTATATGGAGATCGATGATGGAACACTGATGGTGACTGGAGATCGATGATGGAACACCGATGATGACTGGAGATCAATGATGGAACACCGATGGTGACTGGAGATTGATGATGGAACACCGATGGTGACTGGAGATTGATGATGGAACACCGATGGTGACTGGCAGGGCTAGGCACCGCTGGAAGCTGGAAGCCGGAAGCCGACATGGAACCACTGCCAAGAGCAGAGTGCAATGCTGAAACACCGCAGAGTCAGGCTGCACCGCCAGATGGTAGCTGGTTTGGGTCTCTAGTGGAGCTGAACACAGGAGCTGGAATACCTGGAACAAGAGCTGAATAACCACAGACAGGAGAGACTGGTATCTCTGGGTTTGACAACCAAAGCACTGACATCTTTCCAGCCCAGGAACAGGATATTTATACTTGCTGGGAAGCAGGAATTGGCTGGAAGATTAAGCAGAGTCCAGAGCGCAGCAGATAGGTTGAAACAATAACATGTGACTGGAAAAACATGGCTGCGCCCATGTTAGCATTTGGAAGGAAAGTCTGTTTGTAATTCCATGTGGGAAAACGGCAGCAATGGCGGCGGAGGCCGCGGAGGGCAGGAGACGCCAGTCTTGAATATTTCATATGGGAAACAGTAGTAATGACGGGGGGAGGCCACGGAGGGCAGGAGACGCCATTCTTGGAATTAATAAATTAAACTTATGAAGCCGTTGTAACAGCGCTGCGGGATCACAGGGAGGAGATGTGAAGTGAAGACATCAGCGTACTACATGCTGACAACGTAGATGAGATCCCGCCCTGGAACGCTGAGCCAGCCTCAGGAGACACTTGAAAGGTAAATAATGATGTCCAGTTACCCAGATCGTGACAACAGTCATAGGTGGGAATACAATTAGCGGCTAATTGATTCCCCAAAGCAGGTGAAACGAGTTCCCCGAAAAGTGCCATTTTTCGCAGTCTTTATAGCAAAACACATGGATCTGGGATCTTATACCAAGTCCAAATCCTGTGTGTTTTTGTACGAAAGTAGGGTTTCTTGAACAAAAATGTCTGCAATCAGTGCCAGATTTTACCCATGGGCTGGAGGACCTGTAGGAAGCAACTCCCTGCTTTTCAGCCCTGGTCAGAACTTCTTATGGGCTGCAGCTAGGGTTGCCGCCTCATGCTTCATCGATTCCTGGAGATCCACCCCCCACCCCCAATCCCAACCAAACCCCCCTTCCTACCCCACCCCACCTGCGGCACCAAGCAATGTTCATGTAAATAAAATGATGTACCATATTTATTAAATATTTTACGTACAAACAATCTAAATGAAAAAGTGTATCTATATAAATAGGAATATAATAGTTGCCACTTGGATAAATTACAGACATTTGGTGCCTTAAAACTAGATTGTGTGAAAGAGGGAAGAACCATGGAAGTGTAAGTGTTGCAAACAACCTAATCAATATCAAGCTTCAAATGGTTAAACAAACAAATGCACTACTAAAAGGTGTCTGTTAGTAATTAAAAAATATACATATATCTGTATATAACTTGAGCCTCTATTTGTTTCATGCATGCTCATTATATTATAAATATATGTGTGACATGCCTGTCAGCTCTCGTTGCTCTTCTCACATGAGCCTGGCCGACGTTACTTCACCACCGCAGCCCGGGGAAACGCTGAGGAAGAGCTGCCGATGGCAGCGTCTTGGCAGCTTTGGCTTAGTCTGCGGTCCGCAGGCGCAGCCCAGGGAAACACTTAGGAAGAGCTGCCGATGGCAGCGTCACGGCAGCTTCGGCTCAGTCCAGAATCCAGGAATCCGGGTGAAGGGAAAAGCCTCCTGGAGGGTTGCCACCAAATCCTGGAGAATCCAGGAAATCAGAAAGAGGTGGCAACCCTAGCTGCAGTGTTAGGGTCTCCTGCTTTGTGCTGCCACGTCGTCATGGCAACCGGTAGACAAGTGCTAGCGGAGTAACCTGAGCATAGCTTATACTCCGGTTCGGGTCTTTTGCTGTGCAGTGGTTACAGGCTCTGTGCACGGCAGGGGATCCGGTGCTGGTTTTTGTGCTCACAGTCTGTGAGGTCTGAGTGGGGCGTGGACAGCACCTGCTATATAAACCCTCTTCTCAGGTTAGGCAGATGCTGCTGAATCTTTGTTGGTTAGTCAGTTCCTGAAAGCTAGCTAGTACTGTGTAAACTTTGTATTTGTTTGTTGCTTACTGCAAATAGGCCTTGGGATTTGGTATTACACTCTGCCAATCCAGACCTAGCAGTAAGACTGGAGTCAGTCGTTTAACCTGCTGGGGTTCTTTTGCTACTCTGTGAACCTAGCAAGTTTGCGGCTGTATTCTCAGACTTGCCTACCAAAATCCTTTCTCACTGTGCAAGGTGTTCAGGTGTCAGTTTAGTGGCAGTAAGCTGAACCAGTGCACTGCAAGTGAGGACTAGGATTGTGGAGACTCTCCTTGTGTCTATTATTCCATCTCTGACCAAGGAGTTTACTGCCACACCCGTTGGTAACCCTTTAGGGTTTTGCTGTTGCCCTTAGCAACAGCATTTCGGGTTCTCTACGTATTAAATCACTACATCTTGCTTCTTTCCATGTGAGCATTCCTAATACTAGGGAGACACCCAGTTTCTTAGCCTTTGCGCTTCTCTGTTCACTTTGTGTTTATTTTGTTACCCTATCACCTTCTGTGTATGTAAAGTCATATTCCCCAGTCTGTCTGTGAGTTCATTTGTTTTGCATCCCTCACCGTTCAGACACCAGTACATTCCTGCTGGCACTGGTGTGCATAACATGCAGCTGATGCAGTCCATAGAAGCTGGGTTTTGTGCATGAGCAATACCGCCCCTGTCCAGCATTCTGTGCTACACAAACTGGTCCATAGCCTATAATGGTACTGTATACTGTACGTTTACAGAGATTTGTTATTTATTATTATTTTCATATATGTCTATGATTTTTTTTTTATCCTTTACACTTTAGTAAATGTGGCTGAGTGGTAAGACAGACACAGAGAATATGAGATTTCAGTGATGTCACATTGTTAAGAGCTGCTCTCATCAGTCTTTTTTTTTTTGGTCTGGAGAGTACATTAAATGAGGTGCAACTATAGGATAGGATGAGCGTATTCGGTTAACTGAGAACCGAACCCTACAGAACTTCACTACCCAAGCCCAGATCCGCATCTGGCTCGGGTTCTCCAGCATGACTCGGAAACAAGAACGAGTCAAAACGTCATCATCCTGCTATCGGATTCTCGCGGGGTTAGGATTCCATATAAGGACCCGAGCGTCGCCGTCATTTTCACTCCGGCATTGGAGAGTGTAGTGAGAGGACGTGTCTCGGTCCTCAGTGTCTGTGGGGTAGGGAAAATGGGCTGGCGATTCCAGTGCTGTCTTGTGCTGCTCAGTCCAGTGTAGTGTCTTGTGCTGCATCAGTCCAGTCACAGTGGTGGTGTCCTCTGCTGCCATATGTCCAGTGCTGCTGTATAAGTCCAGTACAGTGGTGCTGTGTTGTGCTGCATCAGTCCAGTGGTGGTGTCTTGTGCTGCATCAGTCCAGTCACAGTGGTGGTGTCCTCTGCTGCCATATGTCCAGTGCTGCTGTATAAGTCCAGTCCATTGCAGTGGTGCTGTCTTGTCCAGCGGTACTGCCGTATAAATCCAGTGATACTGCCATATATGTCCAGTGGTACTGCCATATAATTCCAGTGATACTGCCGTATATGTCCAGTGGTACTGCAGTATAAATCCAGTGGTACTAGCGTATAAATCCAGTCCAGTGATACTGCCATATATGTCCAGTGGTACTGCCGTATAAATCCAGTCCAGTTATACTGCTGTATAAGTCCAGTGATACTGCCACATAAATCCAGTCTAGTGGTACTGCCATATAATTCCAGTGATACTGCTGTATATGTCCAGTGGTACTGCCACATAAATCCAGTGGTACTGGCGTATAAATCCAGTCCAGAGATACTGCCATATATGTCCAGCGGTACTTCCATATAAATCCAGTGATACTGCCTTATATGTCCAGTGGTACTGAGGTATTAATCCAGTGGTATTACCGTATAACTCCAGTCCAGTGGTACTGCCATATAAAGCCAGTGGTACTGCTGTATAATTCCAGTTATACTGCCGTGTAATTCCAATGATACTGCCGTATAATTCCAGTGGTACTGGCATATATATCCAGTCCAGTTATACTGTAAAAAGAGTTTTTTTAGGGTCGGTGCGCTTAGTCACACGTTCAAAAGTTACTGTAGAACAATTGGTCGTCAGAAAGTTCTGCTACTTTTTGATTAAGTCAGTCAAAGACACTCCGTTAAAGGACACCTCCCAAACTTCTTTGGTGGCTGCACCGTTCTTCAAAAATGACTTGGGTATGTTCAGTCATGCAACTCTGTAAAGGTAGTGGAAAAGAACATGCGCCATATGGTGTAGTATTTAAGAATAAAATGGAGTGATATACATGTAAATAAGATATAAGTACCGGATAACTTCTTGAGATTTAAGCCTATATATCTCAGATAGTTCTTTGTGGCTGTTTCCCCACTGGATAACTTCTTGAGATTGAGCCTGTATATCTCAGACAATTCTTTGTGGCTGTTCCCCACCTAGGGAGAAAAGATCATCGCCATATAGTGTAGTAACCTCAGGTATATCTTGGGGTAACCCCCCTTTCCTGTTATAAGCGTACCAGATTGAAAATTCAATAATGCATATAGGATATGTAAATATCCGTGTAGAACAAGTCGGTCCAGTGATGTGTGATAGCTGGATCAATCGTCTGCTACTGCCTTGTAATTTATCAATGAAGTATTTAATCATTAACAATAATAATAATACACAAATTCAAAAAAATAAATAAAATAGATCATAAATCTTAGCTGATTGGTATAGGCAGTAGACAGGTCAGTCTCAACGCGTTTCGCCTCCAGGGCTTCCTCAGGAGAATACATCATATCATAAGGTGCACATATTTATACTGCTTTCAGTTTCACTTTCGACTGCACTTCCGGTTCGCGTCATTTCCGGAACCGGAAGTGCTAGGTCCGACTTGTAAATGTATATAAAACTTCCCAATTGTCTTTTCTCTAATAACATTATGTTTCATTGGTGGTATAGTGGAAAATTCAAGGGTATTCGGATAGTTGCAGAGCGCCACGGACACACAGTACATGTGCTCTGTGAGCTCCGTGAAACCGGAAGTGACGCGGCCGCGTCACTTCCGGTTTTCGGCTGGAGAACCCACATGCGTTCCAGCGGCAACATCCTGTTGCTGGTTGGCACATTGGATGGCGGAAGTAGCGCCACTGTAGTGAAGATAGTTCATAAGCAGAGTGAGAAAGTCCATTATCATTGATATTGCTCTGCAGCATATTTATACATAATAAGTTACACAAATAAATGAATAGATGAGAGAGGTTCCAGATTAATACATCTTAAAATTATAAAAATACATATATAAAATTAAATAAATATAAATATAAATATAAATATAAATATATATGTGAAGCTATATATATATGAGCAGTAAAACCATATGGATATGCCATGATCCCAAGTATATTTCTTATGGGATGTGGAATAAAAACCGTGTTTTGACATAATAAAAAACAGATGAATAAATAAATGATTGAATAAATAATTGAATAAATAATTAATTACAGGGAAAATCACGCACACTAATTTTGAGAGGAGCTGTTTCTCGTAGAGCTCATGGTTCGGATTTGAGGTTTCAGTGTGTTTCATAGAAAGGGGGCAATCTCGTAGCCCTCATTATGGCCGCGAGGTTGGAGGGTATTTAAAGTAAAAATCCAGTACATTTCCCTCTGGGATAGCTTTTTTAGGAGATCTCCTCCTCTAGGTCCTAATGTGACATGTTCAATGGCTCTGAAAGTGAACGTATCCAGGCAGGAGTTGTGGGATTCAGTAAAATGTCTGGATAGTGGATGACTTTCAACTTTGTTTTTAATATTGCGTACATGTTCTTGGATGCGAAGTTTCAGAAGTCTTTTAGTCTTTCCCACATACTTACGATGGCATCCACACTCTATCACGTAAATTACTGAAGATGTGTTGCAATTAACAAAGTCCTTCATGTTAAATTCTTTGGTTTGGTCAGAGTTGAAAAAGGATCGTCTATTTGGATGGACGAATTTGCACATGATGCAGTGTCCACATTTATACATGCCTTTACATCTGGGAAGACTCGTAGTTGTGGTCCCCTTGTTTCTAATCATGCTTGGGGCCAGGATTTCCTTGAGATTCTGTGATTTTCTGAAAAGGACTTGTGGACGTTCTGGTAGGATTTCTCTCAGCACAGGATCTAATTTAAGAACATGCCAGTGTTTTGAAAAAGACTTCCTGATTCGATTTTCTTCACAGCTGTATTGTGTAATGAATGGTACTGCGTAGTTCCTAGTTTCTTCTTTCTTCTTTGGATGTATGAGGGTTTTTCTGTCCAGTGCTTCACCCCGATCTATTGCCTCTCTAATGATCTTTTCCGGATAGCCCCTTTCTCTGAATCTATCTGCGTAGATTAGGGATTGTTCTGTGAATGTTTCATTTGTCGTGCAGTTTCTTCGTAACCTATACATGGTTGAGAATGGGATGTTGTTTTTCCATTTTATGGCATGACTGCTATTATAATGTAAATAGCTATTAGTGTCGACAGTTTTTATAAAGTTCTTTGTGACTACTTGCTCTCCATCGTGGCCTCCATCGTGAACCTTTGTTCCCACATACCCATTAAAATATTGGCATAACTAGGGGCGAAAACTGTCCCCATCGCAGTGCCAAGTCTGTGGCACTGCGATGGGGACAGTTTTCGCCCCTAGTTATGCCAATATTTTAATGGGTATGTGGGAACAAAGGTTCATTCACAACAATGCTACATTCAAAGAGAATATACGTTTTTATAAAAGGTACATAGACGACATTATCACTTCCGGTTTCACGGAGCTCACAGAGCACATGTACTGTGTGTCCGTGGCGCTCTGCAACTATCCGAATACCCTTGAATTTTCCACTATACCACCAATGAAACATAATGTTATTAGAGAAAAGACAATTGGGAAGTTTTATATACATTTACAAGTCGGACCTAGCACTTCCGGTTCCGGAAATGACGCGAACCGGAAGTGCAGTCGAAAGTGAAACTGAAAGCAGTATAAATATGTGCACCTTATGATATGATGTATTCTCCTGAGGAAGCCCTGGAGGCGAAACGCGTTGAGACTGACCTGTCTACTGCCTATACCAATCAGCTAAGATTTATGATCTATTTTATTTATTTTTTTGAATTTGTGTATTATTATTATTGTTAATGATTAAATACTTCATTGATAAATTACAAGGCAGTAGCAGACGATTGATTCAGCTATCACACATCACTGGACCGACTTGTTCTACACGGATATTTACATATCCTATATGCATTATTGAATTTTCAATCTGGTACGCTTATAACAGGAAAGGGGGGTTACCCCAAGATATACCTGAGGTTACTACACTATATGGCGATGATCTTTTCTCCCTAGGTGGGGAACAGCCACAAAGAATTGTCTGAGATATACAGGCTCAATCTCAAGAAGTTATCCAGTGGGGAAACAGCCACAAAGAACTATCTGAGATATATAGGCTTAAATCTCAAGAAGTTATCCGGTACTTATATCTTATTTACATGTATATCACTCCAGTTATACTGTAGTATAAGTCCAGTGATACTGCCATATAAATCCAGTCCAATGGTACTGCCATATAATTCCAAAGATAGTGCCGAATATGTTCAGTGGTACTGCCGTATAAATACAGTGGTACTGGTGTATAAATCCAGTCCAGTGATACTGCCGTATATGTCCAGTGGTACTGCCGTATAAATACAGTGATACTGCTTTATATTTCCAGTGGTACTTTCGTATAGATCCAGTGGTACTGCCATATAAATCCAGTCCAGTGGTACTGCAGTATAATTCCAGTGATTCTGCCGTATAATTCCAGTGATACTGCCATATAAATCCAGTGGTACTGCCGTATACGTCCAGTGGTACTGCTGTAGAAGTCCAGTGGTACTGCCTTATAAATCCAGTGATACTGCCGTATAATTCCAGTGTTACTGGCGTATAAGTCTGGTGATATTGCCATATAAATCCAGTCCAGTTGTACTGCCGTATAAGTCCAGTGGTACTGCCATATATTTCCAGTGATACTGCCGTGTAATTCCAGTGATACTGCCGAATAAATCCAGTGGTGCTGCCGTATATGTCCAGTGGTACTGCCATATAATTCCAGTGATACTGCCGTATATGTCCAGTGATACGGGTGTCGTACGGTATGCCAGCGCTCGGGCTCCCGGCGACCAGCATACCGGCACCGGGAGCCCGACCGCCGGCATACCAACAGCGTGGCGAGCGCAAAGGAGCCCCTTGCGGGCACGCTGCGGGCACGTTGGCGCGCGCCACACTATTTTATTCTCCCTCCAGGGGGGTCGTGGACCCCCACGAGGGAGAATAGTTGTCGGTATGCCGGGTGTCGGGATTCCGGCGCCGGTATACTGTGTGCCGGTATCCCGACATTCGGCATACAGAAGACCACCCAGTGATACTGCTGTATAAATCCAGACCAGTGGTACTGCCATATAAGTCAAGTGGTACTGCTGTATAATTCCAGTGGTACTGGCATATAAATCCAGTGATACTGCCGTATAAATCCAGTCCAGTGATACTGCCTTATAAGTCCAATGGTACTGCCGTATAATTCCAGTGATACTGCCGTATAATTACAGTAATATTGCTGTAAAATTCCAGTGGTACTGGCATATAAATTCAGTGACACTGCAGCATAAATCCAGTCCAGTGGTACTGCCCTATAAGTCCACTGGTACTGACCTATGCTGTATATTATTTACTCCATTTAAAGGGGTTATTAATATTTACCACTGGAATTATACGGCCGTACCACTGGACATATACAGCAGTATCACTGGACATATATGACAGTACCACTGGACTGGTTTTATACACCAGTACCACTGAATTTATACGGCAGTATCACTGGAATTATACGGCAGTACCACTGGACTGGATTTTGTACAGCAGTATCACTGGATTTATACGCCACTACAACTGGACATATATGGCAGTACCACTGGAATTACACGGCAGTACCACTGGAATTATACGGCAGTACCACTGGACATATACGGCAGTATCACTGGAAATATACGGCAGTATCACTGGACTGGATTTATACGGCAGTACCACTGGATTTATACGGCAGTACCACTGGACATATATGGCAGTATCACTGGATTTATACGGCAGTACCACTGGACATATACGGCAGTATCACTGGACTGGATTTATATGCCAGTACCACTGGATTTATACGGCAGTACCACTGGACATATATACGGCAGTATCACTGGAATTATATGGCAGTAACACTGGACATATACGGCAGTATCACTGGACTCGATTTATATGCCAGTACCACTGGATTTATACGGCAGTTCCCCTAGACATATACAGCAGTATCACTGGACATATACGGCAGTACCATTGGACATATACGGCAGCACAGGGACACCACCATTGGACTGATGAAGGATAACACAGCATGGAATTATATGGCAGAACCACTGGACTGGATTTATTTGGCAGTAGCACTGGACTTACACAGCAGTATCACTGGACTGGATTTATATAACAGTACCACTGGATTTATATGGCAGTACCAGTGGACATATACGGCAGTATCACTGAAATTATATTGCAGTACCACTGGACATATATGGCAGTATCACTGGATTTATACGGCAGTACCGCTGGACAACACAGCACCACTGCAATGGACTGGACTTATACAGCAGCACTGGACATATGGCAGCAGAGGACACCACCACTGTGACTGGACTGAGGCAGCACAAGACACCACCACTGGACTGATGCAGCACAACACAGCACCACTGGACTGTACTTATACAGCAGCACTGGACATATGGCAGCAGAGGACACCACCACTGTGACTGGACTGATGCAGCACAACACAGCACCACTGGACTGGACTTATACAGCTGCACTGGACATATGGCAGCAGAGGACACCACCACTGTGACAGGACTGATGCAGCACAAGACACCACCACTGGACTGATGCAGCACAACACAGCACCACTGGACTGTACTTATACAGCAGCACTGGACATATGGCAGCAGAGGACACCACCACTGTGACTGGACTGATGCAGCACAACACAGCACCACTGGACTGGACTTATACAGCAGCACTGGACATATGGCAGCAGAGGACACCACCACTGTGACTGGACTGATGCAGCACAAGACACTACCACTGTACTGATGCAGGACACTGAGGACGGAGACACGTCGTCTCGCTACACTATCCAATGCTGGAGTGAAAATGGCGGCAATGCGCGATTCCTTATAAGGGATCCCAACCCCTCGAGAATCTGACAGCGGGATGGTGACATTTTGCCTCGTTCTGGTTTCTGAGTCAGGTGGGACCATGTGTAAAATAGCAACAGCAGACATAAATGCCCCCTACACATGTGCACATTCTCCCAGCACATGCCTATTCTCAGTGGCAAATCTGTACCTTCCTCCTGGAGGCCCTGGGCCACTGATGGGTGGCGCTCTCTGTTCAAGTAAAGCCCCGATCAATCAGCCTTTTTGTTGAGCAGTTCTCCAAAATCTCCCCAACCATAAAAACAGCATTCCATACCTGTAGGCAGTTGCAGATTTCACATTAGGCACATGAGGCACATGCTTAGGGGCGGGACTTGTTTGGAGGCAGCATATGGATGCTTGTGTTGGTACTGTCAGCCAAAAAAGTACCAGTAACTGCAAAATAATTCCATTGTACTGTACCATATGCCATCTTGAATGTAGTGTAAATGGGTAGGACATGCACATACTGCCCCTGTAAGCTGTCCCACTTAGTAAATATGAATACATAATGAAAAATAATGAAAAATAAAAAAAATGTCATAGTCCTAACAGAACTCTCAAAGCTGAAAGTGGATAAATCAATGGGGCCAGATGGGATACATCCTAGGATACTAAAAGACCTTAAAGAATTATTCAACCAGTCATTAGCTACAGGAGTAATTACAGAGGACTGGAAAAGAGCGAACATAGTCCCACTGCACAAAAGTGGAAGCAAGGAAGAGGCAAACAGCTACAGACTAGTGAGTCTTACATCAGTAGTAGGAAAATTGATGGAAACAGTGGCGTAACTACTGCCCCCGCAGCCCTCGCGGTGGCTTGGAGGCGTAGGGCTGCGGGGGCGCCGCCACTGATTTTGCGCAGAATGCTGTCTCCTCTGACTCCTTCCCTCCGCTGCTGTGATGGAGGGACACGGAGGGCACAGTGCACGCCTCTCCTGTGTCCCTCCTGCGTCTCCGGCGGGTCTATTAAATGAAGTGCTCGTTCGTGAGCTCTGATTGGCTCACGAACCGGCACTTAATTTAACAGACCCGCCGGAGACGCAGGAGGGACACAGGAGAGGCGCGCGCTGTGCCCTCCGTGTCCCTCCATCACAAAACAGCGGGGGAGTGTATGTGGGGGGGGGGGGTTAACTGGCACTGGGGGAGCATTTTCAGCACAGGGGGAGGGGGAGCATATTTTGCACTTCGGGGGGCATATGTGGCAATGAGGGGGTATATGTGGCACTAGGGGGGGTATATGTGTACCTGGCACATGGGGGGGCTATATTTGGCACTGGGGGCATGTGAGTACTTGGCACTGTGGGGGAATATCTGGCACTGGGGGTATATGTGGCACTGGGGGGTATATGTGTACCTGGCACATGGGGGGGGCTATATTTGGCAGTGGGGGCATGTGAGTACCTGGCACTGTGGGGGAATATCTGGCACTGGGAGCACAGCCCTTGCAACAAGCACTACCCCCTAGCAACGAGCATGACACCCAGTGCATGAAACCCCTGGCAATGAGCATGACACCCTGAGCATGAAAACCCCTGGCACCATGCATGGAACCAAGAGCATGAAACCCCTGGCAACGAGCATGACACCCAGTGCATGAAACCCCTGGCAACGAGCATAACACCCAGTGCATGAAACCCCTGGCAACGAGCATGATACCCTGAGCATGAAAACCCCTGGCACCGTGCATGGAACCAAGAGTATGAAACCCCTGGCAACGAGCAGGTACTTTAAAAGTAATTAGAAGCCTTACTATAGGACTTAATGTGTAATGGGCATTACGGTGTGTGGCATAATGTATCACGGACATTGCGGTGTGTGTCATAATGTGTCACAGGCATTACGGTGTATGGCATACTATATCACGGGCATTGTGGTATAATGTCTCAGGGGCATTGCAGTGTGGCATAATGAATAATGGGCTTTGCGGTGTGTGGCATAGGGTATAACGGGCATTGCAGTATGTGTCAGCGGCATTACGGTGTGTGGTATACTATATCACGGGCATTGTGGTATGTGGTATAATGTCTCAGGGTCATTGCAGTGTGTGGCATAATGTATCATGGACATTGCGGTGTGTGTCATAATGTGTCAGGCGTTACGGTGTGTTGTATACTATATCACGGGCATTGTGGTATGTGGTATAAGGTCTCAGGGTCATTGCGGTGTGTGTCATAATGTGTCACAGACATTGCATGTGCTATAATGTATCAGGGGCATTGCAGTGTGTAGCATAATGTATAACGGGCATTGCGATTCCTGTCACAATGTGTCACAGGCATTACGGTGTGTGGCATAATGTGTCAGGGGCATTATGGTGTGTGCATACTGTGTCATGTGCATTATTGGGTGTGGCATAATGTCTAAGGGCCATTGCAGTGTGTGGCATAATGTATACTGGGCATTACTATAAGGAGGAAAAATGACAAATAATGTAAGGGGCATGAATCAGGATTATTTTTCTTTCCTGTGGTGGCCAACGTCTGGGCGTGCAGGTTGCAAAACTGGGGTATAAGGTAGTCTTTTCCTGCAATGCCACGCCCCTTTATGCAAAGCCACGCCCATTTCAATGAAGCCACACCCCTTTTGCGACACGCGCATGTTTATCCCTTTACTAGTGCCAATTATGGGAGATTGGGGGGGGGGGGGGGGGGTGCCGGAGAATTTTTTGGCTTGGGGGAGAAAAATTTCTAGTTACGCCACTGGATGGAAACACTCTTAAAAGAAAGAGTTGTAGATTATCTCAAATCCAGCAATTTACAGGATTCCAAACAGCATGGATTCACTGGGGGGAGATCATGTCAGACAAATCTTATTGACTGTGTTGACTGTGTGACTAAAGTGAGGGATAAAGGTGGAGCCGTGGATATAGTTTATCTAGATTTTAGTAAGGCTTTTGACACTGTTCCACACAGCAGACTGCTAAATAAACTTGGAAGTTTGGGATTGGATACTAGGATTATTGAATGGATAAGATCTTGGTTGCAGGATAGAAAACAGAGAGTTCTGGTAAATGGAGTGCATTCACAGGAGGGAATTGTTACCAGTGGAGTACCCCAGGGATCTGTACTTGGACCAGTGCTTTTTAATATCTTTATTGGTGACATTGCAAATGGCATTAAAGAGAAAGTATGTCTTTTTGCAGATGACACAAAGGTATGTAACAGGGTAGACACACCAGGTGGGGTAAAACAAATGATTGATGATCTATGTAGACTAGTCCAGAGTGTGGCAATTACAGCTTAATGCCAAAAAATGCAAAATCATGCACTTGGGTCACAAAAATCCAAATGCTAAATATAGTATTAGTAGCACTATACTGAAAACTACTGAGGAGGCAAGGGATCTAGGAGTCACTATTTCAGGTGACTTAAAGGCAGGTAAGCAATGTAACAAAGCAATGAGGAAGGCTAGTCAGATGCTTGGCTGCATTGGGAGAGGAATCAGCAGCAGAAAGAAGTAATAATGCCACTTTATAGGTCATTGGTACAGCCTCATCTAGAATACTGTGTTCAATTCTGGAGGCCATATCTTCAAAAGGATATTATTACATTAGAGACTGTACAAAGAAGGGCAACTAAAATGGTGCATGGCCTACATCACAAAATATACCCAGAAAGACTAAAAAATCTCAACATGTATAGTTTGGAACAGAGAAGGGAAAGGAGGGACATGATAGAAACTTTCAAATGTGTCAAGGGTTTTAACAAAGTCCAGGAGGGAAACATTCTCCAAATGAAGAGAAGTTATAGGACACGAGGACATGCACTGAGACTGGTGGGGAAGGGGGGTTCAGGGGAAATATGAGGAAAAATGACTTCACAGAAAGGGTAGTGGACAAGTGGAATAGCCTCCCATCAGAGGTGGTAGAGGCTAAGACAGTAGAGCAATTTAAACATGCATGGGATAGGCATAAGGATATTCTTACAAAGAAATAAGGGCCCTCATTCCAAGTTGTTCGCTCGCAAGCTGCTTTTAGCAGCTTTGCACACGCTAAGCCGCCGCCTACTGGGAGTGAATCTTAGCTTCTTAAAATTGCGAACGAAAGATTCGCAATATAGCGAAAAAACATCTCTGTGCAGTTTCTGAGTAGCTCGAGACTTACTCGGCATCTGCGATCAGTTCAGTGCTTGTCGTTCCTGGTTTGACGTCATAAACACATCCAGCGTTCGCCCAGACACTCCTCCGTTTCTCCAGCCACTCCCGCGTTTTTCCCAGAAACGGTAGCGTTTTTTCGCACACACCCATAAAACGGCCAGTTTCCGCCCAGAAACACCCACTTCCTGTCAATCACATTACGATCACCAGAACGAAGAAAAAACCGTGAGTAAAAAACCTAACTGCATTGCAAATTTACTTGGCGCAGTCGCACTGCGGACATTGCGCATGCGCACTAAGCGGAAAATCGCTGCGATGTGAAAAAATTTACCGAGCGAACAACTCGGAATGACCCCCATGGTTTGAGATAAAAATATGGAAAAAAAAAAAAGGGGGGGGTAGACTATGTTTGTGTGTGTGAAGGAAGGAAGGGGGGTGTTACTGTTGTGCCTGGGTACGCTCTTATTCTATTAAATTGGCTTTCATCAAATGATGGCTTATAATAACCAATCAATAAAAATAATAAGATGAGACAGGTGTGTGTGTGTGTGTGTGTGTGTGTGTGTGTGTGTGTGTGTGTGTGTGTGGGGGGGGGGGTTACTGTTGTGCCTAGGTACGCTCTCACCCCTAAATCTGCCCCTGCCTGTGGAGATTGGTTACAGTGAAGGTTGGATACAGTGCAGGTTGGCTACAGTGTGGGTCGCATACAGTGTGGGTTGTATACAGTGCAGCTTTAATACATTGTGGGTCGCATACGGTGTGGGTTGTATACAGTGTGAGTTGGATACAGTGTGGGTCAGATACAGTGTGGGTCAGATACAGTGTGGGTCTGATACAGTACAGGTCAGAGACAGTATGGGTTGTATACAGTGTGGGTCGGATACAGCGTGGGTCAGATAAAGCGCAGGTTGGATACAATGAAGGTCGGATAAAGGCCCTCATTCCGAGTTGTTCGCTCGCTAGCCGCTTTTCGCAGCAGTGCACACGCTAAGCCGCCGCCCTCTGGGAGTGAATCTTAGTGCGAACATTGCGCATGCGCAGTTAGCGGAAAATCGAACCGATGCGAAGGAAAATAACGAGCGAACAACTCGGAATGAGGGCCAAAGTGTGGGTCAGATACAGTGTGGGTTGTATACAGTGCAGCTTTGATACATTGTGGGTTGTATACGTCTGGATCGCATACAGTGTGGGTCAGATACAGTACAGTGTGGTTTGTATACAGTGTGAGTTGGTTACAGTGTGAGTCAGATACAGCGTGGGTCGGATACAGTACAGGTCAGAGACAGCGTGGGTTGTATATAGCGTGGGTTGGATACATCGTGGGTCAGATAAAGCGCGGGTTGGATACAATGAAGGTCGGATAAGTGTCCTCATTCCGAGTTGATTGCACACTGCCGATTTTCTCAGCACAGCGATCAGGTTACTACTGCGCATGCGTATGCACCACAATGCGCACGCGTGTCACACGGGTACAAACAGCATCTTTGCTGTGCAGTGCTTCTAGCAACGATTCCATTCACACAGCCATTCGCAAGGAGATTGACAGAAAGAGGGCGTTTATGGGTGTCAACTGACCATTTTCTGGGAGTGGTAGGGGAAACGCAGGTGTGTCCAGGTGTTTGCAGGGCGAGCGTCTGACGTCAATTCCGGGACCGGACAGGCTGAAGTGATCGCAAGGGCTGAGTAAGTTCAGACCTACTCAGAAACTGCAAAAAACGTTTTCGTCCCGCTCGGCTGCACACGCGGTCGCACACTTGCAAAGCGAAAATACACTCCCCTGTGGGCGGCGACTATACATTTGCACGGCTGCAAAAAGTAGCTAGCGAGCGATCAACTCGGAATGAGGGCCAAAGTGTTGGTCAGATACAGTGTAGGTTGTATACAGTTCGGGTTGTATACAGTGTGGGTTGGATATGGTGTGGGTCGCATACAAAGTGGGTTGGATACAGTGGGGGTCGGATAAAGTGTGGGTCAGATACAGTGTAGATTGTATACAGTTTGGGTTGTATACAGTGTGGGTTGGATATGGTGTGGGTCGCATACAAAGTGGGTTGGATACAGTGGGGGTCGGATAAAGTGTGGGTCAGATACAGTGTAGATTGTATACAGTTTGGGTTGTATACAGTGTGGGTTGGATATGGTGTGGATCGCATACAAAGTGGGTTGGATACAGTGGGGGTCGGATAAAGTGTGGGTCAGATACAGTGTAGATTGTATACAGTTTGGGTTGTATACAGTGTGGGTTGGATATGGTGTGGGTCGCATACAAAGTGGGTTGGATACAGTGGGTTTCAGTGTGGGTCAGATACAGGGCCTGATTCAAGATGGAACGTAGAAGTACGTAAATCATTGTTTGATGATTTCTGCACTTCTGTGCATGCATGCATGCCTCTGTACGCATGCGCTAGACCTTAGATTACAATCACAGACGATCACAATCTGAGTTCGGGCGGGGGGATCGTCGCATCGTTTTGAGGCAGCGTTGAGGCATTGGGGGACGCGGTCTGGACAGTGGAGGCATGTCTGGACCATTTTTGGGGTGGGCCGCGACAGTTGCGTGACATCACTTGCGCTTGCATTTCAGTGGGGGAGAGGACCCGCGCACTGTGCTGGGCAGTGCCCTGCATGCTCGAGAGTGGAATTGTAGTTTTGCAATTTCTCTCAAAATTACAACTTTAGCTGAATTAGGCTCACAGTGCGGGTCAGATAAAGCGTGGGTTGGATACAGCGCATGTTGGGTACAGTGCATGTTACTAGAGATGAGCGGGTTCGGTTTCTCTGAAACCGAACCCGCACGAACTTCATGTTTTTTTCACGGGTCCGAGCAGACTCGGATCCTCCCGCCTTGCTCGGTTAACCCGAGCGCGCCCGAACGTCATCATGACGCTGTCGGATTCTCGCGAGACTCGGATTCTATATAAGGAGCCGCGCGTCGCCGCCATTTTCACACGTGCATTGAGATTGATAGGGAGAGGACGTGGCTGGCGTCCTCTCCATTAGAAATTAGATTAGAAGAGAGAGAGAGATTGTGCAGAGTCAGACAGAGTTTACCACAGTGACCAGTGCAGTTGTTGTTAGTTAACTTTTATTTATTTTAATATAATATATCCGTTCTCTGCTATATCCGTTCTCTGCCTGAAAAAAAACGATACACAGCAGCAGCCAGTCACACAGTGTGACTCAGTCTGTGTGCACTCAGCTCAGCCCAGTGTGCTGCACATCAATGTATAAAAGGCAAAGCTTATAATAATTGTGGGGGAGACTGGGGAGCACTGCAGGTTGTTATAGCAGGAGCCCCCAGGAGTACATAATATTATATTAATTTAAAATTAAACAGTGCACACTTTTGCTGCAGGAGTGCCACTGCCAGTGTGACTAGTGGTGACCAGTGCCTGACCACCAGTATAGTAGTATATTGTTGTATGTATTGTATACTATCTCTTTATCAACCAGTCTATATTAGCAGCAGACACAGTACAGTGCGGTAGTTCACGGCTGTGGCTACCTCTGTGTCGGCAGTCGGAACTCGGCAGGCAGTCCGTCCATCCATAATTGTATTACAATATATACCACCTAACCGTGGTATTTTTTTTTCTTTCTTTATACCGTCGTCATAGTGTCATACTAGTTGTTACGAGTATACTACTATCTCTTTATCAACCAGTGTACAGTGCGGTAGTTCACGGCTGTGGCTACCTCTGTGTCGGCAGTCGGCAGGCAGTCCGTCCATCCATAATTGTATTATTATTATAATATATACCACCTAACCGTGGTTTTTTTTTCATTCTTTATACCGTCATAGTGTCATACTAGTTGTTACGAGTATACTACTATCTCTTTATCAACCAGTGTACAGTGCGGTAGTTCACGGCTGTGGCTACCTCTGTGTCGGCAGTCGGCAGGCAGTCCGTCCATCCATAATTGTATTATTATTATAATATATACCACCTAACCGTGGTTTTTTTTTCATTCTTTATACCGTCGTCATAGTGTCATACTAGTTGTTACGAGTATACTACTATCTCTTTATCAACCAGTGTACAGTGCGGTAGTTCACGGCTGTGGCTACCTCTGTGTCGGCAGTCGGCAGGCAGTCCGTCCATCCATAATTGTATTATTATTATAATATATACCACCTAACCGTGGTTTTTTTTTCATTCTTTATACCGTCGTCATAGTGTCATACTAGTTGTTACGAGTATACTACTATCTCTTTATCAACCAGTGTACAGTGCGGTAGTTCACGGCTGTGGCTACCTCTGTGTCGGCAGTCGGCAGGCAGTCCGTCCATCCATAATTGTATTATTATTATAATATATACCACCTAACCGTGGTTTTTTTTTCATTCTTTATACCGTCGTCATAGTGTCATACTAGTTGTTACGAGTATACTACTATCTCTTTATCAACCAGTGTACAGTGCGGTAGTTCACGGCTGTGGCTACCTCTGTGTCGGCAGTCGGCAGGCAGTCCGTCCATCCATAATTGTATTATTATTATAATATATACCACCTAACTGTGGTATTTTTTTTTCTTTCTTTATACCGTCGTCATAGTGTCATACTAGTTGTTACGAGTATACTACTATCTCTTTATCAACCAGTGTACAGTGCGGTAGTTCACGGCTGTGGCTACCTCTGTGTCGGAACTCGGCAGGCAGTCCGTCCATCCATAATTGTATTATAATATATACCACCTAACCGTGGTTTTTTTTTCGTTCTTTATACCGTCGTCATACTAGTTGTTACGAGTATACTACTATCTCTTTATCAACCAGTGTACAGTGCGGTAGTTCACGGCTGTGGCTACCTCTGTGTCGGAACTCGGCAGGCAGTCCGTCCATCCATAATTGTATTATTATAATATATACCACCTAACCGTGGTTTTTTTTTCGTTCTTTATACCGTCGTCATACTAGTTGTTACGAGTATACTACTATCTCTTTATCAACCAGTGTACAGTGCGGTAGTTCACGGCTGTGGCTACCTCTGTGTCGGCACTCGGCAGGCAGTCCGTCCAACCATAATTGTATTATATACCACCTAACCGTGGTTTTTTTTTCATTCTTTATACCGTCGTCATACTAGTTGTTACGAGTATACTACTATCTCTTTATCAACCAGTGTACAGTGCGGTAGTTCACGGCTGTGGCTACCTCTGTGTCGGCACTCGGCAGCCCGTCCATAATTGTATATACCAGTGACCTAACCGTGGTTTTTTTTTCTTTCTTTATACATACATACTAGTTACGAGTATACTATCTCTTTATCAACCAGTCTATATATTAGCAGCAGACACAGTACAGTGCGGTAGTTCACGGCTGTGGCTACCTCTGTGTCGGCACTCGGCAGCCCGTCCATAATTGTATATACCACCTAACCGTGGTTTTTTTTTCTTTCTTTATACATACATACTGCAGTGCCACTCCTAGATGGGCCCGGTGTTTGTGTCGGCCACTAGGGTCGCTAATCTTACTCACACAGTCAGCTACCTCATTGCGCCTCTTTTTTTCTTTGCGTCATGTGCTGTTTGGGGAGGGTTTTTTGGAAGGGCCATCCTGCGTGACACTGCAGTGCCACTCCTAGATGGGCCCGGTGTTTGTGTCGGCCACTAGGGTCGCTAATCTTACTCACACAGCTACCTCATTGCGCCTCTTTTTTTCTTTGCGTCATGTGCTGTTTGGGGAGGGTTTTTTGGAAGGGACATCCTGCGTGACACTGCAGTGCCACTCCTAGATGGGCCCGGTGTTTGTGTCGGCCACTAGGGTCGCTTATCTTACTCACACAGCGACCTCGGTGCAAATTTTAGGACTAAAAATAATATTGTGAGGTGTGAGGTATTCAGAATAGACTGAAAATGAGTGTAAATTATGGTTTTTGAGGTTAATAATACTTTGGGATCAAAATGACCCCCAAATTCTATGATTTAAGCTGTTTTTTAGTGTTTTTGGAAAAAAACACCCGAATCCAAAACACACCCGAATCCGACAAAAATAATTCGGTGAGGTTTTGCCAAAACGCGTTCGAACCCAAAACACGGCCGCGGAACCGAACCCAAAACCAAAACACAAAACCCGAAAAATTTCAGGCGCTCATCTCTACATGTTACAGTGCAGGTCGGATGCAGTGCTTGTCAGATACTGTGTCAGTTGCAGTGCACCCAGACAATGAGGGGGCCCACATGGAAGTGGTGTGGATTGGGGGCACTGCAGGCAGCCATAGAGGAACAGCACCAGCTGCATTTTGAATTTGGAGTCGGCTGCGAGCCAATCGTAGCTCACGCATTGGCAGCTAATCAGGAGCCGCAGCAGCTCCTTTTTGGCTGCAAGTCTGAAAGCTCCAGTTACTGTATCTTGCAGCATGCTCCAAATTTTAAATATCACTGGTGCTGTCCCTCTATAGCTGCCTGCTTCCGACTCCTTCTTTGTGCTGCTGTGGTCCCAGTCTGTGGTCATGTCTTGGGGGCACCTCATCTCCAGTGGCCTCATTTCAGGACCAACAACCGGAGCCCAGAATGGTAAACTGTGGGGGCTGCAGGGGAAGGGGAAGGTGGATGTCCCAAGCCCCACAATTTCTGATGGCAGGGATGGAAGAGTTGTTTACAGTGTGGGTTGTATACAGTGTGGGGCGGATACAGTGCATGCCAGATAAAGTGCAGGTTACAGCATGGGCCAGATACAGTCTTTGGCATTTCTATAATGGGTGCAGTGTGTGCGGTGCACACATTCCCCTGGGTCCAAGGGGGCCCACACCGCACACACTGCACTCAGATTTTAAGACTTACCTTTCCAGAGTCCAGCTTCGAGTGCTGCTGTTGCTGCGAAAATCGCTGCCAAAATGGCTGCCGCGCATGCTGCCCTATGCCGGAGACTACTGCTCTGTCTGGAGGAGGGGGCCCACCTGGATGTGCACATGGGCCGCCTCCTCTGTTAAAGCGCCCCTGGATACAGTGCAGATTTTCCAGTATTATCCCTGCTTTAAGCCATTCAGTTTACACTATGGGGCTAATTCAGACCTGATCGCTGCTGTGCGTTTTCGCACAGCAGGCAATCAGGTCTGAACTGCGCATGCGCCGCAGTGAGCATGTGCATGGCAGAGATGGATCAGTATCTCAGCCCAGTGATTGCCTCTGCCTGATTGACAGGCAGAGGAATTCGCTGGGCGGGAGGGGGCGGGCCAGCTGCATTTTTTTGCCGCTTTGGGGGCTCGGTCCGGGCAACACAGGCATGCCCGAACCGTGCAGGGGGCGGCCCATGGTGGCTGCATGACGTCACGCGCAGCAACTGCAACTCGGGACGCGGCAAAAAGTCGCCTAACAGCACAGCAATGCTGCGCAGGTAGAGACTTACTCGCCAAGTGCGCTAACATCGCCGCCGTGTGATGCTATCACACCCATGCGGCGGTGGAAGGGCCAGACATGCGGGTGTCAGGATGGCTGATCGTAGCCGTGCAAAATTTGCACGGCTACGATCAGGTCTGAATTAGTCCCTATATCGATAAAATAATAACATTTTTGAAAACATGACTGTAACATAAAAACGTGATGTGTAACAAACGTTTTACTACCACATTCAGTGTGTCCGTTTTACTCAAAATCACCCTGAAGTATTTCATCCATGTAGAAAAAAGTAAGAAATTTTTAACTTTTTAGAGATACTTCAAGCAACTTTAGGTTTACTTAACACATAGCAGTACAAAGAAGACATGAAGCCACGCTGGCAGCACCGCTCAGTCACAGTCATTGGACAGTATATGCTGTACTAGTGTTGTACTAGCAGTTGCTCATTACAAAATGTTAGAAGAAAAACAGATTGGTAAATGATTGCATTTGTTTTTCTTTTGTCCCTCTAACAAGAGGCAGTCTGTTGACCCTGAAATCTAAGTGTGACATTAGAAACAACCACTAAAAGGACATCTGTTACTAGTGGTTTTCATTTTTTTTTTTGTTCGACATATACTGTAGTTATGTCACCACCAAAATATGTTTGCATGGATTATTAAATTAGTCTTTCAATTTTTAAGACATAATTTCCTCTGGATACTAGTTTTCAGTATCGTCTCAATAAGCCTGTCAAAACAATTCTTGATGAATGATTTGTCCTTGTTTCCCTATAACCCTGTTTCACAATAACAATGGAAAATAACTCACTCGTGTCATACTGTCGATTCTATAGTTTAAACAGTAATGGGGCCTGTTTGCAGCCTTTTCATGTAAAGGTAACATGTTCAACTATAAGCACTTGCAACATTGTACTAATGAATTGATACATATGATTACGAAAAATGATTAAGAGTAATATAAATCATACATGCAATCATAGGCGTGCGCACGGGGGGTGCCTGGTGCGCACAGGCACCCCCTAATGTCCGGCACCCCCCGCACGTCTGGCGCCTATGATCCATTGTGCTGCCGATGTGAAGATGTGGCGCCGCCAGCAGCTCTGCAGTCGCACATCTGAGCAGAGCCGCCTGCGGTAGCACCGGAGCGGGTGCACTGCGGGCTGCGGCGCGGGCACTGTGACTGTTGGTGGGGCACTGTAGTCAGCGTATGTATGACAGCCCCTAAGAAATATGGCGGCCGCTCCGGGAGGACGGCTGCTGCGCATGCCCGGCTGCAGCAGCTCCTCCTCCCATGGTCCTTTGCGGAGTCAGTGAGACTCCGGGCACTGCGCCACCACTGAGCCTGGACCCTGCTAGTATTCTGTCAGAAGAGGAGGACGTACCATACCACCGATCCCCACATATAAGTGATCACCAGCAATACATGTGGGCCCGGGGGCGGGGCGGAACGGAGAGCCGCGAGTGCTGTCAGAGCAGTGTACACTGCTTCCTCTCCCCTCTCTTTCTCCTCAACGCTGCAGGTCATCAGAAATTATGGTGGAGCCGATGGAAGCACCTTTATTCAGGATCTGCAGCTCTGATCTGCTGCGTCCTGTGTGCTGCCTGAGCTCCTCCTCCGCTGGGTGCAGCTCATTCACAATCTGAGGTGAGCAATGCTGTGCTGCTCCATCATCTATTATCACTGTAGCTAAAGCCTGTGTATGTGTGCCCCCATATCCCTCACCCCCCCCCCCCCCCCAGTATGTGCGTCCCCATATCCCTCACCCGGCCCCACTATGTGTGTCCCCGTATCTCTCATCCACCCCACTGTATGTGTACCCCCATGTCCCTCACCCGGCCCCACTGTGTGTGTCATAAATATCCCTCACCCGGCCCCACTGTGTGCTTCCACATATCCCTCACCTGGCCCTACTGTGTGTCCCCATAACCCTCACCCACCCCCCTGTATGTGTACCCTCATGTCCCTCCCCGGGTCCCCAGTATGTGTGTCCCCATATCCCTCACCTGGCCCCACTATATGTGTCCCCATATCCCTCACCCAGCCCCACTGTGTGTCCCCATAACCCTCACCCACCCCCCTGTATGTGTACCCCAATGTCCCTCACCTTGCCCCCAGTATGTGTGTCCCCATATCCCTCACCTGGCCCCACTATGTGTGTCCCCATATCCCTCACCTACCCACCACTGTGTGCGTACCCATATCTCTCACCCAGCCCCACTATGATGCGTCCCCATATCCCTCACCCGGCCCCACTGTGATGCGTCCCCATATCCCTCACCCGGCCCCACTGTGTGAGTCCCCATATCCCTCACCCACCCACCACTGTGTGCGTCCCCATATCCCTCACCCGGCCCCAATGTGTGCGTCCCCATATCCCTCACCCGGCCCCACTGTATGCATCCCCATATCCCTCACCCGGCCCCACTGTGTGCTTCCCCATATCCCTCACCGGCCCCACTGTGTGCGTCCCCATATCCCTCACCCGGCCCCACTGTGTGTGTCATAAATATCCCTCACCCGGCCCCACTATGTGCTTCCACATATCCCTCACCCGGCCCCACTGTGTGTCCCCGTAACCCTCACCCACCCCCCTGTATGTGTACCCCCATGTCCCCCACCGGGTCCCCAGTATGTGTGTCCCCATATCCCTCACCTGTCCCCACTATGTGTGTCCCCATAACCCTCACCCACCCCCCTGTATGTGTACCCCAATGTCCCTCACCGTGCCCCCAGTATGTGTGTCCCCATATCCTTCACCTGGCCCCACTATGTGTGTCCCCATATCCCTCACCTACCCACCACTGTGTGCGTCCCCATATCTCTCACCCAGCCCCACTGTGTGCGTCCCCATATCCCTCATCCGGCCCCACTGTGTGCGTCCACATATCCCTCACCCGGCCCCACTGTGTGCGTCCCCATATCCCTCACCCGGCCCCACTGTATGCATACCCATATCCCTCACCCGACCGCACTGTGTGCGTCCCCATATCCCTCACCCGACCGCACTGTGTGCGTCCCCATATCCCTCACCCGGCCCCACTGTGTGCGTCCCCATATCCCTCACCCGGCCCCACTGTGTGCGTCCCCATATCCATCACCCGGACCCACTGTGTGCATCCCCATATTCCTCACGCGGCCCCTCTGAGTGCGTCCACATATCCCTCACCCACCCCCCTGTATGTGTACCCCCATGTCCTTCACCGTTCCCCCACTATGTGTGTCCCCATATCCCTCACCTGGCCCCACTATGTGTGTCCCCGTAACCCTCACCTAGCCCCTGTATGTGTACCCCCATGTCCCCCACCGGGTCCCCAGTATGTGTGTCCCCATATCCCTCACCTGGCTAGAAACAATAGATGCTAAGTGGATGGTGGCACTTACAGGACTTTAAAGCATGCTGCGTTCCTCTGCTGAGTTGTCAGCATTTCAATTTATTCTATACATTTTCGTCAGGACAATAATTTTCATTATGTCCTGACGAAAATGTATTGAATAAAGTGAAACGTTGACAACTCATACTTTAAAGTCCTGCAAGTGCCGCCATCCACTTAGCATCTATTGTTTCTACCAGAGGGCAGCAAGGCCAGTTGTGAATAGGGAGGCCAATCCCGAGATTGGGAGTGGGATCTGCGGGATCCCGGCCCAAAAACACCAGGGTTTGAATCCTGGGATTGGCGCTTCCAATCACGGGATTATACTGCGTATGCGCAGTTCCCTGCTCCACTTCCCCCGGCAGCTTCTCTTCCGAGTGTGTGTAACCCTTTTTTTTTAATATATATGTGTATACTAGCCCATTAGGCGGTGCTAGACACGCCCAGTAGGCGGTGCTAGGCACGCCTAGTAGGCGGTGCTAGGCACGCCACTCCAGCCGTGCACCCCCTAATAAAATGTGCTGCGCACGCCTATGCATGCAATCGTATGTTTCCATGCATAAGAGATCTAAATGGGCATCGTGATTCTTGTCATTCCTCTCCCTGCTGTGCAGTGCTGTAAATCACGGCATCAGGCAGCACCGGAGCTTTATGAGATTATTTACTGCGGATCTCGTAAACAAGTTCTTGGGAAACAAACCGACTTCATTGAGTAAGTGGGCGGGCCGCGAAAACATTCATACAAAACAGGCAAGTATGATTTCAGGACTGGACCGAGCTAAAATTATTTGGTAAACGTATATTGGGGGTCATTCCGAGTTGTTCGCTCGTTGCCGATTTTTGCAACGGAGCGATTAAGGCAAAAATGCACATAGTACGCAGTGCGCATGCGCTAAGTATTTTAGCACAAAACTTAGTAGATTTACTCACATCCGAACGAAGAATTTTCATCGTTGAAGTGATCGGAGTGTGATTGACAGGAAGTGGGTGTTTCTAGGCGGAAACTGACCGTTTTCTGGGAGTGTGCGGAAAAACGCAGGCGTGCCAGAATAAAACGCGGGAGTGTCTGGAGGAACGGGGGACTGGCTGGCCGAACGCAGGGTGTGTTTGTGACGTCAAACCAGGAACGAAACGGGCAGAGCTGATCGCAGTGTAGGAGTAAATCTCGAGCTACTCAGAAACTGCTAAGAAATTTCCATTCGCAATTCTGCTAATCTTTCATTCGCAATTCTGCTAAGCTAAGATACACTCCCAGAGGGCGGCGGTCTAGCGTGTGCAATGCTGCTAAAGGGGGTCATTCCGAGTTGTTCGCTCATTGCCGATTTTCGCAGCGGAGCGATTAAGGAAAAAATGCGCATGCGCATGGTACGCAGTGCGCATGCGCTAAGTATTTTAGCACAAAACTTAGTAGATTTACTCACGTCCGAACTAAGAATTTTCATCGTTGAAGTGATCGGAGTGTGATTGACAGGAATTTGGGTGTTTCTGGGCGGAAACTGACCGTTTTTCTGGGAGTGTGTGGAAAAACGCAGGCGTGCCAGAATAACACGTGGGAGTGTCTGAAGAAACGCGGGAGTGACTGGCCGAATGCAGGGCGTGTTTGTGACGTCAAACCAGGAACGAAACGGGCTGAGCTGATCGCAGTGTAGGAGTAAGTCTCGAGCTACTCAGAAACTGCTAAGAATTTTCTATTCGCAATTCTGCTAATCTTTCATTCGCAATTCTGCTAAGCTAAGATACACTCCCAGAGGGCGGCGGCCAAGCGTGTGCAATGCTGCTAAAAGCAGCTAGCGAGCGAACAACTCGGAATGAGGGCCATAGATTTTGTTGCCACTTGATGGAATAAAGTTTTTAAAGGGACAGCACAAGCAGAAGGTGCTCACTGCAAAAAGGGGTGCAGTCTCACAAGTAAGGTGTGTGGCCTTACAATAGCATCCCAAAGGTAGAGATAGTGGGTGATGGGAGATAGTAGGTGACTGGGGAGACAGGGGTGACAGGGAGATAGTAGGTGACTAGGGAGACAGGGGTGACAGGGAGATAGTGGGTGACTGGGTAGGCAGAGGTGACAGAGATATTAGATGACTGGGGAGGCAAGGGTGACAGGGAGATAGTGGGTAACTGAGTAGACAGGGGTGACAGGGAGTTAGTGGGTGACAGGGAGATAGTAGTAAATAGGGAGGCAATGTAGCTAACAGCCAGCTGTAGGATTGGCAGTGGAAGGAGTCATAGCAGGATAGGCCCATGGCACTGTTATAATGGTAGAAGCAGGCAGTAGATGGCAAACTAGGCTGCGCTGGTGGCCTCTGCTCACAGGCAGTGTGCTTGCATTGCAGCAAGATGGTGCCCCCATCCCAGGGCTTTTCCTCCATGGATTCCCACTCTCATCACCCAACGGTCTGGGCCCTCTCTGCAGGCAGTGCGGCAGGGGTGAGCACCTCAGGCTGTCTGTGAACTCATCTCAGGGGGTAGCAAAGGGTGGAAAAGATCAGCTACCAGTCCGGGGATGGAGAAGGCAGTGGTGACTCCCTCCACAGTGTGGTGCTCTATACAGCTGCATACCCAGCGTAATGGTCAGACTAACACTGTATGATATAAACCAATGTACTTTTGCTTATGCTCCAAAATAAGTTTACATTGTAATGTTTACCAGGTCAACACAGCCATTAACATTTTATAGATCTTGGATTCTGTAGCTTTTCTGGTACTGGAACATTGGTCTATATGGCTAATAGACACAATATATTGCAATATGGACCAGCACTAATAATAATAACCACACAATATGGTTGAATAAAACCTGGATTCAGTGAATATGTTCATAAACATATTTTTTATAAATAAATAGAGATGAGCGGGTTTGGTTTATAGAAAACCAAACCCACTCGAACTTACCAAAAACGAGTAGATCCAAGCATGGAACTTGGGACTCCGCCCCATTTTTGAATTTCAAAAAGAGGCAAAACATCATCCTCCTGGCATTGAATTCTTGCTGGTTTTGGATGTTATATAAGGACACCACAGTCGGAACTCTGGGCCATTTCACTCTGAAGCAGGCTGTATGCTGTGCTGTACTCTGCTGTAGATTGGCTGTGCTGAGAATGAGACTCCAACTCTGATGCTCTGTATAATCAGTGATGTATATGGGCACACTGTTGTTTGCAGTGCTGTACTCTGCTGTAGATTGGCTGTGCTGAATCTCCAGTGCTCTATGTATCCAGTTATGTACTGTATAGGGGCACCCTGCTGTATGCTGCGCTGTACTCTGCTGGTTAAATTGGCAGGGCTGTGTCCATCTAAAGTGGTTGTCTGTTCACAAGCAGCACTAAAATGTGTATCGTTATTTGTAAAAAAAATGAAAAAAGAAATAAAAAAGTAAAAACTTTTTTTAAAAAGGTCAAAAGTAAAAAATATATAAATAAATATATATATTGTTTGTACTGTTTGGTACACTTTGTTCAAAGCCCTGTTACTCCACGCAGTATGGACAGAGCTGCAAGCTAAAAAATAAATAAAATAAAAATATATGGATCTATTCCTTGTACTGTATGGTGCGCTTTACACCAGTGTGCTTTGCTCATGTGCATATATAAGCCATGTGACTCCACACAGTGATCTGCAAATTGAAAAATTAATAACTATCAGTTTAGAGAAGAACAACCAAATACTGTTGCTGCAGTTGCTGCCACCAGTCATGATGATGATGCTAGTCCTTCAACGTTATCTACTAAAGCCGATGCTCAAGGGCACAGAGGGTCTAAGTCAGGGCATCTAAAATGAAAAAAAAAACTATATACAGTGGTGAAGAAAAAACACCTCTACTAAAGGGCAAGTTTAGTGCAGAAAAACATAAAATTGACAACATTCCATTCACCAAACGAAATGGCAAGAAAAGGCACAGACCTCGGCCTTTGTTTCTGAGTGGCAGTTCTGCAACCATCAGTGAGGCATCTTCTTCTGCCTCTTATGATGATGCAATACCTTTGAGTTTAGAGGAGGTGTAAAGAAACTGAAAACCACTAAGAAGAAGGCCACTGTCATGCCTTAGCATAACACCAAAAAATCCACCTCTTCCGTGTGGAATTATTCTTACCCAAATCCTGACAACACTTGTCTAGCTGTCTGTAGCATTTCCAGAGGTAGAAACCAAAAGTCTAGGAACCATCTCTTGTTACGTCATTTGAAACAAGTTCGTGGAAAGTTTTGGGGAAAATCAGAAATTGATGCTAAAAAATAAACAACAGACAGTCCAGCATCAGTTATCTCCCTTCTTCAGTTATATCCCAGCACCTGCAATCTCCATCGCCAACACCATTATCAGTATCCTCACTGATGATCAGAGGTAGTCCTAAATCCAGGATAAGGCTAAATGACTCCTCTCCTATCCAGGATTCATCAGAAGAATCCTTCAGCCCTAGGCCTACTGTTACAGCTGCTACTGGAAAATCCACCATCATCATCCCAGAAGGGGACCAAGTGGACTACTATTAACAAACAGCAATTGACTGTAAAACAATCCTTTGCAAGAGTATGTACATATGACAGCTGTAACCCAGTGGGTGACTGACACTATGATGGCTATGCTGGTATCAGATCTGCATTCAGTATCCGCCATTAATGCCGCGGGTTTTAGACAGTTAATTGAGGTCCTGGCAGTCATTTAGGTGTAGTAGTTCTTCCTACTCCTTTTGCAATGATGCCATATGCAGTTGCGATAATATACTAATATGGGCAGAAGGTAACCCATGCAAAAGGACGCCCACTGCGATCGCATTTTTGCGTACAGTGCCACATGCTTGCAGAAACATCTGTAACATTGTCGTACATCAGGTGCGACAGCCAGAGTACCTCTGAAGATATGCAGGCTAAGCTGCTCTTCCAGGAAGCAGAGCCCTCTCCAGTATCAAGTGTGATCGCAGCTGCTAATATATGCACGCCCATAAAACACCGTCCGAATGGCCATGACATGCCTGCGTTTGCATGATCACTCCCCGTTACCACCCTCAAATGCTTACTAAAATTTTACTGCAAACGCACGCACAAATCACTCACTGCAAGTGCGCACTGTGGCTTATACGCATGCACAGTGCAAAAACATTGATCGATATGCGTACAACTGCCGCTTTGCGTCCGCACCTGAATGACTCCCTGTGTCCACACTACCAAATTCCATCTCAATTCAATTTTACTAGACAAGTAATTCCTTGACTGTACCAGGATGTTAAAAAAAAACTAATTGCTGGTCTACAAAATGCCGTTGTACCACCTGTACACTTAACCACAGATTTGTGGACAAGCGGAATTGGGCAAACTAAAGATTATATGACTGTGATAGCCCACTGATGAGTGAATCACCTTCAGCAGCAGGAACAGTAGCATCTAACAAACAACACCAGTGCATTCAGAGGCAGGCTACTCTGTGTATCACCTGCTTCACTAAGAGGCATACCGCTGACAACCTGTTAGAAAAACTAAGGGATGTCATAGCAAAATGTCTTACCCCACAATCCTGACTCTCCTCAGGATTTGTGATTTCTGATAATGTCACAAATATTGTGAAAGCATTACGACTTGGTGTATTCCAACAAGTCCCATGTTTTGCTCACACTATTTACTTGGTCATACAGATTTTTTTAAGAAATGACAGGAGCATTCAGGAGACGCTTTCTGTGGCTCAAAAAATTTCAAGACATTTTCAGCATTCAGCAGTTGAACGTAGAAGACTGCAGTTCCTGCAAAAACAGTTCAATTTGCCCTGCCACCAACTGACAAAAAAGGTGGTAACAAGGTGGAATTCCATCCTTTACATGCTTCAGCGGATGGAGGAACAGCAAAAAGCCATCCAAAGCTACACAACAAGCCATGACATTGGGAGTGGAGGGGAAATGTACCTTAATGTAGCGTAGTGGAGAATACTCTCCAGGTTGTGCAAGGTGCTGAAACCTTTATAAGTAATCACCTGTGAAGTGAATTCAGACACTGCCAGTTGAGTCAGGTGATTACCCTAATTAGACTTTGGAAAAGCAGCTTGAGAAATGGAAGGAGGAGATGAAACAAAGTGATTCTGCTAAGTATGTCACACTTGTAGATCAAATCATTTATTCACTTCAACAGGATCCAAGGCTTGTCAATATATTGAAGTCAGATCAATACATTTTGGTGATTGTGCTTGATCCTAGATTTGCAATAAATTGTATCTTTCTTTCCAACAATTCCACATCTTAAGACATGCAAACAACTCCTAGTGAACAAGCTGTCAACTGAAGTGACACATGACAATGTCTCCTCCTTCAGTTTTTCTAGCAACTGCTGCTGCCAGGAAAATAACTCAGCTGTCCCAAGAGACCCAGTGGTGATGTAAGTATTGCCTAAAATTACTGACACCTCTACCATAACTTATATAATATGATCACCATCCAAAGAATGGTGGATGGTTAATTAAATCACAGCGCACAAATAGTCATGTCACATAGGGGGTCATTCCGAGTTGATCGCTAGCTGTCGATGTTCCCTGCTTAGCGTAAATTTTAAAAAACGAGCTTCATTGTTTTGCACTGCTTCTAGCGACGATTCCATTCACACAGCCGATCGCAAGGAGATTGACAGGAAGTGGGAGTTTATGGATGTCAACTGACCGTTTTCTGGGAGTGTTTGGAAAAACGCAGGCATATCCAGGTATTTGCAGGGCGGGTATCTGACGTCAATTCCGGGACCTTTGTCGCTGCAATCATCACACAGAATAAATAACTACAGGCTGGTCTTGTTCTGCACAAAATGTGTTTGTACCCGCTTGGCTGCAAAGGCGTTCGCACACTTGTAAAGCGAATATACACTCCCCCATGGGTGGCGACTATGTGTTTGCACAGCTGCTAAAAGTAGCTAGCGAGCGATCAACTCGGAGTGACCACCATAGTCTCTTTGAGTGCTGGAAGGAAACAAGGGCAATTTGGAGGCCGTTGTACAAACTTGGTCTGCATTACTTGAGCTGCCTACACTCCAGTGTGTACTCAGAAAGAGTTTTCAGCACAGCCAGGAACCTTGTCAGCGATCACATAGAAGGCTACTGTACTTCCTCAAAATGTGGAAAAGATGATGTTCATCAAAATAAACAGAAAATTCCATGAGAAAGACCTTTATCGGCAATTACATCAATTTACAGAGACTTCTGTAATGGTGGATTCCAGCATGGATGAATTTATATTGTGTGAAGAAGATGTAAACACTTATGATGATGATGACTATGACATCTTGCCACTGTAATGAGAGATCATTGACAGAACTGTTAACTTAGCTGCCTTAAACCAATTTGTAGCTTGTTTTGTGAGGGTCCAAACAAACCAAGCACTTCAGCCACAAAAGTGGCAGTCCCTGTCACTGAAGTGCTTGGTTTTTTAAGCTGTTCATGTCCTTTTTAACATCCAACATAAGGGTGGATGGGAGACAATTCCATCTTGCACCACTTTTCTTTTCTGTCACTGCTGTGTGGCAATTTTTCATAGATATTATATAAACTGCTGCGTGTTTGTGCTGCTGCCCTGTCGCTTATTAATCAGCCAGTTTGCTGCAGCTCTTGGCCTTAAGCGGATGAAAACAATATTGGGGGTCATTCCGAGTTGATTGTAGCTGTGCTAAATTTAGCACAGCTACGATCAGGCACTCAGACATGCGGGGGGACGCCCAGCACAGGGCTAGTCTGCCCCGCATGTCAGTGCGGCCCCCCCCCTTCCCCACAGAAATGCAAAAGCATCACACAGCGGCGATGCTTTTGCATGTCAGGAGTTACTCCCGGCCAGCGCAGCTCCTGTGGCTGGCCAGGAGTACCTCTTTGCTGCCCCAGGTCACAGCGATTGTGAGTGACGTCACGCAGCCACCGCGGCCTGCCCCCCCAACTGTCCAGCCACGCCTGCTTTGACCAGACCATGCCCCCTAAATGGCAGCTTAACGTCGCCGTCCAGCCCCCTCCCACCCAGCGACCGCCTCTGTCTCAGAGGCGATCAGCTAGGCAACGACGGCCTTCGGCCATCTGGCATGCGCCGGTGCACTGCGGCACCAGCGCATGTGCAGTTCCAACTCGATTGCTGCGCTGCGATAAACTACAGCGAGTGATTGGGTCAGAATGACCCCCCCATTGTGAGCTGTGAGGTGGTCATAACTGACTATAAATTACCTGAAACTGAATGTTATTGAGGTTAATAATACTGTAGGACCAAAAAAAGGCCCACATTATGTGATTTTAGCAGTTTTATGTATGTTTGTAAAAAAAAAAATACAGATCCAAAACCAAAACATGAGGATTTTTATTGCCAACATCAAACCCGAATCCAAAACACAAAGATAATACAGATCAAAACCAAAACACCGAGATCTGCGCACATCTAGGAGGAGATTCTGCACAATACGTCGTAAAGGCTTTTTCACGGTAAGGACAATACGTGTTTGGAATTCCCTGCCTGAGGGAGTTGTAATGGCGGAATCTGTCAACACCTTTAAGAATGGGTTAGATAAATTCCTAATGGATAAGGATATACAGGGGTATGGTGCATAGTCATGCATTATAGTTACTATAAATAGGGATAAAATGCAACGGCTGACAGCAGCATCAGTCAGAAATTTTAGTCAAATCATCATGCATAGGACACCACAAATAGGTTGAACTCGATGGACAATTGTCTTTTTTCAACCTCAGATACTATGTTACTATGTTACTATGTACTGTATCTCTATAAATAAATAATGTTATAATCACAAGAAATAAATGAACATGTATAAATTAAAATAAATAAATATATGCACTGCAGCCCCTTAGCAAGCACAATGGTATATAAAATTAATGGTGTAGTGCCACAATTCTCTGGTTTTTACTAGGTGTCCTGGTGATAATTAATTGAAAGTTTGAGGAACTACAAGTCCCAAGCACAGTGAATGTGAGCTTACTTAAATCATTCTATGACTATGCAAATTAGACAGTCCGGCTGAACCAGTCACTTATAGGGTATATGTTTCCTGCCATTGGCACTGCAGCTTTGTTCTACTGACCTACCGCTAGCACTGCAGTTTAGTTCTCCTGTTCGGGTAAGGTGACACTGTAGCCCCTGCTGCCGTAAAAGATGCACTCCGTGATGTGGCTTGTATGTTCTGCTAAACCTGCAGGAACTTCATTCCCATGCCACTAGTTGTTCATGGGCCGGGGGAAATAAATAATAGGTAATTCTTATATTCACCAGGCATAAGTGAAGTATACAGGTAAGCATTTTTACCATATATTTCCTCTAACGCATTTTGCCCGCATATGAGTGGGCTTTTTCAAAGAGAAAATGCAGCTAATAGAGTTGCAGGTCTTAGGAGCTAATGGGAAGACATCACTAGGTCACTCATGCACAGTAACAAGATGGGTCCACGCATGCACTGAAATATTAATGGGGGCCCTCTTGGTAAGGGAATGTAGCATCAACCCTGGAGGAGCTGCTGCAGAGTTAATTGGCCCTGTCCAAGGAGCCATGATAACATTTTCAATGGGCACAGGACGGCTCCCATCTGGTAATGCTCAGCCTGCACTGCAACAAGCTGCTGGACTGTGCGATGAGACCTACTGTTGAATTCTGAAGTCTGACCCTGACCCATTAGCAGTTGTTACAGTGTAGCTGGAACCCTGCCAATTCACTGCAGGCTCCAGTCCATGTAGACCATCTCAGAGCACCACCTACTGTATATAATTCTGTAAGTCGTGTGTTTACACATATATATATATCTATATATATATATATATATATATATATCTATAGAAGATAGCAATGGTGTGGCACTCAGAAACATTTGTTGATTAAAAAAAACCTCACGGACACAGAGGTCAGTTTTTCAATGTTTCAATCCGCATAGGATTTTCATCAGGAATAAACAGTGCACAAATTCAGCTTACCTTATACCCCCAAGAACAAACGTGGACACACACAGATTGGTCGCGATCTCCGGTGCGGGAGCCCGACATGGAGCACTGGCGTGGACAAGTGACATCAGCGCGCATATACACGCTGCACGTCAAACACAAGTCGTTATGGCAACAGGACAACTAAAAAGCAAGTCCAATAGTACAAATAATCAACATAAATAGTAACATAGTTGTCATGTAATTAATAAACAATAAGACCCGCTGTTAAATGCATTTTCTGAATATTGCCCAAAGCATAGCTATCAAACAATACAGGACAGTACTATCATTACATAAATTCAAAAGTCAGCATAGAAAAGCACAATCAATGCATATTAAGTCCATCCAATAAATTAAATAAAAGTAAAGTATTAAACAAAGCTGGAGAGAATGGGATCATATATATATATATATATATATACACAGTATATATATATATATATATATATATATATATATATATATATCTACAGTATACATGTACATACATATAGTTACACACACACACCATCTTGGTCTTTCCTTTTTTTTGGGGGGGGGGGGGGGGGGGGGGCCCAATCTCTGGGATTGGTGCCTCCGCCGACTGGGATGAACTTAGGTCTCTGGTTTGGGTCCTGTACATAACATAGTCCATTGTATCATTTATTCACCTAAAGAGAGATAACAATAATTAATCAGCTGTATGCAAGTTTGATGTATAATAACAATAGTAAAACCATGGTTCTGCATTTGCCTATGCATCCTGGAAACCATCCCGCCTGGCAATCGGTCACTAAATGCACATACTCAGTGGCAGTAAATTTTTCTACTTATAACCCCCGTACATCTATGCGCGATTACCTGATTCCCTAACTCTGCCAGGAATGCCAATCCAGCCAACTGGATCTGCTGAGCGGCAGCCATCGATGTCGGGGGATCAGGGAAAATTATCCATCTTAAAAATACCCAATTCCTGATGGGGGAGGACCGTGATTTTTATCCACTTTTCCCCCCCAATAAATGCACAGAAATTGTCGGGGTTTTTTTATGAGTGAATTAGGTGAAGAACATGAATTTAACCTTACCCAAAATTATTTGGGAGGGGGGGGGGGGGGCTTGAAGGGGTTGGTGTACACTTTCCCAGTGGCTGCTATTGTCTGCAGCCGCTGGGTGGGGGATTCTGCTGTGCTGACCGATCAGCAGCAATCGGCAGTACAGTAAATACTAGAGATGAGCGGGTTCGGTTTCTTTGAATCCGAACCCGCACGAACTTCACTTTTTTTTTCACGGGTCCGAGCGACTCGGATCTTCCCGCCTTGCTCGGTTAACCCGAGCGCGCCCGAACGTCATCATGACGCTGTCGGATTCTCGCGAGACTCGGATTCTATATAAGGAGCCGCGCGTCGCCGCCATTTTCACACGTGCATTGAGATTGATAGGGAGAGGACGTGGCTGGCGTCCTCTCCATTAGAATAGATTAGAAGAGAGAGAGAGAGAGAGAGATTGTGCAGACAGAGTTTACCACAGTGACCAGTGCAGTTGTTGTTAAGTTAACTTTTATTTAATATATCCGTTCTCTGCTATATCCGTTCTCTGCCTGAAAAAAACGATACACAGCAGTCACACAGTGTGACTCAGTCTGTGTGCACTCAGCTCAGCCCAGTGTGCTGCACATCAATGTATAAAAGCTTATAATAATTGTGGGGGAGACTGGGGAGCACTGCAGGTTGTTATAGCAGGAGCCAGGAGTACATAATATTATATTAATTTAAAATTAAACAGTGCACACTTTTGCTGCAGGAGTGCCACTGCCAGTGTGACTAGTGGTGACCAGTGCCTGACCACCAGTATAGTAGTATATTGTTGTATACTATCTCTTTATCAACCAGTCTATATTAGCAGCAGACACAGTACAGTGCGGTAGTTCACGGCTGTGGCTACCTCTGTGTCGGCAGTCGGCACTCGGCAGGCAGTCCGTCCATCCATAATTGTACAATTATATACCACCTAACCGTGGTATTTTTTTTTCTTTCTTTATACCGTCGTCATAGTCATACTAGTTGTTACGAGTATACTACTATCTCTTTATCAACCAGTGTACAGTGCGGTAGTTCACGGCTGTGGCTACCTCTGTGTCGGCAGTCGGCAGGCAGTCCGTCCATCCATAATTGTATTATAATATATACCACCTAACCGTGGTTTTTTTTTCATTCTTTATACCGTCATAGTGTCATACTAGTTGTTACGAGTATACTACTATCTCTTTATCAACCAGTGTACAGTGCGGTAGTTCACGGCTGTGGCTACCTCTGTGTCGGCAGTCGGCAGGCAGTCCGTCCATCCATAATTGTATTATAATATATACCACCTAACCGTGGTTTTTTTTTCATTCTTTATACCGTCATAGTCAGTCATACTAGTTGTTACGAGTATACTACTATCTCTTTATCAACCAGTGTACAGTGCGGTAGTTCACGGCTGTGGCTACCTCTGTGTCGGCACTCGGCAGGCAGTCCGTCCATCCATAATTGTATTATAATATATACCACCTAACCGTGGTTTTTTTTTCATTCTTTATACCGTCATAGTGTCATACTAGTTGTTACGAGTATACTACTATCTCTTTATCAACCAGTGTACAGTGCGGTAGTTCACGGCTGTGGCTACCTCTGTGTCGGCAGTCGGCAGGCAGTCCGTCCATCCATAATTGTATTATAATATATACCACCTAACCGTGGTTTTTTTTTCATTCTTTATACCGTCATAGTGTCATACTAGTTGTTACGAGTATACTACTATCTCTTTATCAACCAGTGTACAGTGCGGTAGTTCACGGCTGTGGCTACCTCTGTGTCGGAACTCGGCAGGCAGTCCGTCCATCCATAATTGTATTATTATAATATATACCACCTAACCGTGGTTTTTTTTTCATTCTTTATACCGTCATAGTGTCATACTAGTTGTTACGAGTAAACTACTATCTCTTTATCAACCAGTGTACAGTGCGGTAGTTCACGGCTGTGGCTACCTCTGTGTCGGCAGTCGGCAGGCAGTCCGTCCATCCATAATTGTATTATAATATATACCACCTAACCGTGGTTTTTTTTTCATTCTTTATACCGTCGTCATACTAGTTGTTACGAGTATACTACTATCTCTTTATCAACCAGTGTACAGTGCGGTAGTTCACGGCTGTGGCTACCTCTGTGTCGGAACTCGGCAGGCAGTCCGTCCATCCATAATTGTATTACAATATATACCACCTAACCGTGGTTTTTTTTTCATTCTTTATACCGTCATAGTCAGTCATACTAGTTGTTACGAGTATACTACTATCTCTTTATCAACCAGTGTACAGTGCGGTAGTTCACGGCTGTGGCTACCTCTGTGTCGGAACTCGGCAGGCAGTCCGTCCATCCATAATTGTATTATTATAATATATACCACCTAACCGTGGTTTTTTTTTCATTCTTTATACCGTCGTCATACTAGTTGTTACGAGTATACTACTATCTCTTTATCAACCAGTGTACAGTGCGGTAGTTCACGGCTGTGGCTACCTCTGTGTCGGCAGTCGGCAGGCAGTCCGTCCATCCATAATTGTATTATAATATATACCACCTAACCGTGGTTTTTTTTTCATTCTTTATACCGTCATAGTCAGTCATACTAGTTGTTACGAGTATACTACTATCTCTTTATCAACCAGTGTACAGTGCGGTAGTTCACGGCTGTGGCTACCTCTGTGTCGGCACTCGGCAGGCAGTCCGTCCAACCATAATTGTATTATAATATATACCACCTAACCGTGTTTTTTTTTTCATTCTTTATACCGTCATAGTCAGTCATACTAGTTGTTACGAGTATACTACTATCTCTTTATCAACCAGTGTACAGTGCGGTAGTTCACGGCTGTGGCTACCTCTGTGTCGGCACTCGGCAGGCAGTCCGTCCATCCATAATTGTATTATATACCACCTAACCGTGGTTTTTTTATACCACCTAACCGTGGCAGTCCGTCCATAATTGTATACTAGTATCCAATCCATCCATCTCCATTGTTTACCTGAGGTGCCTTTTAGTTCTGCCTATAAAATATGGAGAACAAAAAAGTTGAGGTTCCAAAATTAGGGAAAGATCAAGATCCACTTCCACCTCGTGCTGAAGCTGCTGCCACTAGTCATGGCCGAGACGATGAAATGCCAGCAACGTCGTCTGCCAAGGCCGATGCCCAATGTCATAGTACAGAGCATGTCAAATCCAAAACACCAAATATCAGAAAAAAAAGGACTCCAAAACCTAAAATAAAATTGTCGGAGGAGAAGCGTAAACTTGCCAATATGCCATTTACCACACGGAGTGGCAAGGAACGGCTGAGGCCCTGGCCTATGTTCATGGCTAGTGGTTCAGCTTCACATGAGGATGGAAGCACTCAGCCTCTCGCTAGAAAACTGAAAAGACTCAAGCTGGCAAAAGCACCGCAAAGAACTGTGCGTTCTTTGAAATCCCAAATCCACAAGGAGAGTCCAATTGTGTCGTTTGCGATGCCTGACCTTCCCAACACTGGACGTGAAGAGCATGCGCCTTCCACTATTTGCATGCCCCCTGCAAGTGCTGGAAGGAGCACCCGCAGTCCAGTTCCTGATAGTCAGATTGAAGATGTCAGTGTTGAAGTACACCAGGATGAGGAGGATATGGGTGTTGCTGGCGCTGGGGAGGAAATTGACCAGGAGGATTCTGATGGTGAGGTGGTTTGTTTAAGTCAGGCACCCGGGGAGACACCTGTTGTCCGTGGGAGGAATATGGCCGTTGACATGCCAGGTGAAAATACCAAAAAAATCAGCTCTTCGGTGTGGAGGTATTTCACCAGAAATGCGGACAACAGGTGTCAAGCCGTGTGTTCCCTTTGTCAAGCTGTAATAAGTAGGGGTAAGGACGTTAACCACCTCGGAACATCCTCCCTTATACGTCACCTGCAGCGCATTCATAATAAGTCAGTGACAAGTTCAAAAACTTTGGGTGACAGCGGAAGCAGTCCACTGACCAGTAAATCCCTTCCTCTTGTAACCAAGCTCACGCAAACCACCCCACCAACTCCCTCAGTGTCAATTTCCTCCTTCCCCAGGAATGCCAATAGTCCTGCAGGCCATGTCACTGGCAAGTCTGACGAGTCCTCTCCTGCCTGGGATTCCTCCGATGCATCCTTGCGTGTAACGCCTACTGCTGCTGGCGCTGCTGTTGTTGCCGCTGGGAGTCGATGGTCATCCCAGAGGGGAAGTCGTAAGCCTACTTGTACTACTTCCAGTAAGCAATTGACTGTTCAACAGTCCTTTGCGAGGAAGATGAAATATCACAGCAGTCATCCTACTGCAAAGCGGATAACTGAGTCCTTGACAACTATGTTGGTGTTAGACGTGCGTCCGGTATCCGCCGTTAGTTCACAGGGAACTAGACAATTTATTGAGGCAGTGTGCCCCCGTTACCAAATACCATCTAGGTTCCACTTCTCTAGGCAGGCGATACCGAGAATGTACACAAAAAATAGAGAGATCACGTCTGCGCTCGTCAGAATAAACTACTTAGGGGGATGAAGTTGGGTATGCACAATATTTGAAAGATAATTGGTAAAGTAATAAAATGTGTTACGTGGTATTGTTACAACATGTGCGGCCGTTTCTTTCTGTCTGTGTCTTGATTTCTAGTTCTCCGAGTTAATACTGGAATAGGCAAATGTTCTTGATCACGTCCACTGTGGAGTAAAATTCTCCTAAGGGGTGTCCCAAGAAGTGGTTCTCCGAGTTTTCTCCTGTGTTCGCGTCCGGGGTATCGGGATAATTCTTATCCTCAATAATAGGAGACACAAAGACAGGGAAAAAGGCCGCTGATAGTGTAGTAGACGTGTAAGAAGTGATGGAAAATGTCTTTAAGTGAAGTTTTAACGAGATGGTAGCTGCTGAGTGCGTACCAGTACTCACGTGGAAACGTGATGTCTCCCTCGCGTAAAGGTATCTTTTAGTGTTCTGATGGTTTTCTCCTCCTTCTCTAGACAGGATCCCTTATGGTACTTGTCCTCGGGAGTGAGAGAGGAACAGTTGATAGTGTAGTATGTTTAGTTTAAAGTGGAGTGTATGAAAGCTGCAAGGCAATTCACTCCTAAAAATTCACGATTTACAGTAGGGGGTGCGTACCGTACTCACATCCATAAAGGGGTGTGGAAAACATATAAAGGTATCTTTCGTTTGATATGTTGTCGTACACGGTCACACTCATGCAAGTCAGGTGTGGAGAAGGGAAAGAATGGGCGTACCCAACTCACACTGCACAATGGAGGAACTTGTGTGTAGAGGTATCTTTAAGGTGGTCCCACAGATTCTAGGTGCTCCTTATTCTAAGGCCCGTTCCTCTCGTTTGGTACATGAAGAGAAGCGAAGCATGGTGTCATACAGTGACACATAAAATATTTATTGTACAAAAACTTTTTTTAAAACAACATAGAAACTGCCAATGAACTCCAGGTAAGAGAGGGGGGTATACACGGGTGAAAAAGATGGTAATGTCCGGATTATTCTCACCTTAGTAAGTACCGTCCCAAAACAGTCCCTGGTGGTCCTGGCCCTCACACCAACGCGTTTCGACTGAAGAAGTCTTTTTCAAGGTGTGTAATGAGGGTGTTGGTACCATTATTTATACCCCCTGACAGGAAGTCATGTGTTGGGGGTGTGGTTACAAAATATTGCAATACATCATGTTGTTCATAAAATTACAGTGGATTCTCATAAAATAGGATAACAGAATACTTAAGACAATAAAAAATGCTATTAGCATCATAAAAATGATAACAGTGGAGAGAGAAATGGCCTTAGAGGACATCGTCGCGTCACTTCCGGTATTTGGAACGCACGTGGTTCCGGAAGTGACGTCATGAACGGAGTAAGGAAAAGTAGTGTGTTTACTTAAAAGATGATAACAGTAAGTTTCGGATGAGTTATGTAGGAAGGGGTTAGTGGTGAGCCGCTAGATGTTGTAGAGAGTGTTCCTGGCAGCTGGGTATATTATGTCCTTAGCTGCGGCGGTGGAGCGCATGTGCCGGAAGTGGCGTACATGCGTTCCACCTAGTGGTGGCGTCACTTCCGGTCACGATTAACCGCATCCAAGTGTTATCTGTGTTGGGAGGTGTACCGCATGCACCGGAAGTGACGTGCATGCGTTCCACCTCGGGGGAAAGGCATAACCGGAAGAAGGGGTGGAGTACAGTGCGTCCCAGATAGGGTAAAAGGAACGCACGCAAACCCGGAAATGACGGGCGATATCATGTGTTCCACCTAGTGGTGGCGTCGCTTCCGGTCACGATGACCCGCATCCAGGTGTTATCTATGTAAGGAGGTGGACCGCATGCACCGGAAGTGACGTGCATGCGTTCCACCTCGGGGGAAGGGCATACCCGGAAAAAGGTGTGGAGTACATTGCGTTCCAGATGCGGTGAAGGAACGCACGCAAACCCGGAAGTGACGGGAGATATCCAGAAGGTTCTCCTAGGGAGGTCAAATGAATTAAGTTGCCATGATAGGAGAATTCAAACAAATGGCTAAATTCCAAAGGCAATAACTAGAAGATGATGCGAGTCTAATTATATAAGAGACAATTTAAAACAAGATAAATGGTGTTAAAACAAAATTAGACACGGTAACACAAACTAATAAAATATCTACATGAATAAAGATATAATTATATATAAAAAATATGTAATATAGAGATTCGGAGGGTGGATAGGCACAATCCCAAACAGGGATGATGGCTGGATGAATGGAGGAGAATAAAGGTGGCCATATGATTAAAGTGTGATGGGTAAAGCTCTGTCCGAGAGTGAAGTGAGTACCCTAGTAATGTGGCTTGCGGAAGGTGTAGAACTTGATCAGATGGTTCGTGGGTAGTCCAGGGTACTTAAAGAAACCATTTAGTTTCGAATTCCAGGTTAAGGCCTTTAGGTTTCAGGGTACCAAGGTTGAAAATGCTCCGCATTTCAGTTTGGGCAAGTCTTTCCTCAGTGTTTCCCTTTCTCCAGTTTCCTGCCACTGCCTGGATGCCGCAGAATAGTGTTATCTCTGATGGTTTACAGTCGTGTTCCTCCTTAAGGTGGGCCGAGATTCCATGAGTGAGAAGACCCTTCTTTATATTCCTGAGGTGCTCACTCATTCTTTCCTTCAATTTTCTGGTCGTTCTGCCCACGTATTGTTTGTTGCATTTGCATTGCACTAAGTATACGACATTTTTGCTGTCGCACGTAATGAATTCTTTAATGTCGTATTTTTTCTGGTTGCTGGTGGATGTGTAGCTGGTTATGGTGGATGTATTGCTTTTACAGTTGCGGCACATTTGACACTGTCCGCACCTATAGAAGCCCTTATTCTTAATGGTGATGGTTCTCTTAGGGGTCTCCAATGCGCTTTTTACAAGATGTTTGCGTAGATTGTTGGCCTTTCGGTATATGAATCTCGGTTTATCCGATATGTATAGTTTGAGTATGGGGTCCTGGAGTAATAGTCCCCAGTTTTTTCTTATGATATGCTCCAGTCCCTTATACTGGCTACTGTATTTAGTAATGAAGGTAACAGTGTTGGCATCACTTCTCCGGTCTTCCGTAGAGGTGGTTGATCGAATCATAAGTTCCCTGTCAGCTTGTTGGTATTTTTCATATGGCGAGTCCAGTAGTTTGGTTCCGTACCCCTTTTTTTGAAATTGTTTTTTCATGGAGGTGCCTTGATTGTGATAATCCTGTAGTTTGGAGCAGTTTTTTCTTATCCTATGAAACTGGCTGCCAGGTACTGATGATAGCCAATTCGGATGGTGATTGCTGTTTATAGGGATAAATGAGTTACAGTCCGTGGGTTTAGTATATGTTTTGGTATGTATCGTGCTGTCTTCTATAAATATGGATAGGTCAAGAAAATTAACGGATTCGGTGCTCTTCTGGTATGTGAGTTTTATGTTTCTGTGGTTATTATTCAAAAATTCGCAGAAGACGTCCTTACTCCGTTCATGACGTCACTTCCGGAACCACGTGCGTTCCAAATACCGGAAGTGACGCGACGATGTCCTCTAAGGCCATTTCTCTCTCCACTGTTATCATTTTTATGATGCTAATAGCATTTTTTATTGTCTTAAGTATTCTGTTATCCTATTTTATGAGAATCCACTGTAATTTTATGAACAACATGATGTATTGCAATATTTTGTAACCACACCCCCAACACATGACTTCCTGTCAGGGGGTATAAATAATGGTACCAACACCCTCATTACACACCTTGAAAAAGACTTCTTCAGTCGAAACGCGTTGGTGTGAGGGCCAGGACCACCAGGGACTGTTTTGGGACGGTACTTACTAAGGTGAGAATAATCCGGACATTACCATCTTTTTCACCCGTGTATACCCCCCTCTCTTACCTGGAGTTCATTGGCAGTTTCTATGTTGTTTTAAAAAAAGTTTTTGTACAATAAATATTTTATGTGTCACTGTATGACACCATGCTTCGCTTCTCTTCATGTACCAAACGAGAGGAACGGGCCTTAGAATAAGGAGCACCTAGAATCTGTGGGACCACCTTAAAGATACCTCTACACACAAGTTCCTCCATTGTGCAGTGTGAGTTGGGTACGCCCATTCTTTCCCTTCTCCACACCTGACTTGCATGAGTGTGACCGTGTACGACAACATATCAAACGAAAGATACCTTTATATGTTTTCCACACCCCTTTATGGATGTGAGTACGGTACGCACCCCCTACTGTAAATCGTGAATTTTTAGGAGTGAATTGCCTTGCAGCTTTCATACACTCCACTTTAAACTAAACATACTACACTATCAACTGTTCCTCTCTCACTCCCGAGGACAAGTACCATAAGGGATCCTGTCTAGAGAAGGAGGAGAAAACCATCAGAACACTAAAAGATACCTTTACGCGAGGGAGACATCACGTTTCCACGTGAGTACTGGTACGCACTCAGCAGCTACCATCTCGTTAAAACTTCACTTAAAGACATTTTCCATCACTTCTTACACGTCTACTACACTATCAGCGGCCTTTTTCCCTGTCTTTGTGTCTCCTATTATTGAGGATAAGAATTATCCCGATACCCCGGACGCGAACACAGGAGAAAACTCGGAGAACCACTTCTTGGGACACCCCTTAGGAGAATTTTACTCCACAGTGGACGTGATCAAGAACATTTGCCTATTCCAGTATTAACTCGGAGAACTAGAAATCAAGACACAGACAGAAAGAAACGGCCGCACATGTTGTAACAATACCACGTAACACATTTTATTACTTTACCAATTATCTTTCAAATATTGTGCATACCCAACTTCATCCCCCTAAGTAGTTTATTCTGACGAGCGCAGACGTGATCTCTCTATTTTTTGTGTGTATTCATGTCCTAGGGTGTTGAGTGACTCCCTGTAGATATCACCACTGCGGCTCTCTAGGGCGCGGCAATCCTTCAAATAACCTTTTCGACTTAGATACCGAGAATGTACACGGACGTCAGAAAAAGACTCACCAGTGTCCTAAAAAATGCAGTTGTACCCAATGTCCACTTAACCACGGACATGTGGACAAGTGGAGCAGGGCAGGGTCAGGACTATATGACTGTGACAGCCCACTGGGTAGATGTATGGACTCCCGCCGCAAGAACAGCAGCGGCGGCACCAGTAGCAGCATCTCGCAAACGCCAACTCTTTCCTAGGCAGGCTACGCTTTGTATCACCGCTTTCCAGAATACGCACACAGCTGAAAACCTCTTACGGCAACTGAGGAAGATCATCGCGGAATGGCTTACCCCAATTGGACTCTCCTGTGGATTTGTGGCATCGGACAACGCCAGCAATATTGTGTGTGCATTAAATATGGGCAAATTCCAGCACGTCCCATGTTTTGCACATACCTTGAATTTGGTGGTGCAGAATTTTTTTAAAAACGACAGGGGCGTGCAAGAGATGCTGTCGGTGGCCAGAAAAATTGCGGGACACTTTCGGCGTACAGGCACCACGTACAGAAGACTGGAGCACCACCAAAAACTACTGAACCTGCCCTGCCATCATCTGAAGCAAGAAGTGGTAACGAGGTGGAATTCAACCCTCTATATGCTTCAGAGGTTGGAGGAGCAGCAAAAGGCCATTCAAGCCTATCCAATTGAGCACGATATAGGAGATGGAATGCACCTGTCTCAAGTGCAGTGGAGAATGATTTCAACGTTGTGCAAGGTTCTGATGCCCTTTGAACTTGCCACACGTGAAGTCAGTTCAGACACTGCCAGCCTGAGTCAGGTCATTCCCCTCATCAGGCTTTTGCAGAAGAAGCTGGAGGCATTGAAGAAGGAGCTAACACGGAGCGATTCCGCTAGGCATGTGGGACTTGTGGATGCAGCCCTTAATTCGCTTAACAAGGATTCACGGGTGGTCAATCTGTTGAAATCAGAGCACTACATTTTGGCCACCGTGCTCGATCCTAGATTTAAAGCCTACCTTGGATCTCTCTTTCCGGCAGACACAGGTCTGCTGGGGTTGAAAGACCTGCTGGTGACAAAATTGTCAAGTCAAGCGGAACGCGACCTGTCAACATCTCCTCCTTCACATTCTCCCGCAACTGGGGGTGCGAGGAAAAGGCTCAGAATTCCGAGCCCACCCGCTGGCGGTGATGCAGGGCAGTCTGGAGCGACTGCTGATGCTGACATCTGGTCCGGACTGAAGGACCTGACAACGATTACGGACATGTCGTCTACTGTCACTGCATATGATTCTCTCAACATTGATAGAATGGTGGAGGATTATATGAGTGACCGCATCCAAGTAGGCACGTCACACAGTCCGTACTTATACTGGCAGGAAAAAGAGGCAATTTGGAGGCCCTTGCACAAACTGGCTTTATTCTACCTAAGTTGCCCTCCCACAAGTGTGTACTCCGAAAGAGTGTTTAGTGCCGCCGCTCACCTTGTCAGCAATCGGCGTACGAGGTTACATCCAGAAAATGTGGAGAAGATGATGTTCATTAAAATGAATTATAATCAATTCCTCCGCGGAGACATTGACCAGCAGCAATTGCCTCCACAAAGTACACAGGGAGCTGAGATGGTGGATTCCAGTGGGGACGAATTGATAATCTGTGAGGAGGGGGATGTACACGGTGATATATCGGAGGGTGAAGATGAGGTGGACATCTTGCCTCTGTAGAGCCAGTTTGTGCAAGGAGAGATTAATTGCTTCTTTTTTGGGGGGGGGTCCAAACCAACCCGTCATATCAGTCACAGTCGTGTGGCAGACCCTGTCACTGAAATGATGGGTTGGTTAAAGTGTGCATGTCCTGTTTTGTTTATACAACATAAGGGTGGGTGGGAGGGCCCAAGGATAATTCCATCTTGCACCTCTTTTTTCTTTTCTTTTTCTTTGCATCATGTGCTGATTGGGGAGGGTTTTTTGGAAGGGACATCCTGCGTGACACTGCAGTGCCACTCCTAGATGGGCCCGGTGTTTGTGTCGGCCACTAGGGTCGCTAATCTTACTCACACAGCTACCTCATTGCGCCTCTTTTTTTCTTTGCGTCATGTGCTGTTTGGGGAGGGTTTTTTGGAAGGGACATCCTGCGTGACACTGCAGTGCCACTCCTAGATGTGCCCGGTGTTTGTGTCGGCCACTAGGGTCGCTAATCTTACTCACACAGTCAGCTACCTCATTGCGCCTCTTTTTTTCTTTGCGTCATGTGCTGTTTGGGGAGGGTTTTTTGGAAGGGCCATCCTGCGTGACACTGCAGTGCCACTCCTAGATGGGCCCGGTGTTTGTGTCGGCCACTAGGGTCGCTAATCTTACTCACACAGCTACCTCATTGCGCCTCTTTTTTTCTTTGCGTCATGTGCTGTTTGGGGAGGGTTTTTTGGAAGGGACATCCTGCGTGACACTGCAGTGCCACTCCTAGATGGGCCCGGTGTTTGTGTCGGCCACTAGGGTCGCTTATCTTACTCACACAGCGACCTCGGTGCAAATTTTAGGACTAAAAATAATATTGTGAGGTGTGAGGTATTCAGAATAGACTGAAAATGAGTGTAAATTATGGTTTTTGAGGTTAATAATACTTTGGGATCAAAATGACCCCCAAATTCTATGATTTAAGCTGTTTTTTAGTGTTTTTGGAAAAAAACACCCGAATCCAAAACACACCCGAATCCGACAAAAATAATTCGGTGAGGTTTTGCCAAAACGCGTTCGAACCCAAAACACGGCCGCGGAACCGAACCCAAAACCAAAACACAAAACCCGAAAAATTTCAGGCGCTCATCTCTAGTAAATACGGCAAAGGGGAGGGCGCAGGGAAGCAGAGGGACCTTCCGGTCCCTCTGAGAGCAGCAGCGGAGGGAAGTTTCCCTTCATTGCCGGTGCTTACACTGTTTATCTGACTGGTCGCATCCTGTGTGACAAAGTCAGATAAAACACTTCCTGGTATGGTCGCATCTGAAACATGTTTAAATCCCTGATCGAACAACCAGGCCATTGGGAATTTGGGCATTGCCCCAATATATTGCAGATGTATGGGGGCCATTAGTCTGCTGTGTGTGTGTCTGTGGATCTGATGCGCCCTACACATTAGGCGATGTGCCGCCGAGGTGCCCGACGGCCTATACGCCCGACAGGCGACCCGGCGGCGGGGGGGGGCAGTGACGGGGGGAGTGAAGTTTCTTCACTCCCCCCGTCACCCGGCTCCATAGACGTGCAGGCAAATATGGACGATCTCGTCCATATTGGCCTGCATGCACAGCCGACATGTCACCAGCGCATCGTTCATCGCTGGTGACTCCACACTGCACGATATGAACGTTATCTCGTTCATTAATGAACGAGATCGTTCATATCGTGCAGTAATATCGGCATGTGTGTAGGGCCCTTGAGAGCTCAATCATTGCACCAGAGAGAGAATTTATTAAGTGGCTTATGGTGATCATTGGCCTGCATATGTCTGAAAGTACTGTATTACATAAACTGCACTTTGTTTAGGGCAGATTATAACTTGATACATGCTAATTATGCATCCCGACAATCACTCTAAAATCAAAAATTTGGAAACCTCCCCCCAGATTTCCTGTGTTTGTCAGTTTTCTGGGTGTATGGCTGGCTACAAGGGGCAAGAAAGGGGAAATTTAAATTGTAGTGCCCAGGTTTATATCAGACTGGGCATGATTCAAATTTGTATTATTCTGATTGATGTATCGATGTACCAATATATTATACCAGTTAAATGTCTTTGCATGTCAAATGGTAGAAAATTAATTGATCTGCTGGAATGTGCTCATATCCAGTTATCCACCAGAAGTCCAGAGATAGATGCTAATCAGCCCTAGAAGCCTGTGTATGGGACAGGAAGCTGTGAATAAACACAGCAGGAATCAAGCCTGCAGTTAGGGGAAGACACACTGTCTGTCTACCCAGGTGTGACATCTTCCTGACCAGAACTACAGTTTCATTACCCAGGAACCAGATCTATGGCCAGAAGGGTGTGACCTGCTCTTCCTGAGACAAAGCTGTAAACCCTAGCCCAGGGATTTAAAGCAAGACATAAAAGATGAAAGTATCAGACCTGCTAGGATGGCTGAGAGACCCCAGTGTAAGCCGAGACTCACTACTCTGGTGTTGGGAGGGTTAACATGCTCCCAAGGGGAAGGGGGGGGGGGGGCGATGGGGGGCCTGCTGTGGGTTTAAATATGAGAAACTCTAGCTGCAAGTTGTTCATTATCGTGAAGGGGTCTACATGATCATAATGGAACATACCTACCAGAGGAGACTTCACCTCAATCAGCGTTCAGCCCTGCCTAGGTGACATGAACGTTGTACTTTTTCTATTCTATTTCTTGAGATTAAAATCACTTGTGTAACCATTTAAACTATTATATTCTTGTAACCTTTCTTTTTCTGTAACTATAAACTTTGAAGTTTTGACTTGGATTAAACATCTTAATCTTAATTCTGGAATCAATATTTTCACACCCATGTTACGTAATTTGTACGTATTAATAATTGTGTTTGGGGGTAAGAGCAGGAGCTCACCCTGGGCTTGACCCAAAAGGTACTTTTGCTGGTGGAAGTTACTGTGTTGATTTACCACACGCGATGAGGTACTCATTAAGGCATACCTCCCAAATTTTCTGATTTTTGTGGGACAGTCACATTTTTGGGGGACTGTCCCGCTGTCCCACCCGCGGGCAGCAGTGTCCCACGGTGGGGGGGGGGCAGTTGGGAAGCTTCTACACTTGCTGCTCTGTTTTGCACCCTTTTTCATAGGACTCGACCCCTTTTCGGGCAGACGAGTACAGATGTCCCTCCTTAGCCGGCCATGTAGTTGGGAGGTTTGGTTGAGGTGTCACAGGCAGCATTCTCAGATTGTCATATCTGGAGAATTGCCGCGCCTGGAGTCATGACATAAATGCTTGGACCACAATTCCAGAGCAGAGTTGTGTCCTTCATTCTTTCATGCTATAGGATGATGCTGTTCTCAACTATTTGTGGGTTTGTGATTACATTATAAGAAGGTTCTTGCTGCTACAATGCAGAGACTGCATTGTAGAAAATAAATGTTTTGGGCCACACTCTCTACTTGAATTAATTATATTATTTGTCAATGTTACAAAATGAATTTATATATAAAAGCTCTTTCTGTTTTAGCTACACTAGAGTATTGCATGAACTAGCAATAACTTCCAGAGTCTATCCCAAAAATTTGAATTGGGAGGAAACTGAAATTGTTTTCATATTCAAGACGCACTATTTTTAATGAGAGAAACAGAAGTGTTTTCATCTTGTGTGTTCCTGTCATTAGACAACTGTGTATTGTGTGAAATGTGGAGGGAAAGCAAGCTATCCTACTAGAGCAACAGAATGCTTTATATTAGTTGTTACTTAATTAAATACCCAGAACAATGTCATATTAGTTATGTTAATTATTAGTCAGCATATAAAATATATGTTTTCTGTAAATGTTAGAGATCAATTATACATTTTGGATGAGGTTCTATTAGCTATAAACAAAAGAAGAGTGTTTGGGCTTGGAATACAGTGCTTATTGTTTTTGGCTGAGCGCAGGCAGTCAGTTTGGGTTCAGACACTGAAAGCAATTCAACAACAGTTTAATAATTAGTCCAACAGATACTGTAAGTGCCTGAGAGGAGAAAGCACAGTTCATCCTATTCCCATGGCTTGTCACACTACAGCTCAATGAGGTGCCAGAACAGTTTCATGGCAGCTTGTGAGGTGGAATACACTATGTAAACAAAATTTGTTATAGGAATGTTTATCATACCTTATAAAAGAAGTATTTTGCTGGATCATGTAGAGTTGGGAATCCCAATGATGCAAACCAGGTAATTTACTTGGGGATGGCCATGTATGTCTATAAAACCTACACAGAATCTAAAATATTCAAATGGTGCCAGTGTGCATAAGAAAAATAATGCTGAATACCTAGTGGCACAGTGTTAAATACTAGTGACAATCAGGACCGCCAACAGAAATCTTAGGGCTCAGTATACTCATATTTTGGAGCCCCCTATCCCTCCAAGGTAGGTACAGACTAGTCGACTATTGGCTTATTCTCCCCCCACCCCCATCTCTCTCCAGCCTCACTCTTTGCCTGTATCGATCCAGTCCTCCAGCCTCAGCCTCACTTCCTCCAGCACCATCCGTCTCACCCCCATGTCTCTCAGCCCCCTATTCCCCTGTGTTTCTCATCCTCCCACTATTTATCAGCCTCCTCATTCCCATATCTATCAGCCTCCTCATTCCCATGTCTGTTAGCCTCCTCATTCCCATGTCTGTTAGCCTCCTCATTCCCATGTCCGTTAGCCTCCTCATTCCCATGTCCGTTAGCCTCCTCGTTCCCATGTCCGTTAGCCTCCTCATTCCCATGTCTCTTACCCTCCTCATTCCCATGTCCGTTAGCCTTCTCATTCCCATGTCTGTTAGCCTACATATATATATATATATATATATATATATACTAGGTGATTCATCGCGCCCTACGGGCGCTCTTCACACCGTCGTAAGGGGCTACGCCCCCGTAACCTCCAGAGAAATGTCCAGGTATAGAATAGTAGTTTTATAGTGTTTTTTTGGTGGAGGTGGTAGTGGAGGGGGGGGGGGGGGGGTTTGAGGTGTATGTGGTTTACGGGTGGGGGCAGATGTTGTATGTGATAGGGTTTGGGTGGTTGTGTGCTGCATGGTGGATGGGGGTGAAGGGACTGTGGTTGGTGGAGTGTGTTGTGGGAAGGGGTACATGGATTCGGCTGGCTGCCCTGAAGATGCTGTGGTTGGTGGGTGATCAGAGTGAGGCTGGACGGAAGATGTGGTCCGATCACTGTATACTTTGGGCTAGGGGTGAGGGTTCGGGGAGGGGAGAGGAGGTGTTCCAGTTGGTGGAGGCGTAGGGGTTAGGGGGAGAGTGGGCGAAGGTGTCATGGCTGGGAGATGTATACATGGGGTGGAATGTGTAGGGTATTGGGGTGCGTGCCTGTGAGGATGGGGGGGGGGTAGGCTAGGGGGATGTGGAAGGTTGTGTTGAGGTGCAGGGGGTGGTGTATTTGTGGAAGGTGGGTGTTAGGTATGTGGCTTGGGTGGTTGATGGATGTGTTTGTGAGGTGTTGTGGTTGAATTGTAGTGGCGGGGTTTGTTGTGTGTTGGAGTTGTGGGTGTGCAAGGGTTGTGTTAATAGCTGTGAGGGTTAGTGGTTGCTAAGGTGGAGTTGGTGGGTGGTGGTTTTGCAAATATGGGGAACTGGTGTTGTGCGAGCAGGGATGTGTGGAGGGTGCGTGCATGGTGTGTTTGGGGGAGGGGTGGGTAGATTGTTCCTGCATGTGGTAAGGAGAAGAGGATGTGGTGTTGGGGTGTTTGTTGGGGGCTGAGGTGTGTTGGTTTGGCAGATATTGGAGTTGCGATTTGCATCTTTGTGGCTGTAAGATATGCGGGTAGTGTTGTGCGCTAACTGGTGTTTTGATGGTTTGAGATAATGAGTTGGCTGTAGAGGGAGGGAGGTGGGTGTGCGATAGGCTTAGGGTGGTGTTGGGTTGGATTGTGGAGGGTGTTGAAGGGAATGTGCGTGGTGGAGTGTTGTTTGGGAGGGCAACGTAGTTTGCTGTGGGGGTCACAAAAATGCTGTGGGTAGTATTTTATGGTGGTAGCGGGTGGCCGCTGACTGTATATGTTTTGGGTAGTGGTGAGGGATGGTGGTGGTGACAGGAGGTGTAGCGTGTGATGGAGTTGTGGTTGTGAGTGGCAGGGGGAGGGGGTTGGAAGTTTGCATGGGTGGAGGATGTCCACATGGGGTGGGTGGGTGGGTGGATGGAGGAGGGTTTTTGGGGGGTTGTAGTGTGTGCATGGAAAGGGAGGTGACTGGGTTAGGCAGATGGGTAAGGTTGTGTTGTGGTGCAGGGGGGGTTGGATGGGTGGTGTATTTGTGGAGTGTGGGTGGCAGGTATGGAGTAATTGCGGTTGTGGGATGGGCTTGCGGTGTGCGGTGGGTGTTGGACAGGTGGTTGCGTGGGTGTGGGGTTGTTTGTAATTTGTAGTGTTGGGTGTGTGAGGGTTGTGTTTTTTCATGTGGTGTGAGGGTGATGGGGGCAGGAGGGGTTGTTGTTGGGTGTGGGTGTAGCAAGGATGGGGAAGGTGTTTTGTGTGTGCAGGGGGAGGGTGCGTGTGTGTTGTTAGGTGGAGGGTGTGTGTGTAAGGGAGAAGAGGTTGCACTGTTTGTGTGCTGATAGGCGATGGAATATCTCTGGCTGCTGGCTGGAGCTGTAAAGTGTTGTGGTGATAGGGCTGTGCTGGGACCATGAGGCTGCACTTGTCCCCCCCCTTGTGATGGGGCATGCGAGTGTGGATTAGGGCATAAGGCATTGCTGCACATACGGGGATGGGTGATAGTGCAAGGTGGGCGTCTGTGAGTATGTGGCTGCGTTAGGTGTATAGAATCTGGAATGTGCGCTCGTGTCCCTTGTTCCGCGGTGTGGTTGTCTGGTGGTGGCTTGGAACATACATGTCTTCCGCGGGGCTGGAGGCAGTTGTGGCGATACACCTAACGGAGGTACAGAGTGAGGTGCGGGGTGCTTGCAGTGTGATGCAGTGGTGCATGTGCAGCAACGGGCAGTGTTAACATGGTGTGTGCTGGTCCGTTGCGCGGACGGCGGCTCCCGGCCTGCATGTCCCCTCAGTAGCTGGATTTGGTAGCTGGTGACGGGGTTTGGCGGAGGGAAGGCTCCGTGGTGTGGGGTGCGGGTGTCAGTCGGGGTTTGGGTGACTGTGTGTTGCCGGGAAAGGAGGCTGTCATTTCCACAGGCCTGCAGTGTGTGTGTGAGCTGGCAGCTGTGTCCGGAGTGGAGCATGGTGCGTGCAGTGGGAGTGTTGTGTGAGCAGGGATGGGTCGGTCATGTGGCGTTGTGCAAATGGCGCGTGTTGGTCTGCATGCCCCCCTGTGTTAGGTGGTGATGGGGTTGCATAAGTGAGGGGTCCATGGCGTGTGGTGTGGGTATATATGGGGGCATCAAGCCCTAGGGGGCCCAGGGTCCCCAAGACAGGAGGCCCCCCCTCCCACGATCACCAGCACCCCACACCCCCAGCGGCCGCCGATAACCAGCACCTCCCACCGTTCACCAGCACACACACCCCGCCGATCACCAGCACCCCCCACCGATCACCATCAACCCCAGCGCCCCCCCCCCAAGGATCACCAGCACCCCCACGATCACCAGCAACCCCAGCGCCCCCCCCCCTCCACCAATCACCAGCACTCCCCACCGATCACCAGCACCCCCAGCGGCTTCCACCGATCACCAACACCCCCCCCCCCCGATCACCATCAACCCCAGCGCCCCACACCCACCAGAACCCCCTCGCCAATAACCGGCGCCCCCAGCGGCCCCACCGATCACCAGCACTCCCTTCCCCCCGGCTGCACGCATTGCTCACCTGGCAACGGGAGCAGCGCTGCAGCAGGGAGAGAGGACACCAAGTTGCCGGGGCCGGAGGGATCCACGCTGCCGCGGGAGGAGTGCGGGCTGTGTATGCGGCTTCCTCCTCTCGGGCAGCACGGTCAAGCAATCTCCAGCCTCCGCCGCCAGCAGCAACTCTCCTGGTGGCAGCAGAGGCTAGAGATTGCTCGACCGTGCTGCCCGAGAGGAGGGGGGAGGAAGCCGCATACACAGCCTGCACTCATCCCGCGGCAGCATGGATCCCTCCTGGCCTGGCGACAGAGCTCCGGCTGGGGGGCCCCTTAAGATAGGGGGTCCCCTTAAGATAGGGGGTCCCGGGGTAGTGACCCACCCGCCATTAATCCGGCTCTGGGTGTATATAGTGTGACCGGGCATGGTGGGGTGTCCGTCCAGTGGCGGATTTTCCCTGGTGAGTGTGTCCGGATTATGTGGCTGCTGCTCCCGCTGTCCACCTCCCTACGTGTACGTAGTGTTCTGCTGACACAGGGCAGAGGCTGCTGACTCCGCCCAGCCCTGTGACTCCGCCGAGCGTTACGGCCAGGCACAGAGTCACAGATTTGGCCTAATATATAGGAGATATATATACAAAACTCTAGGTAGGGGGTGCACTCATCAGATTTATAATCTAATGAAAAATGTATTCAAGCATAGAAAAATTCATAGAATGACGACGTTTCGGTCCCCACACCGACCTTTGTCAAAGGCCTGTGGGGACCAACACGTTGACATCCTATGAATTTCTCTATGCCTGAATACATTTTTCATTTGTTTATAAGTTTAGTGAGTGCACCCTCTACGTACATTTTTCTGTCTTTGGATCTCCAGGTGAGCCCCTGTTATGGGTTGCTACCCCAGCTATTGATTATACAAGGCGTGAGTGTCGACCATTTGGATAACTATATATATATATATATATATATATATATGTATATATATATATATATATATATATATATATATTAGATACAATATTCAGAGGGCGCACATCACTATAACGATTACAATGAAATTCTTAACCAGCAAAATCCCATAGAACACATTTAATAAAACAATATATTAAATCCATCAGCCCGGCACTCTCGTGAACAAAAGATAATAGGCCGGTGCCCTCACTGTATGGTATTGCAGACTTCGTGGTGGTGTGGCACTTGGTAATATAAATGCTGGAAACCATTATACTTTCAACGTTTAATAAATAATTAATAAAAGCACTGAAACGTTGAAAGTATATTGGTTTCCAGCGTTTATATTGCCGAGTGCTGCACTACCACAAAGTCTCTCTCTGTCTCCTGGTAGCGCCTCCATGCTCTGGACACTACGCTGACAGACACAGCAAACCTTCTTGCCACAGCTCGCATTGATGTGCCATCCTGGATGAGCTGCACTACCTGAGCCACTTGTGTGGGTTGTAGGGAGGTCATACAGGCACGAGGAGGCCACAGACACTACTGAGCCTCATTTTGACTTGTTTTAAGGACATCACATCAAAGTTGAATCAGCCTGTAGTATGTTTTTCCACTTTCATTTTGAGGGTGACTCCAAATCCAGACCTCCATGGGTTAATAAATTTGATTTCCATTGATAATTTTTGTGTGATTTTGTTGTCAGCACATTCAACTATGTAAAGAACAAAGTATTTAATAAGAATATTTCATTCATTCAGATCTAGGATGTAACATAGTATCTGAGGTTGAAAAAAGACAATTGTCCATCGAGTTCAACCTATTTGTGGTCTCCTATGCATGATGATTTGACTAAAATTTCTGACTGATGCTGCTGTCAGCCGTTACATTTTATCCCTATTTATAGTAACTATAATGCATGACTATGCACCATACCCCTGGATATCCTTATCCATTAGGAATTTATCTAACCCATTCTTAAAGGTGTTGACAGATTCCGCCATTACAACTCCCTCGGGCAGGGAATTCCAAACACGTATTGTCCTTACCGTGAAAAAGCCTTTACGCCGTATTGTGCGGAATCTCCTCTCCTCTAACCTGAGCGAGTGTCCACGAGTCCTCTGTGTTGATCTAACCAAAAACAGGTCCCGCGCAAGCTCTGTGTATTGTCCCCTTATATATTTGTAGATGTTGATCATATCCCCTCTTAGTCTCCGCTTTTCCAATGTAAACATGCCTAGTCTTTCAAGCCTTTCCTTGTATTCCATCGTCTCCATGCCCTTAATTAGTTTGGTCGCCCTCCTCTGTACCTTTTCAAGCTCCGGGATATCCTTTTTGTAGTACGGTGCCCAGAATTGTACACAGTATTCAAGGTGTGGCCTCACTAGTGATTTATATAACGGGAGTATAATACTCTCGTCCCTAGCATCAATACCCCGTTTTATGCATGCTAGTATCTTATTAGCCTTCTTTGCTGCAGTCCTACTTTGGGTACTACTGCTTAGCTTGCTATCTATGAGGACACCTAAGTCCTTTTCCAGTACAGAATCCCCTAATTTTACCCCATTTAGTAGGTAGGTGTAATTTATGTTCTTGTTACCACAGTGCATTACCTTACACTTGTCTGTGTTGAAGCGCATTCTCCATTTGGCTGCCCATGCTTCTAATTTAACTAAATCGTTCTGAAGAGACTCGGCATCCTCCTCTGTATTTATAGCCTTACACAATTTGGTATCATCTGCAAAAATTGACACTATGCTCTCTAGACCTTCTGTTAGGTCGTTAATGAAAATATTGAACAATAGCGGTCCTAATACTGAGCATTGCGGCACACCACTTAGCACTTCAGTCCAAGTTAAAAAAGATCCATTAACCACAACGCGCTGCTTCCTATTATCTAACCAGTTTTTGACCCAAGTGCATATTGTGCTTCCTAGCCCTGATTCTTGTAGCTTGTAGATAAGTCTCATGTGTGGTACAGTATCGAACGCTTTGGCAAAGTCTAAAAAGATTACATCCACGTCTTTACCCTGATCTAGGTTTGTGCTTACTGTTTCATAAAAGCCAAGTAAGTTGGTTTGACAGGATCTGTCCTTCATAAACCCATGTTGATTCCTTTTAATGACCTTATTGGTTTCAAGGAACTTCTGAATACTATCTCTTAGAATACCTTCCAATACTTTCCCCATTATAGATGTAAGACTAACTGGTCTATAATCACCTGGTTCAGCTTTACTTCCCTTTTTGAATATAGGCACTACTTCCGCTATACGCCAGTCTTTGGGAACCATACCTGATATAACTGAATCCTTAAAGATCAAAGATAGCGGTTTTGCCAGTTCAGAGTGAAGCTCCATTAGAACCCTTGGATGAATACCATCGGGCCCTGGTGATTTATTAATCTTTAAATGTTTTAATCGGTCACAGACTACTTCCTCGCTTAAATAAGTACCTATCAGTGTGATATTCTCATTATTGAGATTGTGCGTTAGTCCCTGAATTGGGTCCTCACGAGTGAATACTGTTGAAAAAAACTCATTTATTGTGTCCGCTATGTCATTATCATTTTTGATGAAGACTCCCAACTTGTCTTTTAAAGGGCCTATACTCTCCTTCTTTAATCTCTTGCTATTAATGTATTTAAATATTTTTTGGGGATTCGCTTTGCTTGCCTTTGCTACTAGTTTTTCAGTTTCTACTTTAGCCGCTCTTATTTCCTTTTTGCAAATTTTGTTACATTCCTTATAGTGCTGAAATGACTCTGCTTCCCCGTCAGATTTGTATTTTTTAAATGCTCGCCTTTTCTTGCCCATAAGTTCCTTAATCTTTTTGTTAAGCCACATCAGTTTATGATTTTTAATATTTATGTTTATGTGTTATTTTAGTGTTCCCTTTATTTTTTTGAGCAGTGTGTGTGTATGTATGTATATATATATATATATATATATATACACACACACACACACAAATGCTTACATCTCTTACTTTAACTAGCGTTAAAACCTAGTGAAAAACACGTTTTTAGACACCAATGGGTATGGGCCTAAAACAAGCTGTATTTATGAACTTCAGTGTGTATGTACACCACAGTCACTCCCGCATGAGTGTAACAAGAGCCACACATCACTGTGTTCTTGAGGATCCTGCTTCTTCCATCATTTACACCTTCCATCATTTACACTCATTAATCTATGGCTCCATACTTGCCTCCATACTCCTTCTAACATCATGGCACTGCCCCTGCCACTTACACTCATGTACGCACAAAGGGGAAATGTACTATTTCAAACTTTGAGAGAAGTAAAGTGGAGACGTTGCCCATAGCAACCTACCAGCATCTAGCTATCATACACAGTCAATAAAATGACGGCTGGAAGCTAGTTGGCTGTTCTGGGCAATGCCTCCATTTTTTCTCTCTCAGGTTTATACATCTCATCCCCAGTCACATGAGCCACACACAGGTCACTGTCTCCTACAAGAACAACACAATCACCAACTGTAATATTCTTTGCTGCTGGGAACTTTGGGGGTTATTCAGGTTTGTTAGCAAACCAATAAAGTTAGCTATTGGTCAAAACCATGCTGCACTGCAGGTGGGGCAGATGTAACTTGTGCAGAGAGAGTTAGATTTGGGTGGATAATATTGTTTCACGGTAAACACTGGCTGCTTTATTTTTACACTGCAATTTAGATTTCAGTTTAAAGTGAACACACCCCACCCAAATCTAACTCTCTCTGCACATGTTATATCTGCCCCACCTGCAGTGCAGCATGGTTTTGACCAATTGCTAACTTTTTTGGTTTGCTAACAAACCCGAATAACCACCTTTGTCAATAATGTGATGGCTACAGGCTGTTTTCTTCCCACCCACTTCATAAATAAGAACACACCGCTCAGCGGGCAATGAAGAATGAGAACAGAAAGGTGAAGCTAGCCAAATGCCCGTCCCCCCAAAAAAAGAAATAAAACTAAATAAAAAATAACTTGATAATTGATAACTGAAGATAATGCGCCAGCATGTTGTAAGCATTCCTGTGAAAATGTGTACATCTGGTTTAGCACCACTGTGTCTGCTTTCCACTTACTGTAGTTTATGATCATATTTGATTACATTTGCCCAGATAACTTCCACCTGCTCATAGAGCAAAGGAGATAAACTCTAGAAAATCATTGCATAATTTTCAATCGGATTTCTACCCCCATTAAATTGAGCTTTTACTGATTTCTTTCCATGCACTACTTATTTGACTGTCATTAAAATATTAATTAAGGTCTTAATTAGATTGTCTTAATTTCGATGAGTTGTCGTAATATCAAGTGTCAGGTTTGTGGAGCCAGTGTTATTAATTTCATGAATTTCTTTGAGCCACGTAGCTGGCCAGTGTCTATTGTGCAGGTTAGTATGTCCAAAGCTCAACTCATTAAAAAATAGTGGCCTAACACTAAGTTTCAACTAGCATAAAAGCATGGCCATTTGCATAGTGCTAAAGCTTTGTGTCATCATCCCGTATAGAGAATGCCTTCAATTTAATTTCTGTGCTATTCTCTGGGTTCCATTGTGACAAGAAAATGTCACTTTTACCAAAAAGTGCTTTCTTATCAGATACAGCCATTCAGTACAATTCTGTAGTTTATTTGAGAGATAACATAAAAAAAAACAACTGATATAATAGTCTGAAATTATAGGTGTTATCAGGTAAATGGAATCAACACACATACAGTACATCAATGTTCAGGGCCAGATTAAGCTCCAAGCCCCGGATAAAAATAGGCCCATCACCATGACAGCATGATGATGATTAACTGCCCAGCTGGTCACATGGTTGCCAACGCCCAGCTCAGGCAACTTCATTGGGCCAAAGAGGAGGCCTATAGCAGTGATGAAACAGCACTATGCAACCGAACTAGGAACTCTCTGACTAAAGAAATCAGGCTAGCAAAAAGCGGTTCTCGGACAAGTTGACAATATGATCTCTCCACCAATGATCTGTATGGAAAGGAATGCAATCCATAACCAATTACAAGAAAACATCGAAGGCCACCACCATGCACCAAGACCTAGCAGACGAGCTGAACCACTTTTATTACAGGTTCGCAAAAGAAGTCCCCTGCGACCCAAACAATCACCTCTACGATGCCCGGAACACCGACGGCCAACTCCAGGCGCTGCAAGTTGACCAAGAAGGGGTTGAGGCACTGTTCAAAAGGGCCAAACCCTGGGAAGCACTGGAACCTCATGGAGTGTCACCATCTGCCCTGAGAACAAGTGCGAGTCAGCTCGAGCCCATATTCACCAAGATATTCAACAAATCGCTGGAGCTACAGAAAGTCCCTTCTTGCCACAAAAGTTCCACTATCGTCCCGGTTCCCAAGAAACCCTCTATTATGCACCTGAACGACTACAGGCCGATAGCACTGATGTCTGTGGTCATGAAAACGTTCATGCGTCTGGTTTTGAATCATCTGAAAACTGTGACTGGCCCCCAACTGGACCCCCTACAGTTCACCTATCGATTGAATCAGTGTGTCAAGGATGCAGTCAACCTGGGCCTGCATACATTCTATAGCACCTAGACATTCACGGTACCTACGCGAGGGTCCTGTTTGTCGATTTCAGCTCGGCCTTCAATACAATCGTCCCCAGCATCCTCCACCCCAAATTACTTCACCTAGGGGTCCAAGAAGCTGCCTGTTCCTGGATAGTAGACTTCCTGACAGATAGGACACAGGTGGAGAAAGCAGGGGAATTCACCTCTCAAGCGCGGCCCACTAGTACAGGGGCCCCTCAGGGCTGTGTTCTCTCACCCCTGCTCTTCTCCCTGTACACAAAAATGACGGCACCTCAGAGGCGCAATCAGTAAAGATCATCAAATTTGCCGAGAACACCACCATCATCGGCCTCATCAAGGATGGGGATGAATCGCCCTATAGACGGGACGTAGACCAGTTGGCCCAGTGGTGCTGCCAAGTCAACCTTGAGCTCAACCCCCTCAAAACTGTCGAGATGATAGTGGACTTCAGGAAGAAGTCAGCTAGTGAACCTCCGCTGACTATTGCTGACAGTGTAGTATTGCTAGTAGACTCCTTCAAGTTTCTAGGGACCACAATCTCCCGGGACTTTAAATGCGGGTACAACGCTGACGCCACTTTCGGGAAAGTGCAGCAGAGGTTGTTCTTCCTCAGGCAACTAAGGAAACTCAACATCCCACAGAAGCTTATGCTCCTCTTTTACTCCGCGATTGTGGAGTCAGTACTGTGCTCCTCGATACTGGTATACTACGGCTCCGCCAGCATGAAGGACTGACGCAGGCTCCAAAAGGTGGCCAGAACCGCAGAGAAGATCATAGAGGCCGACCTTCCCTCAGTCCAGGACCTGTACCTGTCTAGAGCTAAAAAGCGGGCAACAAAGATAGTAAATTTTTGTGTTTTGTGTTTTGGTTTTAGTTTTGGTTCCATGCTCGTGTTTTGGATCTGGATTGGTTTTGCCAAAACCACCCTTTCATATTTCGGTTTTGGTTTTGGATCTGGATGATTTTTGGAAAAAACATAAAAACAGCTAAAAATCACATAATTTGGGGGTAATTTTGATCCTACGGTATTATTAACCACAATAACATTCATTTCCACTCATTTCCAGTCTATCCTGAACATCTCACTCCTCACAATATTGTTTTTATGCCAAAAGGCTGCACCGAGGTGGCTGTATGACTAAGCTAAGTGACACAAGTGTGCGACACAAACACCTGCCCCACCTAGGAGTGGCACTGCAGTGGCAGACAGGATGGCACTTAAAAAAACTAGTCCCCAAACAGCACATGATGCAAAGAAAAAAAGAGGTGCACCAAGGTCGTTGGATGGCTAAGCTAAGCGACACAAGTGTGCAGCACAAACACCTGGCCCATCTAGGAGTGGCACTGCAGTAGCAGTCAGGATGGCACTTAAAAAAAAATAGCCCCCAAACAGCACATCATACAAAGAAGAAAAAGAGGTGCAATGAGGTAGCTGTATGAGTAAGCTAAGCCACACAAGTGTGCGGCACAAACAACATGGGACATTGTGGAATTTGCCCAGATGTAATCCATGCACAATATTGGTGGTACAGGAGAGCGTACCCCTAATCCACACACATACAGCAAAGCCTATAAAATTAATTTGGATAATAATAACCATTTTAATTGGAGCTATTATAATAATATGCAGTACATGCGAGCGTACCCCTACACCACACAGGGAAAACCCTTTTAAAATTATTTGGATAATAATAGTAATGTTTATAACCCTTTTATTTAAATTAAATAATATACAGCACAGGACACCACCACTGGACTTATGGCAGCACAAGACAGCACCACTGGCCAGGACTTATACGGCAGTACCCCTGGACTTTAACGGTAGTACCCCTGGACTTGTACGGCAGTACCACTGGACTGGATTTATACGGCAGTATCACTGGAGTTATACGCCAGTACCACTGGAATTATACGGCAGTATCACTGTAATTATACATCAGTATCACTGGAATTATACAGCAGTATCACTGGAATTATACGGAAGTATCACTGGAATTATACGGCAGTACCACTGAATTTATACAACAGTATCACTGGAATTATACGCCACTACCTCTGGACTATATTTATATGGCAGTATCACTGGATTTATACGCCAGTACCACTGGAATTATATGGCAGTACCACTGGACTTATATGGTAGTATCACTGGAATTATACGGCAGTACCACTGGACTTGTACGGCAGTACCACTGGACTGGATTTATACGGCAGTATCAATGGACTTATGCGACAGTACCACTGTACTTATACGGCAGTACCACTGGACTGGACTTATACGCCAGTACCATTGGATTTATACGGCAGTATCACCGGATTTATACGGCATTATCACTGGAATTATATGGTAGTATCACAGGAATTATACAGCAGTACCACTGGACTTATACGGTAGTACCACTGGACATATACCATTAGACTTATACGGCAGTATCACTGGAATTATACGTCAATATCAATGGAATTATTTGGCAGTATAACTGGAATTATACGGCAGTACCACTGGAATTATATGACAATACCACTGGAATTATACAGCAGTACCACTGGACTTATACAGCAGTATCACTGGATTTATACGCCAGTACCACTGGATTTATACGGCAGTATCACTGGAATTATATGGCAGTACCACTGGACTATATTTATACGGCAGTATCACTGGATTTATACGCCAGTACCACTGGAATTATATGGCAGTACCACTGGATTTATATGGCAGTATAACTGGAATTATACGGCAGTACCACTGGATTTATATGGCAGTACCACTGGACTGGATTTATATGGCAGTATCACTGGAATTATACGGCAGTACCACTGGACTTATACAGCAGTACCACTGGACTGGATTTATATGACAGTATCACTGGACTTATACAGCAGTACCACTGGACATAAACGGCAGTATCACTGGACTTATACTGCAGTATCACTGGACTGGATTTATACGCCTGTACCACTGGATTTATATGGCAGTACCACTGGACATATACGGCAGTTCCACTGGACATATACGGCAGTACCACTGAACTTATATGGCAGTATCACTGGACTGAATTTATAAACCAGTACCACTGGACATATATGGTAGTATCACTTGAATTATATGGTAGTACCACTGGACATATACGGCAGTATCACTGGATTTATACGGCAGTACCACTAGACATATACGGCAGTGTCACTGGACATATACGGCAGTACAACTGGACTTATACAGCAGCACTGGACATATGGCAGCAGAGGACACCACCACTATGACTGGACTGATGCAGCACAACACACCACCACTGGACTGATGCAGCACACACAGCACCACTGGACTGGACTTATACAGCAGCACTGGACATATGGCAGTAGAGGACACCACCACTGTGACTGGACTGATGCAGCACAAGACACTATCACTGTACTAATGCAGTACAAGACAGCACTGGAATCGCGAACCCACTTTCCCTTCCACACAGACACTGAGAACGGAGACACGACCTCTTGCTACACTCTCCAATGCCAGATTGAAAATTTCGGCGACGCGCGGCTCCTTATATGGAATCCAAAACCCGCGAGAATCTGACAGCAGGATGATGACGTTTTGCCTCATTATGGTTTCCAAGTCAGGTGGGAAAACCCGAGCCGGGCTCGGACGGGCTCGGGTAGTGAAGTTCGGGGGGTTCGGTTCTCAGGGAACTGAACCCGCTCATCTCTAATAGTAAAGGACCAGCTACACCCCAGCCACAGCATGTTTAACTTGCTTCCTTCAGGCAGGCATTACAGGGCCGTACCCGCCGGGTCCACCAGAAGCCTAAAAAGTTTCTTTCCCCAAGCAGTCCGCCTCCTGAACATTGAATGACTAGACGTACTTGTAACTCACTTGTGTCCCTACGGTATACCTACTGTATCTGTATGACTTTATTTGCCCTCCCCCCCACCTGCTTATCTGTTACCTACTTAGCTGTTAGTAGCAAACCGAAGAGAAATTCCTAGTATACACAAGTGTACTTGGCCAATAAAGCTGATTCTAATTCTGATAAATGTTAAGAATTAAAATTATATTTTTAGTTTCCTCACAAAGTGATGCTGTGTTTCTACTTTTATGTAGTTTGGGAGACATTGGGGCTTATAGTGTAGGGAGTGTACATGCCCATATGTCACTGGCCAAACTCACACAACATTAGCCACACCTCCTCAACTTCTCACAATAGGCCCTTAATAATTTGTGGCCCCAGGCCCATGTGGACCTTAATCCAGCCCTGTCAATATTAAATGTCAATTTAAAGTTAATGTTATCCAGCAGCCTTGATCAACACAAGAGGACAGATGTAATAGGTTGCGGTTTTCTGACTAGTTTGAAGTCAATAGGAATTTGCATCAAGATTCCAGCAACTTTGGCCTCAAAGCCATAAGATGTAATAACGATGTAAAGGCAATAATATAGAGCCACAATAAACATATATATTATTTTGTCAATTATTAGGAGGCCCCAAAAATAACTTAAATATTGATGAGCCTTAATTATTAAAATACCTGTATTTTATTATTGGGGGCAATAATGTTTAAAAATAAAATTTAAAATGATGCATACAAATCTATTTTTATGTTAATTGGGGACATATTAATGAAATACTTCATGATATAAGCACCAATGAAATTACAAAACTGTGGCACTACAAGTGCCATCATGGTTGTACTTATATCAATAATTAATAAAGATGGCTAAATAAAAATAATATGTACTAAAGAAAAAGTACACTTCTCAGCCTCCTTAGGCTTGTATGAACTATGGTATGTGAAGCTAATTCAACAACATGAAACAATTATTTACACACACTTATATATGCTGTTTCTTTTTTATTTTAAACCCTATTGGAGGCCACTGGAATGTTCTACATAACCAAAACCAATTTCATCAGTATCCAACTAGTAAAATAGAGACACAGTATTTGTATTGGAGAATACTGAAGAGAAGCTTTATTAAAAGCCACATAAAGCTAAATAAACAGCATGTGGGAGTGCCAGACAAGTATAACAATGTGATCCACAGCAGTCTGCTAAAGCCTTGGACCTAATGACCCTTTAGGGCAGTACAATGACATAGCCAGGCTTACACTGTTCTTACTAATCTCTCCCTATCCAATATGTCATAGCTAATATTGCTGTATAACAAAACCTTGCCCATCAGGGACTAGTGGTGACCTACCTCACCTCACCGCATGTCACTGTTGCCCGTGTAAACGTTCTCTAGTGCATATATTTTAGTTTACGTTTCATGCCTTTAATTAACACATATGTGCATAGATGTGGCATGTAAAGTCATTCTAAGATAAAGTCTAAAAAATAACATTTTACCTGGAGAATTATGTGAAGGGGTCATTATTTTGAGGGTCTACAACTTAAAATTGGTCAGAGATATTGGGCTAAAATTTGGCATGTCAACAGAGAACAGTCTCTTGGCGATGCTAAATTTCAAAATGGAATAAAAATGTTAAAAGTTATGAACAGTGTAAAGTTGAAAATCTTGCTCTTTCACATATGTGTTTGCGTATGTGGGGTAAAAGTATAGCTGAGATTGTAATGACTGTGTCACTGTAGAGACTGAAGGTGGCATCATAAGCTGCAGTGCAGGCATAATTGCGTGCGCTCAGTGCCATAGGTGCCACTGCTGCAATATAAGGGCTTTATTTTTTAGAACAGTAACAGCTGAGTGCCTTTATGGGTGGTGCAGAATTTTGCGGCGTATACTTATATACATCCAGTTTTGTTAAATCTACTCCAATGTAAAGACAGGGGATTTCCTCACATTGCAAATGATCACTGGAGGGCTCTGAGGCGTGTACTAGTGAGGCGCAATATGACTGACTTTTCAATGAGCTACAATTCAAGACTGTGATAAAAAAAAGGATTAATCGAAAAAGTCCACAATGCAGACGTATACTACAACTCACAGACTTTTAATCAAGGATCAAGGTCTGTCTTGGGATAATCATATATCACACAGATTTTTCATATGATGATATTAAAAACTGAGCGTTTCTCCCTGCCTTTAAAAAATAAAACAAATGAACGTAGGTTGAAGATGCTATTTGGAGTTTTTTTACTTTTATGTACCATTGAATAAATGTAATGGGCCAAAAGAGTGGTCCCTCAAAGTTGCTTACCTACTGTATTTTCCAGCTGTTGGTTGATGCTATGGAGGGAAAATCCTGTGTTAGACTTACACACAGGGATGGATTGCCCATAGAGGTTACTGGGAAGATTACAAATGGGCCAACTCACCTGTGGGGCCCCCAGCCACCTTACTTTACATTTTTGACAGCTGGATACAGGGAAAAAAATTCTGAGGTGGTAACCCATTTTCATGTAAAAATGGCTGCATGCGTAACAGCCAATAGAAAATAAGATTTACTAACAGTAGGTGGAGATGTAGCCAGGGTCGGATTGGCCCACAGGGGTACAGGTGAAACCACCGGTAGGCCCCACTGCCTGAGTGCCCACTCCTTCCTCTAGGGTTCAGATTCCAGACTGTGCACTTGTATTATACATGGTAGATATGTTGCATTACACTGCACAAGTCTAATGTGTATTTCAAGCCTCTGTGGAGACTGACCACACCCCCTTTGTATGCTGGCCACACCTCTAAGTATGGGCCCCTTATTATGCCTGAGCTACACTGGATGTAGCTCAGGCATAATAAATCACTCGAGCTGGAGAATCGCGACAGTCACCGTGCACTGGAAGTAAAGAAGCCAATCAGCATGCATCACATATCTATACCCTTATACAAACAACTTACATCTCCAGCTCCATGTTACCTAGAGTGTTCTAGGGGGGAGTGTATGTGGATACTATTATTTCTAATAAGGAATTGGGGGGGGTAATTCAGACTGCATCGCTGCAGCGGCAGCGATCGCAGTCTGAATTACTTTGTGGAGTGCGCATGCGCAGCGGCCGCACTGCCCGTGCGCACCCTGGGTGCCCAGTGACATGCTATCAACATCTCACTGGCTGCGATCGCATCTGCCTAATTGACAGGAGGAGGCGGTCGCGGGGCGGTCGGGGGCGTGCCAACGGCATTATAACACCGTTGGCGTGGCGTGGTCTGGACAAACGGAGGCATGTCCGGCCATTGGGGGGTGAGCCGTGGCAGCTGCATGACGTTACACGCAGTCGCTGCGACCCCCCTGACGCGGTGGGTAGCTTCCTGCCAGTGCACAGAAGCTGCGCAGTTAGGGAGCTACTCGCCAGGTACAAAAGCATCGCTGCCATGCAATGCTTTTGTACCTGTGCGGGTGGGGGCGTGGGGGGTGGTAGGGCCTGACATGCGGGGCCGACTAGCCCTGTGCTGGGCGTCCCTACGCATGTCTGTGAAACTGATCATAGCCATGCAAAATTTTGCACGGCTACGGTCAGGTCTGCATTAGGCCCTTAGTTGTGATCTATCATTGCACAGGCCACTGCCTAAGTTAATATTAAACGGTACATCTTTTCTTTTCTGGACATACTCGGTTAAAAGCATAATTGCCTACTTATTTGTTACTTTACATCGTACTTGGTTAGCCATGAAGCTGTTGGAGTCCAGTAGATTTTTATACCTTTGTGTTTTTCTATCCATTTCTTGCTCCAATGTTATACATATAGCTGTTTAAAAGCTCAAATGATCAACTGTTATTAAAAAAAAAAGCCCATATATTTGCTCGCTATGTCGAATTGTATGTCTTTTATCAGGCACTGTCTAATGCAAAAATATATATTTTGTCCGCTTGCCATTAGTTATTTAAATGTACAAATACTAAGGCAATAGTATACAGTACCTTAACTAATATGCTTAGTGGACACATTGTTAGGGTCACATTTCTAGAACTGCATAGGACCCCCTTTTGCATAAAGAACATCCTGAGTTCTTTGTGGTATGGATTCAACAACTTGCTAAAAACATTCTTTACAGACTTTAGCCCATGTTAACATGATAGCATCACAGAGTTGCTGGTGATATGTTGGCTGCACAATCATGCTCTGAATCTCCTGTTTCACTACATCCCAAAGGTAATCTATAGTATTGAGATGGTGACTTTGGAGGTAGGATCAGTATGATATCCCGGCTGTCGGAATCCCGACAGCCGGCGGTGAGCGTAGCGTGTTCCCTCGCGAGCTCGCTGTGCTTGCAACGCTTCAGGCCTGGTGGTGACAGGGTTATACCTACCCCTCCCCCTCGGGTGGTGGCGTGGACCACCACCCGAGTGGGGATTTTGGACGGCATACCACCCCCTTCCTGCATTTGTGATCCAACCTGAATTAGGCCCTGTGGCCATAAAGCTGACCTATCTCTAGAAAGAGAATTACCAAAATCCTACCCAACAACCACACACTTTAAAGTGCAGCACACAAACCCCTAGATGAGTATTCATTAGCAGCTTAATAACACAGATATTTTCCATGGAACTCTGTAGGATGTGGTAATTTGGGGGTCTATTCATGAAGCAGTAAAAAGAGTGGAGAAGTGAGCCAGTGGAGATGTTGCTCATTTCAACCAATCAGTGTTGAGGTAACATTTATAAAATGCATTCTATAAAATTAAATGTAGCAGCTGATTGGGCAACTTCTCCACTGGCTCACTTCTCCATACTTTTCACTGCTTCATGAATAGACCCCTTATTAACTATAGTATAGCTTCTAGAGTGAAGAAATGTAAACTATCCAGAATGATAGTACAAATGAAACAACTTCAATATCAACCTAAAAGTACTTATATAATGAACAACTGTTTCAATAAAAATACTGTGTGTGTATGTGCATACATATATACAGACGTGAACAAACAAATATGTAGGTACCCTTCCATGAAAAAAGAAGAACCCATGTTTTTCACTGAAACAACTTGAAAGTGACAAAGGGAGTCATTCTGAGTTGATCGCTCGCTAGCTACTTTTGCAGCCATGAATAACACTTGCCGCCTACTGGGGAGTGTATTTTAGCTTCGCAAGTGTGCGAATGCCTGTGCAGCCAAGCACTACAAAAATAGTTTCTGCAGTTTCTGAGTAGGCCTGAACTTACTCAGCCGCTGCGATCACTTCAGCCTGTCCGGTCCCAGAATTGACGTCAGACACCCGTCCTGCAAACGCTTGGACACGCCTGCGTTTTTCCAACCATTTCCTGAAAACGGTCAGTTGACACCCATAAACGCCTTCTTCCTGTTAATCTTCTTGCAATCAGCTGTGCGAATGGATTCTTTGTTAAATCCATCGCCTAGCAATGATCCGCTTTCTACCCGTACAACTTGCCTGCGCACTGCAGTGCATATGTATGCGCAGTAGTGACCTGATCGCTGCGCTGTGAAAAACGTCAGCGTGCAATCAGGTCGGAATGACTCCCAAAATTAATTGTCATCCAGCATTGTTTATTCCATGTTTAATAAAATCACTTTACAGTCGATTTTTGAGAATGGCATGACAAAAATGATGGGACCCTTAACCTAATATTTTATGGCACAATTTTTAGAGGCAATAACTGCAATCAAGTGATTTCTGTAGCTCTCAATGGGACCTCTACACCTGTCACAAGGTAGTTTGGCCCAGTCTTCCTGAACACGATGTTCCAGCTGTTCCAGGTTTCTCCAGATTGCATGTTTCTCCAGATTGCATGGGCCAACCACCACAGAGGCCCACCTAACCATAAGAGAGTACATGGGCTGGGAACATTGGGGCAGATGTATTAACCTGGAGAAGGCATAAGGAAGTGATAAACCAGTAATATGTGCAAGGTGAATAAAGGCACCAGCCAATCAGCTCCAGTATGTAAATTAACAGTTAGGATCTGATTGGCTGGTGCCTTTATCACCTTGCACATATCACTGGTTTATCACTTCCTTATGCCTTCTCCAGGTTAATACATCTGCCCCATAGTCCTGTGCAGTATAAGGTTACATATGTATAATGTATAATTAAAGTGCACTAGGATACAGCCTGGAACCCAATCCCTAAAGGAGCAGGTGGGCCCACCGGTGGTTTCCCCTTTTCCCCTGTGGGCCAGTCCAACCCTGGATACAGATGAAGGATCATAGAAGGCCACTTCAGAATTTTCCAATGTTCTGTTTCATCCATTCTTGGATGATCTTACAGTAGTTGTGTGTTTTGGGTCATTATCCTGTTGGAGGGCCCACAACCTGAAATTGAGACAGAACTTTCTGACATTGCGCAGTATGTTCACTCCAAAATGCCTTGCTAGTCCTGATAATTCATTGTGCCCTTCACAGATTCAAGGCACCCTGGGGCAGAGATATTAAGCCTGGAGAAGGGATAAAGATGTGATAAGCGCAAGGTGATAACCCACCAGCCAATCATTACAGATTTTAAAAATGATATGAGCTGATTGGCTGGTGCGTTATCACCTTGCACTTATCACTGCTTTATCACTTTTTTTCCCTTCTCCAGGCTTAATACTTCTGCCCCCCTGTTCTAAATGTAGCAAAGCAGTCCCAAAACATAACCAAGTCTCCTCCATGTTTCACAGTAAGTATGATGGTATTCTCTTTTACAGCTCATTTTCTTCATCCGTGAACATAGAGCTAAAGTTACTTGCCAAAAAAATACATTTTAGCAAATTCCAGTCTGGAGTGTTCTATGTGAAGTTCTCCTATCTTTTCTTCCACTGTCACCCAAAAAGCGTTGGATGGTGCGATCAGACAAAAACGTAACTTAACACAAAAAAACTCTGTGGAGGAGCAAAGAATAGGGATGTCAAAAATATATAAGTACTATATGTGCACTATATACCCAAACAAGCCACATACACTATTAGTTTTACTTCCAATCTGCAATACTTTTATATTTTTTTAAACACCATTATAGTTTTCCTTTTCCACAGGCTGCATCCAGGAACATGCTAAGTGAAGCAGTCCTCCTGTTCCATGCCTGCACAGGGTATTTATTAAAGTAGAACGCTCATAATTACTTACAAGCATTTTTTAGGGGTGTATTAGGAATATGTTTATCAAAAATCAAATGACTACAAACATGCTACAAAAAGTTATGCTACAGTAAATGTTGCTTTAAGAAATTATTATAAGGGTAATATACCGAAAAATATGGTGAGCCTCTTACTTTATTATCTAAATACTTACAATGTGACATGCTCAGGTTCAGTTAATTATAAACAAAATCCTGCATACTAATGAGTTATTGCATTCCATTTCCCACTAAACAGGGTATTTTGCTTGTACAAGGAAATAGGAAGTTTTAAAACATATGTACAAGAATACATAAATAACCATTCCATTATTTCCCCAGGTTGCAAGTAAATGGCAAATATTTCCTGACAGCCAATGAAACTGTCAAGAAAATTTCACTGCTATAAAGAGAGGGCGCTAAAACCAACATGCAGGATACAGTTTGAAATTGAGTTAGAGAAATTAAAATTAAACTGTGTGTCAGTCAAATTTTATGAATCCTGTTTCAGTCCTCTTTCATTTTATGTTTTATTATTTATTTATTGTGACAGGCAAAACATGTGTCAGCAGAGTCACTATAGTTTGGTGGTGCTTCTGACAGCTTGTCTTTACTACTAAGAACGCAAATAACATAAAGTTATCAGACATAAGGACGGTGCAGTATGAAACTAATGGCTGCCCTCCAAGGCTAGCTAATAACGACTGACATGCTCTGGAAATGCGAGGACTAAATCAACATTGTTTTCACAGCTGTAATTAAGCCACCTAATCAGAAGCACATTCTGACGGGACAGAATTTGGAAGCAGATATTACAATTCTTTTTGCCAGGAGTGCAGTGGCTCATGAGAGGTCCTTATTTCATTTCAGGTTACAGGGGGGGAAAAAATTCAGAGAGCGGTAGTAAAATGAAATGACTATTAAAAGAAAAAGGAGGGGGGAGAAAGAAAAAGCCCCTGAGTGCCGTGTGTTGAAATGAAGCAGGCCTGTGTGTTCATGCTTCGTCCGGGTTAGCTTCCCAATCCCACCCTCCTTCTTAGGCTCTCAGCCGAGTCACCGATGTCTCCTGTGGCAGCTGCAACCGTCCCAGCCAAAATCAACAGATGAGCTGGTTTGAACTGGCTCTCTGTGTGTTCTGATTGTAAATTGTGCTGGTGATGATTAGAGAACTCTAACACAGGATGTCGACTCTTTAAAATGGTCCAGAGAAAATATATATATTTCTTTTCTTTCCCGGGATGAGGACATTTGTATAAGCCTTTTTTTCACCCTCCACTCCTCTTTTCATTGCGGTTTTGGTACATTCTTTGGTGTCTATGACTTTCAGATGATTTGAAACATGCATTTGGATATGTAAAGTAAATACGTTTTGTTATTTATTTTGTTTAAAGAGTAACATTTCACAACTGCATCTGACTGGATTTCCTCCTTTGACACGGCCTTGTACAGGTGGTGTCTGCCAATGGAACCTTTCCCTAGTGCTGCGTAGACGTGGGAGTTGTCACTCCAGGCTTATTGGTGCACCGTGAAAATGTAATAGCAATGCGCAGAGTTGCTGAGGTTTAGAGAAAATATTACAACAATAAAGTGTGGGGTCACAGGCAGGACTAGGAGGTCAAAAGTTTATGCAATGAAATCGAAGCTGGTGCAAATTCTCCCAAAGACCAGTAGAGCCCTATAAATCCAACAGAAAACTGTGTTACTCTGTAAGTTTATCAGTGCTCACTAAAACATCTCCTAAAATTAATTTAATAGGCAAATTTAATGAAAGTAAATTTTATTACATTGTCAGTGATATTTGAATAGTATGTAACTAGTTTTATATACTATATGTCTGAGATATTTGCAATTATGTGTATTTGTGAGAAATTGTGAGTTGGCCTTGCAGCACAGTGCTTTCACTGATACACTTCAATATATAAGAGGGTGAACAAAAATAATATAGACAACATTCCTCTGCCATATGACTGAAATGTAGTTTCAGGCAAATCGAGCTTTGTATATGAAAAGTCAAAAATAGAAAGAAAAAAAGTAGGATTCTGTGCGGAGGGAGGTTTTCATAGTAAAATCCACTTGATAATAATTAGAGCTGTGCGGTTCAGTTCTCCAGAAATCCGATCCACCTGAATTTTGTGGATTCAAACCAAACCAAAACCCAGTCTGGATTCCCAGAGGAGATCCAATCTGAAATTAGTCCCAGTTAGAATTTTACTGTGTTTCGGAATTTGGATTTTAAATCCAAATTTCAGGTTTTGGATTGCAAAAATTACATGAATTTAGCTGTGGTTTTTTTTTAAATAGATTCTTATCAATGAATATCGAATTTTATTTTTAATCGATTTTAAACCGAACCAAAATCCGAATCCGAACTAAAACATTTGAGGGTGGTTTTGCCAAAACCAAAACATGATGATGACTTAGAATCAAAATTAAAACACTGGGTTCCGCACAGAACACTCTTTTTAGTTTTGCTAGTTTTTGCCATTATTATTATTATTATTATCCTTTATTTATATGGCGCCACAAGGGTTCCGCAGCACCCAATTACAGAGTACATAAACAAATAATCAAACAGGAAAACAGCAACTTACAGTTGATGACAGTATAGGACAAGTACAGGGTAAATAAACAGTTACATCAGCAGATGACACTGGAATAAGTATCAGGTGGCAGAAGACTGCTTGATTTGGTGCAGTTGAAGATTATTAAAGTAAGAAAGGATAAGCACATGAGGGAAGAGGGCCCTGCTCGTGAGAGCTTACATTCTAAAGGGGAGGGGTAGACAGACAGGGGTGACACAGATGGGGTACATAGAGGACGTAGAACAGAGGGTTAGGATGAGATTTGGCTGGGTTTGGTGAAGAAGTGGGTTTTGAGAGCCCGTTTGAAGTTTTGTAGAGAGGTGGAGAGTCTGAGGGGGAGAGGTAGGGAATTCCAGAGAAGTGGTGCAGCACGTGAAAAATCTTGGAGGTAGGAGTGGGAGGAAGTAATCCGCAGGCAGGAGAGTCGGCGTGCATTAGCAGAGCGAAGAGGATGGGTGGGAGTGTAAAGGGAGATAAGGTCAGAGATGTAGATGGGAGAGGAGTGGGCGAGGGCTTTGTAAGCGAGTGTGAGAAGCTTGAAATGGATTCTGAAAGGGAAGGGGAGCCAGTGAAGGTCTAGTAAGAGAGGAGAGGTGGACGTAGTGCGTTTGGTGAGGAAAATGAGCCAGGCAGCAGCATTGAGGATAGATTGGAGTGGAGAGAGGTATTTGTCAGGAATGTCAGTCAGGAGGAGATTACAGTAGTCCAGTCTGGAGATGACCAGTGAGTGAATAAAAGTCTTAGTAGCATCCTGGGTCAGAAAGGGTCTGATTTTGGAAATATTTTTTAGATGAAAACGGCAGGGTTGTGAGAGGTGCTGAATGTGTGGTTTGAAGGAGAGGGAGGAGTCAAGGATTACTCCAAGACAGCCCACTTGGGGGCTAGAGGAGATAGTAGTGCCATCAATAGATAATGAGATTGTAGGAGGTGAGGTTATGCGGGAGGGAGGAAAGATGATCAGCTCGGTCTTAGACGTGTTAAGTTTAAGAAAGCGCTGGGACATCCAGGAAGAGATAGCAGAGAGACAGTTGGAGATACGAGTGAGGAGAGCAGGGGAGAGGTCTGGAGATGAAAGATAGATTTGGGTGTCATCAGCATAGAGATGATATTGGAAACCAAAAGAACTAATGAGCTTACCTAGTGAGGACGTATATAGAGAGAAGAGGACCAAGGACAGAACCTTGGGGTACCCCTACAGTTAGTGGAAGTGAGGGGGAGGTGGAGTCATGAGAGGAGATAGAGAAGGAACGGTCAGTAAGGTAGGAGGACAGCCAAGAGAGGGTAGTGTCACGCAGACCAATGGAGTGAAGGATTTACAGTAGCAGAGGATTGTCCACAGTGTCAAAAGCAGCAGAGAGATCAAGTAGAATAAGTAGAGAGTAGTGTCCCTTAGGTTTAGCAGCATGGAGGTCATTGCAAACTTTTGTAAGGGCATTTTCAGTGGAGTGGAGAGGACGGAAGCCAGACTGGAATGGGTCAAGCAGTGAGTGTGAGGAAAGAAAGGAAGTAAGGCGGTTGTAGACAATATGCTCAAGGAGTTTGGAGGCAAAAGGGAGGAGAGAGATGGGTTGGTAGTTGGAGAGAGTGTTTGGATCAAGGGTAGATTTTTTAAGAACAGGAGAGATGAGTGCATGCTTGAAGACAGAGGGGACAGTGCCTGATGAGAGGGAGAGATTGAGAAGGTGGGAAAGATGGGAACAAGCAGAAGAAGAGAGGTAGCGGAGGAGGTGGGAGGGGATAGGGTCAAGTGGGGAGGTGGTGAGGGGACAAGAACGAATGAGGGCCATGACTTCCTCTCCAGATGCATGGGAGAAAGATGTCAGAGTAGGTGCGAGGGATGGGGAGGGTTGGTAAGGGATGGGAGAAGGCTGGTTACTGATGGTCTAGTGTGATGTGATGTCCTGACGTTTGGAGTCAATTTTGGATGTGAAGTAAGTGGCAAAGTCAAGAGCAGAGAGTGAGGAAGGGAGACGAGGTGGAGGTGGGCAGAGGAGTGAGTTGAGAGTGGCAAAGAGGCGCCGGGGGTTGGAAGACTGGGAGGAGATGAGGTTCTTGAAGTATGACTGTTTAGCAAGAGAAAGGGCAGCACTGAAGGATGAGAGCATAAGTTTGAAATGGAGGAAGTCTGCCTTAGAGCGTGATTTCCTCCAGTGTCGCTCAGCAGTATGTGAGCATTTTTGCAGATATCTGGTGCATTTGGTGTACCAGCGTTGAGGTGTTAATTTGCGAGGGTGAATAGTGGTTGGTGGAGCAACAGAGTCAAGAGTAGAAGTAAGGGATGCATTGTATGTGGAAGTGGCTTGTTCAGGGCATGAGAGAGAGAGAATAAGTGAGTCAAACAGGGAGGAAAGGAATGTGGTGTCAATAGCTTCAATGTTACACTTAGTGATGGTAGCCTTAGGAGGTAGAGATGGGGAAGTCAAGAGAGATAGGTTAAATGAGAGCAGGTGGTGGTCAGAGAGGGGAAATGGGGAACTGGAGAAATCAGAAATATCACAGCGGTGAGTGAAGACCAGATCCAGTGAGCTCCCATTCACATGGGAGGGTGAGGAGGTCCACTGGGAGAGACCAAGTGAAGAGGTAAGGTTAAGGAGTTTTGAGGCAGGGGATTGTGTGGGGATGTCAATAGGGATGGTGAAATCGCCTAGGATAATGGAGGGAATGTCAGAAGAGAGGAAGTGAGGAAGCCAGGAAGCAAAGTTGTCGATGAATTTGGAAGCAGTGCAAGGGGGGCGGTAAATGACAGCTACTCTAAGATGGACTGGTTGGAAAAGGCGTATGGCATGGACCTCAAATGTAGAGAATGTAAGGGATGGTTCTGGTGGTATGAGTTGGTAGGAGTAACTAGAAGGTAAAAGGACCCCAACACCACCCCCATGGCGACCCCCAGGTCGGGGTGTGTGTGTGAATGTGAGGCCCCCAGCAGAGAGAGCAGCAGGAGAAGTAGTGTCAGAGGGCGTAATCCAAGTTTCAGTAATGGCTAGTAGGTGTAGGGAGTTGGAAATGAAATGAAGAGCGAGTGCAAATAAGCGATTGTAAACTTCAAGGTTGTAGGATTGTATGAGCCTTGCACAGTTTGGTTAGGTTATTAAACAGTTAATAGGTTTAGGGAGCAGGATTTTAATTAGAATAATGGGAGTGTTAGGGAGGAGCTAGTGGACATTTTGTGTGAGGCCGGAGTTTCATCTGCCTCTTTCTCTCCGTATTTTTCCCTGAGAAGGTCGTGCTGCTCCTGTGAGTAACAAGTTGTTTCTTATGTTAGCAGTTCTTTGCCCTAATTTTCTATATTTCTTTATTTTTTCCTTTCTATCTATCCTTTACTTATTCCTTGATAGCTTTCCATTCCTCCTTTTCATTTCTCTACTTTGCTTAAACTGATACAATGGCCGCTCACCCACTCAGACAGGTGGTCCCCCCTGCCCGCTACCTTGGGAACGCGACGGCTTCAGCTTTCCGCTCTGCGCCACCGTCTGTCCTCTTGCACATTGGTAGTCTCCTCTCCCCATGTGCGGTCACGAGGCGCTGCTGCGACGGGTGTGGCGGGTGTGCTCGCTGGAGTTGTCCCCGGCAGTCTCGTGGCAGCTGCAGCCGGAGGACCCGTGATGCGCACTGGAGGCCGGCAGCAGTTTGCCATCTTAAACTAAATGCATTTACAATGTATAGGAATAATTTGGTAGCCCACGGAGACACACCATTTTTAAAACTATAAAACCTACTATTACTAATTTGCAATTTAAGTATAGTGATCTTTTAAGGCAAATCAGGAAAGGATTAGAACTATGATGACTGAGAAGATAGGCTATTTAAAAATATGAACCATAACTTATTCCATGAACATTTGTAGCCTTGCAAATGCCCTTGTACAAGAGTCTTACTTATAGAGCAGTGGAGATGAGCCACAGTTTCAAAATGGATCTGCAAAATAATCACATCATTCATCAAAACACACATTTTACCAGTGGAACTTCATTTTAGGTGTCCCTATTCCTACTCGAAGCGTGTTTCACAGCAGAATGTACTGATCATTGCCATCCCAGTTGTATGCATAAACTACTGTATAAAGTCTCAGATGATGAGAACAGGAAAAAAAATGCTTTATTGTTTAAAGAAATTGTTTTTTCATTGTAAATAATGGAGCATTAAATAATAATTTTTTTATATTTTAGGTATTTATAGCAATATTTTTTTTTTTCATTGAACCGAAAGACCTAGTCTGTGCACTCTGTTCATGAAGCTGCCACCTGGGTACATACATGGGCATCCATCCGAGACTGGCATGACGAAGCAGTAAGTTTACCACCTTACCACTCTCATAGTAATGCTGAGCAATACTCAGCTGCCTCAGACAGATGTTAAATGTGAATTGAAGAAAAAAACAATTTGCAATGTCTGTGATAAATAGACTCTTAAGGGAGGTACTCACGGAGAGATCCATGCTTAAAATCTAAGCAATCTGACTAGATTGCTTAGATTTTAAGCAAAGATCACTCGTGTGTACCCCCCTAAGCGATAGCGATGCGCGGCCCCGCACATCGCTATCGCCAGTGCTAGATTGGCCTGTATGCAGGCTCAATCTAGCACATCGCTCATTTCACCTGCTGGGTGAAATGAGCGGCCCCCCCGTCCTCCCCCGCATCGCTCAGCACACATCACGCTGTGCTGAGCGGCGGGAGAGATGTGTGCTGAGCGGTTCGCACAGCACACATCTCTCCCGTCTATATGGGCCTTTAGTATTCTAAGGGGGAATTCAATTAGCCACGGTAATTTACCATGGCTAATTGACCCCCCTGGGGCTGTTCAATTGTCCCTGAAGCCTGCAGTCATCTGGGATATTTTTCAGCTGACTTAGTCAATCAGTCCTAACCAGCCCCATTTTTGCATCCGCAAACGGTATAACACATAGGTCCATTAACTTATTGCAAATTCTATGTGTTTTCACCCGGAAAATGTAAAAAATTTTAGGAACAAAGACAAAGGTTTAATTGAATAGGGAGAGGGAAAAGAATTGTGAACAAATTGGAAATTTTCACACCCGAAAAATGTTCGGAGCTATTTGAATTCTCCTTTAAACTTTACACAGAGAAGACTTCTTTAAGAGAAACCAGAAAAACAATACTGAACTGTTATTAGAGATATTCATTCATCTATTTTTCCTGTGCTCTCAGCACACAGATAGTGTTCCTCCATCCCTTAGGCCATGTCACATCATGTACCATAACAAAAAACATGATCACACACAGCTGTGTCCTCCAAGCTAATAGCTTGATGACACAAGACATCATAGAAGGATAGCAGTATAAACATATACAGTAATATGTCTCCCAGAGATCACCAGCAGGGTAAGGCAAAGGAAAGAAAAACAACATTAATCAATTACAGGCAAAGTGATAAAGGTCTTAATTCTCTTTTGTGGACATACTTGGATGCGTAGGATAGTTTATGTCTGTGTGATGTCTGCATGACACAAATACATCTGCTTTCAATAGGTACCACTGGGACACATATAGAGGATCACCTTATTAGCCTTGTATGAACTTAAATACAAAAGAACTGGTGTTTAAGAATATAAATGACTCATAATACGGTACCTTTAAACTCACTGAAAGTACAACATGTTTTTACCATCCGAGACAATCCCTGTGAATATTTAATTGTTTCTTACAAAGGGTGATCACATGTCCTAATTACCATGTTGGTTTTACACATAATTAATAACACTCCTGCAAGAAATGCATCTGTCGGCATTTATAGGGATCAGTAGTATAAAGAAGATGGCTGAAGGCAGTTTTATTTATAACATGGACTTACCCAGCAATGACAAATATGAGAAATGTATGCACATTGATGTATATGTGCGTGACTGGAGGCTATAGTATGATGAACTCAGAGCATAACGATTAAACATGTTTGGCATGAAGTAACATACAGTAACAGGGGAAATATTTCATTTTCATATGAGCATACTATCTGGGGATTGGTAGTATGTTCTTGGTGGATGGTGTTTATTTTTTTCCACTGCAGATTATGGTCATTAATAAAACATTTACTCCTACTCTGCTTCAAATAAAGAGGATCTCATTCTATTTAGTATTAGAGAGTAAAGTTGTTTCCATATACAATATATGGGGTCAGTTCAATTAGGCACGAAAAAGTGTGTCTATAAGTCATAGGGATTCTTACAAAAATCTACAAATTCAGGGCAACATTGGGCTATGAGGGGGGTTCAGCTGCCATGCCATATTTAGACGTTGTGACAACAGCAACCTGTCCCCATTGTTCCTAATTTAATTGACTCGCCTATGGGTTTTTTTTAGTGCTGTATATTTTATAGCTACAGTATGGCCAAAATCAACTTTTATAACCAAACCTAGGTAGACACTATACAATTATCAGGCAAATTCACCAATAATCCTGAAATCTGGCTGATTTTCTGCAGTGTGCAGTCAGTCCGGTTTGGGCAAACGTTGATAAATCAGGCCACACATGGCAGAGGTCAACTTGGATTATCAGATCAGTCAAACATTCCAAAAGCTATTAGCCAAAAGGTCAAGATTGCATGTGGTATGTGGACATTCATGACAATCTTACCCTATTTCCTATGTTTTTTATGCCCCCCCCCCCCCTGGTTTTTCCCCCCTCTCTTCCACCCCACCGTATGCATTTCCTGTAATGTTTACCTCCACTGATTGTATACCCTGCCATTGCGCCTTCATATAGGGTACATCATACTACTACACAAGTGTCAGTTTTCCCATATATGCACTGGGCCCTTGTATGGCTCACCTCCCACAGTGTAACCTTTGAAGTGCACCCAACATAGCTGCCCCATATGGTACACTTGTGGATGGGATGAAAAATACATGGGCCTGGTGGTTTTGATGGAACCCTACTCTGAACTGTAGGACTCTGAAATCACCCCCATTTTGTGTCATCTCTTCTAGGGGTAGTCTATTCCACCCTGGGTAATCCTACGCTGTGCGCCCAAGATGGCTTCCGCACCTGGTCCCTTGTGAAGGTGGAATACACAACCCTTGGAAGTTAGTACCCAAAATGCCTACACCAATCATGGATTATGCTTTCTGTGTGCTTAAGGTTCTCTTTTGTTTCTGTGTTGCTGATCTATTGCTGTATTACTTAAATCCTCTGTTAATGTGCATTGTTTTTGATATCTGTAAATCGCCTTGAGTCCTGTTTGAGAAAGAGCGCTATATAAATAAAATTATTATTATTATTATTATTATTATTACTTCATCAACGTTGTAGCCAGGGCTTAAAGTGATCCTGGAGAGGTGGTGGAACTTACCTCATTGATGCTGTGTGTCCCCCCCCCCCTCCTCCTCCACCTGGGTGTAACCTCCCTCCCGTTGTTAGGTGGATCTACTCCGAAATGAGGTTTTGCCACTGCCAGCGATGCAGCTAGAATTGATGATGTTCAAATAAATAATTGTTGTCTTTCAAAACTTTCAAATACTGGCTGTTTAGCTGTATAGCCATACATATACTGAAATACACATTAGCAACACAAATAAGGGAAGTACAAGAGCAAGGTGTAAACCTCAATATGTGGGAGATGAAAACTATGTGCACACGTAAACACATTACTGTGTATAGGAATATTGAAACTTAATTGCCAGGTGCCTCGTGGCTGCTCAGCCCCCAGAAGCTTTAGGGGATATAATAGTGTGAAGAACATTCTAGATGCTTTTTAACACCCCTGCCACCAGATGAGAATACAATGTTAGTTCACTTAAAAAGAAACAAATTGTTCTATGCCATCATTGTCCCTCAATTATTTTTCACCCCTTTGAGGGTTTTTTATGAGGTTCCCAAGTCTTTTCTACCTATATGGTGTTTTCTTTGCATCAGGGAACCTCTGAAGAAATTGGGGCTCCCTAGGCAGACAGTGTCTCGAGATGGTATTCAGTATGCATATAGGAGACCATGTGCCACAGATGACACCAATTCGTGTAGGAAAAATATGTCATCTTCATTCAAGCAGATAACACATAGTAATAGAAGTTTTGGGGAAGGGTAAATGTGAACTTCTCTGATCAAACATCCTGGAGACACAATTCTCCTACATCTCTCAAGCATCATCACCCTACATCTCTACAGTACCTTTGTTTATCCAGTGCTACCCATTCATATGTCTGTCCATTTCCATACCTTGCTGCGTCTCCCCAGTGCCTTCCCTCTTTGCATCTTCCCAGTGAAATCCCACCCAGTGTCTCCCCAGCGCCATCCCCCCCCTGCGTCTTTCCAAGTACATCCTTCCCTGCATCTCTCCAGTGCCACCCCTCCCTTCCTATATCTCTCCAGCTCCCCCTTATTTCGGCAGCATGATCACCACTGAATCACTCCAGCACTGTCCCCTCCTGTGTCTCTTCAGCACCATCTATCTGTGTCTCTCCAACCTCATCCCCACTGGCGTCTCTCCAGCCTCATCCTCCCTGTTTGTCTCTAGCACCATAATCATGCCCTGTGACTAACCGCCCTTTATGTATCCATTGATTTTATGCCCTTATCACTGTTGCCCCCCCCTTTATATCTATTTTGTATAAATTGTCAGTTGAGCACGCCCAGAGATCCCTGACCTGACCCCCCACCACATCCCACACCACCATTATATTTATTCTTTTTTACTAACTTAATAATTAATAATAGTTACTTTATCATTGCTTCAGCAGAAGTTCTCTTTCACGAACACCCCAGTAGCACCCCCATTACTCATTCGTTGTGATAATGCTGATTATCTCACAGGAATGAAAGCTATACCTTATACACACTTAGAATACACTCTACCATGGAGCCGCTGCGGCCGCTAAACTTAGTACACACGCTACGTACTTTGTACACTGTTTGCGTACGGAGTCCCGTATCACTGTACGGACTTTGCGTACAAACGCCGCGCTGGGGGTACAAAGTACACACAGTGCGCACACACCCAGAGATACACTTTAAGCCTTTACAGTAATGCAAAAAACACTTTAAACACTAGCAGGGCAATGAAGACACGACACCAGATTGTGATTAAACCGCTGGGTTCCGAAACCACAGCGTATTATTGCTGAAAGGGGGTTACAATACAAATAATACAATACAATATAACAGAGTAAATGGCTACATTCAATGGTACATACGTGAGTAGATTCGCTTGCGCTTCCCGGCCCGGTCCTCGGTCATCTGATAGATAAATTTGTAAGTCTTGTGTCTCTCCAGGCCTGCAGCAAGCTCTCTTTATACAATTCCTCCAAAACTCAATACAATGGATACTGTAATCCCTTTGTCCATTGGACACAGGGATGCACTTTTACAGTACAGGAGAGGTCATAGGTCGGTTTGAATAGGTGGGCGATGTCCATTCCAACTGCTCTTGTGGGTGGTCTCCTCTGGCTTCCCGCCGCATACATAATGTACAGTAAATACAGTTTATATCTATATTCTGCTTCTGCACATAACTATCCGCAGGAACATGCGATCTTCCTCAAACCAACACCGGAATGTTACCCTTAAAATACCCTACAGCTGGATACCAAACACCACCTTATGACCTTGTTCTGTCCCCTCCTATTCTGTAAAGGTGAATCCCTTTGTTCTGAAACCATTTTAACTGCTGTTACTTTCTGATGTGGTGCAGGGGGACTATGTGTACATTGTGCACTATTTGGATTAAATATGTAATGTGTTTTGATAGCTCTCTATGCGTTCACAAACTCTACCGTAAATACCCATACCACGTGCTGATGCGCAGGGCCGCGGGAGCGACCATACGCAAATTGCGAATATGTGCACGCACGACAGAACAAGTACATGCGCAGAGGCCATCTGTGTGTAGTTTGTACGTGATGTGTGTACTGCAATATTTTTCGACTTTGACAGTCCACCCTTTGGCAGTCACCAATAACTGCCACTATCTAATCACTAAACAGAAAAATATCTATACAATATCTACAGAAGTTTGGATGGTCGGGAGAGAGTGGTAGGTAGGAAATGTATGACCTAGTGGGATAGTAAAAAGCATGTATGTATGAATCCATGTCTGAGGGGCATGTATCATCGTGCCATATATGTTCTAAATAAGCTTCGAGGTATTGCGAAGTATACATTAAATCCTTCTCATCCCGTACTAAGGGTCTGTAAATGGGCCAACAAACACTACCAAGCTCTTGTCGGATTGTTCCAACAAATGGGGTGCACATTTAGTTGATGATACACGGAGGGGAGACATATGTGAGTGCTAGTATATGTGGATATCACCTGTCGACTATGTGTGCTATTAACTGGAGGTTGCAGAGATGAAGATAAGACACATATCTAAAATACATTCACATAAACATTTTGGGTAGGGCAGATGTCTTTTCCGGATGGATGTATCTGAGCAGAGGGGGAAACAAAAGAAAAGCGGGTGAAAGAAACAGGCCATGAAATTAATTTACTATCCTTATCATAACACTGTCTCTATGGATGGGTCATAAATTAAATCTGCTGCTATAACAACGCCCTTGCTCCTTAGAGTCATCAACTTTGTGCCGTGCTTGCGCCGCATCAGAATTCGAACACACCTAAATATCAAACCAATAATTATGACGACTCCCAGGATACAAAGGAGAAACTTCCCTACACTCATAATAACATTTTGAGCCCACTCTCCTAAACCTGAGAACCAATTTCGTGGGTTCAACCATGAGACCCAGCCGGTCAGTTCATTACTCACAGTCGCCAAGGTAAGGTTGTGTTTCCTCCTGGACTCCCACTTCAACTGTAAGATATCGTCCATCTATTGATCGATAATCTCAGTTGGGTCATCAGTGCTGTTTGTAATATACGTACAGCACTTCACCCCATATTGAGTTGCCAGAGTAACACAGTACCCACCTGTCACAGCTGTGATATAATTTAGGACCATCCTGTGCTGAATCAGTTCCTTCTTGTAAGCTTGTAACTCCCTTCCCGTATACCTGAAGGTGTCGTCATACATCTCAGTGATATTATCTATCAAGTTCGCTAGCGCATGGATATACCTATAATTTATAATTCCTCTGGCAGTACGGGTGATGTTTAATGCGAGAAGGAATTGAATCCCGGTGGATTCGTGGATCAAATCAGAGGCTGCGTGCTCTGTCCTATCTATGAGGTGTCTCTTGATAATGTGTTCATAGTGAGTATGAGTATAAGGAGCCTGAGCACTGCGGTGAACGTCTTTCATCTTATCATGGGTTATGGTCATGACCTCTGGCAGTACTCTCCCAATATAACACAATCCCTCTGAGCTCGGGGCAAGCCACTTGTACGCCTTCCTCCCACATATAAAATAGGCATCATCTGGGAGAACATAGGGGACAAAATATAATATCACCATATTACAAACTTTCCAAGTAAAGAAACCCATCCCTAGTTCTCCCATCTGCTCAGTACAAGTATCGGGCTGGATGATATGAGCACAATACCCTGGCGATACTTTTCCAGCCCACATGGTCTTGCTTCCACGAGTATACCTATACCGGAAATACCTCCCACTGTTGGCTATTTGGCGTACAAGTTCAGAGTCTATGGGTATCCTATCAGCTCTGTGTGAAAAGGTCATTGTCTGGTTATTCCACGTCACTTCCCAATTTCCCGATTTTTGGTAATTGGAAATATTGAAACATAGTAAGGATCTATCTACATGATACTGGTGGAGCTTCAAACTAGGTGGCCTAGAAATATTAAATTTCCTGTCCACCGGTCTCCCACCCCGTAATTCGAGTACCTCATCTATTGCTAAAGGGTATGGTACTAATCCTGACTTGCTCTGACCTTGAGGTACCTGTGAGCACACCCAACATTCTGTCTGGTTTAAGACCTTACCCACTAGTGAGTGGTAATCACTCAACGGATGCCGGTCCATGTCGATATTAAGGTTGGACTGACATCCCTGGATTCACCCATCCTCAACTATATTCTCACAATTCCTACAAATGCAATATTCCTCAGACAATAACCCCTCACAGTTCCTCCGAGCTCCTTGACTACCAGAGCGCTTACTGATGCCAGCCTTTACCAAAATGATGTGCTGATCCTGAGATCCTACAAATTCGTACTTGCCATCAGAACCCATTCCAGATCCCTGCTCGACCTCTCTGGGACCCTCACCAAAACAAACTGTCCTTATCAAAACCAGAATTACTAACAGAACCCGAAACGCAGTCTCTTGTGATCGATCCATTTCGTTAGGGGAAAGGAGGAAAATAAGAAGGAGAAAAGAAAGGAAAAATGTAGGGGGAGGTGAAAAAAGAAAGTGGTACGACAACCGTTCTAGCTCTTGTTACTCTCTGTGCTCAGATGCCCTTCAACAGTCCTGCCTCTAAACTTTCCCGGAACAGACACTCCAGTGATACGAGATTCTCTACACTCTGCTCTTTGTCACGAGTTCTCTCCGGGTCTGCGACCTTCTTGCAGTGGGACGAGTGGATCCACGTCTCTCTTTCGGCGACCTTCAATGCTGTTGTGCTGGTTAACAAGACTTGATATGGTCCTTCCCACCTGTCTATGAGGCAACCTGAGCGTAAGAAATTTTGAAACATCACATTATTCCCAGGTTCAATGTCATGACAATTACTGTTCGGCAGGTCAGGAATCACCAGCTTTAAATGTCTTTGTTGATTTTTCAGCTGCTGGCTCATCCCAACCAAATATTTCACAGTCAGTTCATTATTACATTTCAAATCATCCTGGGGGTCTATCATTACATGAGGTTGTCGACCAAAAAGAATTTCAAAGGGTGATAGGTTAAGGGGAGACCTGGGAGTGGTTCTGATGCTGTACAATACTAGTGGCAAAGCTTCTGGCCACGACAATCCAGTTTCAACCATTAATTTGCTCAGCTTGTTCTTAATAGTGCTATTCACTCTCTCCACCTTTGCACTCGCCTGTGGACGGTACGGAGTATGTAGCTTGCTATTAATTCCCATCCGTTTGCACATGACCTGAAAGACTTCACCTGTAAAATGGGTACCCCATCACTTTCAATTATTCTAGGGATACCATATCTACACACAAATTCCTGCACAATTTTCTTTGCAGTGAACGTAGCAGTATTTGTGGCAGCAGGGAACGCTTCTACCCAATTTGAAAATACGTCAATACAAACTAACACATATTTTAAATTCCTACAGGGTGGTAACTGTATGAAATCGATTTGTATTACCTGAAAAGGACCGTCTGTTGGAGGGATATGGGATGGCTCTGTTGGTATTGACTTTCCAATATTCTTCCTCAAGCAAGTAAAACATGTCATTGCTCTCTTACCTGCATGAGAAGAGAATCCTGGCGCACACCAGTAGGCTCTCACCAGCTTACACATACCCTCTTTACCCAGATGCGTCAGACCGTGTGCCGCCTCAGCTAAGCTTGGAAAATATGCTCTGGGGGCCACCGGCTTACCTTGTCCACCTGTCCACAGTCCTGAGGATTCCTGGCTATATCCCTTTGACCTCCAGACTGCCTTTTCCTGTAATGAACACAAATCTTGCATTTCAATTGTGTTTAACTGTTGTGTATTATCAGTTGTGTGAAGTAAACCGTCTGTGGAAAGTGAAAAGAGAGGGGAAATAATAAAAAGAAAATTTGTCAGATTTGCGTTCACCATCAGGCTGTCACACCATCATGCATATCGGTGTCTATGCACAGTCTCCCTTCACCAGTATTCTCATTCTCCACCCTTTGTGCATGACCAGGCACACTGCGTAAATACTGGTGTCCCTATGCTGGTGAGATATACTGGATTTGGGCAGCGCTCTTAAAGACCGAATAGGCATGTGGCGTTTGAACTATAATCCTGTCAGTGAACGTAAGAGATGAAGAGGAAACTTTGAAGACAAATCACATAGAGTTTAGTAACAGATAAGTTTGTAGAGGCAAAGAATATTTTACAAAATTTGACATCTGGATTGGGCACTACGGGGGAATGATTCTCTACTCGGTCTGCTCCCCTAAAAGAAATTCTATGTGTGTTATATCTCTACTGGGACTATCCCAGCCATCAATCCAGTGTCCTGTCCATTCTAAATTCATAGGGAACCCGGTATCTTTGAGATAATTTCCTCTACCTGTGATGGACATGCATCTAAAACAGTAAAATGCAACATTAGTCTTCGTGGGTATCCAACATACTTTGTGCTTCCTGGGCGGGAGCACTCAATATGTATACCATCTCTAACAAAACTCCTGTTAAGTTACTTAGAGGTCACTTCTGTTATAGAGAGAAGTAGAAGTTTAGAGGCCTCCTTCTAACCCCAGTAAGTTCTGTCAAAAGGGTAAAGTTGCATTTATTCTGTTCTTCCCATTAACCAAATCTGTGTTTTCTATATGGCTTGTGGTTCCTTACTATATGTCCCTTGATCCCGTCTATGTGTTTAATAACGTGGCTTGTTTTCTCTGTCTAGGGGTTTTTATTGGCTATGTGTTCTACTATACCTACAATCTCTGGCAAAATGCCCTTCCTTTTTACAACTGTAACATATTCTCGGTCTTTTCCAAACAGCAGGGGTCTGGGGTTTAGGCTGATGAGACTTTGGTGTAAAAGCCTGTATACTTTCAATCCTCAGCCTCTCCTCCTTTTGTTTTCTACGCCTAACAATATTCTTGTGGTGTTCAATCGCGCACTCTCTAAGACAAGCTACTGTGACCCCTTTCCAATTAGGCAAAGATGTTTGTACCCTGTCCCTTACTGTCTTATTGAGTCCGTTCATTAGCACAGAGACAGCCACCTCCCTGTAATTCACATCGTTCCCTGTATCTGATACCCCAATGTATCTATCCATTATTTGCAGGGCCCGATGGAAATATTCAGATGTCATTTCATTTTCCCTCTGTTTTATGGAGAAAATTCTTCTCCACTTAACATTAATGGGGAAACACAACTCTAGTTGTCAATTAATTCGTTCTAAGTTCTCCTGATTGTTTTTGTCAGTCATAAGACTATCCGACTAACCTACAATCAGTGATACATTTTTGGGTGTCAATATTAGGGGGTAGGCACGCTTTCAAAACTATCCACCAGTGTGTGTTTGTCGGTTCATACGCATTACCCAGATCTCTGATAAATTTCTGACATCTGGCTAAATGCTTCCGAGGGTCGGGGAATTCTGAAATGATTGATCGCAGCTCTTTTCTGGGCCACAGGCAATACATTGCATTATTCCTGGTGAGGATTACTCCCTGACTTTCGGTTCCCCCATTGGGAGTTACTATTTCCAAGACAGGGTGTAATTCTACCATTCCGTTCCTAATCTGTTTACTGTGAGGTGTTGTTGTCTCTGTGCAATGAACTGTCTCACACTTACCGGTAGCTGTGACCTCACCAGTTCTTTCATTGGGGAATATTGTTACTGCTCTACCTGGTTTGACAGGCCCCACCTGAGTTTCCTGCAAAGTGACTGCTTGGAGGAGAGCTGGAATTTGGCTGGATCCTTCATCTTCCTGTGACCTATAACCTTGAAAAGACTTCAAAACAGGATACATCTTGCAAAAATTAGGGTTAATACATTGTTTTTGCATACTACTATCATTTACGGATATACCATTGACTGTAGCCATCTCTTCCCCTTCGACCTGTGTCGACACTGGTGTGTTTGTGTTCTCATTCCCGCTAGGTTTTGAACCAGTTTTGCAAATTTGTTCTCTTTGCATATCCCCCTCCTGTTGCCATAATTTTAAACAATCATTATGTCTAATCCTTTGTTTTCTGGATTTAAGAAGACATATTCTACTGCTTACATTCTGCAGTACTTCTGGTTCAAAGCTGCCCACCCTAGGGAATGGTTCCCTATCATTGTTAGTCATACATACCCACTCATTGCATAAAACTTCTGTGTGTGAACCGTATTTTTCACACATGATAAACTTTGCTGAGCCTTTTGGCCACAATTCTACCTGAACCCTGTCTAAACATCTCTTACTTGAGCAACTGGCTCCCATATTTGTGGGTCTCTTCTAATAATTTAAAAAAATTCCCACAAACACCAAAATACTCAATATAAGTAGAAGGTGGAGGTATACCTGAGCGCCTTCCACTCGCTCTCGCTGGCCAATACAATGATACACTGTTGATAGCAGATCGCAATGTACCCAACTTAGGGCTCCTATCAGAACTTACACCGTAATTTCTTTCGGTTAAAGTTGTGTTTGGAATATTTTCCTGAGAGAGGCAGTGAAAATTTCCTTTTCGGTATCTTTCAACTGGAATTGTTTGTAGGGTGAAAAACAGAGAAATTAGATAACTATCCTTCACCCTTTCCAGTGAAGCCCACCAGGGAGATTTCCCAAAGTTATCAAAGAAAAACCCCTTTGTCTATACAATCACGTCTGCGTATGCTCTTCCACAGCGCATATGACACAATAATATCACATTGCGCTATGCAGAACAAACGGATATGTGATGCAATAGCACAGCCTATAGATACTAGTTATCTATATGCCCTACGATTGCTGTAGACCACCTAGCTTAGACCACCTAGACCACTAAGAGTTGTATGGGATACCACTCAGTCCACTAAGACCACCTAGTTAATAACGCAGGGTTGTGAACCCTACGCCACCGGGCCTCTACTAACCCAGTGTGTCCACCTAGACCACCTAGCTTAGACCACCTAGACCACTTCAGTTCTTGGGTTCAGTATCCACTCACTCCTGCATTCGCTCACTCAAATACACTTTATTTTTCTGTACAGAAAATTAGGATTCATTCAAGTTGGCAGCTTTACCCCCAGAGGCAATTTAAAAAAAAAATATTTATACTAAATTTTGTTTTTTTACTAAATTTCTTTAGAAACCGGGTGGTTTGGTGCTATTGTAGCGTGGCTACTGTCCCACCTTTAAACTAAATGAACTATTGTGTAATTTGTACTTAGCGACCATACTTCTTATGCAATTTGCGTAAGCACGCGATCGTGCGTGTCTCTTACGCTGCGTACGCAGTCCTGTACTTTGTCCGAGACACGTGTACAAAACCGTACGTCCGCAATAGCACAAATCACACAATTCTATAAATGTGAGCAATATTAACTTTAATCGCTCACTTAACACAACACACAGTTTCTTTCTGTATAAACCTTTACAACTAGGCCAGGCTGCGTGTGTGTCTTACACTTACTTCCTTAACATTTATTTTAGTTTTAACTATATAGCAACAAAAATATCTCCGGTTTCACATAGGTTTAAATGAATCTAGCAATCTGAATGTTATGGCAACAATGTGAGAGAGTATGCAAAGAGTATGGGTGCTGTGTACGGTTTTGGCGCCAAAAAGAAATTCACAGATTTTAAATAGCTTTTTTCCTGTTTACCTTACGGGTTCTACCAGCAACTCTACAAACCATACAGAGCAGACGCCATCTAATCAGCAATCAAGCAGGGTTTTCAGCATCCATCGACCAAGAAAAGGATACGTAGGATACTTTCTGTCCACCCTTTTGCTGATAGATTACGTCTGCTGTGACCTGTTAGGTAGTAAGTATGTGGAAAACCGGAGAGCCCCCAATTGATAATGCTGATTATCTTACAGGAATGAAAGCTATACCTTATACACACTTAGAATACACTCTACCATGGAGCCGCTGCGGCCGCTTAACTTAGTACACACGCTACGTACTTTATACACTGTTTGCGTACGGAGTCCTGTATCACTGTACGGACTTTGCGTACAAACGCCGCGCTGGGGGTACAAAGTACACACAGCGCGCACACACCCAGAGATACACTTTAAACCTTTACAGTAATGCAATGCAATGATAAAACACTTTAAACCTTAGCAGGGCAATGAAGACACGACACCAGATTGTGATTAAACCGCTGGGTTCCGAAACCACAGCGTATTATTGTTGAAAGGGGGTTACAATACAAATAATACAATACAATATAAGAGTAAATGGCTACATTCAATGGTACATACGCGAGTAGATTCGCTTGCGCTTCCCGGCCCGGTCCTCGGTCATCTGATAGATAACTTTGTGAGTCTTGTGTCTCTCCAGGCCTGCAGCAAGCTCTCTTTATACAATTCCTCCAAAACTCAATACAATGGATACTGTAATCCCTTTGTCCATTGGTCACAGGGATGCACTTTTACAGTACAGGAGAGGTCATAGGTCGATTTGAATAGGTGGGCGATGTCCATTCCAACTGCTCTTGTGGGTGGTCTCCTCTGGCTTCCCGCCGCATACATAATGTACAGTAAATACAGTTTATATCTATATTCTGCTTCTGCACATAACTATCCGCAGGAACATGCGATCTTCCTCAAACCAACACCGGAATGTTACCCTTAAAATACCCTACAGCTGGATACCAAACACCACCTTATGACCTTGTTCTGTCCCCTCCTATTCTGTAAAGGTGAATCCCTTTGTTCTGAAACCATTTTAACTGCTGTTACTTTCTGATGTGGTGCAGGGGGACTACATTACATTGTGCACTATTTGGATTAAATATGTAATGTGTTTTGATAGCTCTCTATGCATTCACAAACTCTACTGTAAATACCCATACCACGCGCTGATGCGCAGGGCCACGGGAGCGACCATACGCAACTTGCGAATATGTGCACGCACGACAGAACAAGTATATGCGCAGAGGCCATCTGTGTGTAGTTTGTACGTGATGTGTGTACTGCAATATTTTTCAACTTTGACAGTTAATAACACCCCAGCAGCACCCCCACCCCTAATTTACTAATTACACCCCAGCAGCACTCACACCCCTAATTCACTAACAAAACCCAAGCAGCACATCCACCCCTAATCACAAATAACACCCCAGGAGCACTCACACCCATCATTGACTACCAACAACCCCTCCCCAAACCTCCGAATACCAATCAGACACGTGTAATATAAAATATACCCCCCACCCCCTCTCTCTAGCAGTTTACTCACTGTTGCTCATCAGGATAGGTCTTAGGGATAACTGTGGCCTGCTATGTGCTCCACCACCTCCCACAGTCATAACAGACAGCCTGTTGTGTGTATTAGTCGAGGAGCTGAATGAGGAGGTAGGGGCTGGGCAAATACTCTGTCTGTGAGCCCGCTCCTAATGTGTTTAGGGCAGCAGCGGCCAAGCACTCCACACGAATAAGACCAGACGTTGCGTCTTGTTCCCAGACTACAATGGAGGGGAGTGGGGGGTGTCACCTCAACCAGGCAGCAGTTCTTGTATAAGTTGGGCAAGGTGGGCTGGTGGAGTTGGAAAACACATTCCGCTTCCGAATGCAACTGACTGAATGCAGTTCCGCCCCATTCCTTCCCACTTTAACCCATGCTTGTAGGTATACATGTTCATATTATTGTCCATGCACCTGATTTGCAAGTTCTTAATTACCTAATTATTCTAATTTGCAGATTTTTAATTACAATTGTATAGTGTGAAATGCTGATATTGGGACCTTCCACTGGCAGAAAAATAGTGACATTTGTCTGAAAAATCACTCTAGTGTGTAGCTAGCTTACTTAATACAAATGTTCAAAATTGTTTCAAAGTGATTTTAAAACTTGTTTGAGAGTAAAAATAAAAAAAATCCAAAAATTCTATAACTTTAGATTAAAAATGTCAGCCACATTTTTGTAAGATAAACAGGTTCAGCCACGTTCAAGCCCAATTTAACATGTTCGAGCATAAATGTGTACTATTTTCCAAGCAAATAACATTTTTAAAAATGCTATGAAATAAAGCTATTGTATTGAAACAAGCAGACAAAAATAATTTTCTATATTGTTTTAACATCTTTAACTGCCAGCTGTGAGCACCCATTATACCAAAACTATAGACACACACATAAACACATATCACATTTTACAATAAACTCTCATTGAATAAATGACTCCCTAAACAATCATTCAACACTTTATTAAATATAAACTGAAATTCTATTTTATTTTTAGATCCGCTGTAGTCCAAACGGGAAATAAAATCTTAGTCTCTTGCTGCTTGATCTATCACAGTCCAAATCAGAAAAAAAGCACTGGCCATTTATGGTTGGTTGTTAGTTAAGGGGAATAACTTTGGCCCGAAATGCGCTAAAGGGTTATTTTTTGTGGTATGTTTTGGGGTTTGATTTGACCTTATTTTTTTTTATTTTGAATGATAAACTAAGGAAAATATAGGAGTATCAGTGGCAAGCTTTTTCAGTGTAGGGCTCGTAGCCTCTATAAGAGAAGGATAATATTTTTCTTCTGCTTCCTCTCTGTAGAGGAACCAACTCAGCCAGGAAAGATTTAGCTGAGCAGTTTTGGCTAACAGAAAATGATTGCCTCCTTATCTGGCTACTAAAAGAAGATGGCCACTGTTGACTAAAAGGGGAATCAGGTCTCCTTTCCCAGTAACCAAAGCAGCTGAAGTAAAAAAAAGGTCCGGGACATACCGGCGGGGTCTTATAAGGGGAAGAAGAGATGATAAAAGGTACTTTTTCATGCCAAGGGAGAAGAGATGTCAAGGTCCAGGGTCTTATCTCCGGCGTCGGGTTTTGAGGTCTCCCCATCCAGGTGCTGGTCATGGCCTGTGGTGAGGTGCAGCAGGGCTAGCGGAGGTGACTGATGCAAACTCTGGAGTACTGGAGTCAGGGACCAGACAGGTAAAGGAGGGAGCGCTCCCTTGTATGTCCACAGTTCAGCGAGCCACCAGGTTGGAGACCATTTCCGCAGTGAACCAATACTCTGTGTAAGTACTCAGCCAATTCAGGTCTGCTTCCTCCTTTAAATGGAGTTAGCTCTGATTCAAGTGCTGGCAGTGCTTTATGTTGCTTCTCTATGAAAGTGCTCTAGCTCTGTACTCCCCCCTCCTGCTGTTGTGCTCAGTACTCCAAGAGGTATCCAGCTCTGATTTTCAGTTCATTACACTGTCACCCACTGCACCTTGGTCCAGTGCTGGGTACCGGTGTCACGCTCCGCAGCCGCTCGCCCACAGGGCAGTGTCTTTGGGTGTCCAACCATTGGAGGATTCTCAGTATTCTTGCTCAGTGCCCCTCAGCCACAGCCTTCAAGTATTCATTCTTCAGTGTTCTACAGCCACAGTTATCAAGCATTCATTCTTCAGTGTTCTTCAGTCATAGTCATCAAGCATCCATACTTGTGTGTTCTTCAGTCACAGTCATCGGGCATCCAATCTTCAGTATTCTTCTGTCACAGACATCAAGTACTCATTCTTCAGTGTTTTTCAGTTGCAGTTGTCAAGCATCCAGTCTCCAGTATTCTTCAGCTACAGCTACTGAGTAACCACAGTAACTATCTCCTGAACATTACTTCCAGTATCCACTTCTCATCCAGTATCTCCTAACTGCAATATCTCAGTTCAAATTCCCAAGTCTTTGCAGTGTATTCCTCTTTTGTGTCTCATATAGTCATTAAAGTACATTAGGAGGAACTACTGTATACCGGCCTCCTCGCTTTTTTCCTCTTTGTGTCTCCAGTCTCTTCAGCAAAAAGCCCACTTGTCAGAAACTCACCTTCAGCCTGATCTGACAGAGTGACAGAAATGGCAGAGCTGAGGAGTCCTCCAGAGAGAGACACTGTCCCTGACGAAGCACGGCACCATTGGCCGAGTGAAACGCGTTGGACCACGCCCCCTTCTTTCACCCGAAACCCGGAGATCCCGACCTCCTGGAAGACGCCGGCGAGGAAACACCAAGAGAACCGGGGTTACTGGCGCCTGTAACAAACTGCGGCTACTGAGAAAGACACCTGCAGCACCGAAGGACACACACGGATCCCCCAGCCCTGAACAGGGTGAAGGCACGTAAGCGATCCATAAAAACTTTTTTCACCTGAAAACGAAGTACTTTTATTACTCTACCCTGGAATTACGGATCACCAGGAACTCAGTAAAAAACGGACCTTTTGCGGACATAGGGGTACATTTACTAACATTCGTAATTTCCGAAAATAGGTCAAAGTTCAATTACGAATGACATCGACAGTGTAAAACTGCAACTTTTTGAATTTATTACGATGGATTTACTAAGCTGTCGTATTCGTGTTTTTCTTTTCTTCCGATGTCGATGTCATTCGGTTTTTTTTACCTAATTTTACGGCAGTGATTAGCAAAACACTGCCGTTTTTTTTTACAATCAATCTCGGCCGGATCTGTGAGATCCGTGCTGGGGTTCTTTTTATTTTTTATTTTTAATTAAACAATGTAAAATCCCCAAAAAAAATGCGTGGGGTCCCCCCTCCTAAGCATAACCAGCCTCGGGCTCTTTGAGCCGATCCTGGTTGCAGAAATATGGGGAAAAAAATGACAGGGGTTCCCCCATATTTAAGCAACCAGCATCGGGCTCTGCGCCTGGTCCTGGTCCCAAAAATACGGGGGACAAAAAGAGTAGGGGTCCCCCGTATTTTTAAAACCAGCACCGGGCTCCACTAGCTGGACAGATAATGCCACAGCCGGGGGTCACTTTTATACAGCGCCCTGCGGCCGTGGCATCAAAAATCCAACTAGTCACCCCTGGCCGGGGTACCCTGGGGGAGTGGGAACCCCTTCAATCAAGGGGTCCCCCCCCCCAGCCACCCAAGGGCCAGGGGTGAAGCCCGAGGCTGTCCCCCCCCATCCAATGGGCTGCGGATGGGAGGGCTGATAGCCTTTGTTGTAAAATAAAAGATATTGTTTTTAGTAGCAGTACTACAAGTCCCAGCAAGCCTCCCCCGCATGCTGGTACTTGGAGAACCACAAGTACCAGCATGCGGCGGAAAAACGGGCCCGCTGGTACCTGTAGTACTACCACTAAAAAAATACCCAAAAAAACACAAGACACACACACCGTGAAAGTATAATTTTATTACATACATACACACATACATACATACTTACCTTATGTTCCCACGCAGGTCGGTCCTCTTCTCCAGTAGAATCCAAGGGGTACCTGTTGAAGAAATTCTACTCACGAGATCCAGGGGTCCAGGCTCCTCGGCAAATCCAGGGATAATCCACGTACTTGAATAAAACAAAAAAAACGGTTGCCCGACCACGAACTGAAAGGTGACCCATGTTTGCACATGGGTCACCTTCCCACGAATGCCAGAAACCCACTTTGCCTTCTGGCTAAGTGGGTTTCTTCAGCCAATCAGGGAGTGCCACGTTGTAGCACTCTCCTGATCAGCTGTGTGCTCCTGTACTGAGTGACAGGCGGCACACGGCAGTGTTACAATGTAGCGCCTATGCGCTACATTGTAACCAATGCTGGGAACTTTCTGCTCAGCGGTGACGTCACTTTAGGTCAACCGCAGGGCAGAAAGTTCCCACCATTGGTTACAATGTAGCGCATAGGCGCTACATTGTAACACTGCCGTGTGCTGCCTGTCAGTGAGGACAAGAGCACACAGCCGATCAGGAGGGTGCTACAACGTGGCACTCCCTGATTGGCTGAAGAAACCCACTTAGCCAGAAGGCAAAGTGGGTTTCTGGCATTCGTGGGAAGGTGACCCATGTGCAAACATGGGTCACCTTTCAGTTCGTGGTCGGGCAACCGTTTTTTTTGTTTTATTCAAGTACGTGGATTATCCCTGGATTTGCCGAGGAGCCTGGACCCCTGGATCTCGTGAGTAGAATTTCTTCAACAGGTACCCCTTGGATTCTACTGGAGAAGAGGACCGACCTGCGTGAGAACATAAGGTAAGTATGTATGTATGTGTGTATGTATGTAATAAAATTATACTTTCACGGTGTGTGTGTCTTGTGTTTTTTTGGGTATTTTTTAGTGGTAGTACTACAGGTACCAGCGGGCCCGTTTTTCCGCCGCATGCTGGTACTTGTGGTTCTCCAAGTACCAGCATGCGGGGGAGGCTTGCTGGGACTTGTAGTACTGCTACTAAAAACAATATCTTTTATTTTACAACAAAGGCTATCAGCCCTCCCATCCGCAGCCCATTGGATGGGGGGGGACAGCCTCGGGCTTCACCCCTGGCCCTTGGGTGGCTGGGGGGGGGGGACCCCTTGATTGAAGGGGTTCCCACTCCCCCAGGGTACCCCGGCCAGGGGTGACTAGTTGGATTTTTGATGCCACGGCCGCAGGGCGCTGTATAAAAGTGACCCCCGGCTGTGGCATTATCTGTCCAGCTAGTGGAGCCCGGTGCTGGTTTTAAAAATACGGGGGACCCCTACTCTTTTTGTCCCCCGTATTTTTGGGACCAGGACCAGGCGCAGAGCCCGATGCTGGTTGCTTAAATATGGGGGAACCCCTGTCATTTTTTTCACCATATTTCTGCAACCAGGATCGGCTCAAAGAGCCCGAGGCTGGTTATGCTTAGGAGGGGGGACCCCACGCAATTTTTTTTAAAAAAATAAGCACTTTCCCACCCCTTCCCACTGATATACATGCACGGATCTCATGGATCCGTGCATGCCTATCCAATCACGAATAAAAAAAAAAGGTCTGTTTTTTTTTAGCACTTTTTTACGAGTTGAAATTTTTCACGGCAGTGTTTGTTCTTTTTTGGCTTTGCACTTCTTAGTAAATGACCGAGATTCATACTTAAACAGCCGCGTTTTGACCGATGGTGTATTCATTCGTAATTTTTTACCTGAACTTGCAAAAAATTACGAATGCCCTCATCACTGCCGTGATTAGTGTTTAGTAAATGACCGAGATTAACCGAGATGACACTTTGAAGAAAAAACGGCATCTCGGTCAAAATCGGGAGCTTAGTAAATATACCCCATAGTCTGCCCTGCCGGAACTTATACATAACAAGCCACCATTACCTTAAAGAGCAGGAGACCGGTCTCCATTACTTTTTAGAATCGTATACAAAGTGTTATTTGTTTATTGCATGGTTATTGCAAATTTATTTTAGTTTTATTCTATTTCATTTTTATTTTTCACTGCATGTTAGTGATAATAACACAAAGAGCGCGCTCAAGCAAAAAGGTTTAAATTGTCGTTTTTAAAGAATTATTAGTATAATAAACAAGTTCATATTTAGACACATCCCATTGCCTTCTTTAATATCTACTACACCCATATATACACTGTGCATAATATATATACCTCAATTTGACAACAGAATTTCACTGTATTTTTCTCATTATTAATAATTTTAAATAATTTGTAATAATTTAACAAAAAAAATTTTTTTGAAGAAAACTGCGTTCTATTTATACTTTAATAAACCACCATTTCTGAGTATTAACCAGTAGCGCCAAAGGTTGGTCCCTCCCCCTAGATATTGTAAAACAAGGAAACAACCGAAAAGAGTTTCCTATTCTAACCTGGGCTGCTCGGATACTCAAATACACAAGTAAACATTATAGGGAGCGCAGAGCACACCCCCAGCTCTCCAGAGAGATACTGTGTTGTTGAAGAGAGAGAGAAACTCTGGGGGTCATTCCGAGTTGATCGCTAGCTGCCGTGGTTCGCAGCGCAGCGATCAGGCTAAAAAATGGCAATTCTGCACATGCGTATGCCCCGCAATGCGCACGCGCGACATACGGGTACAAAGCTCTTTGTGGTTGTGCACAGGTTCTAGCGAAGTTTTCAGTCGCACTGACAGCCGCAAGAAGATTGATAGGAAGGGGGGCATTTCTTGGTGTCAACTGACCGTTTTCAGGAAGGGTTTGCAAAAACGCAGGCGTGGCTGGGCGTTCACTGGGCGGGTGCATGACGTCAAATCCGGACACGAATAGGCTGAAGTGATCGCAAGCGCTGAGTAGGTTCAGAGCTACTCTGAAACTGCACAAACTGTTTTTGCAGAGCTCAGCTGCACATGCGTTCGCACTTTTGCTAAGCTAAAATACACTCCCCAGAGTGCGGCGGTATAGCGTTTGCACGGCTGCTAAAACTAGCTAGCGAGCGATCAACTCGGAATGACCCCCCTCTGTGCTATAAAGATAGAAAGAAATAATCTCCAGCTTGTGGAACAACAGGTCCAGCTAGCCTGTAAACTGGGAGAGGCTGATAAAAGTGCAAGTGGGTACCTCATCCTGTGACTGAGCTGCAGAAGGATTCACCTGGCAGAATTGTCCAAAGCTACCTGCGCTGACCAGATAAGTTACCATTTGTCTGTTATACACCTCTTCCTCAAGAACGTCCTTTCAACAAGACTCTCCATAATTGAGAAGTCTGCTTGGTTTAAACTGTATTATACAGTTCTCCTCACTTCAGTTCATGCAGCAGCCAGCACACCAGTGGTACCTAACCGAGCTCAGTACTGCAGTACGATATAGCTAGTGTAGATTGTCAATGCATAGTGTTAGCTAGGACCTAAATTGTTGTTAGTCAGGGGTTGTACTGTATGTATAACTGTGAGGTGTGTGTATGTGTGGATTGCTGAGGTGGTTTTTACGAAAGTGCTGTGTATGCTATGTCCTTGTGTAGGTCTGTGTGAGTCCAAGGGGGTATCCCAAGTTGTCTCTTAATGGAAGATTCCCCTATTTATTAACTTGGGTGGAGGCACTATGTCACTGAGCAGAAGGAGGTAAGTGAGGACACACACACTGTACATAACCGCACCACCGTTTACTCAAATGAGAAAAGGGGTGTTACAGTAGCACAGTATGGAGGCTTCTGATGATGTTTATGCCCGATATTGAAAAGAGCAATGCTTTTACTAGCAAGACACAACTAATAAAAGCATTGTCCTTTTAATTTTCGGGCATAAATGCAATCAGAAGTTTTTATGGCAGAGATTTTAAATCCTTTTACAATTGGAAAATACAGTAGCTGTGCGCGCCTCCTGCTAAGGGTGAATGCATCTATACAGTATGCTTTTCTACCCCCTTTTTTCTTTTTCTTTTATTTAATCTTGTTTTGGAAATGATGCATGTAATCCACATTTACCAAGTAATTTATCACCATTGGTTACTGAAAACTTTGTAGTATCTTGCAGACACGACCATCTTTATTTCACACTGCTGCAAATTTCCAACTTTTAATTTGTAAGTTAATACATCAAATATTTATACTTTGCTAAATGGCAATTAAATCAGGTAAAGGTTCACTGACCATTCATTCTTGGCATAATTGTAAACATTAAGTAAACTGCTATTTATTTCAAAAGTCTAAGCAAAACAAATGATCACATACATTTTCTGTGTTATCCATGCCCATTACAATTAGAGATGTGCAGTGGGCACTTTTTGTGTTTTGGTTTTAATTCCCCACTCGTGTTTTGGTTTTGGATCTGGATGATTTAAAAAAAAAAAAACACAAAAAAAACAACAGCTAAAATCACAGACTTTGAGGGTAATTTTGTTCCTACAGTATTATTAACCTCAATAACATTAATCTCCACTCATTTCCAGTCTATTCTGAACACCTCACACCTCACAATATTGTTTTTAGGCCAAAAGATTGCACCGAGGTGGCTGGATGACTAAGCTAATGTAACACCCTATTATCTATGCTCACTGGGGTGAAGAGAAGATATTTCTAAATAGGCAAGGACCCTATGAATAGATATACCTGGTATGCTAGGTGTAAATATATGAATTGTTTATAATATACATATTGTAATAAAAATGTAACTATTTTAAGTATATAATATATATGGGGTATTCTGGAGGACGATATATCCCTATGGGTATTGAACTATGGGATTATATGAGTAAATTGGCACGAGCGGGGATAGAGAGACTAGTCCAGAATCCCCTCATGCTGTAAAAAGTGTGATCGCATGCGGGGGAGGACTTCAAGCAGCACATGAGGATAATGTCGGTTAGAGACCGTTACCCCCGGGTAGAGGAGAGCCGGAGCGGTGAGGCAGACGGGGAGAGACGGGGTGGAAGGCTATATGCGGCCAGTCGAAGGGAGCTGAGTGACTGGCGGAGGAGGAGGCCAGAGAGCCGAGCTGGGGGAGCAGCGGATAACGCTAACCTGATCCATCCCCCGGTGACTGATGAACGGAGGCAGGCGGGCGATGAGCTGTTGTGACGGAAATAACCCCAGCTGTAACCAGAGCCGCTAATGATGCTGCAGGTACGGGGGGAGTGATGCCCACTGCTGTTATAGTGTTGCCTATAGTGTGAAACGCCCCTATCTGATACTTGCCCAATAAGGGACATAAAGGGCAGCACAGCAATAGGAGCAAGACAAAGGGACTACCCTCTTGAGGTGGGGGTCAGTAATCCTATATATAATTACAGCCCTCAAATACATAGTGCAGCACAGTCAGAGGAGCAAGAGGAAAGGGACTACCCTTTTGGGGACCAGTAAGCCTGCCTACTAACAGCCGCACGTAGGTCCATAATACAGCCAGAACAGCGAGGACCAGGAAGGTAAATTCAGGAGCTTTATGTGATTTACATGGTTTTCACTTAATAATACTCCCTACATAGCAATGGAAACTGAGAGGAACTTTGATAACGGGCTGTAAGTGCGTATGGATGAGAGGCTATAGGGACGCGCAGCACTGCCCAGCCAGGTGAACCCGGAGATGTTGCATAGCTGGTACGGGGTATCGCTTTTACACAAGTGTCGATAGACTGCAACTATACCCCTCTACCAGGATAAATATCCCCTCCAGTGACAGAGAAATTACCGAGATAAATATCCACTCAGTGGCAGTAGAGGGAGTCACCGCACCTTTCACCTCCCCTCTACCTATCGAACTCATCTCTGTCAGGAAAATAGGGAAGGTAGAGTGGAACTCTGGGGAAGCAACCGTAGTAAGTGATCAAACCCCTTGCCGTGGAATTGAGTGACACACCTAGGAGGAGAATATATATATATATATATATATATATATATAATTCTAGACTGGTATTATCCACAGGATCCCATCATTGGCCAAGCGTGGCCCAACTGTCATCACTGTACACTGGGCCCCAACTGTGCACCAACGTGTTACCTCAATTACTCCACCCAGAGAGACACAGAGACTGGAGTAATTGATTAGCGATAGTATTACACTAGGTAATACAATAAGTCTTAAGACTAATTACCTTATCAATTTTTCTACCTAACCGGTTATGTTGATTTTTTGTAATGCATGCAGGAGGAAGTGTATGGGAATTGGTATACATTAACATAGTAATATTTATAGAGTGTTAGTGTTGGTAACGGTATAACATTTAAATAAAATGTAAATTCTGCTGTTGTGAAAATTCACTGTATTGCTGAACAATAAATACTTACCAGGACTACCGAACTCCGAACGAACACATCATTAAGGGCTTTGGAAGAAACGAAAAAAACAAGCGGTGGTAAATATAGGTAATAAGTTATTATTGAGTAAAGTGTATTGGTATATACCCTTTCTTGGCTTTCCCAAGCAAGCCTATAATATCTATAACGCTTGGGTGGAGGCACACATAGTCTACAGTGTAGTACAACCCCATTACCATTAGTGCCACTAATTTGGGAGGGGTTACACTAAGCGACACAAGTGTGCGGCACAAACACCTGGCCCATCTAGGAGTGGCACTGCAGTGGCAGACAGGATGGCAGATATAAAAAAAAAGGCACAAACAGCACATGATGCAAAGATGTAAAAGAGGTGCAATTAGGTAGCTGGATGACTAAGGTAAGCGACACAAACAATTGGGCCATCTAGGAGTGGCACTGCAGTGTCAGACAGGATGGCACTTTAAAAAACTAGTCCCCAAACAGCACATGATGCAAAAAAGAAAAAGAAGTGCACCGAGGTTGCTGTATGACTAAGCTAAGCGACACAACCACCTGGCCCATCTAGTAGTGGCATGCAGTGGCTGAATGTCGAAAGTGGCCCACAATTTTTCAGTCCACTGACAGCATCTCCTGCACGCCCTTGTCATTTTTCAAAAATTCTGCAATTGGTGGACTTATACAGCAGTACCCCTGGACTAATACAGCAGTACCCCAGGACTTATATGGCAGTGTCAGACAATGGCACTTTAAAAAACCATGCCCTAAACAGCACCTGATGCAAAGATGAAAAAGAGGTGCACCAAAGTTGATGTATGACTAAGCTAAGCGACACAAGTGTGCGGCACAAACCCCTGGCCCATCTTGGAGTGGCACTGCAGTGGCAGACAGGATGGCAGATATAAAAAAAACTAGGCCCCAAACAGCAGCACATCATGCAAAGAAGAAAGAGAGGTGCAATGAGGTAGCTGTATGATTAAGCTAAGTGACACAAACAATTGGCCCATCTAGGAGTGGCACTGCAGTGTCAGACAGGAGGGCAGATATAAAAAAAAGGCCCCAAACAGCACATCATGCAAAGATGAAAAAGAGGTGCAATGAGGTAGCTGTATGACTAAGCTAAGCGACTCATACAATTGGCCAATATAGGAGTGGCATTGCAGTATCAGACAGGATGGCACTTAAAAAAAAAATAGTACCCAAACAGCACATCATGCCAAGAAGTAAAAGAGGGCAATGAGGTAGCTCTTTGACTAAGCTACGTGACACAAGTGTGCGGCTCAAACACCTGGCCCATCTAGGGTTGGCACTGCAGTCCCACTGCACTAATAGCTGATACCGGATGCACGTCTAACACCAGCATAGTTATTATGGCCTCAGTAATCCGCTTTCCAACAGGGTGTATATATATATATATATATATATATATATATATATGGCAGTATCACCGGAGTGATATAGCAGTACCACTGGACATATATGGCAGGATCACTGGAATTATATGGCAGGATCACTGGAATTATATGGCAGGATCACTGGACTTATACGCCAGTACCACTGGACATATACGGCAGTATCACTGGACTGGACTTATATGCCAGTACCACTGGAATTATATGGAAGGATCACTGGATTTATACGCCAGTACCACTGGAATTATATGGCAGGATCACTGGAATTATACGGCAGGATCACTGGATTTCTACGGCAGTACCGCTGCACATATACAGCAGTATCAATGGACATATACGTCAGTATCACTGGATTTATACAGCGGTACCACTGGACATATACGACAGTACCACTGGATATATACGGCAGCACAGGGACAGTACCACTGGACTGATGCAGGACAACACAGCACCACTGCAATGGACTGGACTTATACAGCAGCACTGGACATATGGCAGCAGAGGACACCACCACTGTGACTGGAGTGATGCAGCACAATACACCGCCACTGAACTGATGCAGCAGAACACGGCACCACTGGACTGGACTTATACAGCAGCACTGGACATATTGCAGCAGAAGACATCATCACTGTGACTGGACTGATGCAGCACAATACACAACCACTGGACTGATGCAGCACAACACAGCACCACTGGACTGGACTTATACAGCAGCACTGGACATATGGCAGCAGAGGACACAACCACTGTGATTGGATTGATGCAGCACAAGACACAACCACTGGACTGAAGCAGCACAACACAGCACCACTGGACTGGACTTATACAGCAGCACTGGACATATGCCAGCAGAGGACACAACCACTGTGACTGGACTGATGCAGCACAAGACACAACCACTGGACTGATGCAGCACAACACAGCACCACTGGACTGGACTTTTACAGCAGCACTGGACATATGGCAGCAGAGGACACAACCACTGTGACTGGACTGATGCAGCACAAGACACAACCACTGGACTGACGCAGCACAACACAGCACCACTGGACTGGACTTATACAGCAGCACTGGACATATGCCAGCAGAGGACACAACCACTATGACTGGACTGATGCAGCACAAGACACAACCACTGGACTAATGCAGCACAACACAGCGGTACCACTGGACATATACGACAGTACCACTGGATATATACGGCAGCACAGGGACAGTACCACTGGACTGATGCAGGACAACACAGCACCACTGCAATGGACTGGACTTATACAGCAGCACTGGACATATGGCAGCAGAGGACACCACCACTGTGACTGGAGTGATGCAGCACAATACACCGCCACTGAACTGATGCAGCAGAACACGGCACCACTGGACTGGACTTATACAGCAGCACTGGACATATTGCAGCAGAAGACATCATCACTGTGATTGGACTGATGCAGCACAAGACACAACCACTGGACTGAAGCAGCACAACACAGCACCACTGGACTGGACTTATACAGCAGCACTGGACATATGCCAGCAGAGGACACAACCACTGTGACTGGACTGATGCAGCACAAGACACAACCACTGGACTGATGCAGCACAACACAGCACCACTGGACTGGACTTTTACAGCAGCACTGGACATATGGCAGCAGAAGACATCATCACTGTGATTGGACTGATGCAGCACAAGACACAACCACTGGACTGAAGCAGCACAACACAGCACCACTGGACTGGACTTATACAGCAGCACTGGACATATGCCAGCAGAGGACACAACCACTGTGACTGGACTGATGCAGCACAAGACACAACCACTGGACTGATGCAGCACAACACAGCACCACTGGACTGGACTTTTACAGCAGCACTGGACATATGGCAGCAGAGGACACAACCACTGTGACTGGACTGATGCAGCACAAGACACAACCACTGGACTGACGCAGCACAACACAGCACCACTGGACTGGACTTATACAGCAGCACTGGACATATGCCAGCAGAGGACACAACCACTATGACTGGACTGATGCAGCACAAGACACAACCACTGGACTAATGCAGCACAACACAGCACCACTGGACTGGACTTATACAGCAGCACTGGACATATGGCAGCAGAGGACACAACTACTGTTACTGGACTGATGCAGCACAAGACACTACCACTGTATTGATGCAGGACACTGAGGATGGAGACACGTCCTCTCTCTACACTCTCCAATGCCAGACTGAAAATGGTGGCGATGCACGGCTCCTTATATGGAATACAAACCCCGCGAGAATCCGACAGCGGGATGATGACGCTTTGCCTCATTCTGGTTTCCGAGTCAGGCGGGAAAACCCGAGTCTGGCTCGGACCCGGGCTTGGGCAGTGAAGTCCGGTAGGGTTTGGTTCTGAGGGAACCAAATTACAATACTTCATCTCTAATTACAATACTTCATCCTGAACATAATATTCAGTTCTAATAGCTAAAACCGTATTTCCTGTACTTTCAAATACCCCTTTGTTATCTACACTCTTAGAAAATTGCTATAGAAGTGAACGGCATGTTATATTTCACTATCATGTTCATTTACTTACAACGTAATCAGAAGTGGAAGCAACTGCGGAAAATTTTAGCAGTCGAGTGATTCAAATAATTATTTTAAAGAGAGTGATTCTCAGCCCCTCTTTGAACCATTTAGTAGTTGAAGTGCTGATTAATTAACAGTTTTAAGATATCTGGATTTTCATAAGAAGGTACTTTCTGACAGGATTTAAACTGCATTAGTAGAGATTAACAAAGACTAAAATTAAGTGTAGGGAGTACTACGATCTGTTCTCCTTGGAATCGCTGATAAGAAAAGCATGGACATGCAATTTGCAGGCTTGAAGCTCTGTAATGCTTACAGTAAAATATAAAAAAAAAATCATCTCAGGAGTTCTCACATATATGTACCCATTGAACTGTTTAATAAAACCCAGCAGTCACTTCCATATTCCCAGTGGCTATATTCCAGCATGTCTGTAGATGACAGGTTAGTGGAGGTAATTAGAAGGACGTTATTGCTTTGAAATTTAGAGTGAGCATAAGATACACAGAGACTTTCAAACAGTCCCATTAAACTGAATGGCAGTCTGGATGGTAGAGACCCGATCAGTGTTGATAACATTTTAGAGAATATAGAACACTTGGGAGTTTCGGTACTGAGAGCTAATGTGTGTTTGCTCTTTTCGTATCCTTTCACTTGTGGCGTATTTAATTCCAATACCTTATAGTTATTATTGTATTTGTCATCATCTTCTGAAACTATAACCTTCATTTACAGAGGTTGTATATATTAGGGGTGAAAGATCTAGGAATCAGTTGCCCAGTGTTCTTGCATTAAAAGCTAAAGCCAAAGGATTTTTATTCACAATTTTGTAAAAAAAAAAAAAAAAACACAGCCCCCACCATCATCCTACAAGTGACACCTTTTAGAGATGCTTAGCATACTGCACATATAAAATACAGGAAAAATAAGTTTATAGTGAACATTAATCTTGTCTGACTGTAGTCTATAAGGGATTTCATGAAAATATCCATGTATGACCATACAAGTAATATGATATCAAACATAAATGTCATTGTCACACTGAGCAACTGGGGGTATGGCAACTATATTTGCTGAAGCAGTATTATGAGAGCAAAGGGATTCTGGATAACCGATTAATATGACTACATTTAAAAAAGTATTAGTAGATTGGAAGTTGAAGTTCTTGTTTAGGCAATGTTACTGTACATTGCTGCCATTGGTTTTGTCATCTTGGTCACTGGTTCCCCTCTGGTCTTCATGCCAATACAGTATGTGTTCTCCATGGTTGATACTTTCATCATTAATTGGCAGGGTCAGACTGGACCACAGGGGTACAGGGGAAAGATACAGAGGGCCCCAATACTTTGGGTAGTATGTGTTCTCCATGGTTGATACTTTCATCATTAATTGGCAGGGTTGGACTGGACCACAGGGGTACGGAGGAAAGCCACAGTGGGCTCCAATACTTGGGGTCCCACCCCCTCCTCTAGGGCTCACGTTCCAGGCTGTGCATTTGAATTACACATACTACATATGTTAAATTATACTGCACAAGACTATGGTGTATTGCTTACAGGGCATTGCTGCTCTTAATCTGGTACATTATCATGCATGGACCAGCAGTATTTACTATATATATTTATCAATGGGCCCAGACCATGCACTCTCTAGTTGTTAGCCAAGCCTCTGTGGTGGCTGGCCACACCACTAAGCATGGACCCTACCACTGCATTCCCTGTTGTGCCCTTCATTCCCCAGTCTGACACTGCTTGTGTAACAGGAAAGGGTATATGCCGCTAAAGAATAGGAGAGACCTAGGTGACATATACTGTAGCTTATACTCTAACAATTTGTTTTTTGATGTTTCGGCTAGGTTCAGCAAGTTATTAGAAGAGGCCACAGTCCAGCATCCCTAAGGAGACGTACTGAAGCTCCAGTTTGGAGTGAGCAACAAGGGTGGAGCATTTCAAGACAGCTGCCAGTTTCCACAGTGTTATATTCTTCTGAATTCCAGTGTTATTATTTCTAGAGATAGACCACTATTGTCTTTCACACCGCTGTTACTGTTTATCTTTTTCAATATGACTGTTGTGTCATTAAGTATCTTTATATGTAGTATTAAACATCCAGAAGTAATACACTTTGAAGCGTTTGTGTTCTTCCCTGTACATTTTGTTACCACCATTACTCCTTTCTGGTTTCCTTTGTCTTGTGGTGAACTGTCATTAGTAAGCTCCTGAAAACTGGCCAATGTGCATGCTACCACAAGCTTACACGTGATCAGGAGCGTGCTTGTAAGTGTTCATGATCAGCTGGCTCCATATGCAGCAGAGAACTGAAAAATGCATTTTCACTTCTCTCTCTGCCACAGTGCTTTGCCATTAGTCTTGCTGTCTATCCTAGCAGATGTTACTAGATGGCAATCCTTGTTTCCATACTTTGTTTCCATAGATAAAAATTAGAGGATTGATTTTTGCAAAGTAAGTTATTTTGATTTAAAAAATAAATAAACAAGAACAATAAAAGTTTTTTGGGTAATTTTGAGCAGAAATATGCTTAACTACATTTTAAAATTACTGAAGTCATTCATAACTTTCCCCCTCCTCATACATTCCCCCTCCTCATCAGGAGGCTTATGTAGAGTAGGACGTAAACTTAAATTGGAGGGCTTTGTGCTCAGACCAGGGGGGACGGCAGGTACTCCAGTCCCGGGGTGAGATGTGGCCCGGGTGGTTGTAGTATGGATCAGGGGGCCAGGTCAGCTGCCTGCCTGCGCATAGGCAGGCAGCCACGGAAGAACAGAGGCAGAGGATGAGCCGTGGCCAGCGGTCATATTCTTAATACTGAGCCGACCGTGAGCCAATCGGAGCTCAAGGACCGGCAGCCAATCAGGAGCTGCTATTCACAGCTCCTGATTGGCTGCTGGTCCGTGAGCTCCGATTGGCTCACAGCCGGCTCTGTATTAAGAATATGACCGCGATGCGCAGCTGACCTGGCCCCCTCCCCCTAGTCCTCACTACAACCACCAGGCCCCTCAAAAGGTAGTTTGGGAAATGCAGGGAAGGAGGGGGATCAGACGAGGGGGAGAGAGAGAGAGAGGGAGGGAGGAAGGAGGGGAGAGAGGAAGGGAGGAGGGAGGCCTGCCTTGTGAGGGTCAGTCCCGGGCCCCATCATTTCTCTGACGTCCTAGTGGATGCTGGGGACTCCGTCAGGACCATGGGGATATAGCGGCTCCGCAGGAGACAGGGCACAATAATAAAAGCTTTAGGATCAGGTGGTGTGCACTGGCTCCTCCCCCTATGACCCTCCTCCAAGCCTCAGTTAGATTTTTGTGCCCGACGAGAAGGGTGCAATCTAGGTGGCTCTCCTGAGCTGCTTAGAATAAAAGTTTAAGTTAGGTTTTTTATTTTCAGTGAGTCCTGCTGGCAACAGGCTCACTGCTACGAGGGACTTAGGGGAGAGAAGAAAACTCACCTGCGTGCAGGATGGATTTGCTTCTTAGGCTACTGGACACCATTAGCTCCAGAGGGAGTCGGAACACAGGTCTCACCCTGGGGTTCGTCCCGGAGCCGTGCCGCCGACCCCCCTTGCAGATGCCGAAGTTGAAGAGGTCCAGAGGTTCAGAAACAGGCGGCAGAAGACTTTCAGTCTTCATAAGGTAGCGCACAGCACTGCAGCTGTGCGCCATTGTTGTCAGCACACTTCACCAACAGTCACCAACTGTCACTGAGGGTGCAGGGCGCTGGGGGGGGCGCCCTGGGCAGCAATGTATAATACCTTTTTATGGCTAAAATACATCACATATAGCCCTTGAGGCTATATGGATGTATTTAACCCCTGCCAGATCTCACAAACTCCGGGAGAAGAGCCCGCCGAAAAGGGGGCGGGGCCTATTCTCCTCAGCACACGGCGCCATTTTCCTGCTCAGCTCTGCTGTGAGGAAGGCTCCCAGGCTCTCCCCTGCACTGCACTACAGAAACAGGGTTAAAACAGAGAGGGGGGGCACTTATTTGGCGATATGATTACATATATAAAAATGCTATAAGGGAAAACACTTGTATAAGGGGTTGTCCCTGTATAATTATAGCGTTTTTGGTGTGTGCTGGCAAACTCTCCCTCTGTCTCCCCAAAGGGCTAGTGGGGTCCTGTCCTCTGTCAGAGCATTCCCTGTGTGTGTGCTGTGTGTCGGTACGTGTGTGTCGACATGTAGGAGGACGATGTTGGTGAGGAGGCGGAGCAAATTGCCTGTATTGGTGATGTCACTCTCTAGGGAGTCGACACTGGAATGGATGGCTTATTTAGGAATTACGTGATAATGTCAACACGCTGCAAGGTCGGTTGACGACATGAGACGGCCGGCAAACAAATTAGTACCTGTCCAGGCGTCTCAGACACCGTCAGGGGCTTGTAAAAACGCCCATTTACCTCAGTCGGTCGACACAGACACAGACACGGACACTGACTCCAGTGTCGACGGTGAAGAAACAAACGTATTTTCCTTTAGGGCCACACGTTTCATGTTAAGGGCAATGAAGGAGGTGTTACATATTTCTGATACTACAAGTACCACAAATAAGGGTATTATGTAGGGTGTGAATAAACTACTTGTAGTTTTTCCTGAATCAGATAAATTAAATGAAGTGTGTGATGATACGTGGGTTTCCTCCGATAGAAAATTATTGGCGGTATACCCTTTCCCGCCAGAAGTTAGGGCGAGTTGGGAAACACACCTTAGGGTGAATAAGGCGCTCACACGCTTATAAAAACAAGTGGCGTTACCGTCTCCAGATACGGCAGCCCTCAAGGAGCCAGCTGATAGGAAGCTGAAAAATATCCTAAAAGTATATACACATATACTGGTGTTATACTACGACCAGCAATCGCCTCAGCCTGGATGTGCAGCGCTGAGGGGGCTTGGTCGGATTTCCTGACTGAAAATATTGATACCCTTGACAGGGACAAGATTTTATTGACTATAGAGCATTTTAAGGATGCATTTCTATATATGCGAGATGCGCAGAGGGATATTTGCATTCTGGCATCAAGAGTAAATGTGATGTCCATATCTGCCAGACGACAGTGGTCAGGTGATGCAGATTCCAGACGGCACATGGAAGTATTGCCGTATAAAGGGGCGGTCCATCGGACCTGGTGGCCATGGCAACAGCTGAAAAATCCACCTTTTGTTACCCCAAGTCACATCTCAGCAGAAAAGGACACAGTCTTTTCAGTCTCAGTCCTTTCGTCCCCATAAGGGCAGGCGGGCAAAAGGGCCAGTCATATCTGCCCAGGGGTAGAGGAAAGGGAAGAAGACTGCAGCAGGCAGCCCATTCCCAGGAACAGAAGCCCTCCACAGCTTCTGCCAAGTCCGCAGCATGACGCTGGGGCCGTACAAGCGGACTCAGGTGCGGTAGGGGGTCATCTCAAGAGTTTCAGCACGCAGTGGGCTCACTCACAAGTGGACTCCTGGATCCTACACGTAGTATCCCAGGTGTACATTGGAAATTCGAGACGTCTCCCCCTCACAAGTTCCTGAAGTCTGCTTTACCAACGTCTCCTTCCGACAGGGAGGCAGTATTGGGAACAATTCACAGGCTGTATTCCCAGCAGGTGATAATCAGAGTACCCCTTCTACAACAAGGGAAGGGGTATTATTCCACACTATATTGTGGTACTGAAGCCAGACGGCTAGGTGAGATCTGAAATATTTGAACACTTACATACAAGCGTTCAAATCAAGATGGAGTCACTCAGAGCAGTGATAGCGAACCAGGAAGAAGGGGACGATATGGTGTCACTGGATATCAGGGACGCTTACCTACATGTCCAAATTTGCCCTTCTCACCAAGGGTACCTCAGGTTCGTGGTACAGAACTGTCACTATCAGTTCAGACGCTGCCGTTTGGATTGTCCACGGCACCCCGGGTCTTTACCAAGGTAATGGCCGAAATGATGATTCTTCTTAAAAGAAATATGGATGCTTTCCTGATAAGGGCAAGGTCCAGAGAACAGTTGGAGGTCGGAGTAGCACTATCTTAAGTAGTTCTACGACAGCACGAGTGGATTCTAAATATTCCAAAATCACAGTTTTTTCCGACGACACGTCTACTGTTCCTAGGGATGATTCTGGACACAGTCCAGAAAAGGATGTTTTCTCCCGGAGAAGAAAGCCAGGGAGTTATCCGAGCTAGTCAGGAACCCCCTAAAACCAGGAAAAGTATCAGTGCATCATTGCACAAGGATCCTGTGAAAAATGGTGGTTTCTTACAAAGCGATCCCATTCGGTAGATTTCACGCAAGAACCTTTACGTGGGATCTGCTGGAAAAATGGTCCGGATCGCATCTTCAGATGCATCAGCGGATAACCCTGTCTCCAAGGACAAGGGTGTTTCTTCTGCGGTGGCTGCAGAGTGCTCATCTATGAAAGGGCCGCAGATTCGGCATTCAGGACTGGGTCCTGGTGACCACGGATGCCAGCCTGAGTGGCTGGGGAGCAGTCACACAAGGAAAAAATTTCCAGAGAGTGTGATCGAGTCTGGAGACTTCTCTCCACATAAATATACTGGAGCTAAGGGCAATTTACAATGCTCTAAGCTTAGCAAGACCTCTGCTTCAAGGTCAGCCGGTATTGATCCAGTGGGACAACATCACGGCAGTCGCCCCCGTAAACAGACAGGGCGGCACAAGAAGCAGGAGGGAAATGGCAGAAACTGCAAGGATTCTTCGCTGGGCGAAAAATCATGTGATAACACTCTCAGCAGTGTTCATTCCGGGAGTGGAAAACTGGGAAGCAGACTTCCTCAGCAGGCATGACCTCCACCCGGGAGAGTGGGGACTTCATCGGGAAGTCTTCCACATGATTGTAAACCGTTGTGAAAAACCAAAGGTGGACATGATGGCGTCCCGCCTGAACAAAAAACTAGATATTGCGCCAGGTCAAGGGACCCTCAGGCAATAGCGGTGGACGCTCTGGTAACACTGTGGATGTACCAGTCAGAGTATGTGTTCCCTCCTATGCCTCTCATACAAAAAGTACTGAGAATCATAAGAGGGAGATGAGTAAGAATGATACTCGTGGTTCCGGATTGGCCAAGAAGGACTTGGTACCCGAAACTTCAAGAGACGTTCACGGAAGACCCGTGGCCTCTACCTTTAAGAAAGGACCTGCTCCAGCAGGGGCCTTGTCTGTTCCAAGACTTACCGCGGCCGCGTTTGACGGCATGGCGGTTGAACGCCGGATCCTGAAAGGGCATTCCAGATGAAGTCATCCCTACCCTGGTCGAAGACAGGAAGGATGTAACCGCAAAACATTTTCACCGCATTTGGCGAAGATATGTTGCGTGGTGTGAGGCCAAGAAGGCCCCTACAGAGGAATTTCAACTGGGTCGTTTCCTACATTTCCTGAAAACAGGACTGTCTATGGGCCTAAAATTAGGGTCCATTAAGGTTCAAATTTCGGCCCTGTCGAATTTCTTCCAGAAAGAACTGGCTTTAGTGCCTGACGTTCAGATGTTTGTAAAAGGGGTACTGCATATACAGCCTCCTTTTGTGCCCCAGTGGCACCTTGGGATCTCAATGTTGTTTTGAGTTTCCTAAAGTCACATTGGTTTGAACCACTCACCACTGTGGACTTAAAATATCTCACATGGAAGGTGACGATGCTATTAGCCCTGGCTTCAGCCAGGCGTGTGTCAGAATTGGCGGCTTTATCATATATAAAGCCCTTACTTAATTTTTCATTCTGACAGGGCAGAATTGAGGACTCGTCCTCAATTTCTCCTTAAGGTGTTTTCTGTTTTTCACATGAACCAACCTATTGTGGTACCTGCGGGTACTAGGGACTTGGAGGACTCCAAGTTACTTGACGTTGTCAGGGCCCTGAAAAATATGTTTCCAGGAAGGCTGGAGTCAGAAAATCTGACTCGCTGTTTAGCCTGTATGCACCCAACAAGATGGGTGCTCCTGCTTCTAAGCAGACGATTGCTCGCTGGATTTGTAATACAATTCAGTTTACACATTCTGTGGCAGGCCTGCCACAGCCAAAATCGGTAAAAGCCCATTCCAAAAGGAAGGGGGCTCATCTTGGGCGACTGCCCGAGGGGTCTCGGCTTTACAACTTTGCCGAGCAGTTACTTGGTCAGGGGAAAACACGTTTGCTAAATTCTACAAATTTGATACCCTGGCTGAGGAGGACATGGAGTTCTCTCATTCGGTGCTGCAGGGTCATCCGCACTCTCCCGCCCGTTTGGGAGCTTTGGTATAATCCCCATGGTCCTGACGGAGTCCCCAGCATCCACTAGGACGTCAGAGAAAATAAGATTTTACTTACCGATAAATCTATTTCTCGTAGTCCGTAGTGGATGCTGGGCGCCCATCCCAAGTGCGGATTGTCTGCAATACTTGTACATAGTTATTGTTACAAAAATCGGGTTATTCTTGTTGTGAGCCATCTTTTCAGAGGCTCCTTCGTTGTTATCATACTGTTAACTGGGTTCAGATCACAGGTTGTACGGTGTGATTGGTGTGGCTGGTATGAGTCTTACCCGGGATTCAATATCCTTCCTTATTATGCACGCTCGTCCGGGCACAGTATCCTAACTGAGGCTTGGAGGAGGGTCATAGGGGGAGGAGCCAGTGCACACCACCTGATCCTAAAGCTTTTATTATTGTGCCCTGTCTCCTGCGGAGCCGCTATATCCCCATGGTCCTGACGGAGTCCCCAGCATCCACTACGGACTACGAGAAATAGATTTATCGGTAAGTAAAATCTTATTTTCTGATGGCAGCCCTGCGTCAGACCATGGGAATCCCCACTGTAGTATACTGCAGAGCTACACCAAAGGCACAAGAAAAAATATTACCGTGTATGTTACACTATTAGGGTAGATTACACACATTGCATACCTTAAGCTTTTCAAGTAATATGTGTAGCTCTACAGATTACACAAATTGCATATTTTGTAATGCATTTTATGACCGTGTTTTTTGGTATACAGTAAATTGCGTCCAAATCATCATAGACACCAAAATTGTTTAGCAATGCTCTTCACTGTGTGGAAGAACAGTATAATTATAATTAGAGATGAGCGGGTTCGGTTTCTCTGAATCCGAACCCGCCAGAACTTCATGTTTTTTTTCACGGGTCCGAGCGACTCGGATCTTCCCGCCTTGCTCGGTTAACCCGAGCGCGCCCGAACGTCATCATGACGCTGTCGGATTCTCGCGAGGCTCGGATTCTATCGCGAGACTCGGATTCTATATAAGGAGCCGCGCGTCGCCGCCATTTTCACACGTGCATTGAGATTGATAGGGAGAGGACGTGGCTGGCGTCCTCTCCATTTAGATTATAAGAGACTGAGAGAGATTTACTGGAGCTGACTAGGAGGAGTACTGTTACTGTAGAAGTGTAGAGACTGAGTGGAGAGAGTTTACTAGTGAGGACAGTGCAGTTTACTTTATAATCCGTTCTCTGCCTGAAAAAAGCGATACACAGCACACAGTGACTCAGTCACATACCATATCTGTGTGCACTGCTCAGGCTCAGGCCAGTGTGCTGCATCATCTATTATCTATATATAATATTATATATATCTGTCTGACTGCTCAGCTCACACAGCTTATAATTGTGGGGGAGACTGGGGAGCACTACTGCAGTGCCAGTTATAGGTTATAGCAGGAGCCAGGAGTACATAATATATTATATAGTGAGTGACCACCAGACACACAGTGCAGTTTATTTAATATATCCGTTCTCTGCCTGAAAAAAGCGATACACACAGTGACTCAGTCAGTCACATACCATATCTGTGTGCACTGCTCAGGCTCAGGCCAGTGTGCTGCATCATCTATTATCTATATATAATATTATATATATCTGTCTGACTGCTCAGCTCACACAGCTTATAATTGTGGGGGAGACTGGGGAGCACTACTGCAGTGCCAGTTATAGGTTATAGCAGGAGCCAGGAGTACATAATATATTATATAGTGAGTGACCACCAGACACACAGTGCAGTTTATTTAATATATCCGTTCTCTGCCTGAAAAAAGCGATACACACAGTGACTCAGTCAGTCACATACCATATCTGTGTGCACTGCTCAGGCTCAGGCCAGTGTGCTGCATCATCTATTATCTATATATAATATTATATATATCTGTCTGACTGCTCAGCTCACACAGCTTATAATTGTGGGGGAGACTGGGGAGCACTACTGCAGTGCCAGTTATAGGTTATAGCAGGAGCCAGGAGTACATAATATATTATATAGTGAGTGACCACCAGACACACAGTGCAGTTTATTTAATATATCCGTTCTCTGCCTGAAAAAAGCGATACACACAGTGACTCAGTCAGTCACATACCATATCTGTGTGCACTGCTCAGGCTCAGGCCAGTGTGCTGCATCATCTATTATCTATATATAATATTATATATATCTGTCTGACTGCTCAGCTCACACAGCTTATAATTGTGGGGGAGACTGGGGAGCACTACTGCAGTGCCAGTTATAGGTTATAGCAGGAGCCAGGAGTACATAATATATTATATAGTGAGTGACCACCAGACACACAGTGCAGTTTATTTAATATATCCGTTCTCTGCCTGAAAAAAGCGATACACACAGTGACTCAGTCAGTCACATACCATATCTGTGTGCACTGCTCAGGCTCAGGCCAGTGTGCTGCATCATCTATATATATTATATATCTGTCTGACTGCTCAGCTCACACAGCTTATAATTGTGGGGGAGACTGGGGAGCACTACTGCAGTGCCAGTTATAGGTTATAGCAGGAGCCAGGAGTACATATTATATTAAAATTAAACAGTGCACACTTTTGCTGCAGGAGTGCCACTGCCAGTGTGACTGACCAGTGACCTGACCACACTGACCACCAGTATAGTTAGTAGTATACTTATATTGTGATTGCCTGAAAAAGTTAAACACTCGTCGTGTGACTTCACTTGTGTGTTTTTTGTTTTTTTATTCTATAAAAATAAAACTCATTCTGCTGACAGACAGTGTCCAGCAGGTCCGTCATTATATAATATATAATATATACCTGTCCGGCTGCAGTAGTGATATATATATATTTTTTATATCATTTATCATCCAGTCGCAGCAGACACAGTACGGTAGTTCACGGCTGTGGCTACCTCTGTGTCTCTGCACTCGGCAGGCAGTCCGTCCATAATTGTAATACCACCTAACCGTGGATTTTTTTCATTCTTCTTTATACATACATAGTTACATAGACATCTTCTCTTTATCAACCAGTCTATATTAGCTGCAGACACAGTACAGTACGGTAGTTCACGGCTGTGGCTACCTCTGTGTCTGCACTCGGCAGGCAGTCCGTCCATAATTGTATACCACCTAACCGTGGATTTTTTTCAGTCTTCTTTATACATACATAGTTACATAGACATCTTCTCTTTATCAACCAGTCTATATTAGCTGCAGACACAGTACAGTACGGTAGTTCACGGCTGTGGCTACCTCTGTGTCTGCAGTCGGCAGGCAGTCCATAATTGTATACTAGTATCCATCTCCATTGTTTACCTGAGGTGCCTTTTAGTTGTGCCTATTAAAATATGGAGAACAAAAATGTTGAGGTTCCAAAATTAGGGAAAGATCAAGATCCACTTCCACCTCGTGCTGAAGCTGCTGCCACTAGTCATGGCCGAGACGATGAAATGCCAGCAACGTCGTCTGCCAAGGCCGATGCCCAATGTCATAGTACAGAGCATGTCAAATCCAAAACACCAAATATCAGAAAAAAAAGGACTCCAAAACCTAAAATAAAATTGTCGGAGGAGAAGCGTAAACTTGCCAATATGCCATTTACCACACGGAGTGGCAAGGAACGGCTGAGGCCCTGGCCTATGTTCATGGCTAGTGGTTCAGCTTCACATGAGGATGGAAGCACTCAGCCTCTCGCTAGAAAAATGAAAAGACTCAAGCTGGCAAAAGCAGCACAGCAAAGAACTGTGCATTCTTCGAAATCCCAAATCCACAAGGAGAGTCCAATTGTGTCGGTTGCGATGCCTGACCTTCCCAACACTGGACGTGAAGAGCATGCGCCTTCCACCATTTGCACGCCCCCTGCAAGTGCTGGAAGGAGCACCCGCAGTCCAGTTCCTGATAGTCAGATTGAAGATGTCAGTGTTGAAGTACACCAGGATGAGGAGGATATGGGTGTTGCTGGCGCTGGGGAGGAAATTGACCAGGAGGATTCTGATGGTGAGGTGGTTTGTTTAAGTCAGGCACCCGGGGAGACACCTGTTGTCCGTGGGAGGAATATGGCCGTTGACATGCCAGGTGAAAATACCAAAAAAATCAGCTCTTCGGTGTGGAGGTATTTCACCAGAAATGCGGACAACAGGTGTCAAGCCGTGTGTTCCCTTTGTCAAGCTGTAATAAGTAGGGGTAAGGACGTTAACCACCTCGGAACATCCTCCCTTATACGTCACCTGCAGCGCATTCATAATAAGTCAGTGACAAGTTCAAAAACTTTGGGTGACAGCGGAAGCAGTCCACTGACCAGTAAATCCCTTCCTCTTGTAACCAAGCTCACGCAAACCACCCCACCAACTCCCTCAGTGTCAATTTCCTCCTTCCCCAGGAATGCCAATAGTTCTGCAGGCCATGTCACTGGCAATTCTGACGAGTCCTCTCCTGCCTGGGATTCCTCCGATGCATCCTTGCGTGTAACGCCTACTGCTGCTGGCGCTGCTGTTGTTGCCGCTGGGAGTCGATGGTCATCCCAGAGGGGAAGTCGTAAGCCCACTTGTACTACTTCCAGTAAGCAATTGACTGTTCAACAGTCCTTTGCGAGGAAGATGAAATATCACAGCAGTCATCCTACTGCAAAGCGGATAACTGAGGCCTTGACAACTATGTTGGTGTTAGACGTGCGTCCGGTATCCGCCGTTAGTTCACAGGGAACTAGACAATTTATTGAGGCAGTGTGCCCCCGTTACCAAATACCATCTAGGTTCCACTTCTCTAGGCAGGCGATACCGAGAATGTACACGGACGTCAGAAAAAGACTCACCAGTGTCCTAAAAAATGCAGTTGTACCCAATGTCCACTTAACCACGGACATGTGGACAAGTGGAGCAGGGCAGGGTCAGGACTATATGACTGTGACAGCCCACTGGGTAGATGTATGGACTCCCGCCGCAAGAACAGCAGCGGCGGCACCAGTAGCAGCATCTCGCAAACGCCAACTCTTTCCTAGGCAGGCTACGCTTTGTATCACCGCTTTCCAGAATACGCACACAGCTGAAAACCTCTTACGGCAACTGAGGAAGATCATCGCGGAATGGCTTACCCCAATTGGACTCTCCTGTGGATTTGTGGCATCGGACAACGCCAGCAATATTGTGTGTGCATTAAATATGGGCAAATTCCAGCACGTCCCATGTTTTGCACATACCTTGAATTTGGTGGTGCAGAATTTTTTAAAAAACGACAGGGGCGTGCAAGAGATGCTGTCGGTAGCCAGAAAAATTGCGGGACACTTTCGGCGTACAGGCACCACGTACAGAAGACTGGAGCACCACCAAAAACTACTGAACCTGCCCTGCCATCATCTGAAGCAAGAAGTGGTAACGAGGTGGAATTCAACCCTCTATATGCTTCAGAGGTTGGAGGAGCAGCAAAAGGCCATTCAAGCCTATACAATTGAGCACGATATAGGAGGTGGAATGCACCTGTCTCAAGTGCAATGGAGAATGATTTCAACGTTGTGCAAGGTTCTGATGCCCTTTGAACTTGCCACACGTGAAGTCAGTTCAGACACTGCCAGCCTGAGTCAGGTCATTCCCCTCATCAGGCTTTTGCAGAAGAAGCTGGAGGCATTGAAGAAGGAGCTAAAAGGGAGCGATTCCGCTAGGCATGTGGGACTTGTGGATGCAGCCCTTAATTCGCTTAACAAGGATTCACGGGTGGTCAATCTGTTGAAATCAGAGCACTACATTTTGGCCACCGTGCTCGATCCTAGATTTAAAGCCTACCTTGGATCTCTCTTTCCGGCAGACACAGGTCTGCTGGGGTTGAAAGACCTGCTGGTGACAAAATTGTCAAGTCAAGCGGAACGCGACCTGTCAACATCTCCTCCTTCACATTCTCCCGCAACTGGGGGTGCGAGGAAAAGGCTCAGAATTCCGAGCCCACCCGCTGGCGGTGATGCAGGGCAGTCTGGAGCGACTGCTGATGCTGACATCTGGTCCGGACTGAAGGACCTGACAACGATTACGGACATGTCGTCTACTGTCACTGCATATGATTCTCTCAATATTGATAGAATGGTGGAGGATTATATGAGTGACCGCATCCAAGTAGGCACGTCACACAGTCCGTACTTATACTGGCAGGAAAAAGAGGCAATTTGGAGGCCCTTGCACAAACTGGCTTTATTCTACCTAAGTTGCCCTCCCACAAGTGTGTACTCCGAAAGAGTGTTTAGTGCCGCCGCTCACCTTGTCAGCAATCGGCGTACGAGGTTACATCCAGAAAATGTGGAGAAGATGATGTTCATTAAAATGAATTATAATCAATTCCTCCGCGGAGACATTGACCAGCAGCAATTGCCTCCACAAAGTACACAGGGAGCTGAGATGGTGGATTCCAGTGGGGACGAATTGATAATCTGTGAGGAGGGGGATGTACACGGTGATATATCGGAGGGTGAAGATGAGGTGGACATCTTGCCTCTGTAGAGCCAGTTTGTGCAAGGAGAGATTAATTGCTTCTTTTTTGGGGGGGGTCCAAACCAACCCGTCATATCAGTCACAGTCGTGTGGCAGACCCTGTCACTGAAATGATGGGTTGGTTAAAGTGTGCATGTCCTGTTTTGTTTATACAACATAAGGGTGGGTGGGAGGGCCCAAGGACAATTCCATCTTGCACCTCTTTTTTCTTTTCTTTTTCTTTGCATCATGTGCTGATTGGGGAGGGTTTTTTGGAAGGGACATCCTGCGTGACACTGCAGTGCCACTCCTAGATGGGCCCGGTGTTTGTGTCGGCCACTAGGGTCGCTAATCTTACTCACACAGTCAGCTACCTCATTGCGCCTCTTTTTTTCTTTGCGTCATGTGCTGTTTGGGGAGGGTTTTTTGGAAGGGACATCCTGCGTGACACTGCAGTGCCACTCCTAGATGGGCCCGGTGTTTGTGTCGGCCACTAGGGTCGCTAATCTTACTCACACAGCTACCTCATTACGCCTCTTTTTTTCTTTGCGTCATGTGCTGTTTGGGGAGGGTTTTTTGGAAGGGACATCCTGCGTGACACTGCAGTGCCACTCCTAGATGGGCCCGGTGTTTGTGTCGGCCACTAGGGTCGCTAATCTTACTCACACAGCTACCTCATTGCGCCTCTTTTTTTCTTTGCGTCATGTGCTGTTTGGGGAGGGTTTTTTGGAAGGGCCATCCTGCGTGACACTGCAGTGCCACTCCTAGATGGGCCCGGTGTTTGTGTCGGCCACTAGGGTCGCTAATCTTACTCACACAGCTACCTCATTGCGCCTCTTTTTTTCTTTGCGTCATGTGCTGTTTGGGGAGGGTTTTTTGGAAGGGACATCCTGCGTGACACTGCAGTGCCACTCCTAGATGGGCCCGGTGTTTGTGTCGGCCACTAGGGTCGCTAATCTTACTCACACAGCTACCTCATTGCGCCTCTTTTTTTCTTTGCGTCATGTGCTGTTTGGGGAGGGTTTTTTGGAAGGGCCATCCTGCGTGACACTGCAGTGCCACTCCTAGATGGGCCCGGTGTTTGTGTCGGCCACTAGGGTCGCTAATCTTACTCACACAGCTACCTCATTGCGCCTCTTTTTTTCTTTGCGTCATGTGCTGTTTGGGGAGGGTTTTTTGGAAGGGACATCCTGCGTGACACTGCAGTGCCACTCCTAGATGGGCCCGGTGTTTGTGTCGGCCACTAGGGTCGCTTATCTTACTCACACAGCGACCTCGGTGCAAATTTTAGGACTAAAAATAATATTGTGAGGTGTGAGGTATTCAGAATAGACTGAAAATGAGTGTAAATTATGGTTTTTGAGGTTAATAATACTTTGGGATCAAAATGACCCCCAAATTCTATGATTTAAGCTGTTTTTTAGTGTTTTTTGAAAAAAACACCCGAATCCAAAACACACCCGAATCCGACAAAAAAAATTCGGTGAGGTTTTGCCAAAACGCGTTCGAACCCAAAACACGGCCGCGGAACCGAACCCAAAACCAAAACACAAAACCCGAAAAATTTCAGGCGCTCATCTCTAATTATAATGTCAGCAATTATAACATTAATATACAATGGTAGCAATTTTTTTCACTTATAAAGTTTAAACATGTATATGAATAGTTATGAATGGAAAATATATTAGTGTATCAATACCATGTCCTGAAGCTTGAAATAGTACATTAGATTCAATGTATGCTAATATAGATGTTCCAAATTGTAGATGTCACTTTAGCATTCCATTTCCTAAATCATATGTGGTAGCATTCTCAACTAATTGCATACATTGTGCAACCATTACATAGCAATTAATAGTGCTAGGACTGGTTCTTATGGCGCAGTTAGTAAAGTTAAATTCTTAAAACACTTTCACAACTTCATAAAAAAGCTTTAAAGAAATGCAACACCTAGATTAAAATAATATATTTAAAAAAATCACCATATTGGTAAATGTATTAACCTTTGCTTATTCCTTTGCTTGCTATCATAGACCTCATGGCGGTAATTTGGTGGTACAACAGTATTAAAGCGCTCTATAGTCTTCAGTTTACTGACACTTCTATATTTATACAAAGTACATTTTATGTTTAATGTGTGGGTCATGCTCCTGACATCATAATAAACCTCTGACAGATTCTTCCTGTTATTATGTGTGAATGGACCCTTGAAGGTGGATATGTCCAATTAAAGGTCAGTAGGATTATTACTACTCATTTGTATGAAACCACATAAACAATGAACAAATATATTCACAGCATCCTACACACTATTTAAATTCATGTCAATATTGGGTAAGGTATTGCAAGGACGGTCACTCCACACAAGCTATTACTAGTCAAGCAGAGCAAAGGTTGTAAATTTACTAGTGTGCATAGGCATAGCTGATGCTAAGCTAATGTGCAGAGCTATATTTGGTGCCAAGACTTGCATACAGAGCTATTATCTGGTGCCAAACTAATACGCTATTTGGTGGCAAGAGTAATTTGCTGGTACCAAAACTTTTATGCAGATCTACAGTATATCTGAGAACAAGAGGTGCAGAGCAAGATATGTATTTCTTAGTCTAATGTGCAGAACAGTATCTGTTGCCATGTGTAATGTGCAGAGCTGTATCTGGTCCTAGTGCTAATGTACTGAGATATATCTGACACCAAGTTTAACCTGCTGAGACATGGGGGTATATGCAATTCCGGGCGAATTGCGGATTTTTTTTGCCCGTTTTTAAATTCGACACAATTCGACCGTCGAATTCCGGCCGGCGGGTGCCGAAATTCGACATATTCAATAAAAAACGGATTCGACAGTCCCGCTGTCGAAAAATGGACCAATTGACGGATAAGTGCGTCCTGGATTCGACTTTTCCGACGGCGCAAAAATGGTTAAAAAACACAGAAAAAAATTGCGTGGGGTCCCCCCTCCTAAGTATAACCAGCCTCGGGCTCTTTGAGCCGGTCCTGGCTGTAAAAATACGGGGGGAAAATGGACAGGGGATCCCCCGTATTTTTAGAACCAGCACCGGGCTCTGCGTCCGGTCCTGGTGCAAAAAATACGGGGGACAAAAAGCGTAGGGGTCCCCCGTATTTTTTGAACCAGCACCGGGCTCCACTAGCTGGAGAGATAATGCCACAGCCGGGGGACACTTTTATACCGGTCCCTGCGGCCGTGGCATTAAATCTCCAACTAGTCACCCCTGGCCGGGGTACCCTGGAGGAGTGGGGACCCCTTAAATCAAGGGGTCCCCCCTCCAGCCACCCAAGGGCCAGGGGTGAAGCCCGCGGCTGTCCCCCCCATCCATGGGCTGCGGATGGGGGGCTGATAGACTTGTGTAAAATCAAAGAATACTGTTTTTGGCAGAAGAACTACAAGTCCCAGCAAGCCTCCCCCGCAAGCAGGTACTTGGAGAACCACAAGTACCAGCATGCGGGGGTAAAACGGGCCCGCTGGTACCTGTAGTTCTTCTGCAAAAAAAATATCCAAATAAAAACAGGACACGCACACCTTAAAAGTAAAACTTTATTACATACATGCCGACACACACATACTTACCTATGTTCAAACGCCGACTGTGTCCACGTCTCAAGTCTGCCGACGTCTCCAAGTAGAATCCGGGATACCTGAAAATAAAATTATACTCACCTAAATCCAGTGTGTCCTGTTCTTTTTTTTGTAATCCACGTACTTGGCAAAAAAACAAACCGTATACCCGATCCACGAACTGAAAGGGGTCCCATGTTTACACATGAAACCCCTTTCCCCGAATGCTGAGACCCCCCGTGACTCCTGTCACAGAGGGTCCCTTCAGGCAATCAGGGAACGCCACGTCGTGGCACTCTCCTGATTGGCTATGCGCGTCTGAGCTGTCAGACAGCGCATCGCACAGCACCTCCATTATCTTCAATGGTAGGAACTTTGCGGTCAACGGTAAGGTCACCCGCGGTCAGCGAGTAACCTCACGGCTGACCACAAAGTTCCCACCATTGAAGATAATGGAGGGGCTGTGCGATGCGCTGTCTGACAGCTCAGACGCGCATAGCCAATCAGGAGAGTGCCACGACGTGGCGGCCCTGATTGCCTGAAGGGACCCTCTGTGACAGGAGTCACGGGGGGTCTCAGCATTCGGGGAAAGGGGTCCCATGTGTAAACATGGGACCCCTTTCAGTTCGTGGATCGGGTATGCGGTTTGTTTTTTTGCCAAGTACGTGGATTACAAAAAAAAGAACAGGACACACTAGATTTAGGTGAGTATAATTTTATTTTCAGGTACTCCGGATTCTACTTGGAGACGTCTGCAGACTTGAGACGTGGACACAGTCGGCATTTGAACATAGGTAAGTATGTGTGTGTCGGCATGTATGTAATAAAGTTTTACTTTCAAGGTGTGCGTGTCCTGTTTTTATTTGGGTATTTTTTTGCAGAAGAACTACAGGTACCAGCGGCCCTGTTTTACCCCCGCATGCTGGTACTTGTGGTTCTCCAAGTCCCTGCTTGTGGGGAGGCTTGCTGGGACTTGTAGTTCTGAAAAAAACAATATTCTTTGATTTTACACAAGGCTATCAGCCCCCCATCCGCAGCCCATGGATGGGGGGGACAGCCTCGGGCTTCACCCCTGGCCTTTGGGTGGCTGGAGGGGGGACCCCTTGATTTAAGGGGTCCCCACTCCTCCAGGGTACCCCGGCCAGGGGTGACTAGTTGGAGATTTAATGCCATGGCCGCAGGGACCAGTATAAAAGTGTCCCCCGGCTGTGGCATTATCTCTCCAGCTAGTGGAGCCCGGTGCTGGTTCAAAAAATACGGGGGACCCCTACGCTTTTTGTCCCCCTTATTTTTTGCACCAGGACCGGACGCAGAGCCTGGTGCTGGTTCTAAAAATACGGGGGATCCCCTGTCCAATTTTTCCCCGTATTTTTACAACCAGGACAGGCTCAAAGAGCCCGAGACTGGTTATGCTTAGGAGGGGGGACCCCACGCATTTTTTTTTCGTGATTTTAACCCATTCCCACCCCTTCCCACTGAAAACCATACTCTCTCTATTTTAGTCAGTTAAAAAAAAATATTATTTTAAAAAATCTATAAATAATACTTGTGTCTCCTAATAGACTAACCAAGTACATAATCCGTTCTAATATAAATAGATATGCTATTAGCATTAAAAAAAAAAAAACATGTTTTAATTTTTTTTTATTAGATTCCGCCAGCAAAGTGAGGCGGAATGAAATTGACGAAATTACTGTCAAAAAGCACTTTTGTCGAATCGACATTCTTCAATTGAATAAACTTTTGTCGAAAAGCCGCATTTTTAACAGTGCAGACATGTCGAATTTGACAACTGTCAAATTTTAAAAAATCGAATCTGAAACGGCCGTTTTTTTTGTCGAAAAGTACTGTATTGCATTGTCAAATCCAATTCGACATGTTTTTTTTGTTGAAAATGCCCCGTTTTTCGACATTTGCGGCAATTCGACTGCAATTGCATATACCCCATAATATCTTGTTCCAAGAGTAATGTGCTGGGCAATATCTAGTGCCAAGGGTTATGTGCTGAGCCATATGTCCTGCCAAAACTTATATGGAGAGCTATTTCTGGTGCCAAGATTAAAGTACCAAACAATATGGAATGCCAAGTCTAATATGCAGAGCTATATCTGGTGGCAAGACTTGCATGCCAATCTGTGAATGGTGCTAAGATTAATGTGCAGAGATATATTTAGTAGAGATGAGCGGGTTCGGTTCCTCTGAATCCGAACCCGCCCGAACTTCATGTTTTTTTACACGGGTCCGAGCGACTCGGATCTTCCCGCCTTGCTCGGTTAACCCGAGCGCGCCCGAACGTCATCATGACGCTGTCGGATTCTCGCGAGGCTCGGATTCTATCGCGAGACTCAGATTCTATATAAGGAGCCGCGCGTCGCCGCCATTTTCACACGTGCATTGAGATTGATAGGGAGAGGACGTGGCTGGCGTCCTCTCCATTTAGATTAGAAGAGAGAGAGTGAGATTGAGACAGAGACACTTGATTTACTGGAGCTTAGGAGTACTAGAGAGTGCAGAGTTTACTAGTGACTGACCACTGACCAGTGACCACCAGTGCAGTTTTATTTAATATAATCCGTTCTCTGCCTGAAAAAAACGATACACAGTGACTCAGTCACATACCATATCTGTGCTCAGCCCAGTGTGCTGCATCATCTATGTATAATATCTGACTGTGCTCACACAGCTTAATTGTGGGGGAGACTGGGGAGCAGTTATAGGTTATAGCAGGAGCCAGGAGTACATACATATTATTAAAATTAAACAGTGCACACTTTTGCTGCAGGCAGGAGTGCCACTGCCAGTGTGACTGACCAGTGACCTGACCACACTGACCACCAGTATAGTATACTATATTGTGATTGCCTGAAAAAGTTAAACACTCGTCGTGTGACTTGTGTGGTGTTTTTTTTTTTATTCTATAAAAAACTCATTCTGCTGACAGACAGTGTCCAGCAGGTCCGTCATTATATAATATATACCTGTCCGGCTGCAGTAGTGATATATATATATTTTTTATATCATTATTTATCATCCAGTCGCAGCAGACACAGTACGGTAGTTCACGACTGTAGCTACCTCTGTGTCGGCACTTGGCAGTCCATCCATAATTGTATACCACCTACCCGTGGGTTTTTTTTTCTTTCTTCTTTATACATACTACATCTCATTATCATCCAGTCTATATTAGCAGCAGACACAGTACAGTACGGTAGTCCACGGCTGTAGCTACCTCTGTGTCGGCACTCGGCAGTCCATCCATAATTGTATACCACCTACCCGTGGTTTTTTTTTTCTTTCTTCTTTATACATACTACATCTCATTATCATCCAGTCTATATTAGCAGCAGACACAGTACAGTACGGTAGTCCACGGCTGTAGCTACCTCTGTGTCGGCACTCGGCAGTCCGTCCATAATTGTATACCACCTACCCGTGGTTTTTTTTTCTTTCTTCTTTATACATACATACTACATCTCATTATCAACCAGTCTATATTAGCAGCAGACACAGTACAGTACGGTAGTCCACGGCTGTAGCTACCTCTGTGTCTGCACTCGGCAGTCCGTCCATAATTGTATACCACCTACCCGTGGTTTTTTTTTCTTTCTTCTTTATACATACATACTACATCTCATTATCATCCAGTCTATATTAGCAGCAGACACAGTACAGTACGGTAGTCCACGGCTGTAGCTACCTCTGTGTCGGCACTCGGCAGTCCATCCATAATTGTATACCACCTACCCGTGGTTTTTTTTTCTTTCTTCTTTATACATACATACTACATCTCATTATCAACCAGTCTATATTAGCAGCAGACACAGTACAGTACGGTAGTCCACGGCTGTAGCTACCTCTGTGTCGGCACTCGGCAGTCCGTCCATAATTGTATACCACCTACCCGTGGTTTTTTTTTCTTTCTTCTTTATACATACATACTACATCTCATTATCATCCAGTCTATATTAGCAGCAGACACAGTACAGTACGGTAGTCCACGGCTGTAGCTACCTCTGTGTCGGCACTCGGCAGTCCATCCTTAATTGTATACCACCTACCCGTGTTTTTTCTTTTCTTTCTTCTTTATACATACATACTACATCTCATTATCATCCAGTCTATATTAGCAGCAGACACAGTACAGTACGGTAGTCCACGGCTGTAGCTACCTCTGTGTCGGCACTCGGCAGTCCATCCATAATTGTATACCACCTACCCGTGGTTTTTTTTTTCTTTCTTCTTTATACATACTACATCTCATTATCATCCAGTCTATATTAGCAGCAGACACAGTACAGTACGGTAGTCCACGGCTGTAGCTACCTCTGTGTCGGCACTCGGCAGTCCATCCATAATTGTATACCACCTACCCGTGGTTTTTTTTTCTTTCTTCTTTATACATACATACTACATCTCATTATCAACCAGTCTATATTAGCAGCAGACACAGTACAGTACGGTAGTCCACGGCTGTAGCTACCTCTGTGTCGGCACTCGGCAGTCCATCCATAATTGTATACCACCTACCCGTGTTTTTTTTTTCTTTCTTCTTTATACATACATACTACATCTCATTATCATCCAGTCTATATTAGCAGCAGACACAGCACAGTACGGTAGTCCATGGCTGTAGCTACCTCTGTGTCGGCACTCGGCAGTCCATCCATAATTGTATACCACCTACCCGTGGTTTTTTTTTTTTCTTTCTTCTTTATACATACTACATCTCATTATCATCCAGTCTATATTAGCAGCAGACACAGTACAGTACGGTAGTCCACGGCTGTAGCTATCTCTGTGTCGGCACTCGGCAGTCCATCCATAATTGTATACCACCTACCCGTGGTTTTTTTTTTCTTTCTTCTTTATACATACATACTACATCTCATTATCAACCAGTCTATATTAGCAGCAGACACAGTACAGTACGGTAGTCCACGGCTGTAGCTACCTCTGTGTCGGCACTCGGCAGTCCATCCATAATTGTATACCACCTACCCGTGGTTTTTTTTTCTTTCTTCTTTATACATACTACATCTCATTATCATCCAGTCTATATTAGCAGCAGACACAGTACAGTACAGTAGTCCACGGCTGTAGCTACCTCTGTGTCGGCACTCGGCAGTCCATCCATAATTGTATACCACCTACCCGTGGTTTTTTTTTCTTTCTTCTTTATACATACATACTACATCTCATTATCAACCAGTCTATATTAGCAGCAGACACAGTACAGTACGGTAGTCCACGGCTGTAGCTACCTCTGTGTCGGCACTCGGCAGTCCATCCATAATTGTATACCACCTACCCGTGGTTTTTTTTTCTTTCTTCTTTATACATACTACATCTCATTATCATCCAGTCTATATTAGCAGCAGACACAGTACAGTACGGTAGTCCACGGCTGTAGCTACCTCTGTGTCGGCACTCGGCAGTCCATTCATAATTGTATACTAGTATCCATCCATCTCCATTGTTTACCTGAGGTGCCTTTTAGTTGTGCCTATTAAAATATGGAGAACAAAAATGTTGAGGTTCCAAAATTAGGGAAAGATCAAGATCCACTTCCACCTCGTGCTGAAGCTGCTGCCACTAGCCATGGCCGAGACGATGAAATGCCAGAAACGTCGTCTGCCAAGGCCGATGCCCAATGTCATAGTACAGAGCATGTCAAATCCAAAACACCAAATATCAGTAAAAAAAGGACTCCAAAACCTAAAATAAAATTGTCGGAGGAGAAGCGTAAACTTGCCAATATGCCATTTACCACACGGAGTGGCAAGGAACGGCTGAGGCCCTGGCCTATGTTCATGGCTAGTGGTTCAGCTTCACATGAGGATGGAGGCACTCAGCCTCTCGCTAGAAAAATGAAAAGACTCAAGCTGGCAAAAGCAGTAGCACCGCAAAGAACTGTGCGTTCTTCGAAATCCCAAATCCACAAGGAGAGTCCAATTGTGTCGGTTGCGATGCCTGACCTTCCCAACACTGGACGTGAAGAGCATGCGCCTTCCACCATTTGCACGCCCCCTGCAAGTGCTGGAAGGAGCACCCGCAGTCCAGTTCCTGATAGTCAGATTGAAGATGTCAGTGTTGAAGTACACCAGGATGAGGAGGATATGGGTGTTGCTGGCGCTGGGGAGGAAATTGACCAGGAGGATTCTGATGGTGAGGTGGTTTGTTTAAGTCAGGCACCCGGGGAGACACCTGTTGTCCGTGGGAGGAATATGTCCGTTGACATGCCAGGTGAAAATACAAAAAAAATCAGCTCTTCGGTGTGGAACTATTTCAACAGAAATGCGGACAACAGGTGTCAAGCCGTGTGTTCCCTTTGTCAAGCTGTAATAAGTAGGGGTAAGGACGTTAACCACCTCGGAACATCCTCCCTTATACGTCACCTGCAGCGCATTCATAATAAGTCAGTGACAAGTTCAAAAACTTTGGGTGACAGCGGAAGCAGTCCACTGACCAGTAAATCCCTTCCTCTTGTAACCAAGCTCACGCAAACCACCCCACCAACTCCCTCAGTGTCAATTTCCTCCTTCCCCAGGAATGCCAATAGTCCTGCAGGCCATGTCACTGGCAATTCTGACGAGTCCTCTCCTGCCTGGGATTCCTCCGATGCATCCTTGCGTGTAACGCCTACTGCTGCTGGCGCTGCTGTTGTTGCTGCTGGGAGTCGATGGTCATCCCAGAGGGGAAGTCGTAAGCCCACTTGTACTACTTCCAGTAAGCAATTGACTGTTCAACAGTCCTTTGCGAGGAAGATGAAATATCACAGCAGTCATCCTGCTGCAAAGCGGATAACTGAGGCCTTGACAACTATGTTGGTGTTAGACGTGCGTCCGGTATCCGCCGTTAGTTCACAGGGAACTAGACAATTTATTGAGGCAGTGTGCCCCCGTTACCAAATACCATCTAGGTTCCACTTCTCTAGGCAGGCGATACCGAAAATGTACACGGACCTCAGAAAAAGACTCACCAGTGTCCTAAAAAATGCAGCTGGACCCAATGTCCACTTAACCACGGACATGTGGACAAGTGGAGCAGGGCAGGGTCAGGACTATATGACTGTGACAGCCCACTGGGTAGATGTATGGACTCCCGCCGCAAGAACAGCAGCGGCGGCACCAGTAGCAGCATCTCGCAAACGCCAACTCTTTCCTAGGCAGGCTACGCTTTGTATCACCGCTTTCCAGAATACGCACACAGCTGAAAACCTCTTACGGCAACTGAGGAAGATCATCGCGGAATGGCTTACCCCAATTGGACTCTCCTGTGGATTTGTGGCATCGGACAACGCCAGCAATATTGTGTGTGCATTAAATATGGGCAAATTCCAGCACGTCCCATGTTTTGCACATACCTTGAATTTGGTGGTGCAGAATTTTTTTAAAAACGACAGGGGCATGCAAGAGATGCTGTCGGTGGCCAGAAGAATTGCGGGACACTTTCGGCGTACAGGCACCACGTACAGAAGACTGGAGCACCACCAAAAACTACTGAACCTGCCCTGCCATCATCTGAAGCAAGAAGTGGTAACGAGGTGGAATTCAACCCTCTATATGCTTCAGAGGTTGGAGGAGCAGCAAAAGGCCATTCAAGCCTATACAATTGAGCACGATATAGGAGGTGGAATGCACCTGTCTCAAGCGCAGTGGAGAATGATTTCAACGTTGTGCAAGGTTCTGATGCCCTTTGAACTTGCCACACGTGAAGTCAGTTCAGACACTGCCAGCCTGAGTCAGGTAATTCCCCTCATCAGGCTTTTGCAGAAGAAGCTGGAGACATTGAAGGAGGAGCTAACACGGAGCGATTCCGCTAGGCATGTGGGACCTGTGGATGGAGCCCTTAATTCGCTTAACAAGGATTCACGGGTGGTCAATCTGTTGAAATCAGAGCACTACATTTTGGCCACCGTGCTCGATCCTAGATTTAAAGCCTACCTTGGATCTCTCTTTCCGGCAGACACAAGTCTGCTGGGGTTGAAAGACCTGCTGGTGAGAAAATTGTCAAGTCAAGCGGAACGCGACCTGTCAACATCTCCTCCTTCACATTCTCCCGCAACTGGGGGTGCGAGGAAAAGGCTCAGAATTCCGAGCCCACCCGCTGGCGGTGATGCAGGGCAGTCTGGAGCGACTGCTGATGCTGACATCTGGTCCGGACTGAAGGACCTGACAACGATTACGGACATGTCGTCTACTGTCACTGCATATGATTCTCTCCCCATTGAAAGAATGGTGGAGGATTATATGAGTGACCGCATCCAAGTAGGCACGTCACACAGTCCGTACTTATACTGGCAGGAAAAAGAGGCAATTTGGAGGCCCTTGCACAAACTGGCTTTATTCTACCTAAGTTGCCCTCCCACAAGTGTGTACTCCGAAAGAGTGTTTAGTGCCGCCGCTCACCTTGTCAGCAATCGGCGTACGAGGTTACATCCAGAAAATGTGGAGAAGATGATGTTCATTAAAATGAATTATAATCAATTCCTCCGCGGAGACATTGACCAGCAGCAATTGCCTCCACAAAGTACACAGGGAGCTGAGATGGTGGATTCCAGTGGGGACGAATTGATAATCTGTGAGGAGGGGGATGTACACGGTGATATATCGGAGGATGATGATGAGGTGGACATCTTGCCTCTGTAGAGCCAGTTTGTGCAAGGAGAGATTAATTGCTTCTTTTTTTGGGGGGGTCCAAACCAACCCGTCATATCAGTCACAGTCGTGTGGCAGACCCTGTCACTGAAATGATGGGTTGGTTAAAGTGTGCATGTCCTGTTTATACAACATAAGGGTGGGTGGGAAGGCCCAAGGACAATTCCATCTTGCACCTCTTTTTTCTTTTATTTTTCTTTGCGTCATGTGCTGTTTGGGGAGGGTTTTTTGGAAGGGCCATCCTGCGTGACACTGCAGTGCCACTCCTAGATGGGCCCGGTGTTTGTGTCGGCCACTAGGGTCGCTTATCTTACTCACACAGTCAGCTACCTCATTGCGCCTCTTTTTTTCTTTGCGTCATGTGCTGTTTGGGGAGGGTTTTTTGGAAGGGCCATCCTGCGTGACACTGCAGTGCCACTCCTAGATGGGCCCGGTGTTTGTGTCGGCCACTAGGGTCGCTTATCTTACTCACACAGTCAGCTACCTCATTGCGCCTCTTTTTTTCTTTGCGTCATGTGCTGTTTGGGGAGGGTTTTTTGGAAGGGACATCCTGCGTGACACTGCAGTGCCACTCCTAGATGGGCCCGGTGTTTGTGTCGGCCACTAGGGTCGCTTATCTTACTCACACAGTCAGCTACCTCATTGCGCCTCTTTTTTTCTTTGCGTCATGTGCTGTTTGGGGAGGGTTTTTTGGAAGGGCCATCCTGCGTGACACTGCAGTGCCACTCCTAGATGGGCCCGGTGTTTGTGTCGGCCACTAGGGTCGCTTATCTTACTCACACAGTCAGCTACCTCATTGCGCCTCTTTTTTTCTTTGCGTCATGTGCTGTTTGGGGAGGGTTTTTTGGAAGGGGCATCCTGCGTGACACTGCAGTGCCACTCCTAGATGGGCCCGGTGTTTGTGTCGGCCACTAGGGTCGCTTATCTTACTCACACAGTCAGCTACCTCATTGCGCCTCTTTTTTTCTTTGCGTCATGTGCTGTTTGGGGAGGGTTTTTTGGAAGGGACATCCTGCGTGACACTGCAGTGCCACTCCTAGATGGGCCCGGTGTTTGTGTCGGCCACTAGGGTCGCTAATCTTACTCACACAGCTACCTCATTGCGCCTCTTTTTTTCTTTGCGTCATGTGCTGTTTGGGGAGGGTTTTTTGGAAGGGACATCCTGCGTGACACTGCAGTGCCACTCCTAGATGGGCCCGATGTTTGTGTCGGCCACTAGGGTCGCTTATCTTACTCACACAGCGACCTTGGTGCAAATTTTAGGACTAAAAATAATATTGTGAGGTGTGAGGTATTCAGAATAGACTGAAAATGAGTGGAAATTATGGTTTTTGAGGTTAATAATACTTTGGGATCAAAATGACCCCCAAATTCTATGATTTAAGCTGTTTTTTTAGGGTTTTTTGAAAAAAACATCCGAATCCAAAACACACCCGAATCCGACAAAAAAAATTCGGTGAGGTTTTGCCAAAACACGGTCGAACCCAAAACACGGCCGCGGAACCGAACCCAAAACCAAAACACAAAACCCGAAAAATTTCAGGCGCTCATCTCTAATATTTAGTGCAAAGGCTGATTTGTAGACCTGGTTGCAAAACTAACATGAAAGAGGTTTACAAATCTTTCTTAAAACTTTTTTTTGTACTCATAGATTTATAAAGAACCCACTACACATCAATAGTAAGTTTATTAAAGTACAAAGCTTAAAACCACTATTCTGATTTTAATACGTGGAATTACAAACAGCTGCTAATTAGTAGAAAAATAAAAATAAAGTAGTTCGGACAGGCAAGATAGCTCATGACAATGATGCTTCAGCTATCGTGCCTAAAAGCACAGTAAACACTAAATTATACACACACACACACACATATATATATATATATATATATATATATATATATATATATAGATAGATATACAAATGAAGGCAAGGACCGGCACTCCTATGAGTCATGCAGTATAGGATGCCCAGGTGCCAGTAAATAATGTGCAGTCTTTTGGAAGGATACGGCACTCCAGGACTTAATGAAACATGCCTCCAGCAACCTCAAAGAAAGCTATCCAAGCAGCTTAATGCAGTCAACGTTTCATTTAATTTAATTAAATTTCGTCAGGACAATATAAAGAAAACATGTACAAAAGCTTACCTTAAATACCCACACCACATACAGATCAGTCTACGCAGCACGAGCGGGTCCCGGCCGGGGACTGATGACGTCACCAAGCGGCGACGCGCGCTCTCCAGCGCCGTTGTCATGGTAACCCGCCGGGCTAAGCCGCACCAATGCTGAGAGTCAAAAAACAACAACAACAATACCGTGAACATGTATACAACACCGTGAAGATATAAAACATATATAAAGGATATATAAAGGTCTGCAACGGGGCAAGAGAGGACAGTATACACTGATTCATGAGAATAGTAATACAATAATACACATTTAGATTATTCCCAAATCGGATCAGAAATGGTCAGAGCTGCCATAAGCTGGTGGTCATTTACACATATCTATAAAGACTTGAGATTTACCCATTATGTTAAAGGGATCTATCAAATATTGTTGCCACAGTATGGGAATAAATTAAAAAAGATCCACAGAAAATGAAAATACGTGTAAACAACCTGAAAGAACTGTAAAAGGGTTAATCAGGAAAGGTACAAAATGGTATAAGAGTAAGACGGACAATTATAGGAAACATCCTAAATGATTGGATTCATTAAGCCCATTTGGGGCCAATGTGCGCAGTTCAAAAATCCAACGAGTCTCCTTCTGGAGTAACAATGCTCCTCGGTCCCCTCCACGGATATTACTGGGAACATGGTCAATGACCTTATGCTTCAGACTTGCCAAGGAATGTTTGGCCTCACGGAAGTGACGGGCCACCGGTTGCTCCTGAGGCTTGCCCTCCAAAGCTGAACGTATGGCCTGGCGATGCAGTGCCATTCTCTCCCTGAATTGGCGGATGGTTTTGCCAATGTAAAACAGGCCACATGGGCATTTGATATAAGAGATGACATATGTACTTTGGCAAGATAAGATGTGTTTTATTCGGATCTTGGTTCCAGAGTGAGGATGGTTGAACGTGGCACCACATTCCATGGACCTACACGTGGTGCAACCCAAGCACTTATAGCACCCTGGCTGCCGGGTCAGAAAGTTCTTGGGGGTTACATCATTCATATGTGAAATATCATTTTTAACCAGCATGTCACGGAGGTTTCGTTTGCGTTTATAGCTGGGCATAAGTTTACAGTGCTTGATGGATTGAAGATCCGGGTCAGAGGTGAGTATGGGCCAAAGACTCTTGCCCATTTGCATGCTCTTTTGGTTAAACGGGTGATATTCCTGTACAAAGGGAATTCTATTGTCTCTGTTTTGGCCAGTAGTCTTGATGGAAAGCACTTCCTGTCTGGGTAAAGCCAGGACCTGTTCTTTAGTTGTTTGTAACTGGATGATGTCATAGCCACGAACAACAAAGTCCTGTACCATCTGGTCAATGTGTTTCTCCGCCTTTTCCAAGGTATCACAAGTACGAATCGCCCGTAGGAACTGGGATTTGGGTAAGCTGCGGGTGACAAATCCCGGGTGCTGGCTGTCCGCCCTTAAGAGCGTATTGCGGTCCGTGGGTTTCTTGAAAAGATCTGTAGACACCTTACCGTTGAGTAAGGAGACCTCAACATCCAGGTAATGGACCATACTGTTACTGTCTGATAAGTGAACTGTATGTTGGCATCCATAGCATTGATTTGTTCCATGGCAGAGCTGAATTCCTAGCTGGTACCGGTCCATATGACAAACAAGTCGTCTATGTATCGAGTTAGATACAAAATACTTGATTGTGTGCAAGGATTCAGCAGGAAAAGATTCCTGTCCAGCTCAAACATAAAGATGTTGGCCAGGGATGGTCCTACGCAAGAACCCATTGCACAACCCCGTTGTTGCACATACCAGTGCTGGTCAAATAAAAAATAATTTCTTGTTAAAGACAGAGTCAACAACTCACAAAAGAAATCTATATCCGGACCCCGGTATGCCAAGTTCCCAGTCAGGAACCTACGGATTGCCTGTACCCCCCGGGTGTGAGGGATGTTGGTATATAGTGATACCACATCCAATGTGCATAAAATGCATCCCTCTGGTAGAATTGGTAATTTGTCCAGTTTTCTAAGGAAAGTGGACGAATCCTTAAGGTAAGTAGGCTGGTCTTGGATAAGATCCTGCAGGAAGCTGTCCAAGTATTGTGAGATAACATAATAAATGGAATCACGGGCACTGATGATAGGACGCCCAGGTGGATGGGTAGAATTTTTGTGTAGCTTAGGAATGGAATATAAAACTGGAGTTTTTGGATGATTCGTGGCTAATGCTTGGCAAACTTTATCCGTGATGTACCCATTCTGTACAGCATTCAATAGAACCGTGTCCAGTTCCTTCTTAAAGATTGTAGTTGGGTCAGACCTTAGTTGTCTATACACCTCAGTGTCATTCAGTTGTGAGAGGATGTCCTGTCGGTAATATTCAAGGTCTAAGATCACCACGCCCCCGCCTTTATCGGCGGGGCGAATGACTATGTCCTTGTAGCCCTGTAGATTCTTCAGAGCCACCCGCTCAGCCCTCGTAAGATTATTCCTAGGCTGGGGAGAATTACTGACATCCTCTATGACATGTTGGTTCAGAGTTCGTGTGAACACTTTCACAGAGTTATTGGTGGAGGCAGGGTCAAAAACTGACTTTGGTCTGAATCTTTGTATTTGTGAAACTGGAAGTTGGACCGGCTGTTTGTCGAAAAATTCTTTCAATCTTAACTGTCGCGAGAATTTATAGAGGTCCACTGTCCAGTTAAACTTGTCGAAATTGGATGATGGTACGAACGAAAGTCCCTGAAAGTGATGTGGAGGGCATTTTGTTTCCAGAAATTACGGACACTCCAGATAGCACGATGCCTAATGCACAGATTTTTTTCAAGCTTTTGAAATGGAAAAAGAAGGAAATAGACTATTTCCTACACGGATCTACACTGAGTGATTATTTCCGCAAAAAACTTATTCCAAGAGGCTTTAGGGTCAAAAACACCCCCACCATCGGCAAGTTTAATCCGGAGTTCTGCCGACGGTGGGTGGCTGTTCTCAATAAATGTAGCTTTGACCTACTTTTATTAGTCATAGAAGAGTCCAACCGAGAATTAACTCGCATTAAAGGTAACATCCAGGAAATTGAAAAGACGATTGATGACACTTTCACTAAAGACCCAGAAACTGACTGGATGGGCAAGCTACAGGAGCAGACTGCCAAATACAGACAAGATCTGCTTAAATTCAAACGAGAAAAATTATCCACGGTCCAAAGGGATTACCAGCAAGGTACTGTATACCCTTGGGTCAATAACCCTGGCGTTTCTTCCAAACCCAACAGATCCTCTAGATGGCGCCAACAGCGCGATCGCAACAGTAACGATACATCTGGCACACAGTCCTCTCAGAGTGACCGGGATAGTGATACAACTAAAACCTCTGGTAAACCCCCTTTAGGGGTTCGCACTCGCGCTCAGCGCAAGGCTCCACCAAAAAAAGCAGGAGAGGGGGCCAATGGCAAAGGATCTTCAAACAAGAAGCGTGCAGCAAAGAAACAAACATAGTGTTCAACCTTTCTAGCCGGACCTTGTCCAAGGAAGAAATTAATGTTCTCAACAAGGGACTTTCGTTCGTACCATCATCCAATTTCGACAAGTTTAACTGGACAGTGGACCTCTATAAATTCTCGCGACAGTTAAGATTGAAAGAATTTTTCGACAAACAGCCGGTCCAACTTCCAGTTTCACAAATACAAAGATTCAGACCAAAGTCAGTTTTTGACCCTGCCTCCACCAATAACTCTGTGAAAGTGTTCACACGAACTCTGAACCAACATGTCATAGAGGATGTCAGTAATTCTCCCCAGCCTAGGAATAATCTTACGAGGGCTGAGCGGGTGGCTCTGAAGAATCTACAGGGCTACAAGGACATAGTCATTCGCCCCGCCGATAAAGGCGGGGGCGTGGTGATCTTAGACCTTGAATATTACCGACAGGACATCCTCTCACAACTGAATGACACTGAGGTGTATAGACAACTAAGGTCTGACCCAACTACAATCTTTAAGAAGGAACTGGACACGGTTCTATTGAATGCTGTACAGAATGGGTACATCACGGATAAAGTTTGCCAAGCATTATCCACGAATCATCCAAAAACTCCAGTTTTATATTCCATTCCTAAGCTACACAAAAATTCTACCCATCCACCTGGGCGTCCTATCATCAGTGCCCGTGATTCCATTTATTATGTTATCTCACAATACTTGGACAGCTTCCTGCAGGATCTTATCCAAGACCAGCCTACTTACCTTAAGGATTCGTCCACTTTCCTTAGAAAACTGGACAAATTACCAATTCTACCAGAGGGATGCATTTTATGCACATTGGATGTGGTATCACTATATCCCAACATCCCCCACACCCGGGGGGTACAGGCAATCCATAGGTTCCTGACTGGGAACTTGGCATACCGGGGTCCGGATATAGATTTCTTTTGTGAGTTGTTGACTCTGTCTTTAACAAGAAATTATTTTTTATTTGACCAGCACTGGTATGTGCAACAACGGGGTTGTGCAATGGGTTCTTGCGTAGGACCATCCCTGGCCAACATCTTTATGTTTGAGCTGGACAGGAATCTTTTCCTGCTTAATCCTTGCACACAATCAAGGATTTTGTATCTAACTCGATACATAGACGACTTGTTTGTCATATGGACCGGTACCAGCCAGGAATTCAGCTCTGCCATGGAACAAATCAATGCTATGGATGCCAACATACAGTTCACTTATCAGACCAGTAACAGTATGGTCCATTACCTGGATGTTGAGGTCTCCTTACTCAACGGTAAGGTGTCTACAGATCTTTTCAAGAAACCCACGGACCGCAATACGCTCTTAAGGGCGGACAGCCAGCACCCGGGATTTGTCACCCGCAGCTTACCCAAATCCCAGTTCCTACGGGCGATTCGTACTTGTGATACCTTGGAAAAGGCGGAGAAACACATTGACCAGATGGTACAGGACTTTGTTGTTCGTGGCTATGACATCATCCAGTTACAAACAACTAAAGAACAGGTCCTGGCTTTACCCAGACAGGAAGTGCTTTCCATCAAGACTACTGGCCAAAACAGAGACAATAGAATTCCCTTTGTACAGGAATATCACCCGTTTAACCAAAAGAGCATGCAAATGGGCAAGAGTCTTTGGCCCATACTCACCTCTGACCCGGATCTTCAATCCATCAAGCACTGTAAACTTATGCCCAGCTATAAACGCAAACGAAACCTCCGTGACATGCTGGTTAAAAATGATATTTCACATATGAATGATGTAACCCCCAAGAACTTTCTGACCCGGCAGCCAGGGTGCTATAAGTGCTTGGGTTGCACCACGTGTAGGTCCATGGAATGTGGTGCCACGTTCAACCATCCTCACTCTGGAACCAAGATCCGAATAAAACACATCTTATCCTGCCAAAGTACATATGTCATCTATTATATCAAATGCCCATGTGGCCTGTTTTACATTGGCAAAACCATCCGCCAATTCAGGGAGAGAATGGCACTGCATCGCCAGGCCATACGTTCAGCTTTGGAGGGCAAGCCTCAGGAGCAACCGGTGGCCCGTCACTTCCGTGAGGCCAAACATTCCTTGGCAAGTCTGAAGCATAAGGTCATTGACCATGTTCCCAGTAATATCCGTGGAGGGGACCGAGGAGCATTGTTACTCCAGAAGGAGGCTCGTTGGATTTTTGAACTGCGCACATTGGCCCCAAATGGGCTTAATGAATCCAATCATTTAGGATGTTTCCTATAATTGTCCGTCTTACTCTTATACCATTTTGTACCTTTCCTGATTAACCCTTTTACAGTTCTTTCAGGTTGTTTACACGTATTTTCATTTTCTGTGGATCTTTTCTCTAACGTCCTAAGTGGATGCTGGGGACTCCGTAAGGACCATGGGGAATAGCGGCTCCGCAGGAGACTGGGCACATCTAAAGAAAGCTTTAGGACTATGTGGTGTGCACTGGCTCCTCCCCCTATGACCCCCCTCCAAGCCTCAGTTAGATCTCTGTGCCCGAACGAGAAGGGTGCACACTAGGGGCTCTCCTGAGCTTCTTAGTGAAAGTTTTAGTTTAGGTTTTTTATTTTCAGTGAGACCTGCTGGCAACAGGCTCACTGCATCGAGGGACTAAGGGGAGAAGAAGCGAAGCAGAGTGGTTTGGGCTTCTTAGGCTACTGGACATTAGCTCCAGAGGGACGATCACAGGCCCAGCCTGGATGGGTCCCAGAGCCGCGCCGCCGGCCCCCTTACAGAGCCAGAAGAGGTCCGGAAAATCGGCGGCAGAAGACGTCCTGTCTTCAACAAGGTAGCGCACAGCACTGCAGCTGTGCGCCATTGCTCTCAGCACACTTCACACTCCGGTCACTGAGGGTGCAGGGCGCTGGGGGGGAGCGCCCTGAGACGCAATAATAAACACCTTGGATGGCAAAAGAATGCATCACATATAGCTCCTGGGCTATATGGATGCATTTAACCCCTGTCAAAATACATAGAAAAACGGGAGATAAGGCTGCCGATAAGGGGGCGGAGCCTATCTCCTCAGCACACTGGCGCCATTTTCCCTCACAGCTCCGTTGGAGGGAAGCTCCCTGTCTCTCCCCTGCAGTCACTACACTACAGAAAGGGTTATAAAAGAGAGGGGGGGCACTAATTACGCGCAGTATTAAAGATACAGCAGCTATAAGGGGAAAAACACTTCTATAAGGTTATCCCTGTATATATATAGCGCTCTGGTGTGTGCTGGCAAACTCTCCCTCTGTCTCCCCAAAGGGCTAGTGGGGTCCTGTCCTCTATCAGAGCATTCCCTGTGTGTGTGCTGTATGTCGGTACATTTGTGTCGACATGTATGATGAGAAAAATGATGTGGAGACGGAGCAGATTGCCTGTAATAGTGATGTCACCCCCTAGGGGGTCGACACCTGAGTGGATGAACTGTTGGAAGGAATTACATGACAGTGTCAGCTCTGTATAAAAGACAGTGGTTGACATGAGACAGCCGGCTACTCAGCTTGTGCCTGTCCAGACGTCTCATAGGCCGTCAGGGGCTCTAAAGCGCCCGCTACCTCAGATGGCAGTTATAGACGCCGACACGGATACTGACTCCAGTGTCGACGGTGAAGAGACAAATGTGACTTCCAGTAGGGCCACACGCTACATGATTGAGGCAATGAAAAATTTTATTACACATTTCTGATAATACGAGTACCACCAAAAAGGGGTATTATGTTCGGTGAGGAAAAACTACCTGTAGTTTTCCTGAATCTGAGAAATTAAATAAGGTGTGTGATGATGCGTGGTTTTCCCCCGATAACAACTGATAATTTCTAAAATGTTATTGGCATTATATCCTTTCCCGCCAGAGGTTAGGGTGCGTTGGGAAACACCCCCTAGGGGGGATAAAGCGCTCACACGCTTGTAAGGGCTCTACCCTCTCCTGAGATGGCCGCCCTTAAGGATCCTGCTGATAGAAAGCAGGAGGGTATCCTAAAATGTATTTACACACATACTGGTGTTATACTGCGACCAGCAATCGCCTCAGCCTGGATGTGCAGTGCTGGGTTGGCGTGGTCGGATTCCCTGACTGAAAATATTGATACCCTAGATAGGGACAGTATATTATTGCCTATAGAGCATTTAAAAGATGCATTTCTATATATGCGTGATGCACAGCGGAATATTTGCCGACTGGCATCAAGTCTAAGTGCGTTGTCCATTTCTACCAGTAGAGGGTTATGGACACGTCAGTGGTCAGGTGATGCGTATTCCAAACGGCATTTGGAAGTATTGCCTTATTAAAGGGAGGAGTTATTTGGGGTCGGTCTTTCAGACCTGGTGGCCACGGCAACAGCTGGGAAATCCACATTTGTACCCCAGGTCGCCTCTCAACATGAGAAGACGCCGTATTATCAGGCGCAGTCTTTTCGTGGACAAGCGGGCAAAAGATTCCTCATTTCTGCCCCGTGACAGAGGGAGAGGAAAAAGGCTGCAGAAATCAGCCAGTTCCCAGGAACAGAAACCCTCTCCCACCTCTGCCAAGCCCTCAGTATGACGCTGGGGCTTTACAAGCAGAATCAGGCACGGTGGGGGGCCCGTCTCAATGAATTTCAGCGCGCAGTGGGCTCACTCGCAAGTAGACCCCTGGATCCTTCAGGTGATATCTCAGGGGTACAAATTAGAATTCGAGACGTCTCCCCCTCGCCGTTTCCTAAAGTCGGCTTTACCAATGTCTCCTTCTGACAGGGAGACTGTTTTGGAAGCCATTCACAAGCTGTATTCCCAGCAGGTGATAACAAGGTACCCCTCCTGCAACAGGGAACGGGGTATTATTCCACACTGTTGTGGTACCGAAGCCGGACGGCTCGGTGAGACCGATTCTAAATCTAAAATTTCTGAACACTTACATACAGAGGTTCAAATTCAAGATTGAGTCACTCAGAGCAGTGATTGCGAACCTGGAAGAAGGGGACTACATGATGTCTCGGGACATCAAGGATGCTTACCTTCATGTCAAAATTTACCCTTCTCATCAAGGGTACCTCAGGTTTATGGTACAGAACTGTCACTATCAGTTCAGACGCTGCCGTAGGGATGGTCCACGGCACCCCGGGTCTTTACCAAGGTAATGGCCGAAATTATGATATTCCTTCGAAGGAAGGGAATTTTAGTTATCCTTTACTTGGACGATTCCCTGATAAGGGTAAGATCCAGGGAACAGTTGGAGGTCGGTGTAGCACTATTTCAGGTAGAGTTGCGGCAGCACGATTGGATTCTCAATATTCCAAAATGACAGCTGGTTCCGACGACTTGTCTTCTGTTCCTAGGGATGATCCTGGACACAGTCCAGAAAAAGGCTTTTCTCCCGGAGGAGAAAGCCAGGGAGTTATCCGAGCTAGTCAGGAACCTCCTAAAACCGAGCCAAGTCTCAGTGCATCAATGCACAAGGGTTCTGGGTAAAATGGTGGCTTCCTACAAAGCAATCCCATTCGGCAGATTCCACGCAAGAACTTTCCAGTGGGACCTGCTGGACAAATGGTCCGGGTCGCATCTTCAGATGCATCAGCGGATAACCCTGTCACCAAGGACAAGGGTGTCCCTCCTGTGGTGGTTGCAGAGTGCTCATCTTCTAGAGGGCCGCAGATTCGGCATTCAGGACTGGGTCCTGGTGACCACGGATGCCAGCCTGCGAGGCTGGGGAGCAGTCACACAGGGAAGGAATATCCAGGGCTTATGGTCAAGTCTGGAGACATCACTTCACATAAATATCCTGAAGCTAAGGGCCATTTACAATGCTCTAAGCTTAGCAAGACCTCTGCTTCAAGGTCAGCCGGTGTTGATCCAGTCGGACAACATCACGGCAGTCACCCACGTAAACAGACAGGGTGGCACAAGAAGCAGGAGGGCAATGGCAGAAGCTGCAAGGATTCTTCGCTGGGCGGAAAATCATGTGATAGCACTGTCAGCAGTATTCATTCCGGGAGTGGACAACTGGGAAGCAGACTTCCTCAGCACGACCTCCACCCGGGAGAGTGGGGACTTCACCCAGAAGTCTTCCACATGATTATAAACCGTTGGGAAAAACTCGACAGGTATTGCGCCAGGTCAAGGGACCCTCAGGCAATAGCTGTAGACGTTCTGGTAACACCGTGGGTGTACCAGTCAGTGTATGTGTTCCCTCCTCTGCCTCTCATACCCAAGGTACTGAGATTGATAAGATGGAGAGGAGTAAGCACTATATTCGTGGCTCCGGATTGGCCAAGAAGGACTTGGTAACCGGAACTTCAAGAGATGCTCACGGAGGATCCGTGGCCTCTACCTCTAAGAAGGGACCTGCTCCAGCAAGGACCCTGTCTGTTCCAAGACTTACCGCGGCTGCGTTTGACGGCATGGCGGTTGAACGCCGGATCCTGAAAAGGCATTCCGGATGAAGTCATCCCTATCCTGATCAAAGCCAGGAAGGATGTAACCGCAAAACATTATCACCGCATTTGGCGAAAATATGTTGCGTGGTGCGAGGCCAGTAAGGCCCGACGGAGGAAATTCAACTGGGTCGTTTCCTACATTTCCTGCAAACAGGAGTGTCTATGGGCCTGAAATTGGGGTCCATTAAGGTTCAAATTTCGGCCCTGTCAATTTTCTTCCAAAAAGAACTAGCTTCAGTTCCTGAAGTTCAGACGTTTGTAAAAGGGGTACTGCATATACAGCCTCCTTTTGTGCCTTCAGTGGCACTTTGGGATTTCAATGTAGTTTTTGGGTTCCAAAAATCACATGGGTTTGAACCACTTAAATCTGTGGAGTTAAAATATCTCACATGGAATGTGGTCATGCTGTTGGCCCTGGCCTGGGCCAGGCGCGTGTCAGAATTGGCGGCTTTATCCTGTAAAAGCCCTTATCTGATTTTCCATTCGGACAGGGCGGAATTGAGGATTCGTCCTCAGTTTCTCCCTAAGGTGGTTTCAGCGTTTCACCTGAACCAACCTATTGTGGTGCCTGCGGCTACTAGGGACTTGGAGGACTCCAAGTTGCTAGACGTTGTCAGGGCCCTGAAAATATATGTTTCCAGGACGGCTGGAGTCAGGAAAACTGACTCGCTGTTTATCCTGTATGCACCCAACAAGCTGGGTGCTCCTGCTTCTAAGCAGACTATTGCTCGTTGGATTTGTAGTACAATTCAGCTTGCACTTTCGGTGGCAGGCCTGCCACAGCCAAAAATCTGTAAATGCCCACTCCACAAGGAAGGTGGGCTCATCTTGGGCGGCTGCCCGAGGGGTCTCGGCTTTACAACTTTGCCGAGCAGCTACTTGGTCAGGAGCAAATACGTTTGTAAAATTCTACAAAATTGATACCCTGGCTGAGGAGGACCTGGAGTTCTCTCATTTGGTGCTGCAGAGTCATCCGCACTCTCCCGCCCGTTTGGGAGCTTTGGTATAATCCCCATGGTCCTTACGGAGTCCCCAGCATCCACTTAGGACGTTAGAGAAAATAAGAATTTACTTACCGATAATTCTATTTCTCGTAGTCCGTAGTGGATGCTGGGCGCCCATCCCAAGTGCGGATTGTCTGCAATACTGGTACATAGTTATTGTTACCAAAAAATCGGGTTATTGCTGTAGTGAGCCATCTTTTCTAGAGGCTCCTCTGTTATCATGCTGTTAACTGGGTTCAGATCACAAGTTGTACGGTGTGATTGGTGTGGCTGGTATGAGTCTTACCCGGGATTCAAAATCCTTCCTTATTGTGTACGCTCGTCCGGGCACAGTATCCTAACTGAGGCTTGGAGGGGGGTCATAGGGGGAGGAGCCAGTGCACACCACATAGTCCTAAAGCTTTCTTTAGATGTGCCCAGTCTCCTGCGGAGCCGCTATTCCCCATGGTCCTTACGGAGTCCCCAGCATCCACTACGGACTACGAGAAATAGAATTATCGGTAAGTAAATTCTTATTTTTTAATTTATTCCCATACTGTGGCAACAATATTTGATAGATCCCTTTAACATAATGGGTAAATCTCAAGTCTTTATTAGAGATGTGCACTTGAAATTTTTCGGGTTTTGTGTTTTGGTTTTGGGTTCGGTTCCGCTGCTGTGTTTTGGGATCGACCGCGTTTTGGCAAAACCTCACCGAATTTTTTTTGTCGGATTCGGGTGTGTTTTGGATTCGGGTGTTTTTTTCAAAAAACACTAAAAAACAGCTTAAATCATAGAATTTGGGGGTCATTTTGATCCCAAAGTATTATTAACCTCAAAAACCATAATTTCCACTCATTTTCAGTCTATTCTGAATACCTCACACCTCACAATATTATTTTTAGTCCTAAAATTTGCACCGAGGTTGCTCGATGACTAAGCTAAGCGACCCTAGTGGCCGACACAAACACCTGGCCCATCTAGGAGTGGCACTGCAGTGTCACGCAGGATGGCCCTTCCAAAAAACACTCCCCAAACAGCACATGACGCAAAGAAGAAAAAAAGAGGCGCAATGAGGTAGCTGTGTGAGTAAGCTAAGCGACCCTAGTGGCCGACACAAACACCTGGCCCATCTAGGAGTGGCACTGCAGTGTCACGCAGGATGGCCCTTCCAAAAAACACTCCCCAAACAGCACATGACGCAAAGAAGAAAAAAAGAGGCGCAATGAGGTAGCTGTGTGAGTAAGCTAAGCGACCCTAGTGGCCGACACAAACACCTGGCCCATCTAGGAGTGTCACTGCAGTGTCACGCAGGATGGCCCTTCCAAAAAACACTCCCCAAACAGCACACGACGCAAAGAAGAAAAAAAGAGGCGCAATGAGGTAGCTGTGTGAGTAAGCTCAGCGACCCTAGTGGCCGACACAAACACCTGGCCCATCTAGGAGTGGCACTGCAGTGTCACGCAGGATGGCCCTTCCAAAAAACACTCCCCAAACAGCACATGACGCAAAGAAGAAAAAAAGAGGCGCAATGAGTTAGCTGTGTGAGTAAGCTCAGCGACCCTAGTGGCCGACACAAACACCTGGCCTATCTAGGAGTGGCACTGCAGTATCACGCAGGATGGCCCTTCCAAAAAACACTCCCCAAACAGCACATGACGCAAATAAAAATGAAAGAAAAAAGAGGTGCAAGATGGAATTGTCCTTGGGCCCTCCCACCCACCCTTATGTTGTATAAACAGGACATGCACACTTTAACCAACCCATCATTTCAGTGACAGGGTCTGCCACACGACTGTGACTGAAATGACGGGTTGGTTTGGACCCCCACCGAAAAAGAAGCAATTAATCTCTCCTTGCACAAACTGGCTCTACAGAGGCAAGATGTCCACCTCATCATCATCCTCCGATATATCACCGTGTACATCCCGCTCCTCACAGATTATCAATTCGTCCCCACTGGAATCCACCATCTCAGCTCCCTGTGTACTATGTGGAGGCAATTGCTGCTGGTCAATGTCTCCACGGAGGAATTGATTATAATTCATTTTAATGAACATCATCTTCTCCACATTTTCTGGAAGTAACCTCGTACGCCGATTGCTGACAAGGTGAGCGGCGGCACTAAACACTCTTTCGGAGTACACACTTGTGGGAGGGCAACTTAGGTAGAATAAAGCCAGTTTGTGCAAGGGCCTCCAAATTGCCTCTTTTTCCTGCCAGTATAAGTACGGACTGTCTGACGTGCCTACTTGGATGCGGTCACTCATATAATCCTCCACCATTCTTTCAATGGTGACAGAATCATATGCAGTGACAGTAGACGACATGTCCGTAATCGTTGTCAGTTCCTTCAGTCCGGACCAGATGTCAGCATCAGCAGTCGCTCCAGACTGCCCTGCATCACCGCCAGCGGGTGGGCTCGGAATTCTGAGCCTTTTCCTCGCACCCCCAGTTGCGGGAGAATGTGAAGGAGGAGATGTTGACAGGTCGCGTTCCGCTTGACTTGACAATTTTGTCACCAGCAGGTCTTTGAACCCCAGCAGACTTGTGTCTGCTGGAAAGAGAGATCCAAGGTAGGTTTTAAATCTAGGATCGAGCACGGTGGCCAAAATGTAGTGCTCTGATTTCAACAGATTGACCACCCGTGAATCCTTGTTAAGCGAATTAAGGGCTCCATCCACAAGTCCCACATGCCTAGCGGAATCGCTCCCTTTTAGCTCCTCCTTCAATGCCTCCAGCTTCTTCTGCAAAAGCCTGATGAGGGGAATGACCTGACTCAGGCTGGCAGTGTCTGAACTGACTTCACGTGTGGCAAGTTCAAAAGGTTGCAGAACCTTGCACAACGTTGAAATCATTCTCCACTGCGCTTGAGACAGGTACATTCCACCTCCTATATCGTGCTCAATTGTAGAGGCTTGAATGGCCTTTTGCTGCTCCTCCAACCTCTGAAGCATATAGAGGGTTGAATTCCACCTCGTTACCACTTCTTGCTTCAGATGATGGCAGGGCAGGTTCAGGCGTTTTTGGTGGTGCTCCAGTCTTCTGTACGTGGTGCCTGTACGCCGAAAGTGTCCCGCAATTCTTCTGGCCACCGACAGCATCTCTTGCACGCCCCTGTCGTTTTTTAAAAAATTCTGCACCACCAAATTCAAGGTATGTGCAAAACATGGGACGTGCTGGAATTTGCCCATATTTAATGCACACACAATATTGCTGGCGTTGTCCGATGCCACAAATCCACAGGAGAGTCCAATTGGGGTAAGCCATTCCGCGATGATCTTCCTCAGTTGCCGTAAGAGGTTTTCAGCTGGGTGCGTATTCTGGAAACCGGTGATACAAAGCGTAGCCTGCCTAGGAAAGAGTTGGCGTTTGCGAGATGCTGCTACTGGTGCCGCCGCTGCTGTTCTTGCGGCGGGAGTCCATACATCTACCCAGTGGGCTGTCACAGTCATATAGTCCTGACCCTGCCCTGCTCCACTTGTCCACATGTCCGTGGTTAAGTGGACATTGGGTACAATTGCATTTTTTAGGACACTGGTGAGTCTTTTTCTGACGTCCGTGTACATTCTCGGTATCGCCTGCCTAGAGAAGTGGAACCTAGATGGTATATGGTAACGGGGGCACACTACCTCAAGAAATTGTCTAGTTCCCTGTGATCTAACGGCGGATACCGGACGCACGTCTAACACCAACATAGTTGTCAAGGCCTCAGTTATCCGCTTTGCAACAGGATGACTGCTGTGATATTTCATCTTCCTCACAAAGGACTGTTGGACAGTCAATTGCTTGGTGGAAGTAGTAAAAGTGGGCTTACGACTTCCCCTCTGGGATGACCATCGACTCCCAGCAGCAACAACAGCAGCGCCAGCAGCAGTAGGCGTTACACGCAAGGATGCATCGGAGGAATCCCAGGCAGGAGAGGACTCGTCAGAATTGCCAGTGACATGGCCTGCAGGACTATTGGCATTCCTGGGGAAGGAGGAAATTGACACTGAGGGAGTTGGTGGGGTGGTTTGCGTGAGCTTGGTTACAAGAGGAAGGGATTTACTGGTCAGTGGACTGCTTCCGCTGTCGCCCAAAGTTTTTGAACTTGTCACTGACTTATTATGAATGCGCTGCAGGTGACGTATAAGGGAGGATGTTCCGAGGTGGTTAACGTCCTTACCCCTACTTATTACAGCTTGACAAAGGCAACACACGGCTTGACAAATGTTGTCCGCATTTCTGTTGAAATACTTCCACACCGAAGAGCTGATTTTTTTGGTATTTTCACCAGGCATGTCAACGGCCCTATTCCTCCCACGGACAACAGGTGTCTCCCCGGGTGCCTGACTTAAACAAACCACCTCACCATCAGAATCCTCCTTGTCAATTTCCTCCCCAGCGCCAGCAACACCCATATCCTCCTCATCCTGGTGTACTTCAACACTGACATCTTCAATCTGACTATCAGGAACTGGACTGCGGGTGCTCCTTCCAGCACTTGCAGGGGGCGTGCAAATGGTGGAAGGCGCATGCTCTTCACGTCCAGTGTTGGGAAGGTCAGGCATCGCAACCGACACAATTGGACTCTCCTTGTGGATTTGGGATTTCGAAGAACGCACAGTTCTTTGCGGTGCTTTTGCCAGCTTGAGTCTTTTCATTTTTCTAGCGAGAGGCTGAGTGCTTCCATCCTCATGTGAAGCTGAACCACTAGCCATGAACATAGGCCAGGGCCTCAGCCGTTCCTTGCCACTCCGTGTGGTAAATGGCATATTGGCAAGTTTACGCTTCTCCTCCGACAATTTTATTTTAGATTTTGGAGTCCTTTTTTTACTGATATTTGGTGTTTTGGATTTTACATGCTCTGTACTATGACATTGGGCATCGGCCTTGGCAGACGACGTGGCTGGCATTTCATCGTCTCGGCCATGACTAGTGGCAGCAGCTTCAGCACGAGGTGGAAGTGGATCTTGATCTTTCCCTAATTTTGGAACCTCAACATTTTTGTTCTCCATATTTTAATAGGCACAACTAAAAGGCACCTCAGGTAAACAATGGAGATGGATGGATACTAGTATACTTATGGATGGACGAGCGACTGCCGACACAGAGGTAGCTACAGCCGTGGACTACCGTACTGTGTCTGCTGCTAATATAGACTGGATGATAATGAGATGAAATTAATATATATATATATATATATAATATCACTAGTACTGCAGCCGGACAGGTATATATATTTATATTATGTAATGACTGATGACGGACCTGCTGGACACTGTCAGCTCAGCAGCACCGCAGACTGCTACAGTAAGCTACTATAGTAGTTGTATGTATCAAGAAGAAAGAGAAAAAAAAAACCACGGGTAGGTGGTATACAATTATGGATGGACCAGCGACTGCCGACACATAGGTAGCTACAGCCGTGGACTACCGTACTGTGTCTGCTGCTAATATAGACTGGATGATAATGAGATGAAATTAATATATATATATATATATATATATAATATCACTAGTACTGCAGCCGGACAGGTATATATATTTATATTATGTAATGACTGATGACGGACCTGCTGGACACTGTCAGCTCAGCAGCACCGCAGACTGCTACAGTAAGCTACTATAGTAGTTGTATGTATCAAGAAGAAAGAGAAAAAAAAAAACCACGGGTAGGTGGTATACAATTAAGGATGGACCAGCGACTGCCGACACAGAGGTAGCTACAGCCGTGGACTACCGTACTGTGTCTGCTGCTAATATAGACTGGATGATAATGAGATGAAATTAATATATATATATATATATATATAATATCACTAGTACTGCAGCCGGACAGGTATATATATTTATATTATGTAATGACTGATGACGGACCTGCTGGACACTGTCAGCTCAGCAGCACCGCAGACTGCTACAGTAAGCTACTATAGTAGTTGTATGTATCAAGAAGAAAGAGAAAAAAAAACCACGGGTAGGTGGTATACAATTATGGATGGACCAGCGACTGCCGACACAGAGGTAGCTACAGCCGTGGACTACCGTACTGTGTCTGCTGCTAATATAGACTGGATGATAATGAGATGAAATTAATATATATATATATATAATATCACTAGTACTGCAGCCGGACAGGTATATATATTTATATTATGTAATGACTGATGACGGACCTGCTGGACACTGTCAGCTCAGCAGCACCGCAGACTGCTACAGTAAGCTACTATAGTAGTTGTATGTATCAAGAAGAAAGAGAGAAAAAAAACCACGGGTAGGTGGTATACAATTATGGATGGACCAGCGACTGCCGACACAGAGGTAGCTACAGCCGTGGACTACCGCACTGTGTCTGCTGCTAATATAGACTGGATGATAATGAGATGAAATTAATATATATATATATATATATAATATCACTAGTACTGCAGCCGGACAGGTATATATATTTATATTATGTAATGACTGATGACGGACCTGCTGGACACTGTCAGCTCAGCAGCACCGCAGACTGCTACAGTAAGCTACTATAGTAGTTGTATGTATCAAGAAGAAAGAGAAAAAAAAAACCACGGGTAGGTGGTATACAATTATGGATGGACCAGCGACTGCCGACACAGAGGTAGCTACAGCCGTGGACTACCGTACTGTGTCTGCTGCTAATATAGACTGGATGATAATGAGATGAAATTAATATATATATATATATATAATATCACTAGTACTGCAGCTGGACAGGTATATATATTTATATTATGTAATGACTGATGACGGACCTGCTGGACACTGTCAGCTCAGCAGCACCGCAGACTGCTACAGTAAGCTACTATAGTAGTATGTATCAAGAAGAAAGAGAAAAAAAAAACCACGGGTAGGTGGTATACATATACAATTATATATATATTATATATATATTATATACAATTATATATATATATATATTAAACTGGTGGTGATTAATTAAACTGGTGGTCAGGTCACTGGTCACACTATCAGCAACTTGCAAGTAGTACTCCTAAGCAGACAATCACAATATATACTGGTGGTCAGTGTGGTCACAATGGCAGTGTGGCACTCTGGCAGCAGAGTGCCAGCAAAAGTGTGCACTGTACGTTAAAATATGTACTCCTGCTCTCAGACTCTAACTGCTCCCCACTATCTCCCCCACAAGTCAGATATACAGTCACACTATCACTTCAGCAAGTAGTAGTACTCCTCCTAATGCTCCCCAAAATTACTAAAGTAAATACTGTGTCTCTCTCTACTCTAGTCTCACTCCCTTCTCTATAAACGGAGAGGACGCCAGCCATGTCCTCTCCCTATCAATCTCAATGCACGTGTGAAAATGGCGGCGACGCGCGGCTCCTTATATAGAATCCGAGTCTCGCGATAGAATCCGAGCCTCGCGAGAATCCGACAGTGGGATGATGACGTTCGGGCGCGCTCGGGTTAACCGAGCAAGGCGGGAAGATCCGAGTCGCTCGGACCCGTGTAAAAAAAACTGAAGTTCGGGCGGGTTCGGTTTCCGAGGAACCGAACCCGCTCATCTCTAGTCTTTATAGATATGTGTAAATGACCACCAGCTTATGGCAGCTCTGACCATTTCTGATCCGATTTGGGAATAATCTAAATGTGTATTATTGTATTACTATTCTCATGAATCAGTGTATACTGTCCTCTCTTGCCCCGTTGCAGACCTTTATATATCCTTTATATATGTTTTATATCTTCACGGTGTTGTATACATGTTCACGGTATTGTTGTTGTTGTTGTTTTTTGACTCTCAGCATTGGTGCGGCTTAGCCCGGCGGGTTACCATGACAACGGCGCTGGAGAGCGCGCGTCGCCGCTTGGTGACGTCATCAGTCCCCGGCCGGGACCCGCTCGTGCTGCGTAGACTGATCTGTATGTGGTGTGGGTATTTAAGGTAAGCTTTTGTACATGTTTTCTTTATATTGTCCTGACGAAATTTAATTAAATTAAATGAAACGTTGACTGCATTAAGCTGCTTGGATAGCTTTCTTTGAGATTGCTGGAGGCATGTTTCATTAAGTCCTGGAGTGCCGTATCCTTCCAAAAGACTATATATAGATATATATATATAGATATAGAGAATCACGATAGCACTCAAAGCCTATAAGTTTAAAGCAAAAAATGGTGGTGATACAGCATATATGTATATAACATTGACACCAAGTAGTATTAAAATAAATGCAGTAGTAATGATCATTTCTAGATATTAATCAATTAGTATTGCCACCTTAATTAAAGTATTAATATGGAACCATAATTTTAAAGTAAGACTTTTTTTTTACCTAAAATCTTATTTTCTTGTTCCAACATAATCCAAGGTTAAGACAGATAAGCCATATGAAAAATGTAAAAAAACAAAAACCCTATATATAGAACAGACTTTACCTGAGGGGCACATGACCCAAAATGGATTAATATGCGGTGAGATATACTTCTTTATACTAAGACACCCTATCAGGAGCAGTCTCTTATCTGTGATTGACTGAATGGTGTAAGAGACCACTCCCAATTGGCTGCATGACTCTTATGTAGTGGACACATTTAGCATCAGGTGCTTCTTGGGAGCAAAATATTCTGTCCTTATGGCTTTTTAATGCTGTTTTTGATTATAATTTCCCATATGGATTAACTTTTTTTGTATTTTTTCTGTATATAATACCACTGGGGGTACAATGGTTAACTTATTTTTCTACTCCTAGGCAAATGTGTGTGTGTGGGGGGGTGGGGGGTTTCCAGTTACCCGAAACCCCCCCTTCCCAACAGCCAGGACAGCCGTCACTCGTGTGTGTGTGTCTGTGGATCTGAGTGCTCATTCATTGCACCAGAGAGAGAATCGGGTTAGTGGCTTACCATGATCATTGTCCCTGCATATACTGTATCTGATGTACTGTATTACATAAACTGCAATTTGTTTGGCGCAGCTTGTTACATGCTAACTATGCATCCTTCATGGATTGGTGACAACCGCTCTAATAGCAAACATAAGGAAACTCTCCTCCAGAAAATCCTGCATTTGCCCCTGCTACTGAATGCACTTTGATTTGTTTAATAACTTGCGAAACAATTGTAGTGGATGGACTTTTGACACTAGCAGTAGGAGAGAAGAGGAGAAAAAGAGGAAAACCTACCACAACTTATTACTCTCTTATTTTATGTGTATCAATAATTAGACCAGGAAATAACCCTGTAAGTAAAAGATTTACAATGGAACAAAGACATTCAAAATGAGTTAAAAGGAGTAGGGGAAAAGCGAGATTTATGGTAAGAACTTACCGTTGACTTACCGTTTTTAAATCTCTTTCTGCGAGGTACACTGGGCTCAACAGGGAATGACATTGGGGTGTAGAGTAGGATCTTGATCCGAGGCACCAACAGTCTCAAAGCTTTGACCTTCTTCCCAGAATGCATAGCGCCACCTCCTTTATAACCACGCCTCCGTGCACAGGAGCCCAGTTTTTGTTAACCAGTCCAATGTAGTAGCAGGCAAAAGAGACGACAACTGTTAGTAGCAACATACACCACATTCTCACGACAGGAGAAAGTGCCAGCGGCTAATGCTATACCAACCCAAAGAAGCTAAGTGCGTCAGGATGGGCGCCCTGAGGAACCCAGTGTACCTCGCAGAAAGAGATTTAACAATGGTAAGTTCTTACCATAAATCTCATTTTCTGCTGCTGGTACACTGGGCTCCACAGGGAATGACATTTGGGGATGTCCTAAAGCAGTGTAGCGGGCACAAGAACCCGGCGTCCAAAGGAAGCATCCTGGGAGGCGGTAGTATGAAAGGCATAAAACCTTATGAACGTGTTCACTGAGGACCACGTAGCCGCCTTGCACAATTGTTCAAGGGCCGCCCAAGAAGGTCCAACCAACCGAGTAGAGTGGGCCTTTATGGTAGCAGAAGCTGGAAGGCCAGCCTGTACATAAGCATGTGCAATCACCATTCTCATCCATCTGGCTAGGGTCTGCTTGTGAGCAGGCCAGCCACGATTGTGAAAACCAAACAGAACGAAGAGAGAATCCGACTTCCTGATGAAGGCAGTTCTCTTCACGTAGATACGGAGAGCCCGTACCACATCCAAAGACCGCTCTTTGGAAGACAATTCAGGAGAGGCAAAGGCCGGAACCACAATCTCCTGAGTAAGGTGGAAAGAAGACACCACCTTAGGTAAATACCCGGGATATGTTCTAAAAACCGCCCGATCACGGTGAAAAATCAGATATGGTGACCTACAAGATAAGGCACCCAAATCCCACACCCGTCTAGCAGAGGCAATAACCAGCAGAAACAACACCTTAAGAGAAAGCCACTTAAGGTCTGCAGATTCAAGGGGCTCAAACAGACCCTTGCAAGGCCTCCAAAACCACTGACAAGTCCCAAGGGGCCACAGGTGGGACATAGGGAGTTTGAATCCACAACACACCCTGAGTGAACGTATGTACATCAGGTAATGTCGCAATTTTCCTCTGGAACCAAACCGACAAGGCAGAAATATGAACCTTGATGGAGGCCAGATGAGGGCCCAAGTCCAGGCCCTGTTGTAGAAAGGCCAAAAGTTTGGCCGTACTAAACTTGTAAGCGTCATGATTGTTAGATGCACACCAAGTACAGTAAGAATTCCAGACCCTATGGTAAATCCGAGCAGAAGCCGGTTTCCGGGCCTTCAACATAGTTTGAATGACCGCCTCAGAAAAACCTTTGGCCCTGAAGACGGAAGCTTCAAGAGCCACACCGTCAAAGCCAACTGGCTAAATCCTGATATACACAGGGGCCCTGAACAAGGAGATCTGGGCGCTGTGGAAGTAGAAGAGGATGTTCTATCGAGAGACCCTGAAGGTCTAAGAACCAATGCCGTCTGGGCCACGCGGGAGCGATCAGAAGTAGGATTCCTCCTTCTTTCTTGCACTTCCTTATTACTTTGGGCAGGAGTGACACCAGAGGAAACACGTATGGCAGCTGAAAGTTCCATGGAATTGCCAGTGCGTCCACGAACGCTGCTAGAGGATCCCTTGTCCTTGCTCCGAAGACCGGAACCTTGTGATTGTGTCGAGACGCCATCAGGTCCACATCTGAAAGGCCCCACCTGTCCATGAGTAGTTGAAAAACTTCTGGATGGAGGCTCCACTCTCCGGCGTGTACGTCCTGATGACTGAGAAAGCCTGCTTCCCAGTTTAGGACCCCCAGAATGAATACTGCCGATATGGCTGGTAGATGGCGTTCCGCCCACTGAAGAATGCTTGATACTTCCCTCATTGCCATGCGGCTTCGAGTGCCACCTTGATGATTGATGTATGCCACCGTGGTGGCGTTGTCTGACTGTACTTGAACAGGTCTGTTCTGTATTAAATGCTGGGCCAAGTTCAATGAGTTGAACACCGCCCGCAATTCCAGAATGTTTATTGGGAGGAGAGACTCCTCCTTGGTCCACCGACCCTGAAGGGAGTGTTGCTCCAACACCGCACCCAACCTCTCAGACTGACAACCGTCGTCAGAAGGACCCAGTTGGAGATCCAGAAGGGACGACCCCTGCTCAATCGTTGGTCCTGAAGCCACCAGCTCAGTGACAGACGGACCTCCGGAGACAAAGAGATCATTTGAGACCTGATCTGATGAGACAGGCCGCCCCACTTGGCAAGAATCAGCTTCTCCAGAGGGCAGGAATGGAATTGAGCGTACTCCACCATGTCGAAAGCCGAGACCATGAGACCTAGCACTTGCATTGCCGAATGTATCGACACTTGCGGACGAGATAGGAAGCATCAAATCCTGTCCTGAAGCTTCAGGACTTTCTCCTGAGACAAGGAACAACCGCTGGTTGTGAGTGTCCAACAACGCCCCCAGGAGCACCATGCTCTGAGCAGGGAAGAATTCTTCCAGTTGATGAGCCACCCGTGGGCTTGCAGAAACTGGATAGTCAGATCCAGATGGCGTAGGATAATTTCTGGGGAATTTGCCAGGATCAATTAGTCATCCAGTTACGGTAGGATCCTGACCCCTTCATGGCGGAGCACAGCTGTCATTACCACCATGACCTTGGTGAAGACTCTTGGAGCCATGGTCAAACCAAAAGGTAACACCCAAAATTGGTAATGGAGGTTGCCAGCTGCAAACCTCTGGTATTGCTGATGAGACATTGCAATGGGAATATGCAGGTAAGCATCCTGTATGTCCAGGGAGACCATATAATCCCCAGGTTCCAATGCCAGAACAATAGAGCGAAGAGTTTCCATACGAAACTTGGAGACCTTCACAAATTTGTTCAAGGACTTGAGGTTGAGAATAGGCTGGGATGACCCATTCGGTTTCGGGACTAGGAACAGCGGTGAATAGTACCCCTTGCCTCTCTGAGCCAGAGGCACCTGTACTACCACTCCTGTGCCCAGGAGGGACTGTACCACCGAATGAAGAGTTTTTGCCTTCACCTGATCCGAAGGGAAATCTGTCAGGCAAAATCGATGAGGGGGACAATTGTTGAAGGATACGGCATAACCTTGAGTGACGACTTCCCATACCCTGGCATCGGAAGTGGTTTTCAACCATTCCTGGGTATACCCTAGAAGTCGGCCCCCCCACCCTGGGATCCCCCAGAGGGAAGCCCACCACGTCATGCGGCAGGCTTATCAGTCTTGGAAGCAGGCTGATGCGCAGTCCAGGCCCGTTTGGGTTTGGGCTTATTGGGTTTGGAAGTGCGAGCCTGTTTCGGGTATGCCTGACCCTTTGCTTTCCCTAAAGGATGAAAGAAGCGAAAGGAAGTACTCTTAGCCTTCAGTACCGAAGGTGCAGTACTAGGTAGACAAGCTGTTTTAGCAGAAGCTAAGTCAGCCACAATCTTGTTGAGGTCTTCTCCCTAAAGGATGTCTCCCTTAAAAGGGAGTACCTCCAGGGTTTTCTTAGAGTCCAGATCCACGGACCAGGACTGCAACCATAGAATGAGGTGAGCCAGTATGGTCATAGTAGAAGCCTTGGCCGCCAGGATACCGGCATTAGAAGCCGCCTCTTTAATGTAATGAGAAGCTGTGACAATATACAATAAGCATTGTCTAGCATGATCAGAAGCGTTGGAAGACATCTCAGCTTCCAACTCCTGAGCCCACGCTTCAATAGCCTCTGCAGCCCATGTTGCTGCAATGGTGGGCCAGTGCGCAGCACCTGCTAAGGTGTAAATCGCCTTTAAACAACCCTCCACACGTTTATCCGTTGGTTCTTTCAAACACGTGATAGTAGTTACTGGCAGAGCTGAGGATACCACTAGCCGCATCACCTGCGAATCCACTGGCGGTGGTGTTTCCCAATTTTTTTTCTTAGCTCCACAGCGAGGGGATAGTGAGCCAGGATCTTCTTGTGAGGCGTGAATTTCTTTCCTGGATTTTCCCAGGACTCCTGACGTATGTCAACTAAATGATCAGAATGAGGTAAAACTTGTTTAACCACTTTCTGACGTTTAAATCTGTCCGGTTTCTTAGGGGCAGCATCAGGCTCCGGTTCATCAGTAATCTGAAGAATGAGCCTGATAGCCTCAAACAAGTCAGGAACATCCACCTGTGAAACAGATTCCCCATCAGAAGCGTCAGGATCAGAATATGTGGGGTCAGTATAAACGCCATCCTCATCAGACGAGGTGTCTGGGACATTGGTGGATTGTGAGGAAGTTATGGCCCGCTTAGAGGATCCCTTGGTCTTAGGCGGGCGAGGGTTAGACTTCTGAGTAGTCAGTGATTGGTTCAATTGCAGTAACTGAGCAGACAGTTGATCTGCCCAAAGCGGGTTAACCGTGGGGACCATAAGCGGTTGTACCGGCACAGGAAGTCCCATAGGGGGCGTTAATCTAGTTACCAGCGTATTCAAAAGCGTGGAGAAAGTAGCCCAAGGTGGGTCATTTTGAACCCCCGTTGCTACGATCTCACTGGGGGGTAAGGAGCCCCCAAAACCTGAACCCTCAGCTGCTATATTTTCCTCAAATGCATCTGCAGCGTCACCACCACACAATGTGGGATCAGCCCCAGCTCCATCGCCCCTTGTAGCTGACATATCCGAAAGCTCAATGCAGGGCAACCCAGTACAATATCAGCAGTACAAGTAACAGCACAAACAGGGAATTCAAGAGGTATATGGTGACTAAAAATCACAGAGAAAAATACACACTGAGTATATCTTGTGAAACACCTATATTAAATGATAAACCTGACGCACATAGCCCCCTCAGGTTATATAATATAGGGTTAGTAACAGAGGCGTAACTAGGGTTTTTGGAGCCCAGGGCAAGATCAATAATGGCGCCCCCCGCCGCCCCAAAAAAAAAATGGAAAAAAGAAAAGTGTGTGCGCACGCCACCGGTGTCGCTGTATATAAAGTTAGCAGGGTATGTATGTATAGATAGTTGTAGGTGCAGTGGTTGAAGTGGAATGTTTAAAGGGAGAATGAAAAAGTGAAAGTTGCAATTATGCGCGCTCCGGAAAAGGGGGCGTAGTCACGCAAAAGGAAGCGTGTCCTTCAGTGTAGTAGGACCCCTTATACTATCTAGTACTGGTGCCCCTTTCACATTATAGCACACAGTATGAGCCGAAATTCACATTATAGCACACGGTATGAGCCGTAATTCACATTATAGCACACGGTACGAGCCGAAATTCACATAGCACACGTTATGAGCCGAAATTCACATTATAGAGTGAGGGGATCCTACCCCCTTAATTAACAAGGCCTGTGGGGCACTGTGGTGAGGGGAGCCTTCCCCCTAAGTTAACTAATCCTGCGGGGCACTGTGCTGAGGGGAGCCTACCCCCTTATTTGACTAATTGCAGAGTTTAGCAGTGGAAGGGTTGCAGCAATTCTCACCCCAAGCTGCGGCACTTCTGCCACCTCTGACACTCCACGTCTTCGGCGCCACCCGGGATGCAGACCACCGCACCGGGGATGCACCATTTTCAGTGTGGTCTGCTGTGCTCCGAAGGGGGATCTTCTCTCCTGCTGGAGCAACTCTTCCCCCTGACGCGTCTTCTCCCTCATGCAGCTCTTCCCCACTCTCCGAATCCTCTGTACCTGCCTGCAGTAATCTTCTGTATTGCTGGCTTCCCGGATAGCTCCCCTGCCTCATTGCTGGCTCTGTTCTCCGGCTACCCGCTGGGGCTTCTGATGATCCTCTCTTCCTGTCGCTGCATGTCGGCCTGGGACTCCCCATCAGCATCCCCCTTGCACCTTCTCGAAGCTTATGGCGCGGGTACCGCTGATGCAGCAACGCCGCCTGAGGAGCCCCAACTTACCGCCGGGGCCGCCCCTGCATACAAGATGGCTGCTCCCTAACCCGAACTGGTTGAGGGTGTCGCAAATGGATGACACCTTATTCCCGCGACCAGCATTCACTAGAGCGGGTGCCGCTGATGGCGCTCCGCGGCCACCTGCACAGGTCAGCACTGACAGTTATACCTCGACAGGGACTGAGGGAGGCAGGGGAGGCTGTTTTGCACTGCCCGCTCGACACGTCATTTGATGTGAGAGATGTGGCGGCGGGCGTCAGCTGAGGATCGCAGGGGTGACGTGCAGCAATAGTATCAAGGGCGAGTGGGCATGAGGCCCTGGCCGCCGCCGGCACACCCCTCTGCTGGGCCTGCCAAGGCGCACAGGCCATGTGCCCTACTCGACCCCCCTTAATTACGCCTTTGCCCCCCCATATACTACAGCAACCAGCCCCCCTTCCTCATACACCCAACACCTCCTCCATGCACTACAGCAACCAGCCCCCCTTCCTCATACACCCCAACACCTGCTCCATGCACTACAGCACCCAGCCCCCCTTCTTCATACACCCCAACACCCCCCTCATACACTACAACACCCAACTCCCCTTCCTCATACACTCCAACCCCTCCTCATACACTTCTACCCCAGCCCCCTTTCCTCATACACCCCAACCCCCAACACCCCCTCTCATACACTACAACCCCCAACATCCCCCTCTTATACACAATAGAACCCAGCTCCCCTTCCTCATTCACCCCAACACCCAGCACCCCCTCTCATACACTACAAACCCCAACATCCCCCTCATATACTACAGCACCCAGCCTTTCCTTCCTCATACACCCCAACACCCAGACAGCCCCCCTCATACACTGCAACACCCAGCAAGTCCCCCCTTATACACTACAGACAGCACTCTCATACACTCCAAGCCCCCCATATACTACAGCCCCCAGTCCTCCTTGCTCATACACACACACCCACCCCTTATACAGTACACTGTAACACTCAGACACCTCCTCATACTCTACCACCTCATACATCCCACCCCCATCATGTTCACTTAACTCACCGGCTGTTTCTAAACAAAGATGTGGGGACCTTGTGGCTGCAGGAAGCTTTCTGCTCCGGTCTCCGCTGCCTGGCTGCCGTGTGTGTCAGAGGGTTGGGGGGAGGAGCCTCCAGCAGAAGTAAGTAGGCCAGTAGGGTCATACACTTTATCATGTGCCCCTGCTAGCGCTCAGCGTGTTTCCTCAGTGCCCGCTCACCTCAGCATATTTCCTCGGCGCCCGCTCACCTCAGCATATTTCCTCGGCGCCCGCTCAGCATGTATCCTCGACGCCCACTCAGCATGTATCCTCGGCGCCCACTCAGCATGTATCCTCAGCGACCGCTCAGCATGTATCCTCGGCGCCCTCTCAGCATGCATCCTCGGAGCCCGCTCTGCATGTGTCCCCGCGATCTTCAGCAGTGTGATTCCCCCTCACTGCGATCTGCAGCGTTTGTCACTCACCACTGCTCAGCAGCCCCGATCTGGCACCAGCGCAATCCACTACGCGGGAGTGCCAGCGGCCAGACTCCATTTAAACATAGCCTGGGATGACTCAGGACACCCCGCCCACCCAATGATCTTGCCTGCTGTTCTTCCCCACCCAATCCTTCTCCTATTGGTCCGGCGGTGATGTGGGTGTACATTCCCACATCATTGTGGGCGCGACTGTCCCCAGCTGCCCTTTGACAGTCCGGAGCAGAGGTGGGGCGGGATGTATGTTCAGTGGCTGACATTGCACCACATAAACTGCCCTGGCCGGCAGCGCCCCCTTCTGTAAATCCTGCTACGGCGCCCAGGGCATGTGCCCTGCTCGCCCTGCCCAAGATACGACTCTGGATAGCAATCTGAGTGAGATACACGAAATGGAGGTCACACAGCAGCTATATGCACACACACATAGTTACATTACACAATGCAGAAATGATGATATGCAATAAAACTGCACTGGACTAGAAGTACAAAGTAATACTAAGTATAGCTATACACTCAATAGATATAACAATGCACAGTAAAGACTTGATGTATATCACAGGGTACTTATACTATATAACCCTGACTAAATGCACTCTTTCTTAACTAACACTGTCAGCAGGACACTGTTAGTTACGTGTCCTGTAAAATGCACAGCGCTGACATGCAGGCGGCTTTACAGAGGAGACTTTGCCCAAACAGTCCCAGGATCAGCTCAGCTTGTCCTAATGGTGCCCAAACGCTGACAGGGAGTGAGGGAGAGAGAGAGATGCAGCTCCAGGGTGGGAACATTTACTCTAAATGGTACCCTGGGGGAGGGGCTACAAGTCAAAGCCTTATCCCCCTGCTGGACTTCACCACCGGGCTTATAAAAAATGGTTTATGAGAGGAAACCGACCTGTGCCCTTGCCCTGGTGGTCTAGTGGGGTCCCTGTACTGCCACAGTGTCCACACCAGCACGCGCGGCCCGCCTCCCACCAGCTGCGCGGGATCGTGATTTACAGTGGGTCCCACCGAGGGGACCCACTTACCTACTCCCTGAGTGTGGCCATGCGATCAAGGAGAACAGTGGTAGTGTGTGTGTGACTAACTGGAAGAAACCGGAGCCTCCGCTGTAAGTAGCCGGCAACCAGGGCGCGGGAGTATACAGCGCCGCTGGGGGAGGTGATGGAGCTGCAGCAGGAGATGTCTGACAGTGTCTCTGCTGCAGCCCTTGAAGTCTTCATTTTCATTAAAAGCTTCTTCTCAGGGCTGCTGGAGCAGCCCCCCTGTTGTACGCCTGCTTACTGCATGGTACCAACTACAAAACTGAGCTCCTGTGCACGGAGGCGGGGTTATAGAGGAGGCGGCGCTAGGCATTGTGGGAAGAAGGTCAAAGCTTTGAGCCTGTTGGTGCCTCGGATCAAGATCCTACTCTACACCCCAATGTCATTCCCTGTGGAGCCCAGTGTACCCCGCTGCAGAAATACAAATGGATAACAATAAATGAGGAAAGGGAACCAGTTGTCCCTGTCCAGTTCTCTGGACACAGCTTACAAGTGGAGAAGTTTATGGAGTCACCCACATGTACACCATACCTCACATGTTATTGTTTTTAATAAATATGCATATTATATTTATTTGTGCTGTAGCTTATTATCTGTCAGTTGTCTCAACAGCTCCATCGTTTTCTTCTTTACCTAGGTTACTGATGCAAACTGAGTTCTCTTGAGTACAGATTTAACTTTAGGGAAAAGACAAAAGTCACATGGTGCTAGGTCTTGTGAGTATGGAGGATGTTCTAGCACTGCCATCTGCTTCTCGGCCAAAACTGCTTTACAGAGAGACCTGTGTGGGCTGGTGAGTTATCCTGGTCGAGGATGAAACCTTTTTTTCCCAACTCTAGCGTCTTCTGATTCTTTCCCGCAAAGTTGTTTTATAGTAATGTTGATTCTCTGTTGTACCTAGTCCCAAAATAACATCCTTGATATCAAAGAAAACAATTAGCATGGCTTTGAAATTGGATTTACTTTGACATACTGTACTTTATTCATTCTTGGTGAATATGGTGTTTTCCAGTGCATGGGCTGGTGTTTTGTCTCAGGATCATACTGAAAGATCCATGTTTCATCACAGGTAATAACTTTATCTAAAATTGTAAATCCACTTGAAATTGTTCCAAAACATCTCTACAAATTTGTTTTTGATTTTCTTTCTGCTTGCCAGTGAGAAGCCTTGGTACCATCTTAGTACAAACTTTTGTCATGTTAAGATCCTGAAGCAAAACATGCTGCACAGATTATTTGTCGATGTTTTCCATTTCTGCTATCATTGAGATGCTGAGTCGATGGTCAATTTGGACAATGTTCTAATTTTTTTTCCACATTTAATTTATTTTTATTTTTTTGACGTGCAAGGCCTTCCGGGACGTTCATCATCTTCAACATCCTCATGACTATCACTAAACCTTTTGTGCCACTCATGCATTGGACATACAATCTGTCCAGTAACCCTCAGTTAGTATACAGAAAGATCTGTTGGGCGTTTTGTTCAATCTAGCTTAAAATCTTAAATGAACACATTGCTCTACTTTTTTGAGTTAAGCATTTTTACAACACATGGATAAACACAACTTCTTCAAACGCTGTGTGACAGCAAACTACCTGTGCGAGACGGGCGATTCTTACAAAACTGTTTTGAGATAGTCCAAGGTCAGTGTTACCCCACTCCATTTTAACTCACAAGTATAGTCACATTATTTAATTTCCGCACCTCGTATGTCTAATCAAGATTGTAAACTACAATAAATGTCTGTAAAACCCAGTGCAAAATGTTTATCTCATTGTACATATCAGTGGTTCTCAAACTTTCTTGAATCACGGTGCCCTGGAGTATTAGTATTCTTTTCATGGCACCCCTAGGATAAAAGTTTTTTATCAATAAATTTGGAAAAAATATTAAATTAAATAAACTGTGCTTATCTGTCATCCTTAGGTCAGTTATGTTTGGTATACAGTTGTGCTTCTAATTGTTCACGTTTTATGATTGGTAGCCCCTAGCACTGGTTTTGCCCATCACTTTGACCATAAATAATTTGATTTGGTCCTGGACCACCAACCTGAGGCACCCCTGTAAGAGACTCGTGGCACCCCAGTATGCCTAGGCACACAGTTAGGAAACCACTGGTATACATAAATTATTACAGTTGCTGTCAGGTGTAGCAAATTATATATTTTGAAGAGATTGTAGGGGGGATGTACTAATGGGAAAATATGGTAAACACCCCCCCCCCCCAGTTTTCTGGGTTTTACTGCATTCCCCGTATGTACTAAGACCCAGACACCAGGTTTCCGATGTGGAGTGTAATGCCAGCAAAAACTGGCATTACCCTATAGAAGCCTATGTTCTTCTTTCCACATTGGTGCTGTCAAAGGGGTCCAATTGAATCCCTCCTAGCATCCCCCGTGGTCACTGTGTCTCTCTCTGCACATGTGCAGATGGACTCCCAGATCATAAACTTGGAGGTCCAGGAACCGGTGGCCATCGCAAAGGCAAAGGCCCTTTGCGATGTTAATTGCATATGCCAGTACATATGTGATTAGTATCGGCACGGTAAGTGGAGGGATGTACCACAAGAGGTTGGTACATCCCGCCCTGTTACTGATGTATTTCTCTCATTAATAAGGATGTGGCCATATTGTTAGTTAAGCAACATTTATTTCTGATAAAAATGCTTTCTTAAAAGGGTTTATTATTATATATAATAGCAATCAATGAGTTAAATAAGCTTCTGAAAACCCCTCTGACTCTCCCATACATACTGTAAGACCTGTTCTTACCCCACAATGTTAGAGTGTATACTAAGTTCCACATTGTCTCCCAGGTAACAGCTATCCGTTTTAAAATGATTTTGATGGAAGAGATGGATATTCACTTGAAGAAATCACTTAACCAGGTAGCAGCATTTCCTACCTTGAATTATTTATATTTGTAGTTCATAAATAGTTCTGACAGACCCATTTCATGTCAAATGCAAAGATGGATTATGCACTAACTGGTTCTAGACTTAGAGGTATTTGTGTTAAATGACTATCGAGAAATCTCAAAGGTGAATCAACTTTTACTTATAAACAGTAAATGCTCAAGTGTTCTGAAAATTAACTAGGGATTTTTCTGTACAAACATGTAGAATGACTTTTGGTCAAGGGTTGCTGCAGCATTAATATTGTATTACTTTCCCCAATAAAATGTGTTACAAATCTACCTAGCATTATTGTTTCTAAAGCAAAAAGTGTGTAGAAAGCAAAAACGTAGAAGATGGGGAGTTGGCTTATATAATTTGGGAAATGGAAAACGTGACATTATTTGGTTTGCTGATATTTAATTTTGCAGTACTAGGGCAAAATCATGTCCCCAAAAAAGTGCCACATTATTATTGTTTAAGTGTTCAGAACATGCATTCACAGTTTTTGGCTATTGGTGTTTTAGATACCTGAAATGTTTTTCCTTTTCATGAAATTCATTATTAAGGTTAAACTTAGTTAAATAAGTGTAAGTTTATTTTTAATAATAATATCATCATGTCCTATAAATACTGTATGAGTGTCTTAAGTTGTTTCAATTTTTAGCAATTAAAAAAAAAAAAATATCAGTCATGGGTTTAGAAAAATTATTTTTAAAGCACCAATGTGTTGAAAAAAAAGAGGATAGTGGCCCTTTTAAGCTGATTTGCATACAATTTTCTTCTTCAAATTTTCATTATACTGATTTTTTTTAAACTTTAAAATGACTTTAAATGTAATTATTTACTAAAATTGTTTACAAATATGTTTTCATAAAAGTTTTTTAAATTTACATTTATTCGCACTCTTTACTTTTTGGACATTTGAAAGACTTTCATTATAAAGTATTTTGGGCACAATTGGAAATTTACTTAAACTTAAACTACACTATATGCAGATTAAATAAAAATTACCATTTTGATTAGCATAATTTTAAAATACGTAATTTAAAAAAATAGTAAAAACTGTAATGAATATGACTTACAGATAAAGTATATTTACATTTATTTCACTTGCAAATGTAGATATTTCCTATGGTGTGTTTTGATTTGAGATATAATGTATTTTTACTCTGACACAAGTTGGTATGCAGTCAGAATAGAATCTCAGACCAAATGGGTTGGTCTTATGATGGGATAGATGTAGTGTTCTCTGAGAAATTCTATCACGTTACAGCAAAGGGTAAGGATAAATCTTTGTGGGGTTTATATGTTCTCTCCATGTTTTGAGCTAAATAAGCTGATGATCGGCTGATGCAACAATAACTAGATATAATCAAACGGAGGCTTGTGTTTGGCAAAAAATATTAGTCACAATTTATGTTGTGAAATAAATTGGAAAGAAATGTATTGGAGTGTGTAGGGGAAGGTGATAAGAAAAAACATCCATTAATTGCACTTTAACATGACACCAGTCACTGCCGCAGTCAAAGTAAGCGCCAGTACCACTGCTACTCATTAGGCTCATCCTTCTTGGGTTGTGACACTAGCTTACCCAAGTCAGTACACCACAACCATCTCCTGTGCCACATGTTTTAGCAGTCACATTCTCATTAATAATGCATAGCTCCTTATCACAGATGTCTTGACTCATGATTATTATTTCAAGCTCTGGGGAAGCTGGTCTACCACATATTCTACAACCACTACTTGTGATCCTGCTTTCACCAACACCTACCACCTGGCCTTGTCTCCAAACGGATTTTACTGGCTGCTCTCAGCACAGTCGGTAATTACATCTAGTCAAACCTGCTCTATGGCTACATATTTGGATATGTGGAGCAACTGAAAAAAGGAGGATCATCTCTCATGGATGTCACACGTGTGATGGCTAGCCAGCAGTGGCTTCTATTTCCCCTGCATCTTCTGCAGAGCTGGACACTTCTCCTATCTGTTATGAGGCAATAGTGTACTATCAAAGAGACTACAGTATATAACCATTGATGCACAGTCAGATAGTGACATTCGCTGATGCTGTTAAGGATCTTAAAGACCAGATGTCTCAAATAGCTAGACAAGTTAACAAGAATGAGCATCGGAGTGGTGAACATGCACTTGATATTGCAGGATTGCAGACAGTTAGCCTCTATGGAAAAATCCCAACTTTAAATAATTACCATAATCAATAACTTGTAGTAATCCTGAATCATTATGCTGTACAACTGCCTTCACTCGTTTTATCTAACAACATAAAAAACATGTATTACTAGTCACACATGGGGTTTGGGTTTACTGGGCATTATCAACAGCTGCAATATTTTGGTATATATCATACTGACCTCTACAATCAAAACATATCACCATCAAGCATTTAGAGTAAGCTTCTGCAACCCTTCTCCAGCTGCCAAAATTGCTGATACTGCAATACTACTGTGAGAGGGTATTAATTACCTGGGCCTAGGGTTGTTGGATCGACCATCCCCCACTACCACCACCATCACTTCTTACACTCTCTTTCCAAGGACTGCAGCAGTCTCCTCTGCAAGCATGACGTGTTGGGGAGAGTGATCGCACTGATCATACCATGCACTGGATCTTCCTCTGGTTGAGGGACACACGGCAACCACCTATGCTTCTTGTCGCTAGTTGACTTGGTCTTGCTGGTACTTCCTAACCTGTACATGACTGTGAGGAACAGTATAATTTGTATCACTGCTCAATTAAATTTGGTGTATGCCTTACATTTTATGGTATTATTTTCATAATAAAAAGAAACAAAAAAGCACAATGTTGTGCATCATGTGAGGATGCTCGCCACTGACTTCAAACAAGCCTGCATTGCACTCATCACATCATATGACAAGCAGTGGAGGCAGACTAAGTGGTTAGTACACAGCTACCAATTCAAGAAGCTTTTCAAGCCATCTCTCCATAGAAAATAACTACTTTCACAAGAGACAGGCTTTTTCCTATTTACTAATAGCTACTACTGGCTGTGGTTGTCCCAAGCATCTTAGGCAGTAGCCACCACTGGTACTCTCCAGCAACGGCCTTTCCATGCAAAGCATGGAGAAGCCTATTTAAGAAGAACAGCATTAGTACAAATAACCTGCCTCTCTATCCAGCTACTGCCCTATCTCTCTCTGCCTTTTTGCCTCCAAGCTCCTTGAGCAGATTGTCTATTTACAACTCACCATATTCCTCTCTTACCAATTACTTCTTAGCTTTTTTCAATATTTTTTATCTTTTCCACAATAGTCTGCTCACCGCCAAAGTCAATGGTCACTTCTCAGTTCTCATCCTTCTAGATCTATCTACTGCCTTTAACACTGTCCATTGCCTACTTCAGCATCAAACACCTCCTTCCATGGAAAACTCATCAGATCCTTCTTCAATACCATTTTCATGTTGAAGACACTAAAATTGACCATTTTGGCTTTTATCAGCTTCACTGCCATCTCATGCTGAATATCTCAGCACTTTCTTAAATTAAACATGTCCAAAACCATACTCATCATTGACTCCTCCTTATTCTTCTCCCCACATATTCAAAATATATCTTATTCTTGCATTTTCCACTTTCCTCAACAGATCCAGGCACTTTTTTACCACTGATGCCATCCCCCCTTACTTGCCTTTCTCCACTTTAGTCAATAATCAACTCTGATGTACATGAACTTTTTCTCATTATCCACTTTGTGTCAGCATCATCACCTGCAACCTGCTTCTCTGGCTTCCCATCCCACTCAGTATACATTTCAAGTTGTAGACTCTCACCAGTGGCGCCGAGAGGTAGGGAGTGGGTACTCTTTACCCAGGCCTGCTGGAGGGGCCCAGATCCCGCTGCCCCCCTCCCACCCCCATTACAGAGAGTTGGGCAGAGAGAGAGAGAACTGACTGCTGCTGCAACAGCCTCTCTCTCCAGCCCAGCACATGCGGCAAAGTGCTGTGTGCTGAGCTGGGGAGAGAGGCAGCGACAGTCAATCCTCTCTCTCCCTGCATGGGGGAATGAGCGATCACACCTGCACCCTGCCTCTTGATGGACTGAACTCCGGCACCCCCCTGTGCGGCACATGCGGTACATCATTTTTATTTTTTAAAAGATGGTCTGGCCATGCCTCCCCATTGGCCATGCCCCCTTCTTGTACCAGGTCTCGGCAGATTTGTCGGCGCCCCTGACTCTAACATACAAAGCACTTATCACTTCTATTACATCCCCCCAATCTTATTTCTGTCCACCCTATATCCCTCCCCCTCCACTCTTCCTCTCAATACCCCATCTCTCACCACCACGGTTACCTTCTTTCATACTTCTCTCCAAGATTTCGCCCACTCCGTCCCTTGCTCTGGAACCCACTTCTTTGCCAGGTCAGACTTACTCCCAGTCTCACCAGATTCTAATGTCATCCTACCTGGCCATAACATATGATAATGGGCAGTGAACTCCTTCATGTTTGGCCAAAGCATTATACTAACAGTTTTATTGTTTATCCCCTTGTCATTATATTCTGACACTGTATGCTCATCCTCCATTAGGTACCAGCTCATTGAGTACTAAACTGCCTCCCCTCCCAATAACTCATATCAATGAAGATACAGTGAAGATACCTTATCATTGTCATTTGTCCACATACTACCTAGTAGGTTGGTTTATTACTCTGCTGTTCTTGAGATATGTCAACATGTACTGTACTTACAGTGGGGTTTAAAAGTTTGGGCACCCCAGGCAAAAATTCATTTTAATGTGCAAAAAGAAGCCAAGGAAAGATGGAAAAATCTCCAAAAGGCATCAAATTACAGATTAGACATTCTTATAACATGTCAAAAAAAGTTTGATTTTATTTCCATCATTTACACTTTCAAAAGAACAGAAAACAAAAAATGGCGTCTGCAAAAGTTTGGGCACCCTGCAGAGTTAATACCTTGTACTGCCCCCTTTGGCAAGTATCACAGCTTGTAAACGCTTTTTGTAGCCAGCCAAGAGTCTTTCAATTCTTGATTGAGGTATCTTCACCCATTCTTCCTTACAAAAGTCTTCCAGTTCTTTGAGATTCCTAGGCTGTCTGTGACGCACTGCTCTTTTAAGGTCTATCCATAGATTTTCAATTATGTTGAGGTCAGGAGATTGTGAAGGCCATGGCAAAACCTTCAGTTTACGCCTCTTGATGTAATCCACCGTGGATTTTGAGGTGTGTTTAGGATCATTATCCATTTGTAGAAGCCAGCCTCTCTTTAACTTCAGCTTTTTCACAGATGGCATCAAGTTAGCGTCCAAAATTTGCTGGAATCTTATTGAATCCATTTTTCCTTCTACTCGTGAAATGTTCCCTGTGCCACTGTCTGCAATACAACCCCAAAGTATGATTGATCCTCCCCCATGCTTAACAGTTGGACAGAGGTTCTTTTCATTAAATTCTGTGCCCTTCCTTCTCCAAACGTACCTTTGCTCATTCCGGCCAAAAAGTTCTATTTTAACCTCATCCGTCCACAGAACTTTATTCCAAAATGCATCAGGCTTGTCTATATGTTTATTTGCAAACTTCAAACGCTGATTTTTGTGGTGAGGATGTAGAAGAGGTTTTCTTCTGATGACTCTTCCATGAAGACCATATTTGTACAAGTATCTCTTTATAGTAGAATAGTGTACCACAACTCCAGTGTCTGCCAGATCTTCCTGGAGGGATCGTGCAGTCAAACGTGGATTTTGACTTGCTTTTCTCACAATCCTGCGAGCTGTTCTGTCTGATATTTTTCTTGGTCTTCCAGATCTTGCTTTAACTTCCACTGTTCCTGATGACTGCCATTTCTTAATTACATTCCGACAGAGGATATGGACATCTGATAACGCTTTGCTATCTTCTTATAGCCTTCTCCTGCTTTGTGAGCGTCAACTATTCTCAGTTTCAGTGTTCTACACAACTGCTTAGAGGAACCCATGGTGCTGATTGTTGGAGCAAGGTCAGATGAGTCTGGGCTTTTAAAACCTTTGAGATTGACATCACCTGGTCTTTCCAGATGATGATTGAGAACAATCCATGACACTGCCAGGTCTCAGCTGTCCAAAGGGGGCAGTATAAGGTATTAACTCTGCAGGGTACCCAAACTCTTGCAGACGCCATTTTTTGTTTTCTGTACTGTTGAGAGTGTAAATGATGGAAATAAAATCAAACTTTTTTTGACATGTTATAAGAATGTCTAATCTGTAATTTGATGCCTTTTGGAGATTTTTCCATCTTTCCTTGGCTTCTTTTTGCACATTAAAATGAATTTTTGCCTGGGGTGCCCAAACTTTCAAACCCCACTGTATGATGTACCAAGTGTGTCTTTTACTTTGGTATGTTACCTGTACAGTGCTGCGAACAATTAGCACCTTAAAGTCTGAGCTTCCAGTGCACATTTGTGAATGAGTCATGCATGCACAGATAGCACCAGGACTGGCTGGATAGTATTACTGGGGAGCTAAGTACACTCAACAATGTTGGAAATATTTTGATAGACATTTGGTCTGAAAAAGATTGCACCCGGTATTGATAAATTGGTGTCTTAGTTTTTCGATGCTAAGATTCAACAATCTAGGCTCTTTCTAAGACTTCACCTTCATTAATTCTGTAACCAGATGCAAATAATACAGATGCACACCTGTCTTACTATGTTTTTCTATAGTACACTGTGTTATGATTATTTGCATCCAAAAGGCTATTAAAGTGTGTTTGCACATGTGTGTCAATGAACATAAGCCAACTAAGCTTTTTGTATCAAATTTCGTGTCCATCATTGCTTATTTGAAAAGTATGTACATTTGTGTGTGGTTTTTAAATTGTGGGTTGTGTGCTATAATAAATTGGAATAGATGTTATAGTTTTAATAAACTGCTTGTGCTGTTCCAGTAATGAAGTGATCAGCAGTCCATACACAGATACGTTGGCTGTTCATACAATAAAATAATCACAAATCATGGGTGGTTTCAGTTCTGCCTGTTCAAACATATGAATAGAAAATAGATGGCATTATGTCAGTCATGCCATTACATGTGCCCTGAACTGCTTTTTCGCTTTCATCAGTGTCAATTTCCAGGCATTTTTTCACATCAAAGTTTTTGCTATTTTTCAGAAAATTACATTACAACATAATAACAGACAGGATCCTAGATCTTTGAGACCTTATACTGACACAGTATAAATCATCTGATATTCTGTAGTGACTGAATTCTTATCTAAAGTGACAAATTAAAGAAGACAGTCTAAGAGAGATCCCCCTGTCTTTGTAGTAGTAAAAATATGACAAAAATGTATTCTTCACAGGACCATCTACAATAAAATTGTGACTTGGAGTTAGGATACATACTGTAGATAATGGCTTAGAAAAATCTAATCAGGATAATTGTTGTGAGACACAAATATCAGAATATAATTATCCTAACATATGGATCAATGCACTGCAAACTATATATAAATATTGACAGAAAATATCATTAAAATATATGACATATAAAACTTGGAGATGATAAATAAATATATATTTTAATTTTTTCTGTGCTAAGGACAAGTGGGACTCCTCATCCTACTACGTTTGTGGTATATTTTCATAACTAAGGCCTTGGCATAACAAAATATATATACGTACAGTACCTTACCCAGTATTTCTGTGATCTGGTCATGCATGTGACTGTCGCTTGGGATCCCAGCGGTCACTATGCCGACGCCGGAATCCACCTGCTCACCAACCCGACAGTTGGCATACTGACTGGCAGGGACTATTCCCATAACACACAAAGTAGGAATAGAACCTATGGCGAGTGCAGCGAGCCACCGAGCTTGCTGCGTGGCGAGCGCAGCAAGAGGCTTTGTTGCGCTCACCACCAACACCAACCCCCCTTTGCCGGCTTTCTGCTGCAGGGGTCCCCTAACTCGTATTTCCTGTTGATCAGGGAGGAAACAACGCACTAGGAGAAACCCTAATTTGAAAGAGGAGATTTCATTATTTTTTATTATGCAGTCTTTTAGTAGTTATTCTCTGGGGATAATCTGGTGATCACCCTACACTACAGATATAGTAGAACAGGATAGGGGGAGGTTATTTAAAGTGCCCCTTTTTTATTAGGTGCCAGTATTACACTTTACGTGCCCTCCCTCTATGCTCTGGCCTAGTAGTTATATTCTGCTGATCACAGACTATGGGCTGGATGTAATGACGCCAAAGTTGGCCGGAGGTGCGGGTTCCCGGCCGAACTCGCCCATTTTTCGAAACCGGCAATCATTTAGAAAGCATGGTCTTGCCTTGTACATGATTGCTGCTTTAAAAAAAGAGTTGGGACTGACACCCGCACTACCAGCAAGCTCAGGCATCATTACATCCGGCCCTATAACACTGCAAAACTATAGAAAGCTTTAAGAAGTCCAGAGATGAATGGGGTAATAATGCTCACATCATTAAAATGGCATCACTTGTTGGGCTACTAATTTTATTCCTACACATTTTGTATACTTAATTTCAGACTACACAACTAGCAAAAGATAAAAATTCATTATTATTTAAAATGCGGATTTTATTAAGAAAAATAATGGGGTTAAAAAAGAGTTATTAAGGAGTAAAATTAAGCTGGTAGAGTATAATATGTCAGCAGGGGAGCTGAGGGGGTCATTGCGTTTTTAGCGGCTATGAAGTTCATGGTTTGCCATTAAAATTGGGCTTGGTAGGGCATGCTGGTCCCTGTAATTGGCAGTAAAAAAATGTATTCTAATATCAATAACATTATTAACATTATTAACCTAACACACAATGTACAGGGGGCTAGTTTTTCCTAGTAGAGGGATACATTGTGCTGCTTTGGGCTTGTTGGTTGTTGTTATGATAGGGGGGACCCCATGCAGTGTGTCTACTGCTATATTGCCACTAGCCACGACTGGTAAAGTATACTGCGGGTTGAGGAAAATTCAGGGAAACCCCCACAGCCTTTGTCCCCCCTGTTTTTTCTACTATTATCCAAGTTGCTGCTAACATGCCAGAATGCCAACAATGATTGGGTTTTAAATCAAACATACATTGCCATTAGTTTGGCTTCTCGGTAATGTGGAGGCAGTAGCAGGGTGTGCCCCCCGGGCCAATACAATTATGCAGCACTATGGCCGCTGCTGCGCTGTGAATGCATATGTATGCCTGACAGCTGGGAAGGTTTCTCTGCCTGCCTTCCAGATGCCAGTGTCAGGCTGCGCCAGCATGGGCTCTGGGAGGGGGCGGGGCTTAGTGGGGTGGTGGAACTGCTTAGCATGTTTCGATCACTGTTTGTCTGTTGGGTGGAGGCAGAAGTCTTCATGCAGTTCACTTGTTCCTCATGCCCTTCCTTCCAACAGTCCACTCAGCCATGCAGATCTAAGCTCACCAGACAATGAGGAGCAATGCTGCTGCTGCTGCCCTGGAAAGAGGGGATCAGTGACTAGGAGTGCATGCAGCTGTACCCCTGCAGCTGCTACCCACAGTAAGCTATTGCTTTTTTTCATTTAAAGTTTAAAATCTTGGTATAAGAAAAAGAGGATTCCCTACTATACTGTATATACTTTATAAGGGGTCCTTTTACACTTCACTGAACGGAGTATATTAAGAATATAGGTAGCCCTCCTTATCCTCTTATGTCAGTGTATGTATATACCATATACAGATGTAGCCAGACTCATTGTGGCTACATCTTGTTACGATCACGCCATGTTAGGCGTGACCGTGGGCACATCTGTGGCACGTGCACGTCTTAGGCATGCACGCGCCCCATTCGTATGGCTAGGCGCAGATGTAGCAGATGGGCCAAGAGTGCTCATTTGGCGTGGATGTAGCTATATATATATTAGAGATGAGCGCCTGAAATTTTTCGGGTTTTGTGTTTTGGTTTTGGGTTCGGTTCCGCGGCCGTGTTTTGGGTTCGAACGCGTTTTGGCAAAACCTCACCGAATTATTTTTGTCGGATTCGGGTGTGTTTTGGATTCGGGTGTTTTTTTCCAAAAACACTAAAAAACGGCTTAAATCATAGAATTTGGGGGTCATTTTGATCCCAAAGTATTATTAACCTCAAAAACCATAATTTACACTCATTTTCAGTCTATTCTGAATACCTCACACCTCACAATATTATTTTTAGTCCTAAAATTTGCACCGAGGTCGCTGTGTGAGTAAGATAAGCGACCCTAGTGGCCGACAC